>NC_142157.1:10422500-11030000 GCF_024610735.1 Ursus americanus | reverse complement strand
AAATGCTGGTAATCCTATGTTGATACATGTTTTACTGCAGGACATAATTTTAAATATTAAGTTGGTAGGAAAGTAAAAATTAAGTAATTTTAAGCTGTTCACAGTTTCCAAAATCATTGACTTTTATTGGCACTTATAATATCCAGAAAGAAAATTAAAAACAAAAATGATTTGTAAATTCTAATATAATAAACAGGTAACACGTATAAACTTCACCCCTAGGTTATCCAACAGGACCCTTCGTGATGTTGAAAATGTTCTGTACCTGCTTGTCCAACATGGTTAGTCGCCAGCCGCGTGTGCCTCCCGAGTACCTGAACTGTGGCTAGTTTACTTAAAGAACGAACTTTTAATTGTATTTAATTTTTATTAACTCAAATTTAAATGTCCACATGAGGCTAATGGCTTTCATACGGAATAACACAACAAGGCTTTATATCAAACGCTCTGTAAATCGCCTTCACACACCAGAATAATTCACTCTTACAGAGCTTGGCCAATTTTCCTGGGTGGTCACCTTTTAGACCCAACAGACAAATACATAAGCAAAGACACAGCATCTAATTACTACCTATTATGAATTGCCAAACCTGCAAAACCTCATTTAACACTTCCCTCTGCAGACTCAACCCCGTAATAAAAGCACACTTCGTATTTCTCCCCTGAACGACCAGAGGAGAGCAAAGTGGAAGGAGTTGTGGAAAGAAAGGAGACAGAAGCAAAGAAGACTGGAGAGAGGGGGAGAGTCTGGTCAAACTAGTTTCATACGATAGCAAAATAGGCAATTATTCAAAAGGAAGCTCCTAAAAAAATGGCATGCTAAGATATTTAAAATACACTATTAAGAAAAAAGGACATTTCAAAACAGAGACATTTACACTCCACTAAATAATGTGTCCACACGGGTTTGTTTTCTATAATTATATCAGAAAAAGTCAGTTAAAATAAAAATCATTTGTATATGTAAACCAATTCTTTAATTCTTTTTAAGTTTTTTTTAAAGATTTATTTTATTTATTTGAGAGAGAGAGAGTGTGTGTGTGCGGGGGGCGGGGGGGGGGGGGAGGCGGGCAAGGGAGAAGGCGCGAGAAACACATGCAGGTTCCAAGCTGAGCGCAGAGCCAGGCTCAATCTCAGGACCCTTAGATCACGACCTGAGCCAAAACCAAAGGTTGGATGCTCAACGGACTGTACCACCCACATGTCCCTATATACAACCAATTCCTATAGGAAAGTTATAATTACCTTCATTTACAAACATTTTGAAAATAAGTGTTTAATTTCTGTAAGAGAATCTGGTGCCAATAATTTTTTGTACACATATCACAGAAACTGTTTGAAATGAAACAACGAAAGTATAAATAAAGCTTGACTAATCTCAATGCAATTATTTGAAACTTCTCACTGATGTACAGAGGTAAAGGGAAGAACCCAATCATGATGTTAAAGAAACCAAAGCTGTAAAAATCCTTTTCCTGCCTTCTATTATGAATATTAAAAAGCAGTGAAAATAACTGCTCAATAGTTTGAGTCTCTATGTTAATAGTAGTCAAACCAGAATCGGCATTGTGCACACACGCACACGTGTACGCACGCACGCCCGCATCCCCGCCCCCAATCTACCTCATTTATTTAGAACATGGAGAGGAGACAGTTCTGAGTTCTAAAAATCCATGGGACACAATGGCAGCCAAGAAGAGCCGGGAATAACATACTATGTTGTGCAGGGATAGAAAAAAAAAATAGTAGAAGTATTCTAATGGCTGGGGTCCTCTTTTAAAAATAAAAGTCTTTCTCAAAAAAAACAACCCTATTTATTAGGAAAGAGGAAATGTAGAACTAGAAAAACAACAAAACAACAACAGAGCAGAGGCAACAGTGCTAACTGTACGCCCTCTCCAATTTTATACCACTAATCTCTCTGGGCTAATTTTCTTGGCTAATAGCTCTGAAAAAATAAAATTTAATAAAACTGATGAGAGCTGAAGTTCTTGTTTTGTTCCCTCTCTTTAATAAGATAAATTCTGGCTCTATGTTGCCATAGATACATATTATCATCTGAAATTAGTACCGGTGCATTCTAAATGTATGATGAGGTTTTTTGTTTTGTTTTGTTTTTTAAGATTTGAGAGAGAGAGAGAGAGAGAGAGAGAGAGACAGCCCACTCACAGGAGCCAGAGCGGGGGAGGGGCAGAGGGAGAGGGAGAGAGAACCTCACGCAGACCCCTTTTAAGCACAGAGCCCCAAGGAGGGCTCGATCCCGTGACCAAGATCATGACCTGAGCTAAAATCAAGACTCCAACACTTAACTGACTGAGCCACCCAGGTGCCCCGTATGAAGAGCATTAAAAAAAGAAAAAAAAAAAAAAAAAAGAATGTTCAATCTCACAAAATGTTTTCCATCATCTATAACCATCTCGTTTCTCCTGTCTGACCAGGTAATATGGTAATTTCATTTATAGAATTTATTTATAGATTCCAAATACTATCCACCCTATTGTGGCATTCCCATAATGACCCTCACTTGGCTAGGATCTTTTGGTCTCTTAATGCTGCTGTGGAATCCACTGGTAATATTTTATATAGACTTTCCTTATCACTACTCTTGACTGAGGCTGGCTTTTTTTTGGGGGGGGAGGGGGTCCTGTCTTTATTGGGTCTTGATATTAGTGTTACACTCACTTCATTATTTTTTAAACTATGGAAGCTTTCTATCTTTTTGTATGTTCTGAAAATATCTCAATACCACTGGAGTCATTTCTTCTTTAAATATTTTTTGGCATTCCCATAAGAAACTAGCTGGATCTGATACATTTTGGAGGGTAGCTTTACCCCCCAACTTTATTTCTTCTGGGTGGTTTATAGCAATTTCTCCATTTAGGTTTTTCTATCTCTTCCAAATTGTCAGTTGCGGCAAACACCATCTCCTAGAAAATTATTCAGTTTTTTCTGGACTGAAAAAATTATCTGAAACGGGGTGCCTAGATGCCTCAGTCGGTTAAGCATCTGCCTTCAGCTCAGGTCATGATCCGGAGTCCTGAGATCGAGCCCCGTGTCAGGTTCCCTGCTGTGAGGGGAGCCTGCTTCTCCCTCTCCCTCTTGCCTGCTGCTCTGCCTGTTTCTGCTGTCTCCCTCTGTCAGATAAATAAAAACAAAATTTACAAAAAAATTATCTGAATCTACTTATGCAGAATAGTCTCTTACAAGTCTTTGAATTTCCTCTACTACACGTGTCTTCACCACCATTTCTTATTTGGTGCGTCTGTGCTTTCTCTATTTCTACCCTTCACCCCTTCATTCCTCAACAAACATTGATTTTACCGTATTTTCAAAGAACCACTTCTAGATTAGTTTTACTATTTTTGTTTTCTAATATTTTTTCTGTTTTCATCTTAGTTCACTCCCTCTTCATCCAGCCCCACAGAACACTTCAGTCATGTGATTCATGCAAATTACTGGAAAACAAAAGAAAGGGCAAACTATCCTAACTAGACTTTTATTCATTCATCAGATATTGACTAAAGTAAGCACCCATTCCAGGAGAAAGATCCTCAGTATGGAAACAAAATATGGCAAAAGTATAAGCCATTCGAACCATTTTAGAAAGGTCAACAGCCTGGGAAAGGGATGAGGACACACATCATAGAAAGGGAAAACTTCAGTCAACCTATTCAATCAAGCAAGTTAAAAGAGTGTTTGTCCCCCTTTCACTCACGGCTCATCAGCTGGGCAGCTGAGAAGAGGTTTTTGTCAATTTAACTTCTGCCAGTACTTTAGCACTCACTTAAGGGTACTCAGTACAGGACAAGGACACACAGACCCCCTGTGCTACTGGCACCAAGGACTAGCCATCTAGTCAACCATAAAATCAGAAAAGAAATAATGGACTTCTCTCTCTCTCTTTTCGTCTTTGCTTTCCATTCATGTGATACTTCTAATGATGAGAAATGCCAAAAGTTGTTTTCATGTGTGTTTTAAAGTTTTGATTCAAACTCCAGTTAACCGAAAGTATAATACTAGTTTGAGGTGTACGATATAGTGATTCAACACCTCCATCCAACACGTGGTGCCCATCACAACAGGTGCCCTCCTTAATCCCCGTCACCTATTTCACGCATCCCCCTACCCACCTCCCCTCTGATCATCAGACTATTCTCTGTAGTTAAAGGTCTGTTTCTTGGTTTGCCACCCTCTCTCTCTTTTTTCCTTTGCTCCTTTGTTTTGTTTCTTAAATTCCACAGATGAGTAAGATCATTTGGTATTTGTCTTTCTGACTGACTTCTTTCACATAGCATAATGCTCTCTAGCTCCATCCAGGTCACTGCAAATGGCAAGATTTCATTCTTTTTTCATGGTTGAGTAATACTCCATTGTATATACACTGTATCTTCCCATTCTTTAACTTCTAAAAATTTTGAAACATTTTAATTATTAATGTCCCATTTTAAAGACTTCAAACACTTTTTTAAATAAAGAAAATATGATAAACTACATACCCAGCACCAAAATTATGGAGATATTAGCCTGGTATATTTGCTTCAAATATCTTATAAAATGATTCATAAGAGATAAGGCTAAAGATCCATCCTCCTTCCTCTCTGCCAAGAAAAAACCATTATGTTGAAACTGCCAAATAGATTTCCATATGCATTTTCATCTTTTTAAACATATATACATTGATAAACACCACAAGCTATTTTTGAATGTACATAAATGGCACTGTTCCCTCAACACCTGGATTTTTCATTCAATACCATATTGAAATATATAGCTCGATACATGTAGATATAGTTCATTCATTTTAACAGGTGAATAATATTCAAACTAATTAACAGTAGTTGACATATCTTTTTTTTTTTTTTTTAACGGAGAAGTGCAATGGCTGTTTCTGCTCTTTGCTATCGAATATCCTTCCACACCACTCCTCCCTGCCCTGTGGTAGATTCCTAACCATGTTCGGGTGTTTCCTGAGTCCCCAGACCCCTTGCCAACATTTGCTGTCATCAGACATCTTGCTAATCAGACGGATAGGAAATAGGACCTCCCCACGATTTTCATTCAGATCTTCTCCAATCTCTGACTTCTGTTTTCCCAACAGTTTCAGGGACGGAGCCAGCTGCTCCCAGCATCAACTCTCCTCACCCACAGCAACTGCACCATCGCTACAAAGCAGCTTCCTAGTGAAGAACTACATTTCCTCTCATGTCGACCCTCCTCCGCTCTCCCTGCAGCTCGGTTAACACAGGAGAGGAGGTGTCAAACACGGTATGTAAGTTCTAAGTGCCACCTCCAGGCTGAGGCTTCCTCCATTCTCTCCCCCCTCCCCCAGCTGCATGCAGACTACGACAAGGCCTTAAGAGACAGAAAAGCCGGGGCGCCTGGGTGGCTCAGTCGTTAAGTGTCTGCCTTCGGCTCAGGGCATGATCCCAGAGTCCTGGGATCGAGCCCCACATCAGGGTCCTCCGCTGGGAGCCTGCTTCTTCCTCTCCCACTCCCCCTGCTTGTGTTCCCTCTCTTGCTGGCTGTCTCTCTGTCAAATAAATAAATAAAATCTTAAAAAAAAAAAGAGAGAGAGAGAAAAGCCACCAGATGGAAGGACCTGGGTCCCCAAAACACCTGTGGAGGAGAGCGGTGCATCAATCTGACATTTCCCTGTACATCAACACGGAGCAGGAAATAAGCTTCTATTGGACCCAAGCCATTACATTATTTTTGGCCTACCCGTCAATTGTCCATCCTACCTTAAATAACACAGTGGCCCTGGGCAAACAGAAGTTATTTTAAAATAGCCAAAAATATCTAGCTTTCTCTATATGGTTATGCATTTTGTTTCTTAAGAAAACATTCCCTACCCTAGTAGAGACTCTGGTGCGACTTCTTTGAAGTTGTATAGTTTTACTTTGTGTACTGAAGTATTACCTCACGCTTACAAAAGCTCTAACAATCTTTTTCCAGAAGGACAGCACCATTTAATCTTTTCACACTGATGTGTAATATTACTTATCAAACTTCCACACATGAGTATCTATATCTGGGCTCTCTATTCTGTTCCTCAATTTGTCTCTCTGAGCCTAATACCATTACTATATTTTTATCTACACTCTTGACATTTAGAGTAAGGAAGAACTTTTTAGCCCTTTATCATCCTACAAGGCTTTTGGGATTTTGTTTGCCAGCTACCTGTATTCCATGAAAAACCAAACTGGGACATCTTAATAACATTATTTCTCTGCATTCTGGGAATTTTCCTGAAATCTATCTTCCAATTCAGTTTGCTCTCTTTAAACCGTATCTAATCTCTAAAGAACTATTCACAGGGTTTTTTTGAGTGTGTGTGTGTTTTTTAATGACTATACATCTTACTTCTATAATTTAAATATGGCTCTTTTTACAAGTCTGTTTTTTCCAAGCACCCAGCGTTTTTCAACTTATAATTAAAGCCTTCTTTTACGGCTCGTATCATTTAAGCATCCTTATTTTATAAACTATAAAACTGTTGTATCACATAGAGTGCTTGGCTTTTGATCTTGCTATTTGCAGTGCCTGAGGGTAGACCATATTCTCAAATGTCTTGTAATCTGGAGTTGTTAGTAAATCATCAGTAAGGTGTTACATGAAAGAGTCCTAGGTTGATGGCATATCTTTTCAGAAATACTTTTTATTTGCTTCTTTTGGGTAAGTTTGCCATATCATCAGCCACTATGCTAATTTCACAGTTCAGGATTCCTGGGCTTTGTGGATAACAACTCCAACTGTAGGAGACATCTTGGGAAAACGGTGCAGGACGAGGTTCCTGCACTCGCCTCTCACAGACACATCAATGCTACGACTACCTAAGACACCGCTCACTCTGACGACCACCTAAAGACTGGCCAACAGATCTGCCGCAGCTCAACAATTAAAGGGGAAGAAGCGACATCAAGAAGGGTAAAGGGAAGAGACGTGGTTGGGAACCAAACCCCCAGGCCCATGACCCACCAGCGGGAGGGATATTACAAATGCGAAGACCCTCTCGGAGAAAAGAGGGAAATAGCCCCTTATCAAGCACCCCTGCGGTGGGGGGCCTGCACAGGGAATACGAGCCCCTGTGACATCTGGTTTGAAAACCAGCAGTGCTTAACTGTGGGAGCACCGAGAATCGGACTGAACTCCAGGGGAGCCAGAGGGCTGTGGGAAACCAGGACCCCGCTCGTCCAGGGCCAGCGCACTATACTGCTTCGTCTGAGAGCCGGCCAGAGGCGGCGGTTTGAAAAGCACCTGGGTTATACACGAAGGACATTTACTGACTTATTTTATGGCGTGTGCTGGAGGAGTAGCGTTTTCTCCAAAACAGCAGTGCTGGCGGGAGCCCTTTCTCTTGCCTTCCTCCAGCCGGCGGGCCAGACGCTGAGCGAGCCAGTTCTGACCGTCTCCAGCTACCTCGCCAGCACCGCGTGCCCTGCCGTGATGTTCCCTGTGAACCCACCCACGCCATCTGCCCACCCTAACACGCGCCCCTCCAAAGCAGCTCCCGATCTGACATACCAGGTGCGCAGCCTCCCTGGGGACCAGCACCCTCTGCAGCAACTCCTGTCCCAGAGAAATGGGGGCCAGCCATGCGTACCAGCGCGCCCAAAGCAACCGCAGCCAAGACGCGCAGCCGGCTGCGCTGCAAGCTAACCCTGCCCACCCGTCCGACTGTGGCGGCCACCGCCCAGTCACCACAGGGGGCACATGCTGCCCACACAGGGACACCCCACGAGGGCCTGCTACTGGTGACAAAGGGAACTGCGCCTCTGGACCCACAGGATGCCTTCTACATAAGGCCATTACCTTCAAGACCAGGAGACATAGCTGACCTACCGCATACATAGAGACAGAGATTCCGACAAAATAAGGGGACAAAGGAACATGCTCCGGACAAAGGAACATGCTCCGAATAAAAGAACAAGATAAAACGTGAGAAAGAGAACTACAACAGAGAAAAGGAATCTACCTAATAAACAGTTCAAAGAAACGACCATTAAGATACTCACCGGACTTGAGAGAAAGGTGGATGAACTCAGTGAGAAGGTCAACAAAAGACAGAAAATATTGAAAAAAAACTGAGGAATACAATAACCGAAATGAAAAATACACTACAGGGAATCGAGAGCAGATGAGAAAATGCAGAAGCACAGATCAGTGATCTGGAAGACGGGGAAACAGAAAGCACCCACGCCAAAGAGTAAAACAAAAAAGACAATTTTAAAAATGAAGACAGGTTAAGGGACCTCTGTGACAAACTCCAGCATAACATTCACATTCTAGGGGTCAAAGAAGGAGAAGACAAAGAGAAAGGGCCAGAAAACTTATTTGAAGAAATAGTAGCTAAAAACATCCCTAAGCTAGGGAAGGAAACAGACATCCAGGTCCACGAAGCACAGAAGCCTAAACGAGATGAACCAAGGGATGTTCACACCAAAACATCTAATGATTAAAGGGTCAAAAATTAAACATGAAGATTCTGAAAAGCAGCTAGAGAAAAGAAAATCATTATATACAAGGGAAATGCCATTAGGCCATCAGCTGATCTCCAGCAGAAATCCTGCAAGCCAGAAGACAATTTCAGGATATGTTCAAAGTGCTAAAACGAAAAAGCCCTACAACCAAGAATACCCTACCCAGCAAGCTTTTCACTCAAAACTGAAGAGACAGTTTCCCAAATAAAAGTTAGAGGAGTCCATCACCACTAAACAAGCCTTACAAGAAAAATTAAAATGGAAATGAAACGATCATAATGAGAAGAAAATTATGAAAGGAAAAAATTTCACTGGGAAAGGCAAACATATTAAAAGCAGAAAATCACTTATAAAGCTATTACGAAGGAGTCAAGCAGAGAAAGACAATGTCATATGGTTTCACTCATTTATGGAACATAAGAAGTAGGAAGATGGGTGGGAGAAGAAAGGGAAGAAGAAAGGGGGGTAAACAGAGGGGTAATGAAGCATGAGAGACTATGGACTCTGGGAAACAAACTGAGGGCTTCAGAGGGGAGGGGGTGGGGGAATGGGATAGGCTGGTGACGGGTAGTAAGGAGGGCACGTATTGCAAAGTGCACTGGGTGTTATATGCAAGTAATGCATCATGGAACTTTACATCAAAATCTAGGGATGTACTGTATGGTGACTAACATAATATAATAAAAAATTATATAAAAAATAATACTAATAACATTTAAAAATAAAGCTATTATGAAGGTTAAAAGATAAAAGCAGTAAGATCAACTGTATCTACAAATATTAGTTAATAGATATAAAATAAAAATAACAAAATAAACATATAAAAATAATAAAAAATTTAAAGTAAACTATGACGTCAAATACATAAAAGATGAAGGGAGGGCTAGAATGTGTTCAGACTTAAGTGATCATCAACTTAACAGAGACTGCTACGTACACAGCATGTGACAGCTGAACCTCAGGGTAGCCACAAACCAAAAACCTATTACAGATACACACAAAAATAAAAGAGAATGGGATCCGAGCATAACAGTAGAGAAAGCCATCAGATCACGCAGGTAGAGAGGGCAAGACAAGAAGGAACAAAGAACTACAAAACCAACCAGAAAACAATGAACAAAATGGCAATAAGTACATACCTATCAATAACTACTTGAAATATAAATGGTCTAAATGTTCCAATCAAAACACATACGGTGACTGGATTAAACACACACACACACACACACACACACCCATCTATAAGCTGCCTACAAGAGACTCATTTCACACCTATAGACACAGACAGACTGAAAGTGAAGGCAGAGAAAATTCTGTGGAAATGGAAGGAAAAAAAAGCTGGGGTAGCAATATTTATATCAGACAAAATAGACTTTAAGACAAAGACTGTAACAAGAGACAAAAACATGTATAACGATAAAGGGATCAATCCAGCAAGAGGATATAATAATTTAGATATTTATGTACCTAAGACAGGAGCACATAAATATATAAAGCAAATATTGAGACATAAAGGGAGAAATTGACAGTAATACCATTATACTAGAGGACTTTAATACCCCCATTATATCAATGGATAAATCACTCAGACAGAAAACTCATAAAGAAACAGTGGCTCTGAATGACACATTAGACACCATGGATTTAACAGATATATACAGAACATTCCATCCAAAAGCAGTAAAATACACGTTCTTTTCAAGTGCACATGAAACATTCTTCCAAACTGATCATATGTTAAGCCACAAAACAAGTCTCAAGAAGTTTGAGAAGACTGAAATCATATCACGCGTCTTTTCTGACCATAATGCTATGAAACTAGAAATCCATTACAAGAAAAAACTGGAAAAAAACCCCACAAACATGTGGAGGATAAGCAACCAATGGGTCAACAAAGAAGCTAAGGAGGTAATCAGAAAAATACCTGGAGACACATGGAAATGGAAATGCAACAGATCAAAATCTTTGGCAAAAGTAGTTCTAAGAAGGAAGTTTACAGCCTACCTCAAGAAACAAGAAAAAGCTCGAATAAACAATCTAATCTTACATCTAAAAGGACTAGAAAAAGAACAAACAAAGCCCAATGCCAGTAGAAGGAAGGAAATAATAAAGATCAGAGTAGAAATAAATGAAATAGAGTTAAAAGAACACGAAAAGATTGATGAAACTAAACATGTTCTTTGGAAAAGCTAAAATTTGATAAACTTTTAGACAGACTCATCAAGGAAAAAAGAGAAAGGACTCGAATAAAATAAGAAATGAAAGAGAAGCTACAACTGACACCTATTATGAAAAATTATGCACCAACAAATTGGACAACCTTGAAAAAAATGGATAAATTACTAGAAACATAGAACCTTCCAAGACTGAATTAGGAAGAAACAGAAGATCTGAAGAGACTAATGAAATTGAATCAATAATAATAATTAATAATAATAATAATAATAATAATAATAAAACAAGAACCAAAATCCAGGACCAAATGACTTCGCAGGGGAATTCTACCAATTGTTTAGTTTCAAGTTTTTATTTAAATTCTAGTTAGTGAACATATAGTGTAATACTGGTTTCAGAAGTAGAATTCAGTGATTCATCACTTACATACAACACCAGTGCTCATCACAATCAGTGCCCTCCTTAATACCCATCCCCCCACCCACCTCCCTTCCAGAAACCTCAGTTTGTTCTCTGTAGTTAAGAGTCTCCTATGGTTTGCCTCCCTTTTTTTTCTTCCCTATGTTCATCTGTTTTGTTTCTTAAATTCTACATGACTGAAATCATATGGTATTTGTCTTTTTCTGACTTATTTCACTTAGCATAATACACCCTAGTTCCATCCACGTTGTTGCAAATGGCAAGATTTCATTCTTTTTGATGGATGATATTCCACTGATATACATATGCGTGTGTACAGTGTATACACACACACACACACACACACACACACACACACACACCCTTTTATGCACTCATCAGTCATTGGGACATTTGGGCTCTTTCCACAATTTGACTATTGTCGATAATGCTGCATAAACATCAGGGTACATGTGCCCCTTCAAATAAGTATGTTCATATCCTTTGAGTAAATACCCAGTAGTGCAATTTCTGATTCATAGGGTAGCTCTATTTTCAACTTTTGAGGAACTTCCATACTGTTTTCCAGAGTGGCTGCACCAGTTTGCAATTCCCACCAACAGTGCAAGAGGGTTCCCCTTTCTCTGCATCCTCGTCAACATCTGTTGTTTCCTGTGTTAATTTTAGCCATTCTGACAGGCGTGAGGTGGTATCTCCTCATAGTTTTGATTTGTATTTCCCTGATAAGTGATGTTGAGCATCTTGTCATAGGTCTGTTAGCCATCTGGATGTCTTCTCTGGAAAAATGTCTATTCATGTCTTCTGCCCATTTCTTAGCAGGATTGTTTTTTGGGTGTTGAGTTTGATAAGTTCTTTACAAATTTTAGATATTAGCCTTTTATCATATATGTCATTTGCAAATACCCTCTCCCATCCCATAGGTTGCCTTTTAGTTTTGTTGTTTCTTTTACAAACTCTTTATGTTAATGAAGTCTCAATAGTTCATTTTTGCCTTTGTTTCCCCTGCCTCCGAAGACATGTCTAGTAAGTTGCTACAGCCAGCGTCAAAGAGGTTGCTTGCCTGTGTTCTCGTCTAGGATTTTGATGGTTTCCTGTCTCACATTTAGGTCTTTCACCCGTTTTGAATTTATTTTTGTGTATGGTGAAAGAAAGTGGTCCAGTTTCATTCTTTTGCATATGGCTGTCCAGTTTTCCCAACACCATTTGTTGAAGAGATTGTCTTTTTTCCATTGGATATTCTTTCCGGCTGTGTCCAATACTAGTTGACCATATAATTGTGGGTTTCTACTAAACACTTAAGAGTTAATACTTATCCTTCTCAAAATGTTCCCAAAAACTGAAGAGGAAGGAATGCTTCCAAATTCATTCTACAAGGACATTATACTGATACCAAAACCAGACAAAGACACTAAAGAAAGGAAAATTACATACCAATACTCCTGATGAATATAGATGCAAAAATGTTCAACAAAATATCAGCAAACCAAATGCAACAATATATTAATGGATCATTCATCATGACCAAGTGGGACTTATTCCAGGGATCAAAGGGTGGCTCAATATCCTCAATTCAACACGACATACCGCATTGAAGACGAAGGGTAAAAATCATATGATGATCTCAACAGATGTGAAAAAGGCATTTGACAAAACTCAACACACATGCGTCATAAAAACTCTCAACAAAGTGGATACAGAGAGAACTCAACTCAAAATAATAGAGGCCACGTATGACAAACCCACAGCTAGCATCACACTCAAGGGTAAAAAATAAAAGCTTTTCCTCTAATATCAGGAACAAGATATGGATGCCCACACTCTTGCCACTTTTATTCAACACAGTGCTGGAGGTCCTAGACACAGCAATCAGACAAGAAAGAAAAATAAAAGGTACTCAAGTTGGTAAGGAAGAAGTAAAACTCTCACTATTTGTGGATGACACGATGCTATATATAGAAAACTCTAAAGGCTCCATACACACACACACACACACACACACACACACACATTAGAACAGGGGCACCTGGCTGGCTCAGTAGAAGGGTGCGACTCTTGATCTCAGGGTCATAAGTTCAAATCTCACATTGGGTATAGAAATTACTTAAATAAATAAACTGGAAAAAACTACTAGAATAAATGAATTCAATGAAGTTGCAGGGCACAAAATTATATATTCAGAAATCTGTTGTGTTTTTATACATTAATAAAAAACTGTCAGAAAGAGAAATTTAGAAAACAATCCCATTTACAAGTACAGCAAAAACAAAAACAAAAACAAACAAACAAAAAACCCTAGGAATAAATTTAACCAAGGAGGTGAAAGACCTATATTCTGAAAACTATAAGACACTGATGAAAGAAATTGAAGAAGATACAAGTAAATGGAAACATAGCTCATGTTCATGGATTGAAAGAATATTGTCAAAATGTCCATATTACCCAAATCAATCTACAGATTCCATGCAATCCCTATCAAAATACCTATAGTATTCTTCATAGAACTAGAATAATCCTAAAGTTTGTATGGAACCATGAAATATCCAGAACATCCAAAGCCATCTTGAGAAAGAACTAAGCTGGAGGTATCACAATCCCGGATTTCATACTACACTACAAAACTATAGTAATCAAAACAATATGGTACTGGCACAAAAATGGACACAAAGATCAATGTAACAGAGAGCCCAGAAAAAAAACCTATGCATATATGGTCAACGAATCAATAGCAAAGGAGGCAAGAATATACAATGGGGAAAAGAGACTAATACATTAATTATATTTTTAAATAAATAAATAGCACTGGCTATTTATTTATTTGGAATAAATAAACTGGAATAAAATAAACTGGAATAAAATTCGACCACTTCCCTACACCATACACAAAAATTAACTCAAAGTGGATTAAAGACCTAAATGTAACAAATGAAACCAAAACACTCCTAAAGAAAATACAGGCCATAAATTCTTGGACATCAGCCTTAGCACCATTTTTCTGGGTGTGTCTCCTTAAGCAAAGAAAACAAATGCAAAAATAAACAAGTGGAACTATATCAAACTAAAAACTTTGTACACAGCAAAGGAAACCACCAACTAAATGAAAAGGCAAGTTCCTACATGGGAGAAAGTACTTGCAAATGATACATCGAATAAGGGGTTAATATCCAAAATATTTAAAAAACGCATACAATTCAACGCCACGAAAACCAATCTGATTTAAAAAGGGGCAGGGGACTTCTATAGGCATTTTTTTGAAGAAGACATCCAGATGGCCAACGGACACATGAAAAGATGCTCAACATCACTCATCACCAGGGAGACACAAATCAAAGCCCCAATGAGGTATCGCCCCACACCTGTAGTAACAAGTGTTGGCAAGGATGCAGAGAAAAGGGGACCCCCGTGCACTGTTGGTAGGAATGTACATTGGTGCAGCCGCTATGGAAAACAGTGGAGAAGTTTCTTAAACATTTTTAAAGAGAACTACTACGTGATCCGGTAATTCTATTTCTGGGTTTTATCTGAGGAAAATGAAAACACTAATCTGGAAAAGATATATGTACCCCTGATTTTACTGCACCATTATTTACAGTAGCCAAAATATGAAAGCAACCTACGGGTCCACTGATTGACGCACAGATAAAGAAAAAGTGGTGTGTTCACGCGCGCACACACACACACACACACACACATATTGTAATATTACCTAGCCATTAAAAAAAGAAAATTCGTGACAACATCAATGGACCTAGAGGATATTATGCTAAGTGAAGTCAGTCAGAAGAAGACAAACACCGTAGGATTTCACTTACATCTGGACTCTGAAGAGCAAAACAAGTCAACAAACAGACTCCAAAACACAAACCGGTGGCTGCGGGGGCGGGCGGGGGGGGGGGGGGGTGGAAAAGAGGTGAAGGGTATTTGAGGTACAAACTTCCAGTTATGAAATGAGTAAGTTCGGGGATGGAAAGTACAGTATACAGAATACAGTCAGTAACACTTGTATGGAACATCGCCTACTGCGTAGAACTACGCCTACTGCGGTGAGCACTGCGTAACGTACGTAATAGTCAAATCGCTGTGATGGTGCCTGAAACTAACATATGCATGTCAACTACATTTCACTTAAAAATAAAGAATTGTTTAAAAAACGAACCCTCAAATGCCACACCACGGACCAACCAGTTCATGGTTACAAATTCTGAAACTAGACTTTCTTCAGTTTCTACCTAATTCCAAAAAAAGAGAACCCAAATTCCTGGCCATCTCTCTCTAGAAACGCAGTTGGTATCTTTCTCGACTTCCCATTCACTAACAGAGTAACCCTAGAAAAGGAGCCATTTTACGTGTGTGTCTCGGTAGCAATCCCGCACCTTCACCTAGCCTCAATGTCAGGAGAGCGCCCCCCCCCCCCCCCCCCCCGCCAATCTCTGGGCATCCTCTCCATCACTGCGGCATCATAAGCTTAAGCAGATGCCAGTAAACTATTTACTCTTTGTTTCTCAAACAAGTGGATTTCCCTTACTCTCTCACAAGCTTAGTTACGCATTTAAAAGAATGTTTGCAATTACGTACCTAGAATTTCTCAGTATTTATTGTAGGAAGTAGAAGGCTGCGTTGATTATTTAATGTAAATTAATTCTGGCTTCTAAAAAGGCAGCATCTAGTCTCCTATTGTAAAGGGGGGATGCTTTTTACTTGCAGGAGGAGATTCTAGGTACCTTGGTATTTGAGTTTCCACGAGTTATGTGCATTTGGCTTGTGAGATCCATTGTGCTCTGTGTTTCTACCTGATCTTAATACATCTTTTTAAAGGTGAAAATAATAGTTCCTCTAGTTCAGAATAACTTTTCCAAGGTTAAAGCAGAGATCCTTATAATGCTTTTGTCTTGAGAGCCTCTTCTGCATGATGTAGAACTTATGAGCGTACTTGTGCTCACAAACACAGTTAAAAACAAAACTTTGAGGCTGTAACTTTGCCAAGAGACACAGCCAAAAGTGGGGGGGGGGGGCTTTACATAGAAAACTGGTACTCTGCCTGCAATTCAGGCCACGGTGTTCGCAACATCTCTACAAAGATGAATTAATTCTTAAAGGACATGGCTATAAGGTGGTTATAAGCACCAGTAACACTTTTTAGGCTTAAGTTAAATGATCAAAACCAACAAACCATCAACCTTTTGATTTTGGTTGAATATGCAGGGATTCTATTTGAAATCTTGTCCCAGAACCTTTTCCACAGGTCATATTACTTTAATTCCTAGAATAATATTCTGAAAGTAGCCAGTGCATTAAGCCTTTCTTTGCAACATTTTTGCAAGTCAAGAAAAACTAAACCGGAATGATCCAACCCAGAAGTACCTGAACTGTCCCACTTTGAAATATCTGTACATACATCTGTCTGTACATACATACAACTGTCCCACTTTGAAATATCTGTACATACATGGTATCTGTACATACATCTTTCACTCCCTTCATTGTATAAGGATCAGATTTGCCCTGGGCGGGGGAAAAGCCTGTATTCAATAATCACTGAAGAACTGGGAGCTGTTAAAGTTTTATCAGAGTGATGCTCGATGTTACCACAAATGGCAAAGAGGTTGCTTTGATATCGTGTAACTTGGACAGGTTTCAATATACAAGTAGCAATCAATTGTCTGTAGTTCACATTTTAAGAAACAAGCACTGAAATTAGAGTTGTACAGGAAAGTCTTTTTGTAACAAAAGATGAAATGAGCAGTCTTAAAAAGCAGAAAGTGGCATATCTTGGGTCTACGCCTAGGAATCGTGGATGGCTCTCAGCACATCACGCCCTCCTGGCAACTGTATATAAATTGTTTGCATGTATATTTCTAGGATAATAATCCAAAACATTCACTAAAATACTCAAAAGGGTCTATGATCCACAGAAAGATTAAAACTATTATTTTAGGTCTCCAAATACAGACGGATGATTCATGCCAAGAAGCTCAGAAATTTCTCCCTCCCCCCTTCAAAGACAAGTCTAAGGATAAAACACAAGGCTGACTTTGTGCTTCGCTCGGTTTTCCTTGCAGAGACTGGGGGGAGTGGTGTGGGGTAGGAGTCTAGAAAGAGAAAACAAGTACAGAGGATGTTGCTCTAGTGGTAAGAAATTCCGAAGGACTTTGCACTGCTCAGTGCAGGTTACTTGCGACATTCCTTAGGCTTTCCCTTCATTTTTGTAGCAGGTCCATTGGACTCCAACTCCCAGCAACCACCACTACCGCCTCCATTCCCAAGCTACTGTGAAATAGGATACACTCTTTCCTACTGCTGTTTTCCTTGCTGCCCTGCCCCCACCCCCAAATGCAAACAGGTCCATTATGTTTTAGGGATTTTACGGCTACCCACATGGGGAAAAGACATGGACAAAGAAAAATAAGCATGAATAGTTTATAACATTCTCGCAGCTTCTAAAAATGAAGCATCATTGTAATTAAGAGCCTTTAACTTAAGTACATTTGAGTTTAAATACCAGGTATGCTATTATACAGATTTGCCTTGGGGAAAAAAACCCTATACTCTTTACCTAACTTCCACAATGGACTAAATGTTTATATTCCCCCCAAAATTCATATGTTGAAACCCATCACCCCAATGTGACGGTATTAGAAGGTGGGTCCCCTGGGAGGTGATTAGGTCATGAGAGTAGAGCCCTCATGAATGAGATTAGTGCCCTTATAAAAGAGACCCCAAAGGGCCCCCTCCTCCCTTCCACCACATAAAGACACAGCAAAACATCTATGAACAAGGAAGCAGGCTGTCACCAGACACCAAATGTGGGGGCGCCTTGATCTTGGACTTCCCAGCCTCCAGAACTGTGGGAAACACATTTCTTTTTTTTTTTTTTTTATTAATAATGATTTTTTATTATATTATGTTAGTCACCATACAGTACATCCCCGGTTTTCGATGTAAGGCTCGATGATTCATTAGTTGTGTATAACACCCAGTGCACCATGCAATATGTGCCCTCCTTACTACCCATCACCGGTCTATCCCATTCCCCCACCACCCTCCCCTCTGTAGCCCTCAGTTTGGAAACACATTTCTATTACTGATAAGCTACCTAGTCGATAGTGTTTTGTTATAGCAAACCAAAAGGATTAAGAAGGTTTCATAAACTTTACTTTTCTCATATTTAGAATAGGATAATAATAGTACCTACCACACGGCATTATTGTGAGAACTCCATAAAGTCACATGAAAAGAGCTTCACGCTCTCTCTAGAGAATACCCAATGAATGGCGGTATATGTCTTGACTCTCCCTAAGCCCCTTCCTAGGAAGAGGAGGTATTAGTTCCCCCTTAACTATATCATATTTCATAGATAGGACACAATCGATGCCTAGAGATAAAATCAAAACAGAATTGGTACTATCTATGTTCAAGTAGAGAATACGCATTTCTGAGGGACAGTGAACAAAATGACATTCCCCCCCCCTTGATATTTCTTCAAAAACAGTCAAAGTAAAAGAAAGACCTGAAAAGGACCTGAATGAAGGCAGCCAGTGGCTGAGGGATTAAGACAGCCCAGATGGACACAGAAAAGGCAGAAATTAATTTTGACAACAGCAAGTGGCAAATACTGTGGAGAGTGCAAGATCAAGCTAAGAACATCACAATGAAATGTCAAGGCAGAATGTGGTTTGTGATGAAAATTCTAGGTCCACACACTTATGGATATGTGCAAAAAGGACCTGCCTTAAAGCAACCAGACACTCTGGTTGCCCTCTTCCAAAGGAGAAAGTTCTCTCTCCAGAAGCGGGAAGAACGAAATCCTCACAGAAGAAAAAATACGTAACAGCCAGACAGAAGGATTCTTCGAAAAAAGAATAATGATTAGAATTACTTCAAATCTTGTCAGCTTTCACTTCTCTCTAGGAATTTAAGGACTTTTGCCCACAACCCCAAACTCTGTTGAAGTTCATGAGGAAACATAATTTTGAGATGAGCTGGGATCTGGTTAGGGAATGCGGAGTGCATTTCAATGTGACCATATGGAACATGGGTGTTGGCCAGGAACCATATTTCACTCATGGTGGAAATAACCCAGCAATCATAAATGGCTGTCAATTCTTTATTCAAATCCTTCAATGGCTTGGCATTGTGTTCAAGACTAAGGATATGCTTGTGAATGCACTTTGAAATTCAAGATAGCTCTAGGGTCCGACATGACCTAGCTCTTACAGGGTTCCCTCTCAAGCTCCTCTTCCCCAAGTTTCAACCACAGGGACCTAATGTAAGTTCGTCAAGCCCACCGGGTCCCTCTGATATTACGGCATTCTCCCTGCCTGCAATGTGCCTGAGTTTTGGGGGTGTGTACCTTCATCTTTGGGTCTCAACTCAAATGTCACTTATACAAATAAGTATTCCCTAACAGTCCTATCCAATCAAAATCAGTAATCCCCCGTTGTTAACTCTGATAGCTCCCTGTTCTTTTGTTTGTCACTCTTATCGGGCTTCGTATTTGTAGATTTATCGTCTTTATCTGGTTTTAACTGTCCCCGCTAGGGAATGAAATTCACACACTAGGGACAACGTTCCTAGAGTTGATCACTATATCCCTTGCTCATTGCCCAATACTTCACATAAAATAGAAGCCCAAAAGTTATAATTAATCACTGGCAAGTGGATACATGAATCTTGCAATTCCAGCCAGCAACATTTTGGAATCACAGTTTAAGAGGACAAGTGAGGGTTACTGTTTCCTTCTTCCTGCCTAAACTGATGACTATACCCAAACTGAAAAAAAAGTGTGAAGTCCCACATTCTACAGAAAACTCCCCAGAACTGGAAATATACCTGTCGAGAGCTTCAGAGATGACTGAAATGTAACCACCAACCATCCCTATCATCCCATCCGCCACTTCCCTGTGTATATGTATGTAATATACGCGTGTGTGTATGTGTGAAAAGGAAGAAAAACTGCCTTACCAAGACAGAAAAAGAGAAATTGGGAGTAGGGCGTCTAAAGCCTAGTGAAGAGTGGAATAATGAGAATGGGAGTGCAGGTCAGACAACTGAAAAGATATTCTCCAGCTCAGGCCCCAGACTAGCGATTTACCCTTCATGTCTATCTAATCAGGGGGAGAAAGGGCAATGAGCAGAATGACAGAATAAAGAAAGGGAGCAGTAGGGGACAGACTCTTGCTTGGCCTACAAATAATGCCTGAGTGTCCTGGGGTCCAGGGAACCCCACTGAAGGTAGCTGGGCTTAGGCTGCCTTGATTATAAGCCAGCCAACAGCCAACAGCACTGTAAAAGGTGTGGGGTCACACCAACCGTGCACCCAGGACAGAGGCAACATCTGTTCGTTTAACACAAAGAGGTTAAGTGTTATGCGAGTAAGTGTTGACCTGAGAAGAGGTAACGATGTGGAGAATTAAGTAACTACTATTGTCCCTCTTCCCTTCTGCTTCTCTCGGCCCCAACACACTGGAAGAGCTGCATCTCCCAGTAAACCAGGCCATCTCCCAAGGTGTGAGCGCTGGGGCTGGGGGAGAATGAGGGGGCAAAAGAACGCACTCTGCCCTATGACTCCCAACTCCACTACTCCTCGTGAGCGCTCAGGAAGGTAAAAGATGAGATTTCAATTAGAGATGACAAAGGAGCCTGAAACTTGAATCTTCATCCCCCTAAAATTCACTGAGGATCTCAAGGAGTTCTTAATGGGGGGTTATACTTACTGATATTTGTTTGTAGCACTGAAATTAAAACCAAGAATTTTTTTTCAAAATTTGTCAATTCACTTAAAATATTATGTAAAGGGGCACCTGGGTGGCTCAGTCGGTTAAGCAGTGGACTCTCGATTTCAGCTCAGGTCACGATCTCAGGGTCCTGGGATCAAGCCCCGCCTCGGGCTCTACGCTCAGCAGACTAGCTTGAGATTCTCTCTCTCCCTCTGCCCCTCCCCCCACTCTCCCTAATCAATGAATGAAATGTTGTGCTAAAATAACATGTCTTATAAAAAATACATTTTCCAGAATAAGAATTTTAGAAAGAAGAGTTGTATTGCTTTACAAATTTGTAAATATCTTTCGATTCTGGCCGAGAGGAAAACAGCTGAATTTTCCCATGTGCTTCTGCACTAAGTGCTTCTGCTGGGATATGTTGCTTTGGTCAAAGTAAATGAAGAGAATCAGGCCTCACACAGACTTGTGGTTGGAAGAGGGAGTAATATTTTTCTTTTTGGCTAATTGTGAATATTTGTTGACACTACATCAGAACCCTACAGGTGGTAGATTTTTTTGTGTGTGTTTTTTTTAGAGGCAAGCTGCAACGTGGACTCTGAAGCTTTATCAAGGAGCCTTTCACCCTCTGTTGTATTACAATCACTGGTCTCCCTTGCACTGTACATGGCCCTTTAACCTGTGTAGGATTTTGCAAAATCATGCACTGGTCATCGGAAAATAGTTCTTGAATGAATTTACACACTCCCTGGCACAACAACAATAACCAAGTCACACTTGTTAATACCACCATCGGTCTCATCCAGACAAGACTAAGTATGGGGAAGCTGGCGATCTCATAGGGGCAGGTAAAAGTTTTCCAAAATTCTAATAATTGCTTCAGAGCTTGAGTTTTCTCATTGGCGAAGTAAGCTTGGTGGTTGTCTTTGACGGGACGGCTCACCCTGCTCATTTGAGGAAATGTCGTCCCACCCGGATAAACAGAGTTTCTATGTCAGTCAAAAAGGTCACCTATGAAAAAAGGTAGCTAGTTTACTTCCCCAATCACGCAATCCTGTAACTGCTTTTTCCTCGGGGCAGGAACTGCGATGCGCAGCAAAGTGCTTTTGGAATACGTCTCATTTCTTCTACATTAAAAAGATTTGAGAGTAAAAAGACAGTGTACTCAATGGTTAGAGTTTCAATGCAAGTAATTATTTTCACTGTTTCGTCAAGTACATTCGTAATTACTACCGGCATCTGTTTGTTTATTACGGAAGTGCCTGCGGGGGAAGAACACGACGACCCATGTGACCCACCGTGGCTTTCCTCCATCAGTGCACACGCCAAACCAACGGGGAAAAAAGCAAATATCACAATATTATTATGAAAGTAGTTCCGGCCTTGCAGACGCCTCAAATAGTCTCAGGATCCCAAGGGGTCCACAGACACACTCTGAGAACCACCACTCTGTAGACTCTGAGTGCATGTAGTCAATGAAAGGAAATCTGACACTTCTTTGTGGCTGCACCCGTCACAGTGAATTCCGTGACTCCATGATGCCAGGGTCCTGGGATCGAGCCCTGGGTCAGGCTCCCTGCCTCTCCCTCTTCTCCCTGCCTGGGCGCTCTTTCACCATCTCGGTCTCTCTCTCTCAAATAAATAAATAACATCTTCTTAAAAAAAAAAAAAGGTGATGACAAGAAGCTGTAAGAAAAAGACGAGTATACTTCCAAAGAGTTAAGTTCACCAGAGACACATAACAGCTTTTAGCATTTCAAGAAACTCAAGTTTGCTCAATGCCTTCGTGTTTCACTGGTCATATTTTTTTTTCAAAGTTCTGCCTTCCATGCCTTTCACGTGGCTTGCCTGCAACAAAGGTTGGTACATTTAAACCTAAAGCAATTTATAAGTGTCTCAGACCAAGTGCCTTTGGCACTGGCCCAGGACTGCTATTATCATCTTGTATTTACTGCACCATTTCAAAACTGTTCTTTCCTTCACATATAGAAGTTTCTCAATTATACAGTTTTTACTTTCCCATATTTTTATGCTTTAAAATGCTATTCTACCTTTCTGCTTTGTATAATAACATGAACACTTACTTGCTTCTACTCCTACATCACAGCTGGGACATTTTAACGCGCGTTAATCGTATTTGCAATTGTTGCAAATCTGATTGTAATTGTAGCATATCTCAAAAATGGTATTCTTTACTTCCCTAAGTTTTATATAAAACACAGCTAACCTTTCCCCTCCTATTCCTGGCACAGTTACCGAAAATGTTTGTCTTTCTATGAAAAACATTTTTCACTGTGAATTCCTTTTTTTAATAGAAAAACAGTACTGCTGTTATACAGGGCGTTCTGCAGACAGGAATAATCAGACAATAATGAATAATCTCTTGGTCAGTAAGAAACAAAAACATAATGATTTTGCTTATAGGAAGAGGGTCCCTAGGTGCGCAGAGAAAACTCAGACCAAAATGAACTATTTTAATCTTGTCCCCAGATTTTCCTACCATCTCAAAGTTAAATATCCTAGGCTTCTAAAGTATAAGTTCAAATAGTTGCAATTTATTTCTAATAAAAAAAAAATGAAACTCCATTTTCTAAGATTGTTGTCCCAACTTTTCACTCTAGTAAGTCTTGATAGGAATGTTGTTAAAACTGAACAAAGATTTGAAGAGTCAGGGAATACACGGCAGCTACTGGGAATGGAAGTGAATGAAATCACCCCAGGAGAAAGTACTGTGCACAGCTGGAGAAGAGAAGCGGCTGCCAGGGGACCTCCAACATTAATGGACAGGTAGAGGGCGCCTGACTGGCTCAGTCGGGAGAGCATGTGACTCTGGATCTTGAGGTTGTGAGTTCAAGCCCCACGACGGGTGTAGCGATAACTTAAAAAAGAAAAAACAAAACAAAATCAAATAACTTAAAAAAAAGGACGGGTAGAAAGGAACCTATGAGAGAGTAGGCAGAGGGGTTCAGGAAACCTGGAATACTCTGGTGTCTCAGAGTCCTAGGGAAGAGTAATTTAAGGACATTTATCAAGAGACAAAATGAAGGAATTCCAGAATGGACTAATACCTCTCCACGTGGTTTGGTAACTATTCCCCCTTACACTCTACTTGGTGGGACTGCTTGGTAATTAAATGGAGTATTGCAACAAGAGGTTCCTAACACAGGAGGACAGAGAAGGCAAGCAGTCCCCCCACAATGACAGGCTTCCATTACAAAACCGGCAAGGTTAGGGAGGGCAGAGTAAGGAAGAGCACAACCCCAACCCCTTGGCTTACCCATGGATCCTTTAACTTCCCACTACCTACGGCTCCCAATGAACTTAGGTCATAGTCCCCGGCTGCAGAGGCCACAGAAGATGTGCCAGGAAACGGTGAGTGTGACAGCTAAGGAATGCCCACCTGCCCAAAGGCACCGGCACCCAAATCCCAGGACCTGGGACTCTGCTGCCCCTTGCACGGTACAGGGACTTTGCAGATGTGAGTAAGTTAAGGGTACTGAGATATGGGAACGTTGTCCTGGATAATTCAGGTGGTCTCAATGTAATCACAGGGGTCCAGGTAACAGAGATGCAGGAAAATTAGAGGACTGCTATGGGAGGACAGAAGCACAGGGAGAATAAAAACGATGGGATGTGGGCCACGAACCAAGCAATGAGGACAGCCTCTAGAAGGACAGAAGACACAACAGATTCTCCTGCAGAGAGTCCAGAAGGAACCAGCCCTGTGGATACCTTAATATTAGCTCAGTGAGACTTCTCACCTCCAGAATGTCAAAGAATGAATTTGTGTTCTTTTTTCTTTCTTTAAAAAAGATTTACTTATTTTAGAGACAGAGCATGCATGGGCACAAGCAGGGGGAGAGAGAGAGGGAGAGAGAATCTCAGGCAGACTCCCCACTGAGCATGGAGCCCAATGCGGGGCTCGATCTCACGACCCTGAGATCACGACCTGAGCCAAAATCAAGAGTCAGACGCTTAACTGACTGACCCACCCAGGCACCCCTAAATTTCTGTTCTTTTAAGCCAACAGGATTGTTGTAACTTGGTATAACAGCAGTAGAAAGGTAACACGGAACACAGACTTAAGAAATTTAGGAACCATATCAGTGGAGCAAGACTAGAGCATTTGTCCCAAATATTTACTTGGCAAAGATAACAACGCATCCTAGGTTTTAGAAAAATCCCTCTGTCCCCACCACGCACCTCAACTGAAGGAATCCAGAGGTATGAGGACCCCCTTCAGGCACACTCATCCTAGGAAGCCCCCACCTACCATCCCATGCACACTTGTCAAACTAGACCCCCATATATAAAAATGACGTTTCTACCAAATAAATGAGGAAAATCAAAGAAAGGTAAAGAAAGAAAAGTATCTGGTGGGGGGAGGGGAGGGAGAAAAATTTTTGGAAGAAATGGTCCCCAGTGGATTACATTAACAATGAGCCCCAGTCTACACTAAATGGGCCGGATGACTTTGGCCTCAACACTTTCAAAGGTGGCCATTATCAGTTCATCACAGCAAACACACAGGAACACGGGCACGGCGTTCTCCAAAACTCATTCCGATAAGCACAGACTCCGGTCAGATGGATCAAAATAAAAGTATACCTTGGAATTTAGTTTCCCGCACGGTCCCGAAGGTGCTTATCTTCCAGGCAAAAGAACGAAATCTTCTCATTAAAAAGTTGACCTGAGACCATCTATGTGACTGTTCGGTAACATCAGGTTCCCATTTAGTGTCGCTGGTTTCCAAGCTTCACGACTGAACTATAAGTAGGTTCCTGGGACTTGCTTTTTATCCCCCCTCAACATTATGTTTTAAAGATTACCCATGTTGTTGCATGTCTCACATGGTTTTTTCTCACTGCTGCATAAATACTTCATTGTGCAAAAGAAAAGCACAAATTATACGTCAATTTTCCCATCAATGGGCATCTGCGTTCGTTCCAGTTTTTTTTTTTTTTTTAAAGATTTTATTTATTTATTCGACAGAGACAGAGACAGCCAGTGAGAGAGGGAACACAAGCAGGGGGAGTGGGAGAGGAAGAAGCAGGCTCCCAGCGGAGGAGCCTGATGTGGGGCTCGATCCCACAACGCTGGAATCACGCCCTGAGCCGAAGGCAGACGCCTAACCGCTGTGCCACCCAGGCGCCCCTCCAGTTTTTCTATTAAGAACTCTGCTGCTATAAACATTCTTGTAAACATTCCCCACTACACGTACGCAAGGGGCTCCTCAAGGTGTATTCCTAGAAGAAAAACACTGGGTCACGGAGTCTAATTATTTTTAACTCCGTTAGGTCGTGTCAGATTGTTTTCTAGGATGCTGGTATCTATTCACACCCCCACCAGAGTGTAGTCGCTGACCCACACGTGCCCCGTCCGTGCTATTAACAGATTCCTTAATTGTCGCCAATCTAGTGGATCTGAAAGAATGCCTAGCTCAGCCTGGTATGAATCGGCATCTCGTGCTTATTGGATTATATTGGATTTTATGTCTACCAGCCCTACAAGTTTGTTGCTTTCACCCATTTTGTTGATTTTTTTTTTAAACTTTTGTAGATACTCTACTTTCAGGAAATTAAATCTTTGTCAGTTATAGGTATCATGACGATCTTCTTTCAGTTTATTGCTCATCTTTTCACTCATTTATGGCGTACCTGGATGAACTGAAGTTCTTGGTTTGATATAACCAAATTTTTAATTTGGATAGAATAGTCTCCCATCTCATCTTCCAAAAATTTTGAAGTTTGCCTTTGCATGTTTAATCACCCACTGAAAACTGATTTTCATTATGAAGTGAGGTGGAAATCCAAACGCACTTTTTTATTTGGATACACTATTGGTTAGTGGCGCTCTTGCTTCGACTTCTCCAAGGCATAGTCTCTTTCACTTAATTTTCTGGAAGAATCTGTAGAAGACTGGAATGACCTGTTCCTTGAGGGTCTGGTAGAAGGCAACATTAAAAGCCTTCTGAGCCTGGCTTCTTTATCTAATTTGGACTTCCTATCTCTTCCCGACAATTCTGTCAATCGTGGTGTTCCAGAAACTCTTATATTTCACCTAAGTTGTCAAATTAAGTGCCCTCAAGTTATTCAGAGCATTCTCTTTTTCATCTCTGCTAAATCTGTAGCTATGTCCTCTTTGCACTGCAAAAGTAGTTACCTTGCACTTTTTTGTCTTTCTCCCCTCAATCTAGCCATAAGACTGTCCATTTCATTAGTCCTTTTAAAAACAACAACTTCCGGCCTCATTAGTCCTCTATTTTCCAGATACTTGATCTTCTCTTCGCATATCCTTCCTTTGACTTTAGGGGAGTGACTATTCTGTTGTTCTTTTAAAACATATGACTGCTAAGCTCATTATTTTTATCCTTTCTTCTTCCCTAAAATAAGCAGTTAAGGCATTTTATGTGTCTCCTTAAAAACAGTTCACGTTTTACTTCATTCTGCAAGTTTTGATAGAAATATCAGCATTCAGTTCTAAGTAGTTTTTAACTCTCGTTAGGATTTCTTGTTTGGCCCATGAGTTATAGAACTGCGTAGGCATTTTTAAATTTAAAATATATGGTTTGTGCTATTTCTAACTTCTACCTTAAGTGCACTGGGGTCGGGGTGGATTATTCTCTCAGCTCTTTGGTGGGGGTCCTGGAGCCGGACTCCCTAGCCTGCGGTCTGTTAGAGTTGCCAGTGGGGGCCAATTTCCATAGTAACAAGTCTAAGTTCCCGTCTTTGGTTTCTTTCAGCCCTCCAACATGTATGTAAGCAAATCTCTCTGTCCGATTGCCTCTGAATTACGCACCATGGTTTCTATTCTCCTAAAATGACTCTGATAAAGAGCTCGAGGATGCAGTCTGTGGGGTACCTTGCATTTGACATTTGTTGAGACCCACTTTATGGATTTATAGATGATCAGTTTTTACATATGTTCCCATGTTGAAATCCCCTGTGATCATGAATTTGTCGAACGATCTCTGTTTAAATAAATTAATGACCTTCTCTACCTCCAATAATGCTTTTTCTTTCCAAGTCTACTTTGTGTGACATTATAATAGCCCTCTTCACTTGACTTTGGTTTGATCTTTGCCCTAGCGATCATTTCCTATCTTCTTACTTGAATCCTTTTCATGACCTCATATGTTAAGTATGTTTCTTATAAATAGTATATGTCACAATTTTGTTTTATTTTTTTGAACAGTATCTGTGGTTTTTTTAAACTCAAAAGTTTAGTCACTTTTGTATCTACTGCTACATTGGGATTTTATTTTTACATCCAACTTTGCTTCTGTTTGTATGACTTTTTTTTTTTTTTTTGCCTTCACTTTTATATTGACCACCTCATTTTTAGTGGGTTTTTTCTTTCCTCCCCTCCACCAGTGGTTTGAAACTTACCAACTCTATTATATAAAGGGTCACCTTGAATTTTTCCATGCATATGTAACTTAAGAAAGCTAAACACTATCTTGGACCCCCTCACAAACACTACATGGACTTCAGAACCTGGAATCCTATCACTTACCTCCAATTCAATGGATATTGTGTCCAAGCGTGGCACTCACAATATCCCAGCCCTGCCTCTACTTTAGATAACTAAACCTGACTTTTTCAAAATTAGTTTACACACACAATATCAGCTTCATACATGATATTATTTTTATTTGATCATCGGGCCTTTCCTGATCCCAGGTCATCCATTTGGGATTTTATTTTTCCCCTTCAATTCACCCTTTAGAAGTTCCTTTAGTGCAAGCCTCCTGTTGGTCAACTCTTCTGGTTTCAGTTATATTTATTTTTTATTTCACTTTGGTTCTTAAAAAGAGTTTTGCCTAGGTATGCCGATATTGACAGTACTTTTTCTACAGCACTTCTTTGAAGATTTATTTTACTATCTTTGGACTTACATTTTTGTTTTTGAGAACACATTCAAATTGTCGTTCTTTGTCCTTTCTAAGATCTACTCTTTCCCATTAGGGTTCTGTGGCCTCATGACAATGCATCTGCACATAGATACATTTTTTTTCATTTACTATACATAAACATATTTTTTAATATTTAAAATTTATCTGATATATATTTTTGGATACGTTGTACTTCCTGAGTCTGTGAGGTCATGGTTTTCCTGCAGTTCTAGAAAACTTGTAGCTATTGTCTCTCAAATGTCACCTCTCCTTTTTCCTCCATCGTTGATTTCTGGTTCTCCAGTTGAGCATACATTGGCCTTTCTCAGTCTAACCTGCATACCTCTTAGTAATTCTTTTGTAATTCTATCACTCCTTACTATTATAGAAATATATAATAAGGGGCGCCTGGGTGGCTCAGTCGTTAAGCGTCTGCCTTCGGCTCAGGGCATGATCCCAGCGTTCTGGAATCGAGCCCCGCATCAGGCTCCTCCGCTGGGAGCCTGCTTCTTCCTCTCCCACTCCCCCTGCTTGTGTTCCCTCTCTCGCTGGCTGTCTCTCTCTCTGTTGAATAAATAAATAAAATCTTAAAGAAAAAAAAAGAAAAAAGAAAAAAATATATATAGTAAAATATATAATTATAGATATGTATCTCTCTGCTTTCTTACTACTTTCTTCAGATGTATTTTAAACAAGTGGGGATTTTTTAAGATTTATGTATTTATTTAAGAGAGAGAGAGAGACAGAGAATGAGAATTTCCTCAAGCAGACTCCTGGCTGAGCATGGAGCCCAACGTGGGACTGGATTCCAGGACCCTGAGAGCATGACCTGAGCCGAAAGCAAGAGTCGGACACTTAACCGACTGAGCCACCCAGGTGCCCCTAGATATATTTTAAAGTTTACTAATTCTCCTGAGCTGTATCTAATTTGCAATTTAAGCCATTAAATCTACCGAGGTTTTTATTGCAACAGTGACATTTTCAGAAGTTCCATTTTCTACCTAAATCTACTTCATTTCTAGTAATCTCTAAACGCAGCTCATCTTGGTGACAGTATCTTTATTCATTTCCTCCTTTTCGATTTCTGACTCAGATAACAGGTTTAGAAAGGTGTTCGCTAACATCATTATATAGAATAGTTATGTAATAAAGACCTGATCGCTCGGAGTGGATTTAAGCAACTTCAGCATTCCACCATGACGCCAAAAGATAAATTAAGTTATAAAAGTTCTGAGACTGTCAAATTATATACAAAAATCTAAGTTAATGACAGTTTACCCAGCATCGAGTAATGTGCCCCATCAACAAAGATACAGAAGGGATACAAGACAAATACAATACTTCCTTGAAGTTTATAATATACTAGATGGAGAGGCTGACATTAAGCACCTAACTACAATTAATTAGAGTTGTTTTAAGTTGCTTTTTAGCCAGTGCTCTCCAAAAAAAGAAACAGATGCAAACAAAGGAAAAGGGAAACTAATGAAGTTCGTGAAATCCAAAAGCAGTCAAGTAGGGAAGAGTTTTGTACAGCTACCCCAACCTTCTCTTCCGTTTTACCTTTACCCTCAGAACCCTATGCTGCGGAAATCTATTTTATAGTTTATATTTTAATAACTGAAGGAAAAAATGGTTGGTTAGACTTAGTGGCAATAGGAGAGGGAGGCCGAATTGTAAAGTCAATGGCATTTCAAGGAAGGCCAGAGATTTTTTTTCTTAATTTTTTTAAAGATATCTATTTATCAGAGAGCGAGAGAGAGAGCACTCTCCAGCACACAAGTGATGGCGGAGGGGCAGAGGGGGAGGGAGAAGCAGACTCCCCACTGAGCAGGGAGCTGGACTCCGGGCTCCATCCCAGGACCCTGGGATCATGACCTGAGCCGAAGGCAGCCGCTTAAACAACTGAGCTACCCAGGCGCCCCAGAAGGCCAGAGATTTTAAAAAGGTACGCCACCTCACGGGACACAGAAACTATCATTTAGTTGGGACTTCTCTACATATATACTGAAGCTTTTTAATAGACATGTTACTAAAAGATTATGCTTGGGTCCAAACTTTTTAAGCATGCCACATTTTAAATCTGGCAGCTGAAGTATTTTACAGAATCCCCAGATAAACAAATTATTGGCAATAGGTGCACATAATCTGTGTAAATCTGGATTCCGATATCACACACTTGCATGACTATAGTTCGTTCTCTCTATAATCATTCTATACAGCTGGCTTTCTATAGTTTTGTGTTGTCTTTCCTCTCTGGTTTGTCTCATTTCTTGGCGCGTGTCGTGTTCCAGAAGGAGGTTTGTGGGAATGAGAATAAAGGGAGGCTGGCCGGCCTCTCTGTCTCATGCAGTTATTCCAGAACTAAACAACTTTCCATCTAGGTGGCTCCACCACCCCCCTTGATCCTTAGAGTCCTTCCCTGGTTGCAATCAATAATTCTGCCAAAGCAGCAGTCATCGCCATCCCAGCAGCACGAGAGGGCATATGCTAACATCTCTGAAAATTGCACCAACTGGCAGAACTAAGATGACGCGATGTACTTTCACTGGCCTGCGGAGAGGATGATGTCACGGACTTTGGCAGCACGGTTTCAGGCAGTTGCAAGCCACCAAATCAACCTGTCCTGTGAATTTCGAGAATATACTTTACCAAAATGTAAGTCAGAACCTCAACATACCACAGATATTTTTCTAATATAGTAGAAATAAATATATCATCAGGTAAAATCTGTGATTTAGAAATAGATGTTGGAACTGCAGGAAAAACCTTAAAAAAAAAAAAAAAAGCCTAGACATGATTCAATCCTCTCCCACTCTGATTTATATAGGAAGGTTAAAAAAGCTCTATATGCACTAATCTTACTTCATTCTAGAGCCTTGCTCTGCCCTAGACGGAACACGTATCTTATTTCTACTTCTGCCAAAGCAGCTACTGTTGGGGTGTCAAGATTCAATTATACCAACTCAGATTATGTGGGTCTAACAAATATCTACCAGTGAGACGTGGCAGAAAGTTGCTTTTCCGGCTAAGATGAAATAATGCTTTTCATCAAGTTCCAATGGAGGAAAATAAATCTAATACAATATTAACAACATTTCAAAAAAGGCCTTTCTGAATTACAGAAATTACACCAATTACACTCCCGACTGTTCCTCATCTATCTAAGTATACATGTTTGGCCAAAACCTGAAACTAGCAATAAAGTAGACTCATCCCCTACATCTTTCTCTTAATCACTACCAAATTTAATACTTTATTCAAGTCGTTATTTATTTTGTTGAATGCATGAATATGACATTTTCTCTTTTTTTTAAAGATTTTGTTTGAGAGAGAGAGAGAGTGCGTGCATGGGAGAGAGCACGAGTAGGGGGAGGGGCAGAGGGAGAGAGAAGCAGGCTCCCCGCTGAGCAGGGAGCCCTGAGGCAGGGCTGGATCCCAGAACCCTGGGATCATGACCTGAGCCCAAGGCAGACCCTTAACCAACTGAGCCACCCAGGTGCCACCGCCCCCCCCCCGCCCCGCCTTTTTTTTTTTTTTTTTTTTTTTAAGATTTGGCATTTTCTGATTACTACTACTAATTACACCACCAACAAACACGGAGTGCTTACTACAGCGAAACAGCGTTGCAGGTACTTCATGCGGATTCGCCCCTTTAGTGTTTTCAGTAGTCCTATAAGCATTACGATTTCCCACATGATGAATTGTCTGAATAGCATTAGGCTTTGTTGAGAGGAACTAACATTTTTGCATTTTTTTAAAATAAATATAAGCCAAGGGGAGACAAGCAGGTGGTGGAAGCGCCCTTCCAAAACGAGAGTGACACTAGATGGAGGAGAAACTTGCTGCAGGGAGAACCGACATGAGCAGGGCAGGAACACCGGAGGAACGAAGGAAACGTTCGGATTCAAAACCGGAGGGAAGCAGAAAGGGCAAATCTTATAAAATAATAAAATTACACCTATACCAAGAGGGCGATTTAAAAAAAAAAATTTCACAGTAACAGATAAGGCAGCAACAGGAGGCACGAATCTAGAAGTTACCCTCACACTTTACCAGCCCTTAGCGCGACCTCCTCTTAGTCCCCCTAAAGGTGGAGAGATAGTAGAAAGACGAAAAGAATGAGTACCATACAGAAACACAAAAAAGATGCACCAGAAAAACATGCCCAGAAAGCAGACGAAAACTATACCCTAACATTTTTAAATGAGTTAGTGGAAATAAAATATTGGAAGCTATTCAAAAATAGCATGATCAGAACTGGAAAAGGCTCAGAAATGAGATGATTAGAAAACAGGATGATATGGAGAGAGTTGGAACATACTAGAAACTTTTTTTTAGTAATGAAGGCCAAACTAGAAGCAGCACTGAAGGGCAAAGACATGAAAAATTACAGCAAGGGAAATTCAAATTAAGTAGCAATGAAAGCAAATTCATGGGAAGAGACCCATTATTCATTATAATACCCATTCAACAATGCACTTGAGGTCCTACACTGAAAAAAGGGCAAAAATAAATAATAAATACATAGATGACAGTATAAGGATTACAATGGAAAAAATAAAACTGCCATTTTTTACGAACAAGAAAACCTATGAACAAAATCAAATTTCTAAGAGAATTTAGCAAATTGCAGGGTACAAGGACACTAGACTGCATCAATATAATGCAATTCTATGAAGCAAGAGCAAACTAAAAAATAGAATTTTTAATTCCTAGGGAAAAACTCCAATGAAAGATATGTAGGCTATATTAAAGAAAATTATGAAATATCAATGAGAAATGTATAACTGAAATAAAAGATATACCATACTTGTGAATTTTATGACTCGATATAGTAAAGATATCCAATACCCATTCTACCCACATTGAACTATGAATCTAATGCAGTCACAATCCAACTGAAACAGATTTTTCTGTAATTAAGACAGAGTGGTACTGACTTAACAGAAGAGAGGAGAGAGGCCAAGCATATATGGACCCAAGACAAGTGAGGAAGTTAGTACTGCAGAGCTGTGGGGGAAGGATGGCCTTTCCTTGAATGGATCCCTACCTTACACCACATATTCCAATCAATTAAAGGTAGATTGTATATCTATATGTGAAGTGTGAAATAATAAGGCTTGCAGAAGTTAATACAGAAAAATATCTTCAGGATTTTGAAGTACACAGAGTTTTTCTAAATGAGGACACAAAAAGCACTAATCATAAAGGAAAAGATGAATAAACTGTACTATGTTACAACCAGGAACTTCTGTTCATCAAGACCTCATTTAGAAGAAAAGCCACAGAGGGGTAGAAGATACTTATAATACATATAACCAAGTGCTTATTCCACAATCAAGCACTATGAAATATCTAGAAGGAATTCCTACAAATCAGTAAGAAGGGGACAACCTAAAGGAAAATTGAGAACACTTGGACAAACACTTCATTAAAAGGATACCCAAATGGCCAACAAACATAAGAAAAAGTGCTCAATCGTATTACTCACCCGGGAACCCAAATTTAAAACACAAGAAAATAGCACCACAACCCACCAAAGTGAGTAGAAAAAGAAAACAAAAATTCCTACTATGCCGTGGGCTAGTAAGGACGTAGAAGATGCTGCTGGTGGGGATGTAAACTGAACAAATGCTTGGAACAATACCCGTGCATGGAACACCAACATATACTGTATAGAAATATTATACAGGGGCGCCTGGGGGGCTCAGTTGGTTAAGCGTCTGCCTTCAGCTCATGTCATGAGTCCAGGGATGGAGTCCCGCATCGGGATCCTTGCTCAGCGGGGAGTCGGCTTCTCCCGCCCCCTCTGCCTGCTACTCCCCCCACTAGTGCTCTCTCTCTCTGTCAAATAAATAAACAAAAAATCTTAAAAAAAAAAAAAAAGAAATATGTACACAAATAGTTCAGTGAAAACCCTATGTCCCAACAGTCCCACTCCTTAGTTGCCACCCAAAAGGAACACATCCACATATAAACCAAAGACCCGTGAAGCAATCTATAGGGCAGCGGCATTACCCACAACAGTCAAAAATCAGAGAGTCAAAATGTGCATCGACAGTTGAACAGACGAACTGTGATATACTTACAGGATGAAGGACCCTGGGGCAACAAAACTGAACGAACTAATCACAACGTAAGTGAATCATGTAAACACAACTTGAGTTAAAGAAGACAGACACGGACACACAGACGCTGTATGGTTCTATTTAAACTTCCAAGAACAGGCAAAAGCTATCCATAAAGTTTAAAGGCAGAATAATGGCTTACCCCTAAGAAGGAGAGTTGGGGGTGGGAGAACAGCTGAGATGGGCATCAAAGGGTATTGGGGGGAGGGGGTAGAATTTAAACGCTACCATGAAATAACAGTATGTGAGCACATATGATTAAAAGCGCACACTGAGTATCCGGAAGAGCCAACAGGAGAACCGACACTGAAAAACATTCTTTACGGATCTGAAAATCAAAAGAAAAATATCCTATGAACATCAAGACAAAGACATATATAAAGGGAGAAAGTTTTACTGGCAATGGACTTAAGACAGGAACACTTTATGCCAGGAATTGAAGGAGTAACATACTTGAGACATTCAAGAAGGAAGTGGAAACCCAGGATTTCCATTTCTGACAAACTGACCCTCAGATATTAATAAAAAGACCACACACACACACACACACACACGAACTCAGAGAAAACTGTTCTCATGAGCTTTACCCACGAGAAAGCTACTAGAGGATGAATTTCTGAAACAGGTATAGAAGCTTCTGGATAAGGACTGTTCTAGACAAGGACTGATGGTTGCCAAGCAATATGCTTAAACTAAGGCCACAGGGTGGGGCTGAGGTAACAAATAGATCTGGAAACGTAGCTGGAATACAAGTACCAAAAATTAGGAAGAGGAGGGGGAGAGAATATATGGAAAATAAAATGAGCTCATTGATTACCTTCCTGGTACTAACTAGAAGTAAAAAAGATAGTACATTAGGCCAGAAGTTGGAAAGAGCAGGAGAAAGGAGTCTCTGAGGCTCACTGTTAGGAAAACAATAGAAAGGATTGTAGGTCCAAACACAAGGAAGGGATCAAAGCCTCCCAGAGTCTTAGCAAACACGGGAACCGACTTGACGACTTGACGGGGCTCCACAGGCCCAGGTAATTTGCATCAAAAAGAATGACTGCAATGGACAGACACATCGAGCATATCAAAATCCCTGAGTTCATGATGATACTAAAAAAAAGAAAAGATTACTAACTTAGGAGAATGCTAGAGTACCAAAAGAGTATTCTGGTAACTAGAAAGTTAAAAGAAAGACTCCAGCATTTATCCTACTGTGCTCTATTCAAAGTAACCTCAAAGAATCGAGAAGAAAAAATTCTAACCATAAGAAATGATTAAATAAATGATAGTATAAGCAGCTGGTTAATTACAATAATGCCACTAAAAAACAGGCTTCAGAAGTTTAGTGATCAATAACAGATAGGAAGCTCTTCTCCACCCTAAGATGCATTTAGATCATTTTTTTTTTTTAATTAAAATCGTGGAAATGAGATAGTCAGAAGAGTAATCTCCAGAATGAATTTCTAGAAAAAAAGACTTAGAACGATCTGGGAGACTGTGTAGGAAAAAGCCGATTTGGCCAGGAGAACACTGTGATGGTCAGGGCTCAGAGATGCCCGGCGGGAGGGTGCCAAACACCTAAACACTGAGAGGGGCTCTTCTCTCGCCCCCAGGTGGCAGATCTCAAGAAGCCACAAGAAAGAAGGCCTCTGTACTCTACCGTTGGCAACCTCTCCTCCCACGACCAATAGTAACTGTTTCTTTACCCCTTCACTCGAAAGCTGGGTTTCTCCATCCTGGCACTACTGCCATTTTAGGCTGAATAAGATGTCATTACGGGGTGCTGTCCTGTACGTTACAGGATGTCTAACGGTGTCCCTGATGTCTCCAAGCCTTGTAAAATCACCCCTTCACCCCTCAACCCCCTTCAACAGCCCCACCCCCCATTTGAAAGCCACTGTTCTAAGGAGAAGGCCACCAGTCACCAAGCCCTGCCCAGTCACAAAGAGCTTCCAATCAGCCTTTAACACCTCACTCTTAGATCCAGGCAGATGACCGAGAGTTAACAGACGTCTGACAAAAGCCTTCAATAGGATCACCACCAAGCAAACAGAAGCAAAGTCCTAGAGTAAATAAGCACTGTGAACGAAAGAAAATTTAAAATAACAGCAAAGCCACAGTACTGAGAATCCATCAGCCAGCAGAACCGACTTCATGTTAAAACCACAGAAACAACCTGAGTCAGACCACGGGGGTTCGAGGCCAGCTTCCACCACCTAACTAGCTGTGTAACTTCAGCAAAGCCACACCTTATTCTTCTCATCTATACGATGGGGGTGAAGATTAGTATGTATCTCTGAGGGTTGCCAGAAGAACTAAACAAGGTATTTAGAACTTTGAAAAGTACATGGATGGCATCATAGGGATTTCTTCGTTTGGCGTAATTATTCTTAAAAATATTTGCTATTGTATCCCTGAAATAAGACCAGGATGCTATGAAAAAGGAACACACTCCAGCCCCACCACCCCCCACAAAAAAAAAAATTTTTGAATTAAAATTATGACAAAAAAAAAAAGGGGCGCCTGGGTGGCACAGCGGTTAAGCGTCTGCCTTCAGCTCATGGCGTGATCCCAGCGTTCTGGGTTCGAGCCCCACATCAGGCTCCTCCGCTATGAGCCTGCTTCTTCCTCTCCCACTCCCCCTGCTTGTGTTCCCTCTCTCGCTGGCTGTCTCTATCTCTGTCAAATAAATAAATAAATAAAATCTTTAAAAAAAAGAAATTATGACAAATTCTCTAAAAATTAAACAGATCAAAGTAAAAGTTGAGGCACTCTTCTCAGAAAAGCAAAATCGCAAGAAAAAAAACTGCCTACTAAACCAGAAAGACCAATATGCACCTAAAAGACTCTGCAGAAAGAGCGAAGGGAAGAAAATTATTGAGGAAATAAGAACCGAAGAACACAAATGTCCAAACCGAAAAGGCCCACTGGATCCAACCACCGCAATGACCGCTACAATGACTAGGGTGTGTATAGACAACCCCCAACACTGACACTTACTGGGAGATTTCTGCCTCAACCCATGCTTACCCGATTTTCTTAAACAACCTTCATATCCCATTGAACTAGCTGAGTAGTCACTTCTTAAATGAGCCCACCCCAGAATGTGAGCGAACATTCCCCACCCCACTCCCCACCCCTCGCCATTATATGCTCGAAGAACCAAAAACCTGGTTTTATCTCGGTCATGATTTTACACTCATTTAAGTATTATTTGAGTATTGATTTCAAGAGTCTTGTGGCTGAGGACCACCATGCCTGTTTTTCGCCATCGTGTCCCCCTTCACTTAACACAATATGCATTTAAGTACTTTTTATACAAATGGGCTATATAATAAAATCACTGATTTCCTTGGAAATATAATACATCAGCATTCATAAATACCTCTGCCCCAAAGTTCTGTGGCTCTTTCCGTGACATAAGGAAATTTCACAAGTTTTTCATATTGCTTTGGCCTGAATTGGCTTCTTTTTATTTTTAATCCATCAGTGGCGTAACTGACAGGGTCCGTGAAGGAAGTCTCAGATTTCCTAAAGGAATGAGCGCCATCTAGTGGAAGGACACAGATTACAAAAGTAGCTTGAGGCAATTCTCTAAACTGACTAAGCACACAATGGTAACCGATCAAATATTTACTCAAATTAGAAACCAAAGATGCCTATCACTTCTGTCAACTAATGGCAGTCAAATTTTTATCTTCGGTATAATTTATAACATACCAATTTAAATGAAATTTATAAATAAAATTTATTGTTCAAGTTGTCAGTGAAGACCATTTAATGTAGCTTTGAACTGAACACAGAAATGACAATGAGAAAAAAAGCCGTAATAGCTGCAATACTCCCAACGTGCAAAGGAAGCTGGAGTTAAAACTGAAATGCCAATTGCATGTGAAATACACTGTTTGATACATTAAAGGCCACTTTCTTTGATTAGGAAAGGTCTTTTTCAGAAGATATGGAGAGGGCTGTATGTTACACTTTGATATTAACAGCCCTTGCTTGTTAAGTCAAAATAAGCTCGTGAAATTTAGTAAAACAAGGGAATCTACAGTAAGATAGATATACTGGCCTTCCGTTTTGTTAGTGCTGAGAGGGAACACGAAATGGACAAGGTCCGACCCAAGACAGCACACCCTCCTGCTATTATATTACCCTGGAAAAATCACATCAGTGAGACCTTTCAATACACGCCAGCCTTTCTCGGGCCTCGCCACAGCAATTAGGAGGGAAGTGCGTGCCTATCAAGAAAGAGCTAATAAAAGATACATAGTTTTGACAAGAAAATAAATGCGAACTTTTTTTTTTTTTTGAAAAATAACGACATGGAATGTTAATGATTGCTTTTAACTTCTACATCACTAAGCTGTACTGACAGAAAAACAGAATTAAATATAACATAGTGAAGGCACTCATTAGGATTAAATAGGGAAACTACAGTCATAACCAACCCGCAAATGTCAGTGGCATGTGACAGTGAAGATTTATTTTCTCACTCATACTCTGTGGCCACCGCACGTCCTCTGGGAACCCTGCCCCGCATCTCTGCACTCCAAGACCCCAGAGCGAGAGCTTCTACCGCTTGGAACATCACCAGTGACCAATGCGGAGGGCACCGGCAGAGAAGTGAAGCAAACAGCCCACTGGCTCTTAAAGGCTCTGCCTTGCGGTGACACACTTCACTTCTGCTCACATTTTATTGACTAACAAGTCACACAGCCATAAGTAACATAACCTTACACATGTCTGTGAACAGCAGTATCAGAGAGTGGATGGACAGATGGACACAACATAAAAAATATTTTTTTGATTCAAAGTGAATCATTTGAAAGTAATTTTATATTACACATGCAAAAGCCTATGATCTCACTTCTAGATTTTTTTATAATAAATCGCAGTAATATCTTGATTCCCAGAATTACACTAAAGCATTTTTAAACATTTTGAAACTTTTCAAAGTAGTTCATTTGAAAATGCTAAAGACTTCCCAAATGTTTTATGTGAAGTAGAATTATAAAATCAATCTAATTCAATGTTTTCCTTTAATAGGACATTATTTACAAATCACGGCCACCAGAGAACGCCCCTAATTTCTACTACCTTTACTGACACGTAGAAATAGTAACAATAACTTTCATTTTTAAACAGGTGGATAAAAAGATCTTCTTTTACTGTCCTCTATCTGTAATAAAGACGATGCAACTTATGCAACCACTGGAGTTCACTGAAAGTGATGGAAAAAAAACACATTATCAATTGCTTATGAAAACCGTAAGATCACAATAAACAAATCCAATGAGGTCTGAGTACCTATTCCTATGCCCACAGTGAGCACTCAGGTATTTGTGAAACGAAGGGAAAACAAACTGGGCAAGACCGAGCCTGAAAGGGAAAGCATTCAACCTCCTTTGACAGCAATCTTTCTTTAACACTTCTAGGCAATGTGGAATATATGGGGATGAACTGCACACAGATCCTGCCCAAAAGAAGGGTACCCAATGAGTAACTACACCCATCATTACGACAGGTGCCAAAAATATGTTATATAGATACTTACAACCAAATGCAAATATTAGATCCATGTAAACACTCCCAGAGGACCTCTCTAGAGCCAGCATGTGAAAAGGTAAAGCAGACCTCAGACTTAGCTGGGGATTACATACACCCTGATACATGCTCTCCCTAAGATGCACGGAGCTAAGGATTCTGTATTGGACAGTGGGCCTATCAAGATGTTTCTGTCTTATGCCTTCAGGACAAAGAGAATCTGTGTATATGTATGCTTTAACATAATAAATTGTAAGAGTAGACAGAGAACAGACCAGAAGATAATTACAACACATATAAACAAAGATCCAATAGCAGAATACATACAGTAATTCCAACAAATCAACCAGAAAAAGACAAATAACCAGAGAATAAAAAAACAGGCAAAGGATGTAAAAAGGCATAAAAAAGAAAACAGAGCAGCCCATAAACATACATTCAACATCGAATATTCAAGTAAACGTAAACTAAAAGGAGAGAGCATTTCAAATTGACCCTGTTGGCAAAAATTAAAACCTAACAGTTGCAAGTGTCGACATGGGTGTGAAGCAACCGGAACTCCAATCCTACTGGTGGGAGTACACTATGGTACAGTCTTAGAGGAGCAATGGGGCAACATCTAAAAAAGGGTGAGATGCGCGTCTCTGTGGCCCAGCAACCCCATTCTCCAGCGTCATACCTACAGAAGCCGTCCCATACACGTACGAGGGAAACCTACACGTAGGCTGTTTACTGCTGTGTTGGTCACAGTGACATGGAGATACAGGTGGTTTCCAGAAGAAGGAATCTTCTACCCACAGGACACCCTTCAATGTAAATACCCATCACCAAGAGAACAAACAATTTGTGACCTAGCTCTAGAACACCATGTAACAATGAGAAGGAATGGACCAAACTATTTGCATCACCATAAATATATCTCACGATATACGACAAAATGTTAAGTAAAGAGTTGCAGAAAGATGTTAAGTCTGAATCAGATTATAAACAGCTTTAACACATACAAAATAGTACGACCTACTTTTTTTAGGAGCACAAAGTCCAAATGAGCTGTGGCCGGTGAAGGAAAGGGATGGGAGTAAGGGCTACTCAGGCTTCAAACGAATCTGCTACTCGTTCTTAAGCTATATGATGAGTATGCGGGTATTCAACATGTTATCTGCCTTTTTAATGCCCCAAATATTCTGTAACATTTTTTAAGTGAAGGAAAAGTTAGAAGACATTTTTAGCCAACTCGAGCCTTTCTTCAAGAATTTCAAATCACAGGCTGTTAAGTTTTCATTACGATGTTACAGAGTGAGAGCAAGGAAATAAAAAAGACAAGAACAGAAGTTTATTAAGGCAAAAAAAATATCCTCCTCTTAAAAAAAAAAAATAAGTAGCCAAAGGGATACTGGAAAAGAACAGTGCCAATCCAGGGACAGAGCCCTGCACACAGCTAACCAAAAGAAAGAAAGGAAAATTGAGAATGCTGCTGCTGCTGGTGATACCAACGAAGTGCCAGACGGTTTCAACCATGTTTCTTACATTAATTCGTTTACTCCTAGTAACAAGCATGCAAGGTAGGTATTACTATGATCACCATTTCACACATAAGGAACAGGAGCTGCTGTGAGATAAAGTAAGGAGGTATTTTTTTTTAATGTTTTTTTATTATATTATGTTAGTCACCATACAGTACATCCCCGGTTTCCGATGTAAAGCTCGATGATTCATTAGTTGCGTATAACACCCAGTGCAGCATGCGATACGTGCCCTAAGTAAGGAGGTATTATTATCTTACTGTTGGCACGATATTCTTGGCACAGCCTGGAGTCCGAGCAATGCGGCTCCACAGTCCCAGCCCCGAACTACTACCGCAGACGTGTGTTCACGGGGAGAGACAGCCTGCATGTCCGGACACGCGGAAGGCTCCGTAATATACCCACTGTCCGTCAGTAAGGCACTCCGAGAGAGGTGACCAGACACAATGAGAACGAAATGACCACAGGATGGAAGAAAAGGGGACAAAAGAGAAAAGAAAAGAGGCAGCAAAATGTCCCAACTTGATCTGGATGAAGAATGACAGGTGTCCTGGAGATGACAGGATTCCTCCCTCTAGAAATTACCTTTAGCTCCTTCAGCCACATACTGGACTCACTCTTTCGTTCACTTAATGACTGGGTAATATTTTACCCAGTCCCTCCCCCCCCCAAATCAAATGGAATCGATGCCAAAAGCGTACTCATAATTCTATTCCAGATTTTGGGACACATATTCCTGAAATACTGTTTAAAATGGTCGTCTCCAAACCAGACCATAAAAGCATGTTTAAATCCATCCTGTGAGGGGGCGCCTGCGGGGCTCAGTCAGTTAAGCATCTGCCTTCGGCTCAGGTCATGATCTCAGGGTCCTGGGATCGAGCCCCGCATCGCACTGGGCTCCCCACTCAGCGGGGAGTCTGCTTCTCCCTCTGCCTCTGCCCCTCCCCCCACCTGCCTATGCTCCCACACACACCCTCTCTCTAAAATAAACAAAATCTTTTTTAAAAACCTATCCACCTTCTTACACAACTCAGAGAAGCGTGGACCTAGCCTCCACACCCTGCCGCATCCCGTTCCATCACGTCCCTGAGGAATAGGCCGCTCCCTTTTTCCATCTGGGTCCACAACGAAAATTGTGGTAAACGTACTTTGAGAACCAATTCAGAACGTCGGGACCGCGCTCACGGCCCAAACACCTTCCGGCCAACAGGACACGAAGTACCACCTGCGCGGGCATTAAAGCAAGGGTTCCAAACACCGCACGGCGCAGAGATCGAGGTGATAAAGGGAGATGAAGCGGGTACCGCTAATACAAACACACAGCGCGACACGCCGGTCACTGCCGGACACGTACAATCACCTGCAGGATGATGGGGCCGCACCTCATGAACTGAGAGACGCACACCTCTGCGGCCCGGCAAAGCCACCTCTAGGAAGAAGAGCTAAAGCTGGATACCTCCCCGCTAGGATTCCTAGTCTCTGGGACTGGAGAATAAGAATCACCTCCACAAGGGAAATGAGAAAGTGACTGCCTTCCTGACTCTACCCATCCCCATGAACGAACTGTTCTAGGTGTTCCGAGGTGGGAAATGCCCCCCATGCATTGCTGTAGAGGAAACAGCCTCCCTGCTATTAAATTAGGAATAAATAAAAATGTAAGGTGACCGTTCCGAAACTAAGCATATTTGAATGAACATTTAAATCGCGCCATAACTTTCAGAAGGCACTGCTCCATTACGCTGAACACAGGCGACAGCGGTAGGACACGGCCCCTTCGAGCAATCATTTCAGGACATCCTGCAGAACAGAAACTGAGTATTTCCCATTACAACCTAGCCCCTAGTCACTCACCCACTGTCCCACGCAAATCTCTAACATAGGGCTACATATGGCCTCTGTTTTGAGAGTATGAATTACAAAGGCAACAATTTACTCAGGCTCTCAGGAATTCCTATCTTCAGCAGACTTTACACGTTTCTGTGCCTGAAAAAATGTAAACTATAACGTAAGAAATAACTTTGTCTGTCTCTCCAACAGAGCTGGCTGAACAATTACCTTTGATTGGCCAAGGAGCACTACCAGCTGCTGATACCCAGGTCTCTACTCTGTCGGACCAGGTGGCCATGGATCATTCGCAACGTCTGGCTGTCTTTTCCTTTTCCTCCCACCCAAGGCAAACAGTACTGCAGAGGCAAGTAACATAACCTCCCCCGGCGGGTTCACTCTCTGAACCTAACACCACCTCTCCCCTCTCAAACAGCACAATTTGTTTCTAACGAGCCCTATACCCACAGGTATCTTATAAAATAGTCTTTCAGCCTTGAATCTGATTTACTACTATGTAAATATCACCTTTCCCCCCCACTACGATGCTTTTCATTGCTTCTAGATTCAAAGAAAAGAGGCACCGAAAGGGCCTGCACAGAAAATAAGTTTATAAAACCACTGTTCAAAACATGGTCGCTCTTTTTATAGCTTGACTCTATCAATTATCCTGGAAATAACTCCTTTCCGAGCAAGTCTCAGGGTACTACTTATTAAGAAAATTGGAATTATTGAGAGATTAAGATCACACATTACCTTCAAATTGGTTTTTCATTTTCTAGAGTTTCCAGGTTGGAGATATAAAATTTTTTAAGTATATTCTTGCTCACAGGTTGCCTTCTGAGCATCTGCTCAAGACTTATTTTTAGACTCGGACTAAGATGACTTTCACTTTTAAAATTCCACCTAAATCACAAATATTTAAAACTTTACAAATTCACATTAATATGGAGATTTAAAATAAACGCCCACTAATTTATCCACCATATCTTCCTTCCACTGGTCAACTACTCTGTCCACAACTTCGTGTGTTTCATTAAAAACAAAATTTCAGGACATCTTTAGAAAGAGAAACTGAACATTTCCAATTACAAGTATAATTTGGTCTGGAGCTGGTCCTCAAAATACTTGAAGAACTCTTTACAAATCAGTAATAAAATAACCACCAAATTAAAAAGTGGACAAAGGGAGACTTTTGGTTTCAGCTCAGATAATTAAGGACAACGAAAGTCACAGAGCAAACTGCCACTAGGAAATCAGAAAGAACGGGGAAGAGAGGGATTCGTGGCCAAGATCAGTTTAGCAGAAGGAGAAGCTGCTAGAGCCAGAAACCTGTAGGAAAACTTCAACGGTAACTCTGATGAACTGATGGTGGCTGAATGTGGCCTAGTTCAAGAGTGAAAAACTCCTGAGCCCCAGTCCTAGGGGAGGCCCCAGTGCTTTTCCTCCCATCAAATTCTCAATGGTGAAGACAGGAGGAAAATCCCCTAGTGTTTCAAATAGGAGAACAGAGAACCATTTTGAGATACATAAGCCAAGAGCTTTCTCCATAACAGAGGCCTGCCCTCTAAGAGAGGGTACTTTAAATAGAGCCCTATTTGACCTGGGGAAAGAGTACTCAGGTGAAATCCAGTCCCCGTTACCCTTCGTGTCCCAAATAAGGGGAGAAAGGAAAAACAGGCGGCTAAGAAATGCTTCTGAAGGTCATGGCAGTCCAGGGACTCAAGCCCACTATAAACGGACACTTAATCATCAAGATCACAGAACAACTCACCACCAACAGGGCTCCAGTGAAATAACAGTGGTCATGACTGCACGTCACAGACTCCGAGAGAGTTCCTAAGGAAAGCCAGAGGAGGCGGCAGGGGAGGGGAGAGACATGAAGGTTCCTGAAGCTCTGACACTGACAGCTACAACAAACATTCAACACAGCCCAGCTCCTAGCCAGAGTAACATAAAGACTCACACTAAAAGCCTAACTGCATCAGTTCCTATTACCCAATACCTACGTCCAGCTTTCAACAACAACAACGACAACAAAATTACAAGACATAAGAGAGAAACACATTCTGAAAAGATAAAGCAACCATCAGAACCAGACTCAGGACACAGACTGATGGAACCAGGAAACAGGGAGAGTAAAGTAAGTATGATTAATATGCTAATGGTTCTAATGGAAAAAATGGGCATGTGAGAACCAGTGGGTAATAGAAGCAGAGAGATGGAAACTCAGACTGAAAGTGAAATGCTAGAAATCAAGAAAACTGTAACAGGAATGACAAATGCCTTTGATGTACTCATCAGTGGATTGGACATGGCCAAGGAAAAAATCAGTAAGACTGAAAATATGTTCATGGAAATTCCCAAAACTGAAACGCAAAAAGGAACAAAATATCCAAGAACTGTGGAACAATATAAAGGTGTAACAAACACATAATGGAAACACCAGAAGAACAGAGAGAGAAAGGAAAAGATATATTCAAAGAAATAATGGCTGAGAATTCTCCAATATTAATGATGAAGCCCCAGACCACAGATCCAGGAAGCTCAGAGAACACCAAACAGAATAAATGCCAAAAAGATCTACACCTTGCATTAATAGTCAAACAGCAAAAACCAAAGATAAAGATACTGAAAAGAGCCGGGGGGGGGGGGGACACCTTACCTACAGAGGGCAAGGATAAGAAGATGCCTCATCAGAAATCATGTAAGCAAGAAGACAGTGGTTGGGGGGGGGGGGAGCGTTAAAAGAAAAACCCACCACCCTAGAATTCTGTAGCTGGTGAAATTGTACTTCAAAAGTGAAAAAGAAATAAAAACAGAACAAACATAAATTCAAGGAATTTGCTGCCCAGTAGACCTGTCTTGTAATAAGTATTAAAAGAAGTTCTTCAGAGAGAAGGAAAATGATATAGGGTCAGGCACTCATGGAAGGAATAAATAAACATAAAACAAAATTGAGGCTCAGTATGTTAAGCGTCCAACTCTTGATTTCAGCTCAGGTCATGATCTCAGGGTCCCGGAATCCAGCCCTCTGCACTCAGCTGTGAGTCTGCTTGAAGATACTCTCTCTCTCTCCCTTGGCCCCTTGCCGCCATGCTCTCACTCTCTTTCTCTCTAAAAAAAAATAAATAAATCTTGAAAAAAATATATAAAATTAAATCTCTTATTTTTCTTAAGTGATCAGATAACTGTTCAAAATAATAATAATATTATTAAAGAATATGGGTAAGTGAAATAAATTAAAGCAATGTTATAAAGGATGGGGGAAAGGAAATGGATATATTCTCTTATAACGCACCTGCACTACTTGTAAAAAGGTGTAATGTTATTTGAAAGTGGACCTACATTAGTTGTAAATGAATGTAGCAAACTCTAGGACAAGCACAGGAAAACCTTTGTAAAAAAGTATATGGATATGGGTGCCTGGGTGGCTCAGTTCGTTAGCCATCTGCCTTTGGCTCAGGTCATGGTTCCAGAGTCCTGGGATCAAGCCCCACGTTGGGCTTCCTGCCCCTCCCCCCCCCGGCTCATTCTCTCACTTTCTCTCTCAAATAAATAAATAAATAAAATTCATTTTTAAAAAGTATATGCATATGCTAAAAAAGAATAAATGGAATCATATAAAATGTTCTACTAAAAGAGAAGGAAGAGAAAGAAAGGGTGATAAAAACATAAACAGAACAAGTGTAATGAATGGAAATCAGCTGCAAACATGGTGGCTATTAACCCAACTACATCAACAATTACTTTAAATGTGGATGGTCTAAATATGCCAATTAAAATAAGAGACTGTGAGAGTAGATAAAAAGAAGATCCAACTGTATGTTGTCTACAAGAAATCCACTTTAAATATAAACACAGATAGATGAAAAGTAAAGGAAGGGAGAAAAATCATGCTTACATTAACAAAAGAAAGCTGAAGAACCATATCAATTTCAGACAAAGCAGATGGCAGAACAAGGAAAATTAGCAGGGATAAAAAAGGGCATTGCATAATGAAAAAGGCGTCAATTCTCTGAGAACACGTAACAATCCTTAATATGTACATATACACCAAACAAGAGAGCGTCCAAATACGTGAGGCAAAACTGATAAAACTGCAAGGAGAAATGGATAAACACACTATCATTCCTGGAAACTTCCATACCCTTCTACACAGTAACTGACAGATTCACCAGACAGAAAACCAGTGAGGATATAGTTGAACAAAACAGCACCAACCAACTGGATCTAACACTTCATCTAACAACAGCAGTGCCCGCAGTCTTCCCAAACTCACACAGAACTAGACAGACCACATCCTGGGCCATAAAACACATCTTAACAATCTAAAACAAGGGAAATCATATGCCATTAGCTTAGACCACATGGCGTTAAGTCAGTAACAGAAATACACTAGGAAAATATATATTTGGAAAATAAATAACAAATGAGTTAAAGATGAGGTTATCAAGAGAAATTTTTTAATATTTTGAACGAAATGAAAACACAGCTTATCAAAATTTGTGGGACGCTGCAAAGGAGTGGTTAGAGGAAAATCCCAGCACTGAGGGCATATGTAAAATAAAAAAAGAGGGAGAGAGAGAGAAAGAACTAAAATCAGTAACTTAATCTTCCACCTTAGGAAACTAGAGCAAGAAGAGCCAGGAGAAGAAAATAAAGAATAAAATAGAAATCAATGGAATTGAAACAGGAAAACAGGGCGCCTGGGTGGCTCAGTTGGTTAAGCATCTGACCCTTGGTTTCAGCTCAGGTCATGATCTCAGAGTCATGGGATGAGTCCCCATCTCAGACTCCACACTGAGGGCAGAGTCTGCTTGATATCTTCTCTCTCTTCCTTTCCTTCTCCCCCTCCTCTGCTTGTACTCTCGGAAGGAGGGAAGGAAGGAGGGAATGGGGGAGAGAGGGATGAAAGAAAGGGAAGGGAAGAAAGAGGAAACAACTACGAAAAAACAGCAAAATCAAAAGTTGGTTCTTTGAAAAGATTAATACAATTGATAAACCTAAGCCAGGCTAGCCAAGAAAAAATGAGACACAAATTACTAATATCACTATGGATCCTATGGAGATTAAAAATAAAAGATAATGAACAATTCTATGCCCTCAAATTTGATAACTTACATGATATGCACCAATTCCTTGAAAGACACAAGTAACAAAACTCTCATACAAGGTGAAATAGGTGATCTAAACAGACCTACATCTAATAGAGAAATTAAATAAACAATTAGCAACCTTCCACAGCAAGCACTGAGCCCTGATGGTTTCACTGGCAAATTTAATGGAAAAAAATATACCAATTCTCAAACTCTTCCAGAAAAAATAAAACGGAGGGTACACTTCCTAACTCATTCTATGAGGCTGGCCTTACCCTACTATCGAAACCAGATAAAGACATTACAAGAAAGGAAAATTACAGACTAGTATCTCTTTCTTTTTTTTTTTTTTTTAAGATTTTATTTATTTATTCGACAGAGATAGAGACAGCCAGCGAGAGAGGGAACACAAGCAGGGGGAGTGGGAGAGGAAGAAGCAGGCTCATAGCGGAGGAGCCTGATGTGGGGCTCGATCCCATAACGCCGGGATCACGCCCTGAGCCGAAGACAGACGCTTAACCGCTGTGCCACCCAGGCGCCCCAGTATCTCTTATGAATAGAGATGCAAAAATCTTCAACAAAATATCAGCAAATCAAATCCAACAACATATAATATGAATTATATACCAAAACCAATGGGAAGATTTTTCCAAGAATGCAAAGGCTGGTTCAATATTCAGAAGTATTAATGTAGTCCATCACTCCAAAAAGATTATATATATATATATATATATATATATATATATATATATATATATATATGATCTAATCAACAGATGCAAAAAAAAATTTTTTTTAAAGCCAACACCCACTGATGATAAAAATTCCAGCAAACTGGGAATAGAGGGGACTTCCTCAATTTGATAAAGAACATGTATAAAATATCTAGAGCTGACATCATACTTAATGGTAAAAAACTAGATTCTTTCCCCCTAAGATACGTAACAAGGCAAGGATGTCCTCTCTCACCACTAATATTCAGTACTTAACTAGAAGCGCTAGCTAGCGCCCTAAGACAGGCAAAGGAAATCAAAGGTATATAGATTGGGAAGGAAGAAGTAAAGCCGCCTTTGTTCACAGCCGACATGATTATCTATGTAGAAAATCCCAAAGAATCAACCAGAAAACCTCTGGGAACTACTAAGTGATCATAGCAAGGATTCAGGATGCAAACTTAATGTACAAAAATCAATTACTTTTCTATATGCCTGTGTTCTATGAAAGAGAGATATATGAGAAACAACCTCCAAAGGCCAAAGATGCTTAAGACTGAAGAAAAAGGCTGACAAGTCCAGCCTGGTGCGAAATGGTTTATTAAGGGGACTTACAGACAGAAGCATGTCTTGGGAGGCTGAAAGATGAGTAGATCCCCACAAGCCCACCTCCAATAAGACCCGCTTTTATGGCCCAAGAAGCTGGAGAGTAAGTGCTGGGGGCCAACCAGGAAGAAATGTTTGAAAATCATAATCATATCTCCAGAGCAGATGAAGGACATTCAAGGGTGTACTTAAGAGTGTGACTTGGCCAAAAGAACGAACGTGGGAGGGAGTTCTGTTCAGGTCATAGAGAGCTGTCATCATGGTGGGTCTGTCCAAGATAGCACTGTTCACACTGCCACCAGTGGACAACTGGAATTTGAATTTTAAAACAAAGTACCATTTACATTAGTGCCAAAAATAAAAACTTTTGTACCAATCTAACAAAATGTGTACAGAATCTAAATAACTAAAAAAACTGAAAAAAAATCAAAGATGATCTCAATAGAGAAATTCCACGCTTACGGACAAGAAGAATACATACTACAGTTAAGCCGTCAGTTCCTCTCAACTTGATTTATGTATTCAACACAATCCCAATCAAAATCCTAGCGTGGAACCACGTATATGTGACAAACGGATTCTCAAGTTTATATGAACAGGTAAAAAACCCAGAGCAGCAGACACAATACTGAGAAAAAGAAAGTCAAACGACTGACACCAACAAACTTCAAGACTTCCTATAAAGCTACAGGAATGAAGACACAGTACAATTGGTGGAAGAACAGATAAACAGATCAATGGAACATAACGGAGCCCAGGATAGAACCCACACAATTGCAACCAACTGGTCTCTGACAGAGTTGAGCAAAGACGGCTCAGTGAAGAAAGGCTGGTCTTTTCAAACACCGATGCTGGAACAACTGGATAGTCCCATGCAAAAATCTGAATCCAGACACAGAACTTAACCTTTTTCACAAAAATTAACTCAAAGTAGAACACAGAACTAAATATAAACACAAAAGTGTACAACTCCTAGAAGAGAACAGAGGAGAAAATCTAGATGACCTTGAGCATGGCGATGAGTTTTTCAACGCGACTCCAAAAGCCCAATGTACAAAAGAGAAATTGTTAAGTTGGACATTATTAAAATCGAAAACTTCTGCTCTGTGAAAGAAACCGTTAAGAGAATGAAGAGACAAGCCACAGACTGGAATAAAATATTTGCAGAACACGTATCTGATAAAACACTCATATCCATAAAAGACAAAACACTGTTAAAACTCAATAAGGGAAAAACACAACTCAGGTAAAAAATGGCAAAAAGTCTGAAAAGACACTTCTGTAAATCTAAGACTGTTCTAAAAAGTGCACTATTATTTCAAAGGAATCCAATGAGCAAAAATGGGCAAAGAATCCAAACAGACATTTCTGCAAAGACGATATGCAAATAGCCAATAAACACACAAAAAGACGTTTAACTTCATCAATCATCAGGGAAATGCAAATCACAGCAACAAGGAGGTATCATGTCACACTTCCTAGAAAGGGAAGAATAAAAAACTCAGACAAAAACAAGCGTTGGCAGGGCACCTCGGTGGCTCAGTTGGTGAAGCAGCCAACTCTTGATTTCGACTCGTGAGATCGTTGGGTTCTGTGCTCATGAGGAGACTGCTTAAGATTCCTTCCCCACCATGACCCGTCCCCTGCTTTTATGCACTGTCTCTCTCAAATAAATAAATAAATAAATAAATAAATAAATAAATAAATAAATCTTAGGGGGGAAAAAAAGCGTTGGCAAGGATATAGAAATCAGAAGGCTCGCACACTGCTGGTGGGAATACAAAATAGCGGAGCCACCTTGGGAAACTGTGCCAGTTCTTCAAAATGTGAGACACAGAGTTACGATTTGGCCCAGCAATTCCACTCCTAGGCAGGTACCCTCCAGACCTGAGAGCATGTCCACCTAAAACCGTGTATGTGAATGTTCTCAGCAGCATCACTCATAATCGGCAATAGGTGGATGGGGCGCCTGGGTGGCACAGCGGTTAAACGTCTGCCTTCGGCTCAGGGCGTGATCCCGGCGTTGTGGGATCGAGCCCCACATCAGGCTCCTCCGCTATGAGCCTGCTTCTTCCTCTCCCACTCCCCCTGCTTGTGTTCCCTCTCTCGCTGGCTGTCTCTATCTCTGTCAAATAAATAAATAAAAAATCTTAAAAAAAAAAAAAATAATCGGCAATAGGTGGAAACAACCCAAATGTCCGACACTGGATAAAAAGATACACAAAACGGGTATATCCATAAATACTCCTGGGCCACAAAAAGGTGTGAAGTACTGATAAAAGTCGTCATGTGGATTTGCTCAGTGACAGAAGCCAGTCACAAATAAATCCACATATTACATGATCCCATTTTCCATGAATTGTCCAGAATGGGTAAATACAGAGAGACAAAAAGTAGATTAACGGTTGCTTAGGACCGGAGTGAGGAAGGGTGGAGGATGCAGGGATTAGGGAATGACAGCTACATGGTAGAGGGGTTTTTGGGGAGGTGATGGAATTATTCTAGAATTGACCGTGGTGACGGTTGCACCACTTTGTGAACGCGCTTAAAACCACTGCGTGTATACTTTAAATGGGTAAACTCTCTGACAAAGGTCTCAATAAAGCTGCTACAAAAATCATTACTATCTAAATATTGATGACACCCCAATTGGAGTTTCCAGATTTCACAAACAGAAATATGAATAACAGCACGGTTCATACTTACACTAAAGGGAAAAAAAAAAAAGACTGTCTTAAATTCCAATTAAACTGGATGTCCTGTATTTTATCTGGCAACCTGACTCCCAAATCTCTGATCTCCAACCTAGAACATAATTATCCTCAATTCAAGGTCCAGGTATCCAACTACACAGTATGGAGTTCTACTCAGTTGTCTCCCAAATAGCAAATGAACATAACACTAAAATCACCTTTCCTCTGAGGCGATATTCAAAATTCGTAAGCAGTGGCACCTTGGGGCTTGTATGGGTCTCCTGGAGCCCTACCCCAAGCCCTGATGGCCTGCCATCAACCCGTCTGATGGCTGGATTAGCGGGTAGGGTGTGAGGAGCTGAGGTTTAACAAACAAGGGGGAGGAGTTTCAATATGTTAATGTATCAGTAGTTTCAATATGTTAACATCACGCCTGGTGGTGAGGACAGGTTTGTTTCTCAAAACAAAAATCACCCTCCCTCTCCCCACACTTGGTCACCATCATCTCTGACCTGGACATCTCACATCCCATCCCATCTCCGTAGCAACTAAACTTCTTAAAAAAAAAAAAAAAAAAAAGTCTGGCATCTTCATTCCCAGCTTTAATGCAGTGGCTCCTACTGTGTTCGAATAAAGTCAAAGCCATTCAAGAACAGGTCTTGGCCTGGAGCCCCTTCATGGCTCAGTCGGTGAAGGGCCCAATTCTTGATATCGGCTCAGGTCCTGGCCTCAGGGTCGTGAGACTGGGCCCTACAAAGGGCTCCATGCTCAGCGGGGAGTCTGCTAAACTTTCGCTCTCCCTCTGCCCCTCCCGCACTCATTTAGGCTCTTGCCGGATCTCTCTTGCTTGCTCACTCTAAAATAAATAAATAAATCTCAAAAAAAAAAAAAAAAGAAAAAGGAAAAAAAGGCCTAGGTCTCGGCTTACCTTCTTTTGCCACACTTTGCACCTGCTCCCCACGCCCTTCCTTACTTCATGTACCAGCCAAGAGAACCTGTCAGGCTCCATCCTGAAGGCACACTCCCCCCTCTTGCCTCCAGGTGCGTGTGCAGGTTATTCCTTCTGCCTACCCCCCACGCTCCCCACAAATTCTCATCTGAGCAATGCCTAGTCGATATCCAGATTTCAGCGTAAAATATCAAATCCCCCATGAGCCCCGGCAGTCAGTGCTGAGTTAGGCATCTCGTGCTCTTACAGAAAGCTCTACACATGACCTCTCATAGAGCACTGTAACTGCCCATCCCCTCATCTACAACCCCTCTGGGAGGCTGCAGACTGCAAGCCAGGGGCTGCTCAACTAGAAACCGTGGCCGTGGGGGCCTGTACAATGCCTGGCATACAGGAAGGACTCCACAAAGACAACGTGATTAAGACAATCGCCAAGACAGTTAAAATTAGGTAAGAGGAGCCTGGGTGGCTCAGTCAGTTAAGCATCCAACTCTTAACCTCAGCTCAGGTCTTGATCTCAGGGTACTGGGTTCAAGCCCCACGCTGGACTTCATGGTGAGCCTGGAGCCTACTTTAAAAAAAAAGTTAAAATTATGTAACTACATGGGATAAGGGTCTGGTTGAGCAGCACCAAAACTCCTTTAAGACTGAAATTATAGAAACACGGCAATTAAACCACATCAAGAGAACTTTCTTGAAAATAATCAACTTGTATTTTGTTGAAATACTTCAGAATCCCCAAAACAAGGATAAAATTCAGGCTGCTACCTTTTTTCTCCTGCCCGTACACATATATGTAACTATTCCAAAGGGTAAAGGAAACATATGCAACTATTACAAAGGTACTAAAATCTTGATATTCTTACCCTGGTAATCCAACACAATTGTGAAATACGAACAAAAATTTCTTGAGGAAACCGAAGTACCAACCTCATTTAAAATTAAAAAAAGAAAAAAGATGTCTTTATGCCATAGCTTCTTCTAAAATAAACCAGATTACAAAAATACATACAACATAAATAAATAAAGAAATTTAAAGTCAAGGAATCGCAACAGAAAAAAACACGAGCGTAGAAAATGAATTTAGAAATGAGGCTGGGACACAAACTATATGCTTCGCGGTTCTGTATATTTGCAAAGGACGGGTCTAAAATGTGTCTCTCTTATTGGTGATCACATTCACTGCTTCACGTGAATACGGATAGCCTCGTCTTGCCACACCTTAGAGAGGACATTTCTCGCGTCTTCTATCTGCACCATCTTTCTGCGGACGCTTCTAAAATCCCATGCTCACGGTTTTGATTATTCAACTCTTCAATTCAGAAGTTTTTCTTTTAAAAAAGTAGCCACACCTAACACTCTCTAGGCTCATAGCATTTCCTTTCCAGTGACCAGCTCGTAACTGCCGTCTTCCCGCCAGAGCGTGACTCAGGATCCTCAGGCAGCAAGCCGTACCTGCTACAGACCGCAATGCCTAACTGCCTCTTCTTAAGTATATTTTACATCAGACCAGAAAGTTAGATGTACTTAAAACCATGATGGGGCACCTGGGTGGCTTAGTCGATTGAGCATCCGACTCTTGGTTTCAGCTCAGGTCGTGATCTCAGGGTCCTGAGATCGAGCCCTGCATCAGGCTCTGTGCTCAGTGGGGAGTCAGCTTGAGATTCTCTCTCTCCCTCTCCCCCTCCCCTGGCTCATGCTTGCTCTCTCGTAAGAATAAATCTTAAAAAAAAAAAAAAAAAAAAGACTGGGATAATTTAACAACCACGTTTTTAACATAAGGTGACTACTGTAAAAATTTTGTGCTAGAATAAAATCGAGTTTTTCCTTCGCCGTCTTTCAATCACACACCAACAGCTTCAACCGCGGGCGTAAGAGCCTAACATCAAAGCACATTTTGATTCACTCTGAAACACATCTTTTCCAATTCCTTTTGCTCTACCAAGATTTATGTACAAAAGCTGGAGGCTTCTATCCTCCAACCTTCAATAGAGGCACTTGGAATACAGTTAAGCGGATTGTTCCAACTGTTTAAAGTGAGATCCCATGAGCCTGCCTCCTGGAGGCATTTTCGGCTTTACATACTTGAAAATGAATAGAATGGGTCAGTCAGAGGACACACTGGAGGTCTGCATGCGATCAAAGCTTGGAGTCGGGGGGGGGGGGGGGGGGGGGGGAACGAGTAAGAAACAGGGAACGGACTAAAGGGACACAGTAAACCTTACTTTAAAAGTACATTTGACGGCAATTACTGAAAGATACTTGCAACAGGACACATGCTACCGTGCTATTTAAATAGTGGCAACATCAACTTATTTATTCACGGTTTTTCTAAAACCAGACATCGATAACTGTATGCTTCCTAACCACTGACTATTCCCATGTACGTTGAAAAACCACCTATGCTTAAAACTCAAGAGCCAGTAGTTTTTAAAACATTAGTGTTCTTCTTTTTATAGAAATAACAACCATCTCTGTCACTACTTTTTGGCCCTTCACATGCTATGATAATTAATTTTTTTCAATACTTAATGCCTGCTTATATTCACCTAACCTACATTAACTGTCAAAATACTGAGATCTTCACTATTTTATTTGAAACTCACAAACAACCTTGTCAACAGATACTATGTTTCCAAGGAAACAGACAGTAGCCACATTACAAATAAATAGAAACACATGTGCATGCACCGTTTGGGGCATGTTTATTTAATGATTAAGGGGTGATGATGTCATTGAAATACATTTTATTCCTCCTAGATCAAATCAGTTGGAACAAATCCAGGGCTACCCAACTTCCAAACATTCGACACGATGCAGGACTCGATCCCAGGACCCTGGCATCATGACCTGATCAGAAGGCAGACGCTTAACCGATGGAACCACCCGGGTGTCCCTCTCAAGCCATTTCACATCCCAACAGAGCAACTAAACGACCAAAAATTTTTCAGAACACAAAGATACCTTGTCAGTTACATAAAAACTAACTAAAGGACTCTAGTCTTTACGGGTTTTACTAGGAAAATGCCACATCTCAACATTTTCATTTCTTCAGAGTTGCCACTGCTTGAGGCATGCAAATTTCAGCAAATTCGACAAGGGAAAAAAAAAAAGTAACAAGAATTCTTCTATCCTGTGAAGCAACAGCACCTCAGAAGTGGCTCATTTTCAAATACTATACATCAGTAATAGCCTTCTCTCCGGACAGACAACCGTAACAAATTTAGCTGAACTCAGTATCGGTCCAGACAGAGTGAAGGCACCAGAGGCGTCCATCTCCGGATCACAATTTTTTTCAGCCTGAGTGAAATGAAAGAAAATGCAATTCATATTTCCAGAAGCAAAAGTGGCATATTTTCCAGGAAGCTCCTTGTTCTCATTTTCCTATTTTAAGAGTCCTGATCGCTCCCAGCATTGCTGTGTGGCAAGATCTCATTTCTGGTGGCTGATCATTTCCATGGCATGAGGCTTTACCGAAACCGTCTCCAGAAACTGTTTGGATTCGTATTTAGCCTCAGCGTATTTATACACAAAATACCATTTCGAGGGCGTTGTGCCAAAAAAAGAAATAGCTTGCTCGAATTTCAGTTGACTTTGTTAAAGGAAATTATTTTAAATTAATGTGGCCTATGGAACTACTGCCAGCCTTAACCTCAGAAAATATACTCCTTCTAATTTTTGCTGTGAACATTTATTTATTTAAGTTAGATTGGGGCTCGCGAATGTTGACCGTAAGGAGTCTAAACCTTCCTGCTACTATTTCATATTCTTCCTCCCCACACGGGCAGGCCCATGCTGGCCGCATTAGTATTCACAGCCAGGTCACCACCACTAAGTGAAATCATCTACGTATTTTTGGTAGAATCTTTAACAACTTCCACGCCCGTCAGGGAAATGGAACAAGGCTGTTTTGTTTTCAGACAGCAACAATTTGATCTCCTGGTTTACTAGATGGCGCTCAAAATATTTTTCCATATGTTTTCCCGCAACGAGAATCTGACATCAGCGTGGTTTACCTTTACCAGTGAATGCAGGCTTTTTTCACCAAACATATCCCAGAGGAAGGTCAGGTCTTCCTGGCTATCCACATGTGGCTGCAGCTGGGCTGGCAAAGCAGCCAACAGCTCATACAGACCTATAAAATGAAAATAAAACACAAAGCGTAATCTTAGAGTGATCTCATTAATTTCGCCTAAGGTGTGCGTAAATGACGGCTGCAACATGTCGTTTTTACTGGATCTGTATTCTGGGCCATCAAGCAAAACACTTCTCCCAAGAAGCCAACGAACCTTTTTGATTTTTAAATCCCAAACAAGCATGTATTAACCGGCTAGCTTTTACCTTGTGGTGGTCAACCTTCTACAGGCGTCCAAGTTTACATAACCCGGGACAGAAAATGTGTACAAGCTTTCAGAAAAAGAAGAAAACGCGTACATTCCTTTCCTTAATCGTTATTACATTTCCCTCGATGTTCGCCAAAGAGTGAAATGAGTCATGAATAGGAAAAACTTCCTTAGAGGAGCAGAAAATTGATAGAGTGGTCCATTAAACAAGGTTTTGTGGTTTCCAAATAGTTCCTAATAATATATAGCTTCAAAAACATTTGCATTATCTAACATCCGAAATCAAGTTCCAAAAAGTAAGACAGATTAAACCATGCCCGGTGTGGCTTTCTCGTAGCCGACCGTTTTTAAAACAACAAGCAGCTACGCTGAGTTGAGTTTAAATTGTACCCTAATCTGGGCGTCCGTGACACCCTCTGAAAGAGTTAAGGTAAAAGATGCGGGTTACTCGAGGCCCTCCCCACTAGAAGCTTCCTCGGGGTAGACAGTAGCGCCGTGTCCCACAGCAGCCTACTGCATAAACCATCCATCTCCTTCAGCGGCCGTCAGACTCCTGTCCAAGCAATGTTGCGACAGTGCCTGCCCGGGACTCTTCAGGGAGGTGACCTGGCAGCAGTCAGGATCAACTCTTAGCACATGTTTCACTCTCCGGTGGGATTACATGAGGTGAAAAGGACAAAATTCCTTTTTTTCTGTCTGCTGTCTACAAAAACACCGAGAGTGCCTGGGGTCTACAACACCCGGGCCTGTTGTTATTTCTGCACTGAGTTAAGGGCTGTTGTTCCTCAGAGGGACAGCTTTACAAGATACTTAACTTGCAAAGAGTCGTAAATTCCAGCCTGCTGATTCGTAGATCTATTATCTTCCGAAAGCACTGTAATATTCTGATAATCAGTGATAATTCGCAAGCGAATGTATTAGCGTTTGCTTGGAAAGTGGGATCTGTAACTCGAGAGGTTAGATTAAACTCAAACATTCCTGGGACTGCATTTGGCCAGAAAGATCTATAATTCTCTAGGAAAAAAAAAAAAAAAACAAGAAAATTTCTCCCTACTACATTCTTAAGTATTCTTGATGGTTTGTATTTATTCCCTTAAAAACCTGGCATCTTGCCTAAAGTCACTTCTTATTTATAACTTTGTAAAAACATTCCTAAGGTGTCCCAACCTAATTCAATGTCTAATAATACAGGTCTCACTTTACACGTACACATATACACACACATTTAAAGTAATGACAATTCCCAACATCAATGGTTAAGGTGAGAGGTTCAAATTGAAAATTATGTTAAAAAAAAAAAAAAAGGGTAGCGCTTCACTATTTTATTATTGATTCCAGGAGCAGTAAAAATAATTCCTTATTCCTTGGTAATATGATTAGTTTAATTACTGATACTAACTATAATATAATTTATGAGGTATAATTGTTGGGAGGGGGGTTTGAATTGGGGGTATTAGAAGAGCCCCTGGCACATGGTGTCTGTTTCATATGTAACTCAGTGAGCTTCAGCCATTTTTGTTATTATTACTGTTATTCATCATTATTATTTTTAAAAAATATTTATTTGTTTATTTTAGAGAAGGGGAGGTAGGCACAGAGGGAGAGAGGGTCTTAAGCAGACTCCGTGCTGAGCACAGAACCCGATACAGGGCTCCATCTCATGACCCCGAGATCATGACCTGAGCCGAAACCAAGAGTCGGATGCTCAACCGACCGAGCCATTCAGGCGCTCCCATCACTACTACTACTGAAAAAGCAAAAGTCTGAGTCAAACAGACCTAAGACTCAAACCAGGTCTATACTTCGGTTATTTTGCTTAACTTAACCTCAGCCTTGTTTCCCTCATATGCTGAAAAAGAAATGGTAATCTGCACATGTCATAAAATGGAACAGAAAAAAACACACAAACATGTACGTATACACAAGTAAGTGCATGTGACACAGGTGAAATGTGAGACAGGTTAATGGGCTGCCTCAGTGACAAGGTGCCCCTTGCAATCACTATAGTTATGCAAGATGCTACCATTGAAGGAAGCCGGGTCAAGAGTACACGGGATCTGTATTATTTCTTACAACACGTGAAACCACAATTATCTCAAAATACAATTAAAACCAAAGGAGACATTGTGGTAAATATGACTGTTGTAAGAATTCAAGGGAACAATGCACACAGCGGCACTGAGCCCTGTGGCTGGCACAGAATAGGCACTTGATAAAAATACATATATATATATTCTTCTTTTCTTAATGTCTCCTCTGGAATGAAAACCCCACTGCAATGGTACAAAGTCAAAACAGCAGCTTAGCTATACGTTCCACAGGACCCACACCACACTTAGAAATAAAACTGCCCTGGTCTTTTACATATGGAAAGTGTTAACTTTACCCAAGTACTGCTTAACTTTTTGTGGGAATAAACCATATTATGTTTACATTAAAATAATAATTTCTCTGTTAGCAGTAGCTCATAAACCTGCGTTTTCTGGGTTTTCCTAGCTTTATGCAATCCTAATTTATATGCCACCCTAGTCTGGCACCCTAGTGACAACAGCAGTCACTTCTCTTGAGCTCCCACATCTGGTAGCCACACCAAAGCCAGAAGAGACAGGGCAGTGCCAATCAGAAACGAAAGAGAGGCTGAGAAGAGCCGGGAGGGCAGGTGAGTGGCGTCAAAGCAGGTAGCATGGACAATCACTTCCACTCGAGCGCATCGGGGACGCCCCAGAAACCAGCTCAGTCCATGGTGAAAACCAGGTCCCTGTTCTCACAGGTGCTTTTTATATTCAGCTCCTAGAGTTCCAATAATGAACACCACTATGAAATCCAAATATTTTTGTTCCTTGACATTCAGAGAGCAAGTAATGAGAATTTAGCTAACAAGGGATATCTTGAACCATCTTACCTACATCTACCTAAATCTATTTAATCTTACCTAAATCTGAGCAAGAACTGGGACGATACTCCTCTGCGGTCATTCAAGCTCATGAGTGCTTCATTCCAGGGCACCATTACGGTGCCTACCTGAAGGTCTAAGACAAATCAGACATGATCCCTGTCCTCAGGACGTCACGGTATAGAGGACGAGCACAGACAAGCTGGTTAGGAAGTGCAGAGCAGGGTGAGACTGCATGGCGAGGCAAGGTAAGTGGTCAGTTCCTCCAAAGGAGGAGAAGACATCAGGGAAGGCTTCAGCAAAGAATCACACCTGAGTTACATCTTGAAAGCTTACGCTCCTAAGAATCAGCATTTACGAGTTCTTCCATTCGGAGCACGACACTAGTTCCTCTATACAAGTAGCGGAGAATCGGCCACCACCTCTACCCCAGAGATCTTACACCTTGGATTACACAAAATACATATCCTGTACACCCAAAGAGAAAGCAATCCTATTTATAATGATGATCTCGGGATCATGAGAACCGGCCCCGCCATCAGGCTCTGCACTCAGCGTGGAGTCTGCTTCAGATTCTCTCTCCCTTTCCCCCTTCCCCCCTGCTCTCGTGCACGTGCTCTCTCTCTCTCTCTAAAATAATAAATAAGTCTTTTAAAAATTAATAATGATCTCCTATTTGTCCAAGTAAAGATTCAAAATGTATATTTCTGCCAAGTAAAGTAAACAGATGTTTAGGTTGCAGATAAAATATTCAAACAGCAAATTAATTTTCATGGATGTCAACGAGATGCCCATTCCTGTTTATAGTATTTATCATCTGGTTAGGAACACACACTTTGAATTACCTATCGAGTACACATATCATAATTTAGGTATCTAGGGTTTTGCCCCACTTACATATTTCATGCAACCATTTTATTTAAATTCTTTACAATGACTTCTTTATCATGACTACCACCTGTAGAGCTGGAAGAGATCATTCTCACTTCCAGTTATTTGAGATACAACACTTCTTTGAATGCGTGGGAGATGCCGTCACTAAGACTCTAGGTAAAGCCAGTTGCTTTTCCACCTGTTCCACACTCTATCTTTTTATCTCCACAACAAAAGCACTTACCTACTCTCTAAGTATCTCTCACATGTGCAGGTGTGAGGTTATTAAGCCCTCTCCAAGAAATATTAACCTGGTTTAAACTTCCTCGTCTCTTTAAAAACAACAACAATCCTGTCAGATGATCTCTCGATGACTCCAAAAACAGGAATTTGGGTTATATGAGAATAATTACGGTTTCTCCAATCAACACATTTTTGTGTAAGTAAAGAGAAAATGGTCTATAAGAAATTTGGTAAGGGCTTGACAATACGGCAGCGCTCTCTTCTCTGAGAGATCATTTTAATAGTGGAAAAGAAATATCACGTTCTATTTGGGTAGACGTGATACAAGACACTGTCAAAGACACACATGAAAAAACTATCTCATAAAAATGTTGCAGCAGGAAAACAGGCAGGATTTTTGTGTTAGCGATTTTATATACTGAGAGAAAAGAAGGCAACAGGAGGAAAACTAAAACACAAGGTTCATTTGATTAACACGTACAATTACAGTGATTTAAAGGAGAGAGCGATCAGCAAAAGCCAAAGAAGACTCTGCGAAAGCTGCCAGGAAGTGACCTAGGGTCTGAAGGAAGGAAAATAGGGCCTGGAAGTGTGCACGGCAGTGTGGAGGACACCCAAGATGAAAAGTCAGCAATAATCACGTAAATGTATAGATTTTCAAAGGCACTAAAACTCTGTAAGGCTGAAGAAAAGAGTAGGAAGTACTCAAACCCAAATTTCTGCTTTGTACGTTTGCCTCAGTCATGGCCCAACCTACAGACGAGCGCTGTGCCGTAATTTGAACCAGGAAAGTTTAATATAAATCTATAACGGAGGATTATCTATAACATGGTAACGCAAAATCTCAAGAATACCTAGGGCTAAAGGAGAAGACCCAGAAGGAGACAACAGTGGAAGAGGAGCTCCCGCCCCAAGACTAGGATTCTTAGCTCATTAGAGGTGGTGTGATTACAGCTCACCAGACCCACCCGATGGCTGGATCTCCATGCCAGAGCCTGCCCACTGTCACCGGGCCAGCAGGAAACACCTCTCCAGGGTACCGGTGGGCAGAAAACCACGGCTGGGACCAATGCTTCACCAGGGTCAGTGGGGAGAGCCTGGGCAACTGGAAACCACCGACTGGAAAGCCAAAATAATCCCTACAGGTGAGCAGAAAAGTGTGAAAGGGACTGGCAAACAGAACCCCCCCCCCATTGGGGTGCTGGATGGTCAAGATTGGGAAGCTGACTTCTGGGTTCCCTGAGAGACCCACCAGTAATTTCCCTACAGGGGTGTCGCTGAAACTCAAAACAGAGCTGTCCACAGGGTGCCACCAGAAGTCAAAGGGGGGTAAGCACCCCTAGATGCTTCCCACATGTGCTGCTGCCAATCCTATGGGAGGAACAGAAACGAGTGAAATACACCAGAACAAGGAAGAGCTACCTCTTCTTCCTGCAGCGTGCCACTAGTGACCTCCCCCGACAAAGCTCAGCATCACGCCAGCTGCAAAGAAGAAGAATTAAAGGGCCCAGCTTAACCTGCAAGAGCAGGCAGTAAAATATGGATTTGGAGCAGAGAGGCGATGAAACGATCCTTGGCCCAATCTTCTATACGTAGGTGTAAGCGTGCACGAGCGTGCGTGTGGGAGCACGGCAGGGAGTTCTCTTCTTTTGGGGAGGAGGGATGTTGCCTTTCTGCTTGTATTCTGGTGTGGCTTTCTGCTGTCTGGCAGTGGGGACACAATGAAAAATATTTCATCAGTTGTTATTGAAGGTAAAGGTTTCACTAATAGGGATTTTGAAATCGTATTAAATCAAAGGCTTGCATTTACAATGCTCGCTGATTTTAGCAACACGTTAAGCCTGGACCCAACAGCTCAGTGAGAGGACATTAAGTAAGTCAAAGTTCTAAGTTCAAAGGTGACAAATGAGGAACACTTATGCCTAGCCAAAGAGTGCTCTCTTAACTTCAACCTCCTCAAAAATGCCTAGTGTTTATAAAAGAGGGCAGAGATAGAGTGCTGTTTTCCAACACGTAAAAAACAAAACAAAAAAAAAAAAAAACAACACTGGGAAAACAATACAAAGTACAAAGAGCAACGTTTTAGGAACTAAGGGAGGTGTTTAGAGCCAAAGGAGCTAATTGCAGAGAGATGCACAGGTGTTTTAACATTTTTAAATTGGTCACTGAAGCCTGCCATTTAGGATCTAAATATTGTACTCTACTCTCCCCTTCCCAAGGAATGTTAGATGGCAAATGTGGGCTGTCTGAAATCATGAAAAATAATATACTGATGAGAATCTCTGAATACAGACTGAATTGCTCACTCTGCAAGGCAGTCCATTAAGCCTTCGCACATGGAGACCACGATCTGAATTTAACTTCACTGACTCATTTGAAGTTCAATGTGCCACAGCTGGCTTCTCTGTAGCCTTCCTACACCGAAAGATAAACATATCTGTCATCTTCCTTAAAGATAAAAATCTAAATGCTTACTCCCCACCTCCAACAGCTGACAGTCAGAGTACGTTCTTGAGGCTTTTGGAGCCCTGGACAACACAAGTGACAGAGGCTCAGTGTGAGTGCTTCACATACAGACTGAAATACTTTGATGCTTTAGCGACTTGTCCTGTGGTGGGTTGTTGTTGTTTTCTTTAAATAAGAGTAGTGTTGTGAAGCTGAAGTCATAATTCTATAATAATCTTATTATCTTGATATAAAATGTATTGTTCCGTAACAGACCAGTGATTTGATCAAGGTTTGGGGAAGGCAGACAACACTGACCTAATCCATATGGAAATGGAACAATGTTGAATAAACATTTCACCCAACATTATAATGTATTAATCAGAAGATTATTAGGAGTTGTTCTCATCTGGGATTAGGGTTTCATTACTTCATAAGATTACTCGAATCACTGGACTTTGGATAGTAATTTTTTTTTAATATTTTTTTAAAGATTTCTTTATTTGAGAGAGAGAGAAAGAGAGAACAAGCATAGGGAGGGGCAGAAGGAGAGACTCCCCAACAGACTCCTTACAGAGCCCAACACGGGGCTTGATCTCACGACCCTGAGATCATGACCTGAGCCAAAATCAAGAGTCAGCCACTTAACTGAGTCACCCAGGCGCCCCTGGATAGTAATTTTAACTGTAGGTAAAGAAAGGTTCCCACCATCACAGTGGAACCCTCTACAGTTTTCACTTTGCCTAAAAAGCTAGTTATTAAAAATTATGTCTATTTCTACTCTCTCCCTTCCTTAATCTTTCCTTCCTACCACCAACTAATGAAGCTTCCTAAAATAATATTAATAATTATTACCAGATGCAAGTGTTAGTAGTAATCCTACCTAACACTTACGGAGCTAAGGTAAGTGCTTTGCAGGTTACCTCGCCCACCGCTCTCCATAAGTAGGTTCCATGACTACCTTCTTTGTACAGGAGGAAATACATTTAGCCTAGCAAGTGGCACATCCAGGACTTAACCTCAGCTCTGCCTGTGCTTCTGTAAGAATCCCAACATTTCAATGTCCTACTCAAAAGCCTTCAAGAGCTACCTTAAAGAGAAAAGTTGAAAGCCTAACCTGATACCCAAATTACAGATGGATCAAATATATCAAATATAAACTACTGGAACATTTCATAGAATATTTTTGTCATGTTGGACTTAAATGCTTTTAGCATACAAAGAACTTAGAAAATATAACTGGCCATCACTAACAGACTTTATAACAAAATTTTCACACATCAAAAAAAACAAAAAAAAAAAAACAAAGAAGTTCGCAGAGAAACTAAAACTTATTTGCACCAAGCAAGTGATATTAAATATAATGAGAGAAGAATAAATTGAGAGAAAAATGGGGAATGACACAGGAGTGGGCAGACGGTGGTAGATGACAGGGCCCCCCCAAAGTTCAATCCAACACATAATTTTTTAAAATTCTAAAAAGTCAAGCAAAGCATATCATTTCCTCCTACCAATTAAGGAAATAAATTTACAAATACCCAGCAGCGCCTGGCTGGCTCAGTATGGAGAGCATGTGACTCTTGATCTCAGGGTCATGAGTTTGAGCCCTGTGCTGGGTGTAGAGATTATTTAAATAAATAAAAAATTTTAAAAATAAATAAATAAATTTACAAATACCCAGTCTTGACAAAGGCATGGGAAAACAAGCTGAGCAGTCATTTGCTGGGATAAATATTCATTCATTCAATCAGTATTTATTGACCACTATAAGTTCAAATGTACCAGATGCTGGTCAAGGTGTTTGGGATGTATCAGTAAACCAAAGAGACAATGATCCCTACCTTTACGGAGCTAATGCTCTAGGGGGGAGACAAGTAGTAAGCATTAGAAGTAAACTATACAGTATGTTGGAAAGCGACAAGTACTGACAGAAAAAAAAGTAGAGGCACCTGGGTGGCTCAGTCAGTTAGGCATTCAACTCTTGATTTGGGCTCAGGTCATGATCTCAAGAGTCGTGAGATCGAGCCCCACGTTGGGCTCTACACTCAGCGTGGAGTCTGCTTGAGATTCTCTCTCTCCCACTTCCTCTGCCCCTCCCCCAGCTTGTGCTCTCTAAACAAATAAATAAAATCTTAAAAAAAAGAAGTAGAGAAGTGTACGACAGATCCACTTCTGGGCCACTCACAAGGAAATGACAAATGAGGGAGTCTGGGTACACTACAAGCAGCAAGTGACAAATGAACAAAGACTTGAAGGTGAAGGAGTGAGCCATGGGAGTATCTGAGGGACAAGCATTCCAGGCAGAGGGATCAGACGATACAAAAACCCAAACCTCAAAGAGATAGGGCATGCCTGGAGTATCTGAGGAAGGGCAAGAAGCCCAGCATGACTCCAGCAAAGGGAGAAGAGGGAGAGACGTAAGAAACGATGTAACAGAGGAAATCAGGAACCAGTTCATGTAGGGTCTTGTAGTACAAATATTGCGAAGAATTTAACTTTTACTTTAGAGGGAAAGAGAGAGCCTTTGCAGGGTTCTGAGTGAAGGGGTAACATGATCTTACACTTTTAAAAAGCACCATTCCAGCTGCTGAATTGAGAAGAGACAGCAGGGGAGCAAGGGCAGAGTCAGAGAACCATGTCAGAGGGTCAGTGCACCATCCAGGCACACGATGATGATGGCAGCCTGAACCAGGCAGCAGCCAGCGGAAACTCTGGAAGTATACCAATTCTGGAGAGATTTTGAAGCAAGAGCTAGCTATGAATTTCTGTCTAAATGAGGAGTATGGGGGAAAAAAAAGAATCAAGCATTTCTCTAAGACTATTTGAAGTTGCCATCAGTGTGACAGGGAAGGTCAGTGTTGAAGACGTCAAGTTCAAGGTCTCTAGTGGGTATCTGGGTGGAGATGCAGTGGGCAGCTGGCTACAGGAGTCCGGAGCGCAGCAGAGCAGTCTGGGCTGAAGATCTGTACTTCGGAGCCACTGGCATATGGATTGTATTCAAAACCATGAGCCTGAAGGAGATCGTCAAGGTCATGAGTGTAGACATAAAAGGAGCCTAGGACTGAGGCCTGGGGTCTCCACTGTTAGAAGTGGAACAGCTGACAAGCAGTCAGAGTTGCATCGGGAGGATATTATCTAGGAACCCAAGTGTGGACAGGAAGAATGAATGACCCACTACGTCCAACGTCACTGACAGGCCAGGTAAAGTAAGGACGGAGGACCAGCCATTGGATTGAGCAACATGGAGCTTGTGGACTCTGGCACCATGAGGAGCGAAGAAGCCTGGATGAAGAACACCAAAACCAGAGACGCGGTGGAAAAAGCAAACACAGACAACTCCTACAAAGACAGACAACCCTTAAAATCCCTTACCCAAGAGAACTGCTGTTGGTAAGGGAATGAGGAGTGGCGATGTTTTTAAGATGGGGAAGACAACCCAGCCCAGCATTTTATGTGTGCTCGTGGTACAGATCCAAGACAGAGAAAATCTGACAACGAGAGAGAGGGAGGGATCTGCCGCAGCTCTGTGCCCCAGCAGATGCGGAGAAGGGGGTCTGGCACAAGTGGAGGGATGGCGTTAGGTCAAAGTGTGGCTGCCTCACCTACGGTTCCAAGCAGGAAGGCGGAATACGGTGGAAATGGTACAGGGACGTGTGGCAAGTCGCCTTATGACCGCGGCTGTATTTTCAGTAAACTCTTCCACAGAGGTCACCTACTGAGTCAGGGGACGGAAGAGAGTGTTTGCATCTGAAAGAAAAGGCTGAAAGAGGCTTTGGGGAGAATAGAAAAATGAATAAAGCAGGGAAGTCATACATTGGTATTCGTTATTGACAATGAAAATTGAAAGCTTACATTCCCCTTGATCCAGTGATTCACTCATTCATTCACTCATGCATTCTACTTCCAAGGAGCCCGGAGGCCATCTGCAGGACCAATCTCCAACTTTATCAGTGTGTCATTTAAGAAGAGAAACCAGAACAGGAAATGATTACTGTATCCATTTCTGCACTGCTTGAGTTTTTACAAAATCGGTATTACTTTTATAATTTTAAAAAATTTCACTTCTGGGTAGTAACCTGACATAAGCCTTTCTCCAGCCCTGTAGCTCACAACTTCCCCTGAAATTCCATTCCAGCCACAGAGGACGGTTACTTGCTATCCCCTGAAAGTATAACTCTATCCACGCAATCTTAGACCAATTCACTAAATAATTAACCTTCTGGTGACAGCTACTGCTGACTTATTCCCCTCCTTCAGGACCCCAGAGATTATCTGAAAGACAAAACAATCATGGAAACATACTTACCTCAAAGTTGCACAAACAGATTTAACATAACATACTTGATACTATTTCAAGGAGTGTGCGTAGGAAGTGGGCAAACTCCCGAAACCCTCGCATTTCCAAATGCCACCTGCTCCCTTCCAACCTCACTCTACAAATACTGGGTGCTGGCCGCATGCCAGGCACTGATAAGGACTGGGGCTACAAAGGTGAGGGGAAGGGAAAAAGCAAACAGATTCATCCCCTAGACATAGTGTAGGAAACTCCAGGGAAAACAAAAGCGAAGTTGTAACTGTGAAAGGCGCTTTAATTAAGGGAGGGGGTGGAGACGCCAGGAAAGTGTAACCAAGGGAGATGAACAACATCAGGGGAACCTTCCCCGGGGAAGTGACCACTGTGCTGACCTGAAGGAGGCACAGACATCAACTAGGGGGGTAGAAAAATCTTGTAGGAAAAGAACCACACTTATAAAGGCCCCGGGGGTAGGATGCTTAGTCTCCAGAGCCAAATGACAGAACTGTGAATTCCGCCACTGCCGCTGGTAATTAACATCTCTGTGCAGCCATTTTTAACCTGTAGACACAGTAGTACTAACCCTGCAGGACTGTAATGAGGACTAAATGAGTTATCTGAAAAGCTTAGAATGACACCTCACTCGGCTGTTAAACGTATGCAAGCATTTTTTAAATAAAAAAATTCTTGGGGCACCTGGGTGGCTCAGTCAGTTAAGGGTTGGACTCCTGATTTTGGCTCAGGTCATGATCTCAGGGTCCTGGATTCAAGGCCCCAGTCAGGCTCCCTGCTCAGCAGGGAGTCTGCTTCTCCCTCTCCTTCTGCCCCCCCCCCACTCGTGCTCTTGCACTCACATGCTAATAAACAAATTTAAAAAATAATAAATTTCAAAGTAAATGCCAAATATATGAGTAGACCCAGGTATTAAGGAGACAGATGACAAAATTTAAGTTTATCATGCTGGAATATATTAAGAGGGAGAAAGGCTTTCCACAACAGGCAAAAACACACGCAATGACGGACCCCATGTTTTGGGGTAAAGAGTGAACTAAACAGAAATGAAAATAAGTGATCACATACCCATGACCCACGTCAATCTAGACATTTCCATAGTAAGGAAGAGTGGGGAAGAAAAGAAACAGGACAAAATGTGCTCTGTTCTCCAACAGCTAAGTTCAAGGTATCTCACATTCAAGATAAACATACTCCACAAACCCCTGCAAGAAACATCCGTTGCTACAATTGTGATGCCATCAGTAGAACATATTCATTGACAAACTTCTGACAATACTGGCTTATGTAAACTGTGTGCCAGCACACGGTCCTGTTTCAAAATCCAGACTGTGGGTCCAGGGAACGGATCATTTGTAACACTAAACACACGGAGATAGTTGCGTACTAATCTTGCAAAATGCTTCCAGTGTTAATAGAAAAATAACAGTCATCCCCTCACTGAGATGATTACATATGCTTCTCACTTCCCTCCGATCAGCAGTGTTAGACGTACTACAGAAACACAGTGGAGATGATGACCTATACCAAACGGGCGTTGCCTTACGAAAACAGAGGGACTCAGAAGAGATCTGACAACAAACATGCAAAGTATTCGATCATTCTGGATCTCTGGCCCCTTAACTCTGGAAGTGACGTTCAAAACAGGATCAATTTTGTCATTGTAAGTACTGTTATCCTCATTCTTTTGGTAGAACTAAACATCGGGGAACCCTGGCCACATCCAGAGATGGTGGCAGACCAGCCAGCAGCAGAATTCATCTCAAGAGGTTGGTTGCTTGTTGTTGTTTTCTTTCTTTCTTTTTTTTTTTTTTAAGATTTATGTCTTGGGGGGGGGGCGTGAGGGGCAGAGGGAGAGGGAGAGAATCTCAAGCAGACTCCCCACTGAGCACAAACAAGAGCTGAGCTGAAATCAAGAGTCCCACGCTTAACAGAGCCCCTAGGTGCTCTGTGGTTGTTTTTTAAAACAGATCTTGCTTTTAAACCTTTTAACATCAGGTCTCCCTACAATTTTTAAAGTGTTATTGATATAATTAACATATTCGTAAGAAAAATGTCAAGAACTCTTGCTCGATTTCTATTTATAGGTTAAGTGATTAAAAATTGACAAACTAAATTTTATCTTCCATTTCAAAGTTATACAGTTATATAGGAAAACAAAAGATTCTGAGATTCGAAACTTAACAAGCAGACCCTTCACACAAAAATGCCAACATTCTCAGACAGCAAACTGCATCAGTCAGAAACTTACACCATAAAGTCACATAAAGCCTCACCATTTGGTATGGACCCATTTCACAAAATTCATCTTTATTATAAAAATTATTTTCTGAATTTTTAAGACGGATGGAAGAGGGGACTAGGAAGTAATAGATGAAAAAGAAGCCAGGAAACATATTTATTTCGTACACAGACGAGAATAAAGTCAGGATGCTTTGGAAAAGAGGGAAATTAGCAGAGCTGTCCCATTTGTCCAACAACAGACAGCTACCTTTTCATCAAGAAAACTGTCAAGTACAGACACACCATCTGGACTACATCAAAACCAATCCAAGGGCAAAGCAAAAAATAAAAGCCTCCAACGTACCCACGGGTTTGTGGTTCAGAAAACCTGAAGAGAATGAGGCAGACAAAGAATGTGAACTATGATTTTGCTAACTTGTACTGGACTGAGGAGGATTCGTAACTGCTTACGTAGACCTGAAGCTAAATGAAAATACTAGTACTTAATGCAGTTCATGGAGTCAGTGCGGGGCTTATCGGAGGGCAGGTAAGTCGTCACCGCTCCTCTGGGTTGTTCACATCAGTAAGGAGGACACCCCCATGGTGTGCCTAGAGACAGGGCTACGGTTCGCCTGAGACAACGGGCTACCAGCCAAGAGAAGATGGGAAGGTGCTGGGGAGGGGTGTGGCTGGGGGGAGGAGAGAATATTTAGCAGCAGAGGAAGGAACCTGCGGATTAAAGGATCAACAGGATACTAAGACTGTCACGCACTTGGAACACCACGTCCCCGTGCACCTCAATAACAAAACCACGCGTGGAAGGAAGGTACGCACCTTCACGGTTCCATGTTTAGGCTGAGCTGACGACAGAACACTGGGAGAGGCACACATGCACGAGACTGACTGACTACTACTGAACTGAGGGGGCGAAGAATATCTCATTTTAAGCAAACTAAATTATAAACACATATTAGGGATCCACAGAACCTGAAGATACTAACTAGTGAGAACTAACACGAAGTGTTCTCACCAAAGACTCTGGCCCGTACTTTAGGCAGTGATACCCCCTACCGCACAATCAAACCCAGCACCAACAATAACACCCGAACACAAGGAACAAACTGTACGTGTCCGTACACCACTCAGGATGCAGGAGATTCTAATTCCGAGTAAAAATTTGCTAAATAGAGGTAAAGTATTTGCTAAGAAAAATTAAAAGGCTAGAATTAAAAAAAAAAAAAAAAAAAACAGAAAACGTATACCAAGTTATACTTATTTTAAATACCCAGCATGACCCATGACTCCTGACCTCAGAAGTGTTTTAACCCAAACTAATAGACAGTTTCACACACTCCTTTCCTCCACCTCCATACGGCACTTTTATAGAAATACATTTATGCCACATCAAGGTCAAAGGTACCAAGGTACTTACTGTAGCTACCCTGAAAATTCAAGGAAAAAGATGACAAAGTATAGATCCATCTATATAAGCTATTAAGAAATCTTTGTTCAGGGCAACTCATTTTCTATTGCTTTTTCACTGTATTTGAACAAATATAAATGACTGCTATTAAACCAAAGAAAACGAATTTAAGGCTGAAACGTGACATTCATCATTAATTCTCAAAACAAGAACATCTCTAAACGTGAAATTGTACAAACGTACAGACGTGTAAAGTGAAGAAATTTTTCCAGTTCCCGAAAACTGCTTCTGTAAAAATATAATATTCTGTACAAGACAGTAGTAGTTCCTAAGAGAGTAAGTGGCTCAGAATTTGATGAAAGTGTTCCCGCAGTGAACAATTCACTCTTCTTGCAGATTCCAGATGCTCAGCATTCCTGACATCAGAATGGAAAAATTTACTGTTAGTCTAGAGAAATTTAATATCACCATTCTTGTCATATCCCTCATAGCTTCATTATTAGAACAAGTCTGGGGAAGCTATAAACCTATGTTAAATGATAAAAAAGGTGTTCTCTGTGTTCAGTCATACTAGATCGTATAAGGAACCGAAATATTTAGAAATCCTATAGAAAAAGACTTGAGAATAAGAAAAACATATCTTTGTTTGGTATTTTTCTTAGTTTTGATATTTGCATTCTGTACAGTATGGCCAGGCACAGGACCAAAACATTTAACTATAACCAAGGGCTAATAAACACTAAAGGACATATATCGACGCCCAGAGCAACACTATAAAATTTTATTATATTAATAAAATGGGATACACCAAGCTTTAAATTTTCCACTTTGTCAAAGGTAAAGTAATCAGCACTATTCAGTGCCATTCATAACAGGATTCCATTTTTCTCATTTAAAGTATGTTTTATTTCCAAGAGTACCTATACTAAAATACTTTAATACAACTCTGACAGAAGCATTCTCTTTCTTACACTCTCCCCCAACTGGGGATAACTTATTAAAGCATTTGGCAAGCTCCGATTTATATATGCAAAACAATTTAAATAAGTCTAATAGTGCAGTTTGTTAATATCATTTTAGGCAATTACCGAAAGTAGAGAGTATCAGGGGCAAGGTAGAGGGCACGTGCATACACCTGTATGTAACCCTAACTTTTAAAAGCTATCTCTAAGCTTTTACTTACAAATTGGAATCTGTTTGTAAGTAGCTCTGTGTTCGCAGTCTGTGGCCCACAGAGGATATCCTCCACTATCAAAGTGAGTAGGACCGTAGAGTTGACCCTGGAACGATACTGGTTTGAACTGCACGGGCCCACTTACTCGTGGATTTTTTTTTTTACAGCAAGCTACTGTAAATGTCTTTTCTCTTACGGCCTTCTCAATAACATTTTCTTTTCCCTAGCCTACTCCCTAGCTAAGAATACGGTACAGAATACATAAAACATACAAAAGACGTTAATCGACTGCTTACATTATCGCTAAGGCTTCTACTCAACAGTAGGCTATTAGCAAAGTTTCTGGAGGGTCGAAAGTTACACACATTATTTTGAACTGTGTCGGGGAGGAGATGTGGGGAGGAGCTGGTGCCCCAGCCCCCACAGTGTGCAAAGGTCAACTGTACTTTGCTTCTTAAAAGTACTCACCCGCAAGATAAAGCCATAGCAAAATGAAAATTACTTCGAAAACTCTTATGAATTATGACTTATAATGGTGTTGTAGAAAAATGATTTACATTTACAGTACATTTAACCACTTATAGGGCCTTCTAGCCTGGAAGAGTCGGCCATTAAAGGTAAAGCACTGTATTTGTTTTATTGTACTTGATAGCATGATAGGATTTATTCTCATTGATTTCAAAATTTATAATACAGTTAAAATTGAACCTAGCATGTTAGGTTCAAGCCAAATAAAGAGTTTACCTGGAATTCAGCTCTCACCGCAGAGCACGAAGCTAAATCTTACCTCTCATCATCCTACAGTGTATTCACGGTACGTAATGGACAGACCAACAGGCACTAACCTTAATCAGGAAGAAAAGTAACAGCAAGAGAAACCAAGTTGACACAGGAGGGCCTACTAGTTGTACAGATGGCGCTGCAGACAGGGAAACAGGTGTTTCTCATAGGATGACAACAGCCAACAGAGAGAAAGAATGAGTTCTTAGCACTTAACTGGTGCTTCCGCGATCTGTAGTGAGATGAATGTACAAAAAGCACCCAGCACGTGGATGACCCCGGTAGCTAGGACCCCGATAGCTGCCATCATCTTTATCATTTCCTCCCAGAGGCTCGTTAGCTCAATCAATGAGCAATCAAGTGAAGGAAAAGCTCCTAGAGGTGTTCAGAATTATTTATAATGGCTTTCTTTTCAGGTATTCTCCTGAAATGGCCTTCATGATATCCCCCCAAGAACAATCTGCTACACAAAAGTACAATAGTTGTGCTCCTAAGAAACTTCTCGTCATCAAAATTGTGTAAAAAAAATCTTGTTTCATGAGGAGAACATGTGGTAGGTTTCAGAGTTCCCAACTTATGATAATTACGGTACGTCCATGCATGAATTTTAATAACAACTGGAATAACCTCAGCTACACTGTATTTTATTTTTAAGCAAAAAGTAATAAATCAGTGGCTCGCAACGGCTGACCGTGAAAGTAAATGCTTCCTGGCCTTTGGATCCACACAAGTCTTCTTTAAACAGCTTGAAATTTTGTTTCTTACAGAAATCATAACCATCAGGGGTAAAAACCCTCAAAAAACTGGCCAGCTAGGTCTGCTGAAACATAATAGAATATCTGGAAAGAGATCTAGTATACATAAAGAATTGAGTAGACGATAAAGGTACCGTTGCAAATCATCCAAGCAGTGAGAAATTATTCTACTAAAAGTGCCGTTCAGGAAAAAAACGAAATCAAATAAACTAGGATCCCTACGTAATGAAGCTAATCCCTAATCATCTCTCTACGTGCCAACTGCATTATAAAAATTCAGTCTAAGAGACATCTGCTATTACAAAAGATCCTTGCACAATATTTACAGGGGTGATTCTTCCACAACCCTCACCCGTCAAGAAGCAGCAAAACAAAATACGTAGCCCTTTGGTCCCATATCTTAACACATGCCCACCTGAGCTTCCTGAAAAGTATTTAAAAATTTAGGAGGGTCAAGTGTACTACATCTGAAAGGGAAGTTTAACATTTAATGTTGAGTTCTGGCAAATAAAATATGTTTTTTTTAATTTTATAAATTTCAATGGCCCTATATGAAAGCTATTTAATTACGTCTTAATGGCATGAAGCCGTCTTCTCAGTTTGCTCTCCATCTTTACTGTAACCACTTACCATGTAACCCTCAACTTCTCTTCTCAAAGAGCCGTGTCTTCTAAATGACAAATTCCGAAGGCAATATAAACCCATTAAATACAGTTTATATTACCAGAGAGAAAAGAATTTTTAGGTAAGCTAGGAACAGATTTCTATCAAAAACTGAAGTGAGGTCACATGATTAAGCGTTCAGTGGCATTTCAAAAGTCACCGGAATGGGTGACAGTTCATTTCCATGGAGCTCACTAGCGCTCTGTAATTCATTTTCCTAAGGAAAATTGTTCCTTTAGAAGAAATTTCCAAATTTCTGCCATGTAAAATAATTTTTTTTTTATTTGACAGAGAGAGAGACAGCCAGCGAGAGAGGGAACACAAGCAGGGGGAGTGGGAGAGGAAGAAGCAGGCTCCTAGCGGAGCAGCCTGATGTGGGGCTCGATCCCACAACGACAGGATCACGCCCTGAGCCGAAGGCAGACGCTTAACTGCTGTGCCACCCAGGCGCCCCCCTGCCATATAAACTAATTTTATGTCCAAATCCTTTTCATCCCTTAATTCTGAGATCAAGTGCCCCACCATCACCTACCCCAGAAGCTGGCACTAATCTCTCCCGACTCTGAACTTCATCTCACTTCAGCCATCTCCCCTCTCCTGTGATAATGAGCACAGTCAACCTTGTTCTTAAAACACCTGTGCTCAGCTCTTCCAGGCACCTCCATGTAGAGGATATATAGTCCCCATCCTGCCGGCACGTGGGTGCTCAAAAAATGCTTGAGGAACAGATAATGAACTAACTCACAAATAAATAAGCCTTCCCATAAGAACCAAGTATCGCCTGGCATGAAGAATTTCTTAATTCAAAAAACATGACAGCTCTGGAAGTCATGGGAACACACTGGGAAGGTCAGCCATACACATACATGCATAATGTATGAATACACTAGAATCCAAAAAATTTTCTGATTCTAAAATGCACCCTGTCATTGATTTTAATTTAAAGTGCATGCTTCTACCTGCCTATATGTTTTGATAATATTAGCATTTTTAGGGCTTTTTAAAAAAGGCATATTTTCTTTCAAAGTGTATTTTGCATGCAAAAGTCTTTTTTTTTTTTTAAAGACTTTATTTATTCAACAGAGATAGAGACAGCCAGCGAGAGAGGGAACACAAGCAGGGGGAGTGGGAGAGGAAGAAGCTGGCTCATAGCAGAGGAGCCTGATGTGGGGCTCGATCCCACAACGCCGGGATCACGCCCGGGATCACGCCCTGAGCCGAAGGCAGACGCTTAACCGCTGTGCCACCCAGGCGCCCCATGCATGCAAAAGTCTTAAAGAGACAGCCTCTCATTCACATCGAGGAACTCTCAGAAGGTATATGACTAACATTCATACGAATTCTCAAAGTGATTTTTGGTTTGGATTTTGATCTGAATATATAGCTAGAAATCCCAGTTTAGGATTAGGAATGTGTAAGAATTACAATTTTCCTCGATTGAATGCTGGTTTTTCACTTTTTGAACATGCTTAAAGATAACCTCTTAAAAGATTTTTTTTTTTTTTTCCTGGGGTCAGAGTCCTCTGAGCCCTCTTTTTGACTAGGCCTGGACCTTCGTCCCTTGTCCTGGGCATGCCTTGCCTAGTTTTTGTTTTTATTTTTAAGAAAAGAATATTTTACACTGAACGATTCTGCAACAGGGATCTGAAATCTACCAAGACAACCCCATATATATATATATATATATATATATATATATATATATATATAAAGTGACAATGTAAATATCAGCCCTCATTTAAACATTCCTGTCCACCTAACCCATATATATATATTTTCATATATATATATATATTTTCATATATATATATATTTTCATATATATATATTTTCATATATATATATTTTCGTATATATATATTTTCATATATATATTTTTTCATATATATATATATTTTCATATATATATTTTTTCATATATATTTTCATATATATATATTTTCATATATATATATTTTCATATATATATATATTTTCATATATATATATATTTTCATATATATATTTTTTCATATATATATATTTTTTCATATATATATTTTTTCATATATATATATTTTTTCATATATATATATTTTCATATATATATTTTTTTTTCATATATATTTTTTTTTCATATATATATTCATATATATATACATATATTTTCATATATATATATTTTTTTCATATATATATATATTTTCATATATATATGTTTTCATATATATATATTTTCATATATATATTTTTTCATATATATATATATTTTCATATATATATATATATATATATGAAATCACTCAAGCTGTCAATAAACCCTTTTTAGCACTGAACCTGAAGACTGCGCTAAGATTAAAAAAAAAAAAGGCACATTGTCTTTTGGGACAGTGAAGAATATTTATAACACAAAACCAAGCAATTTGGCTAATTTTAATCAGCATCATATACACAGAAGCATATACAGAAAACCGGGCTATCAAAATAGCCTCCTGATGTAACTATTGTTATTTCATAAGAGGACCACCAAGAAATATTCCCTTTAATTTAAATGTCATTTAATGTGGTTATGTTCTCCTGATCAAGAAACTGCTTGGAGAGCAAGGAGCGACATTTTCCAAATTGCTAACTGGGCTCCAAGCCTCACAGGAAACAGTGCAAGAGAATAGATTATTTTTTTATTTTAAATAAATAAAATTTATTTATTCATTTATTCATTCACTCATTCATTCATTCATTCGTTCATTCATTCATTCATTTATAGAACAGATTAATTCATGTTTCTTAAGGTACAGACTGCTAAGCATTATAGGGTCCAGTGGTCTCTTATGTGGCCCATGGGCAGTTTCCACTAGCAACCTTGCACTACTGAAGGAAAAAAATCAATTAAGCTTTTGTTCACCTGGGTTCAAATTTGCAACAGGATTATGATTTTTGCATGACTGTTTCATAAGGTTGTGCCAGTCCTGCCGAGACTATGCTTGTCAGAGCTTTTCTATTAACTTTCACAGCATTTGCTTATTGCCATTGTGTTTGGAAAGTTTACACTATGGGGCGCCTGGCTGGTTCAGTCCTTAAGCGTCAGCCTTCGGCCCAGGGTGTGATCCCAGGGTCTTGGTATCGAGCCCCGCATCAGGTTCCCTGTTCTGCTGGGATCCTGCTTCTTCCTCTCCCACTCCCCCTGCTTGTGTTCCCTCTCGCTGGCTGTGTCTCTCTCTGTCAAATAAATAAATGAAATCTTTAAAAAAAAAAAAAAAAAAAAAAAGAAAGGAAAGTTTACACTACACAACTATAATTATATCAAATCATATACTCAATTAACTAAAATAGATGAAAGACTTAAGATTAGTTCAGAGAAGCCTGGTCACTGACAATCGTAATACAGGGGCGCCTGGGTGGCTCAGTCAGTTAAGCACCTGACTCTTGGTTTCGGCTCCGATTATGATCTCAGGGTCCTGAGACGAAGCCCTGCGTCAGGCTCTGTGCTCAGCAGGGAGTCTGCTTGGGATTCTCTCTCTCCTTCTCCTTCTTCCCCTCCCCCCACTCCCTCTCTCTGTCTAAAATAAAATAAATATTAAAAAAAAAAAGAAAATACTAATACAAACATAGAGGTTCCCATCTTCTGAATAGTTATCATCTAAGTCCCAAACATTACAGGTTACAGGAAAATAAACATTTCATATTCACCAATAAAGTGACAATGTAAATATCAGCCCTCATTTAAACATTCCTGTCCACCTAACCCATGCCTGGCACACTGTCATTGGTTTTTACCTTGGATGCCATAAACATCACTGCAGAAATACAGGCCTTCACAACGTTGGTGAAAGTGATGTTGAGGAGCCGCTCCACTATGACCAATGATGGTGGACGCCGAGCCTCTGAAAGAGGTCTGCTAACCAACAACCGAGAAAAATACAACATACCGACAATACATTTCACTTCAAAAGAGAACAATCCGAATACCAAACGGTAAAAACCAACAAAAACCAAATACGACTGGAGAAACTAAAGATTTCAAATATTTTTCTTAAAATGCCCTCTTCATTACCCCACTGCAAAAGTCAAAGTGCTATTATAAAATGCTGTCAGCAACATTATGCCAACAAAGGAAAATTCAGCAGGGTATATGACATTCACGCTAAAAATTAGCACAGTTATTATTGTTACCTACAAGTTCTTACTTACATTTAAAATGCGGTCACAATTAATATTTCCTTTTTCTAGATAAAGTTCTGATCACTTCCCCACCATTTTCTTGTTCTTTTCATACCCTATTTAATGTGGATTAATTTTAATTGGCCTTTTCCTGCTATCTATTATTACTAGCTAAGATGGACCTCAAAATAATGACATCGATAAAGAAAGTTAACAGGATTCCAACCTTAACTGATAGTGAATCTACCTATGCTAGAAGTGGAACTAAAAATGCACTTATTTCACAAAGACAACCAAAAAAATAAGCCACCAAAACAAAGTAAGAATACAAACCACAATAATAAGAATTAGGTTTTATTTAACCTGAGAGGTAATTTCCCCTATCCCCAGGGCTTTGTGAGTTAAGAAATTCTGTTAAACAGTGTCATGAATCCACAAAAGTTTTCTAATAATTTTTAAACTAAAGACACTGACCTCTTTTGCCAATAAATTGTTTCCAGATAAAGCACAAACTAATGCTAGATAAAACTATGAGTTTTAGAGGATAAAAACTGATAATCACTAAAAATAGAGATGAAAACAAAATAGACAATACTAGGACAACTGGATTTCTACATGGGAAAGAATCAACTTGGATCCCTATCTCACACCATACACAAAAATCAACTCAAAATGTTTTTTTAAAGATTTTATTTATTTATTTGACAGAGATAGAGACAGCCAGTGAGAGAGGGAACACAAGCAGGGGGAGTGGGAGAGGAAGAAGCAGGCTCCCGGCAGAGGAGCCCGAGGTGGGGCTGGATCCCAGGACTCCGGGATCACGCCCTGAGCTGAAGACAGATGCTTAACAACTGAGCCACCCAGACGCCCCAAAAATTTAACTCAAATTTTAAATCAAGGGGTAAATCCTCATAATCTGGGATTTGGCAATAGATTTTTAGATATGCCACCAAGAGCATAAGCAACATAAGAAACAATGGACACTGATCTTCATCAAAATTAGAAGTTTTGTACAAAGGATATTATAAGGAAAGTGAAAAGATAACCTACACAATGGGAAAAAAATGTTTGCAGGTTGAAAATCTGATAAGGGTTTAATATCCAAAATATATAAAGAACTCCAAAACTCAACAACAAAACAGCAATCTAATAAAAAAAAAATGGGCAAAGGACTTGAATAGATATTTCTCCAAATAAGATATACAGATGGCCAAAGAGCACATGAAAAGATGCTCAACAGTGGCGCCTGGGTGGCTCAGTCATTAAGCATCCACCTTCAGCTCAGGTCATGATCCCAGGGTCCTGAGATCGAGCCCCACATCAGGCTCTCTGCTCAGCAGGAAGCCTGCTTCTTCCTCTCCCACTTCCCCTGCTGTGTTCCCTCTCTTGCTGTCTCTCTGTCAAATAAATAAAATCTTAAAAAAAAAAAAAAAAGATGCTCAACATCGTTAGTCATTGGGGAAATGCAAATCAAAATCACAATGAAGTACCACTTCACACCTACTAGAATGGCTATAATCAAAACTTACAGAATGTAACAAGTACTGATGAGGACATGGAGGAACCGGAACCCTCATATATTGCTGGTGCAGATTCTACGGAAAACATTTTGATGGTTCCTCACAAAGCTAAATACAGAATTATTACATAAGTAGGAATTTCAGCTCCTACGTATATACCCAAAAGAACTGAAATTGGGGACTCAAAACAGATACTTGTACAGCAATGTACATTGTAGCATTATTCCAATAGCCAAAAAGTGGAAACACACAAGTGTCCATCCGCAGATACACGGATAAACAACGTGCAGTGTATACACACAGTGGAATATTACTCAACCATAAAGGAACGAAATTCTGATACATGCTACAACATGGATGAACCCTGAAAACATTACATGAAGTGGTATAGTTACAAAATGATAAATATTGTATAATTCCACTTACCTGAAATATTTAAAATAGTTAAAATCTAGAGACAAAGTAGAATGGTGGTTGTCAGGAGCTGGGAGTGGGGTACAAGTGAAGTTGCTGCTTAATAGACACAAAGTGTCTGTTTGGAGTGATGAAAAGATTTTGGAAATAGTGGTGATGTCTGCATGACATCTTGAATATACCTGATACCATTAAATCGTCCAATTAGGGGCACCTGGGTGGCACAGTGGTCAAGCGTCTGCCTTCGGCTCAGGGCGTGATCCCGGCGTTATGGGATCGAGCCCCACATCAGGCTCCTCCACTATGAGCCTGCTTCTTCCTCTCCCACTCCCTATGCTTGTGTTCCCTCTCTCGCTGGCTGTCTCTATCTCTGTCAAATAAATAAATAAAATCTTTTAAAAAAAAAAAAAAAAGAAACGCAAGCTCTGTGTATTACTACTAAAAAAAAAAACAAAAAACGTTGTATCCAAATGCCAATTCACACACCACTTTTTGTTCACACAGAACAGCTAGCGGTCAGCCACAGGCCTAATGATCTGGATTTGCTGTGGAAGAGAACTGTAGAAACAAAAATATGGTCAATTCAGGGGCGCCTGGGTGGCACAGCGGTTAAGCGTCTGCCTTCGGCTCAGGGCGCAATCCCGGCATTATGGGATCGAGCCCCACATCAGGCTCCTCCGCTGTGAGCCTGCTTCTTCCTCTCCCACTCCCCCTGCTTGTGTTCCCTCTCTCACTGGCTGTCTCTATCTCTGTCGAATAAATAAATTAAAAAAATATTTTAAAAAAAATATATGGTCAATTCAAAACTGCAGAATATACTTCATTTTGGAAACAATTTGAAGAAAAAAGAGCAGCATGTTGAAAACCCTGCTTTTCCACGATGAAATATACGCATTATCAAAAAGGAAAAATAATTCATCTTTTAAATGAAAGATGAGAACAAAACATTTGTATGACATTGGCAAGGCCAAGAAAGTCCATTTTGGTTATTTCGAAGGGCTTCCGTTAGTGGCATATTGCAGCAATATACTCAAAACCTTTCTTGACTTCAATCTATTGCTTTAAGGATCAAACTTTATGATTTTGATGTTGGAAAGAAGGTTAACCAGATTTCTTAAGACGGGCCTATGGTGTAAACAATTTGAATGTTGGCCAAACATTTTTAAAAGAACCAAACAGAACTTATTAAAAAACAAAAGCAAAATTGTTATGTATTAAAGTCTTAAAAACAGCCAAAGAAAGAACATGGCTTGAAAGATTACTTGAAAACAGAGGTGCTGACAGCTGACTTCTAAATAGCAACTTCAAACGTATCATTTCGTCATCATCTTTCACTATGCTGAAAATAAATCAATAACAATAGCCAACCTACCGTTTTTTGCTCAGTAAAAATACCTTTCAAGAATAGAGGCAAATAGGGAGGTAATTCAAGATAGTGACATAAAAAAAACCCTGAACTCCCCCCCCCCACAGACACAATAAATCTACAGCTACATATAAAACTACCACCTCCGAAAGGAACCTGAAAGCTAGCTGGACAGCTACTCCACTACAAAGGATAAAAAAAAAAAAAAAAAAAAAAACCCACTGAGATAGAAGAGACAGAGACACACTCTTGCCAAAACCCCAAACCCCAGGCAACAGCCCTTAGAGGAGGGGTGTCACAAATACAGAACTCCTCCCTGGGGAGAGATCTGTGCTACACATCAGGCATCCTAATCCTTGGCACCTGTACCAGAGAGACAGCTCCCAAACTCTCTGGCTTTGAAAACCAATGGAACTTGCAACCAGAAGAATCACAGGGCTGTAGTGAATGGAGAGTCTGCCCTTCTGGGGTTCACGCTCAGGCTCATTTGCCTCAGGACACAGTGCAAAAGCACCAATCTGAAAAGAGCCTAGACCATATGTGAAGGAGTTTCATTTGCTAATCTTAAACCATCTACCAGAAGGGCAAAAGCCTACTCAGATTCCCTCCAACAACAGAAGACTCTGGAGGGTGCCATTTTTATGTTCTTTCTCTACCTTGCTATTGCCAATGCTGGCAGGAGCTATTTTTGCATTCTCGATCTACTTTCCAGCACCTCCTCCCCCTCCACACCGCTGCCACAGCCCTGCCAGAAGCAGCAGGCCGGTGCCCTGGCCCCCTAGTGACACGCCCACTGCCAGTGGTCCCCAAGCCAGCAGGTACATGCAACCCACACAGGGGATGCCTACTGAGTGTGAGACTCTGGTGGCCAGGGTGGATTGTGTCCTGATTCCCACGGGTCTAAAATCATTGCAGAGACAGTACAAGAGACATTGAAAAACTAAGGCAAGGTTAAATAATAAGAATGATCACCCACACAGGGCCCCCCCTTCAAGACTGGAAGAGAACTGTTTCACCTAACACAAGGACATAAGTACAAAGTCAGGCAAAATGAGGAAACAGACAAAGATGTTCCCAATGAAAGACCAGGATTAAATCCCAGGGAGGGGGAAAAAAAAAAACTTTAATGAAATGGAGATGATTTCCCTAATACTGAGTTCAGAGAAATAGTCATAAAGATTTTCACTGAACTCAGGAAAAGAATGGATGAACACAGAGAGAACTTCCAAAGACAGAAAATACATGATAGTACCAAAGAGAAGTCATAGAACTAAAGAATATAATTATTAAGCTAAAAAATAAACTAGGGGGATTCAACAGCACAATAGGTAAAGCAGAAGAAAAAATAATCTAGAAGAAATGGCCGTGGAACTCACCCTAAAAGAGCGGAGTGGAAAAAAAATATTTTAAAAAGTGAAGATAACTTAGGGCCTTTGGGACACTATCAAACAGAAGCCTTTGCTTATAGAAGTCCCAGCAGGAGAAGACAGAAGAAAAGAGGCAGAAAGCGTATTTGAAGAAACAATGGCTAAAAACTTCCCCAAGGAAGTAGGAAACAAACTTTTAGATCCAGGAAGCCCAGAGAAATCCAAACAAGATAAACCCAAAAACTAATATAATCGAAATGTACGCATTGGCATAAAAACAGACACATAGATCAGTGTGACAGAATAGAGAGCCCAGAAATAAACCCAAGCATATACGGCCAATTACTTTACAACAAAAGAGGCAAGGATATACAATGGCCTCTTCAATAAATGGTGCTGGGAAAACTAGACAGCTACATACAAAAGAATGAACCTGGACCACTATCTTACACCATACACAGAAATCAACTCGAAATGGATTAAAGACTTGAATGAAAGACTCAAAATCATAAAACTCCTAGAAGAAAACATAGATGGGTAAACTCTCTGACATCACTCTCGGATTTTTTTTTTTGGATCTGATTCCAAAGGCAATGGCAACAAAAAGCAAAAATGGGACTACATAACACTGAGAAGTTTCTGCACAGCAAAGAAAACCACCAACAAAGTAAAAAAGGCAACCTACTGAATGGGAGAAGAACGTGCAAATCATACCCAATAAGTGATTAACAACCAAAACGTATAAAAAATTCATACAGCTCAATATCAACAAGAAACAAAAATTCCATTTCAAAAATGGGCAGAGGATCTGAATAGACATTTCCCGCAAAGGAGACATACAGATCACCAACAGGCACATGAAAAGACGCTCAACATCACTAATCGTCAGGGAAATACAAATCAAAATCACAATGAGACATCACCTCACACCTGTAGAATAGCTAGTATCAAAAAGACAAGAAGTAACAAGTGTTGACAAGGCTGTGGGTAAAGGGGAGCCGTGTGCACTACTGGTGAGGCTGTAAGTTGGTGCAGCCAATATAGAAAACAGTCTGGAAAACAGTCAGAAAATCAAAAATAGAACTCCCATATGATCCAGCAATTCCACTTTTGGGTATTTATCTGAAGAAGAACTAATTCAAAAAGATACAAGCACCCCTATGTTCATTGCAGCGTTATTTACAATAGCCAAGATATGGATATAACCAAAGTGTCCTTTGAGGGATGAATGGAAAAAGATTCACACACACACACACACACACACACACACACACACACACACACATACACACACACAGGAATACGACTCAGCCATAAAAAAAATAAAATCTAGCCATTTGCAACTTGTATGAACCTTGAGAGTATTATGCTAAGTGAAAAAAGTCAGAGAAAGACAAATATAGGATTTCGCTTATATCCGGAATCTAAAACAGACAAACAGAAGTCACAGGTACAGAGAATATACTGGTGGTGGCCAGAAGGGAGGGGCTGAGGAGTGGGTGAAACGAGTGAAGGGTCAAGAGGTACGAACTTCCAGTTATAAAATGAAGTCGTGTACAGCGTGGTGACTACAGGGGATAATAATGTAGTGCAAATCTGAATGTTGATTGAAGAAAGTAAATCTTTAAAAGTTCTCATCACAAGAAGAAAAAATGGTGTGAATTTGTACGGAGAGAGATGTTAACTAAACTTATTGTGGTGATCATTCTGCCATATATCGTACACCTGAAACCAGTATGCCATGTATCAATTATACTTTAATAAAATGAAAAAAATGAAGGGAAATAAAAGCATGTTCTGATACACTGAAAGACATAGTTTGATAGCCATAAACCTTCTAAAGCTTCTAAATCTGATAGCCATAAACCTTCTAAAGCTTTTTTTTTTTTTTACTTTAAACAGGTGAAAAATCATCCTGGGTGAGAATTCTGGGTTGTAAGATAGAGAGTAGAATAAACAAAATGTTCACATGTAAGGAACTTTAAATGAATACTGATGATATAAAGCAAAATAAGGATGTCTTCAAGGTTGTGGGCTTTTGTTTTGTTCTGTTTCTAGAGAGAATTAAAATACAGGACACAACAGCACTTAATTTGGGAGGGAAATGTATGGGGTAAAAGTGTTCTAAGATCTCTGGATTTGTCAGGATGACAATAAAGGTACAGATTAAGACAGGATTTTATAATAAAGGATTCATGTCATAATTTCTAAGGTAGCCATTAAAAGAACAGAAAGAGAATGTATTAAGTTCAAAATTATATGTGGGGAAAACCAAAATGAGAAAGAAGAACCCTAATCAATACAAAAGAAGACATAATAGAAAAAGAAACTTCGAAAAATCAGGATAAGAAAACACAAAATATGTTAGATTTTTAATTTTAAAAATCAGACATTATAATTAACTGTACTGAAGACACTCTAGTGAAAAGCAAAGACTGTCCGACTTGTTACCTCAGAAAGCTCCAAGTGTAAGTAATTCAGGAAAGCTATAATTAATACAGCAGGAATACAGAAAAGTTGACAATGAAAGGATAAGAAAAGATGTATCATGCAAACATTAACACAAAAAAGTTACTTTAAAATAAAATGTATTAAAAAGTATAAAATGTGTTAATTCACCAGCAAAACAGCAAATTTATATTTAATCACAAATTTAAATATATTCAAGAAAAACTGGACAGAACTGCAAGAAAACGCCAGTCATAAAGGGAAACTTTTCACAATACTTCTCTTGGTAACTGAGAGAATAAACAAACAAAAATCAGTAAAAACACAGAATACTTGAAATAACAAACCTGACCTACAGACATATATAAAAAACTACACTCAATGACTGAAGAATAAATCTTCTTTTTAGACACAGGATACTTACAGAAATTGACTATATAGCCAATAAAATCTAAACAAATTTCAAAGGACTGAAATAATGCAAATTAAGTTTTCTGACCTCAAAGCAATTAAGATAGAAATCAGGAACAAAAGAGAAAATAAAAAATTCTTATTTGTAAATTCAAGAAAATTCTAAATAACCACTTACAAAATGATTCTAAGGCAATAAAACCAGTGCCTAGGGAGAAACTGCCTTAAACGTTAACATTAGGAAAAGAAGAAGGTTGAAAATTATGAATGTTCATAACTAGAAAAAGAATTTTTTAAAAAATCAATGAAATAAAAACTAATATACAATGAAGAAAAATAAGGCCAAAAGTTTTATATCTAAAAAGAATAATAAAATTGCCAAAACTCTGGCAATATTAAGGAAAGAGAAGAAAGGACAATACATAGCAATATCAGAACCAAAAAGAAAATTAACATAGAAACTGCACACATGAAATATTATAAGCAACTTTTTCGGAAATGTGAAAATTTAGGTGAAACCAAGTCTTAGAAAAATATAAATCATTGGGGCGCCTGGGTGGCACAGCAGTTAAACGTCTGCCTTCGGCTCAGGGTGTGATCCCGGCATTATGGGATCGAGCCCCACATCAGGCTCCTCCGCTAGGAGCCTGCTTCTTCCTCTCCCACTCCCCCTGCTTGTGTTCCCTCTCTCGCTGGCTGTCTCTATCTCTGTCAAATAAATAAATAAAATCTTTATAAAAAAAAGAAAGAAAGAAAAATATAAATCATTAAAACTAACTCAAGAAAAAATAGAAAGCCTGAACATTCTTGCAATCTTTAAAACAGTTACCAGTATTCTTATCAAAAAGAAAATGTCTAGACCCAAGTAACCTAAACAGGTAAGTTCCACTAAAGGAAAAACTAATTTCAGTCTTTCACAAACTTGTCCACAGAAGAGTAAAGACTTCTCCCAACTCACTACATGAGACTAACATGATACTGTGAAAATCTGATGAGAGAGAATGAGAAAGCAAAATTATAGGCGAAGTCACTCATGAAAAGAGATATTAAAGTTATAAATAAATATGAGCCAACTAAAATCTGCTGATTATATGGAAAGGATAATAAATTATGAACAAATTGGGTTTATCTGTAAAATGCAAGTTGATTTAATACTCAAATCAATTGAAGTCAAAAGCCAATGAATTTTGTTATGTTGATTCGCAGGAAAAAAATCATGATTGCTATGAATATAAAAAAGCACCTGACAAAGTTCAACGGCTAGTCATTTAAAAAGTCCTTTTGCAAACTAAGAACAAAAGGAGACGTCCATAATCTAGTGAAGGGCATAGATGAAAAAAATCTAGAGCAAATATGACAAAGAAGAAATGCTGAAATCATTTCTTTTGAGAGCCAGAACTAAAAACAAAGATGTTCACAATCACCACTGAGACTCGACAAAGTACTGAAGGTTCCAGGTGGTAGCGCTGCAGAGGGAAGCACGGGCTTTATTACATCACGGTGGGACAACTGGATACCCTCGTGGGAAAATTAACATGGAGCCTGACTTCACACCTTACAAATAAAAATCCATTCCCGAGTATCAAAATGAAAATGGAAATGGAAAAGGGAGTAACTTTTTGATCATCAGTTAAGGAAATATTTCATGAATACAATTCAGAAATCACTAACCTAAAGGAAAATGGTGCTCAACTAGTAACTTCTGCATACAGAATAGGGGAGGACAGCACCACGAACGGGAAGACGAGCCACAGAACAAGAGAAGGGGGTTGTAAGACGCAGAACGACTCCAATTCATAGGGTATAATCCCATTTCTAAAGTCAACAAAAAGCGAAAGTAAACTACATTGCCTAGGGAGCTTACATAAATCATAAACTAGGTTTTATGTATAGTGTAAAACAGGATTTTTTTTTTTTTTTAATGTCCACCTCCAAGGACGTTGAAGAGATTGTGAATGGGAAGAAATACACAGGTTGTTTTCAGGATGCTTGATACCTTGGACCAGATGGTGATCACATGGCTACTGGCATTACAACCAGTTTCAAAACTGTCTTTAAAAGTTTTATGTGTATTTCTGTGTACATATTTCATATTATATGATGTTTGAAAAAAAAACCACACTTCCTGAATTTACAAAACTAGAACTAACATAGGTACTCTGCTCGAAAGGAATGATTCCGTAAGATTAAATGGTACTATCAGAGGAATAAAACACGGCCAACTCCCTAGTTGATCAAAGTGGTTTGCCGTGAGGTACAGGTTAACAGTTCTGATCCTGCTTCACACGCGGAGTGGAAGTGATGACGTAAATGGACGGTGGATGGTGGCAGCCAGGCTTCGCACTGCTGCGAATGGGAACTGACAAAGCCGCAAGGGCAGGAGGCTAAAATGATCCATTTGTTAATGGATCAGAGTTGGCGACCTCAGTAAGAATTCGTGTTTAGCCAAGTGCAGTTACAGCTGATCGCACACAAATGTTTATAATGCGTGGATCCACGTGGGTTAGCGTACACACACGTATTTCTTCGCTGTCAGATGAGAGGACCTCAAAGAAACAACACTCTGGTAGCCATGTGCAAACCATCACCCAGATCCTGGGTTCTAATCCCATTCCCCAGTAAAAGGCACTAGGGCTCCCTGGAGAAATGGCTGAGTCCAGGGCTGGAGCACTGTAAAATGAGCCCAGGGCACCTTGTAGTGCCAAAAGTAAGGAACTGTTAAAACTAAACAAGCAAGCCCACACTGATGGGAGCCGACTGAAACGGCTCCTGACAGCCAAAACTAGAGTATTTGAACAACAAAATAAATTCTGGTTTGGATTATAACCCAAAATATCAATCAATATCCATGAGTCCACATTGATACGAATATATCACTGAATAAATGGGAGAAAAGAGACAAAATATTCCAGATATATTATATAGATACTTTAGCTTCTTTTTGTTTTGTTTTACAGATTTTTATTTATTTATTTGACAGACTGAGAGCACAAGCAGGTGGAGTGTCAGGCAGAGGGAGAAGCAGGCTCCCCGCTGAACAGGGAGCCCAACGTGGGGCTTGATCCCAGGACCCTAAGATCATGACCTGAGCTGAAGGCAGACGCTTAACCAACCGAGCCAGCCAGCCACCCTGATACTTTAGCTTCTAAAGGAGGGGGAGCATGACACACTACTCTAGTGTGGGCTCCACATAGAGACCTCCTTCCAAAAAGTACAAGATGGAAAGAATGGGAAAAGAGAATAACTTCACAGGGGAGAAACCCGACAAATACTACTTCCCCCTGTCGGCCAACATCGACAGTCATGGGTCAAGCTGAGAGTATGCACCCTTGGTAAGATAACAATGGCACTTTACATCAGACAAATTCCAATAGAGGGGAATTCCAGAGCACACCTGACTAGTACTCCTAAAAATGGTCAAGGTCACCAAAGACAAGGAAAGTCTGAGAAAACTTCACAGCCAAGAGGAGCCTCATGAGACAACGACAGCTAAATGTTAGAGGACATCCTGGAGCAAAAAAAAAGAAGAAGAAATTAGGGGAAAACTAAGAAAATCTGAATAAAGTATATAGTTAATAATAGTGTATCAATACTGATTAACTAACTGAAATGAATGTACCAAACTAAGGTAAGATGTTAATAATCAGGGAAACATGATTTAAAGTGTACTGGAACTCTGTATTCTCTTCATAATCTTTCTGTAAATCTCAAATTGCTCTAAAACATTAGGTCCATTAAAATTATTTTTTTTTAAAAAAGCCAAGAAAGAAACATACATGTTTCAGAACATATATGTAATACTGGTGTATAACAGAGGGGATATTACAAATTTATGTCCAAAGGATAGACTACTGAATAACCGATTTCGGGACTACTGGCTGTTCATGTGGGAAATAAAATTGGATTACCGTTTCAGCCCACACATAAATCACAGTTGGACCGAAATTCCAAATGTGTAAAAACAAATGATTTTCATTATCAGAAGAAAGTCTTGAGAATAGCTTCATGACCTTGCAGTACATAGGAAAGCCTAAGGAAAAAAAGCATTAACCATACAGAAAAGATTGATTTGTCCACATAAAAGTTATCAACCTCAATAAAAGAAATGATACTGGGGTGCCTGGGTGGCTCAGTCATTAGCATCTGCCTTCAGCTCAGGGCACGATCCCAGTCCTGGGATCGAGCCCCACATCAGGCTCCTCTGCTGGAAGCCTGCTTCTTCCTCTCCCACTCCCCCTGCTTGTGTTCCCTCTCTCGCTGGCTGTCTCTTTCTCTCTGTCAAATAAATAAATAAAATCTTTCAAAAAATAAAAAGAAAAGAAAAGAAATGATACTACTTATGGAAAAAAGGACAAATGGTTGACCAAAAAAAATGGTATTCAACCTAAAATGCCCCATAATATACAAAAGTCAAAGCGATTCTGTAAAAATGTACCAAAATGAAAACCAATAGAAAAATGGGAAAGGATATGAACTGACACAGCACAGGAACAAATGGCCATTAAACAAATGGAAATATGCTCAGTATCAGTAGTAATGCACATCTAACATTTAAGATACCATGTTTTACCCATCAGATGGGTAAAAATTATAAAGGCTTGTAATACTGAAGCTCGGCAAGAACATGGGGGAAAGAATCCTTAATGCACTGTCCGTGGATCATTAAGCGCTTTAATTTGATAACACCCATTCAATATTTAAATCTTTTCTTCCAAAATATTACAAAAGGAGCAAAACCAAGTCTTTCATCAACAGCAGTAAGTTCACTAAATGGTGATACTACGGAGAAGGGGGCCTTAGTTTAGAAGAATGAGGCAGATATCCAGACGTACGAATAGACAGAAAGGTTATACAGATATACAAGTACGCACGCACGCACCGTGGAAATACAGTTCTGAGACCTTACTTGGTATAGTAAAGAACGTTACAGAACAGTCCAGAGTATGACAGAATCTGATTAAAAAGAACAAAAAGACCTAAAACAATGTATTTATGTACATCCATATATAACTGCTGAACGTACAGAACGTTCTTGAAGGATACTCATCAAACGGAGAAAGAAAATGAGACTGGGGGCAGGGAAAGGGTGGGTAGAGAATTCCTTTCCTTTTTTTATCTACGCATCTTTGATGAGGAGAATGTTTTTATGGATTACTTGTGTAATTAAACTTTTTTTTTCCGTAAGTGAAGTAAGTAGAAAGGAGAGGGGGAGACATGGTCTAAGTTTTACACTGAAAGTATCCGAGAGGAGTTTCCCACGTGAGTCCTATGGGCATCGGAGTGGCTGTGAGCCGCTCTCCTGCTACATGGGTTATGCTCTCTCGCTCCGGACCCTGGAGAGGACACTGCTAAGCAACACTGCCTAGGGTACAGAAGACCCCTGACCGGTAAACTGCGTCTGGTCTACAAGGAACTACAAGGGAACCGTAAGCGTCTCATGCGTGCGCCATGTTTGGATGGAGCTTCCCTGAATGCAGGGACTCTTGGAACAGGCACGTCTTCTCTGCTTGACTCTGCTTGTTGGGACATAAGGGTCAAAAAATATCCCAAAGCAAGGTGTGAGTCACACGGGCACTTGAGATTTGCACCCCGTGAGCCAGCTACGTGTGGAACAGTCCTTTTCAAATTCTGAGTAGCCTCTGCTATTTTCATGAGCGACCCTGCGACTGCCCCATGAACTATAAATAATTCCATTTTAATCATTCCTCGAGATAGCGGTAAGCAACAATATTTTGCATTCAATTAAACGGAGGCAGTTTTTGGCGAGTAGCAAGGCATAAAACTTATTCATTACACAACTGCAGTAAATTTATGGTTCAAATAAATTTTTATCTATAATTTCCCAAACCACTATGGAAAGTTAAATCATTCATTTTATAAAGTAGAACACAATGTGGGACTATATAAAAACTAAAACGAAGAAAAAAATTTTTTTTCCAAAGGACCTGGCTTCCAAGTGAATGTCTTGAGAAAAAAAGTTTTATGTATTTGAAAATCAAAATCACTTCCTAAGAAAAACTAATCCTTGGTGTAAATTACAGTGGAAAAAATCATTACTGATGGATAAAGACGAGACAAAACTTGCCAAAAGGTAAGTACGGATATGCTTGAAAGAGCAAAAGAACGGTATTTCTAAATTCGTGGTTCAGCTTTGTTAAAATTATGGTACCAGGAACTGCCCACACTGAAGACGGCTATCTCCACTGCTTACAGAATGTCACCGTTGGCAACCAAATTCGGGATGGTCAGCACAACACACAGACCATGATTTTTAGCCACGCACTACCCCACTTCTTTTGAGGGGGTCTTAAAAATGTAAGGCATAGCTCCTTGCCCCCGCTCACATTCTGTTTTAATAGTTCCGCGAAGGGTCCACGAGTTTTTAAAAAGTGCTGAATCTAGGGGCGCCTGGGTGGCTCAGTTGTTAAGCGTCTGCCTTCAGCTCAGGGCGTGATCCCACGGTCCTGGGATCGAGCCCCGTATCAGGCTCCTCCGCTGGAAGCCTGCTTCTTCCTCTCCCACTCCCCCTGCTTGTGTTCTCTCTCTCTGGCTCTCTCTGTCAAATACATAAATAAAGTCTTTAAAAAAATAATTATATAAATACAAATAAAATAAAATAAAAAGTGCTGATTCTCAGACCTATAAATACAGAAAACAAACTGATGGTTGCCAGGGGGAGGCGGCTGGGGGGATGGGCGAAATGGGTGAAGGGGCGTGGGAGACGCAGGCTCCTAGTTATGCAATGACCAAGTCACAGGCGTTAAAGTACAGCGTAAGGAATACAGTCAATGATACTGTAGCAGTGCTGCGTGGTGACAGATGGCAGCCACACTTGTGAGCACAGCACAACCTAAGAGAAGCTCAATCCCTATGTTGTACACCTGAAACTAATGTAACATTGTGTGTCCACCTCACAAAAAAAAAAAAAAAGAAAGAAAAAAAACCACACACACATTTTAATTAAAATTTCTTTTAAATGAAAAATAAAAAGTGCTGCTTCTGGGGAGCCCCAGAATAAGACTTCAAAGGGGCACTGACCTCCCTCTCCCACCTCCTGAAACAGTTCAGGAGGAGAGGATTTTACACGTAACATACATCCATGAGTTTCTTCCCTTTCTTGGAACCCTCTATTCGAAGTACCACTGAATCTTACCACCGATAATAAAGGTGAAATATGCTTGTTTGTTTTACCTGAATCCCTTAATGATACAGATCAACTTCAGAATAGTTTTTTGACCTCTGGGGACAGGAAGAAAGAAAATGCCAGAATGGGGTAGACTATGATTCCTTTCTGAAAAAAGTGAGAGGTCTGAAGTATGGCAGAAGGTTCATACCTGTTAGCAAATCTGAGTGAGGAATAATAGGAATATCAAGGTATTTGCCATGCTTTTCGGTATGTTTTAAATTATTCATTTTTTTTAAAGCAATTTCAACGCCTGGCATGATTCCAAAAGGCAAGACCGCACGACAGCATCCACACGAGCCTCCACGACCTGGAGAAAGCAGTGGTCAGTCAAGGTCCTTTGACAGCATTTCTCTTGCAAGGACGCATCGGAGTTGATTTTGTGCCCCTCGCGTGGGTGACAGAAAAACAAGCCTGATTTGTTTGCACTTACTTAAAGCAACGCTGTTTTCCACTGTGAACAAGAAAATTTCAGTCAGGATGCAAGGAGACGTGCCCCTCGTGGGTTCACATACCTGTGTCGCTCCCAGATCCTGTTGACAAAGCTGGCATGATGCAAGCCGCAGGCTGGGACGGCACACACCAAACACTCTCCACTTAGAAAGCCGCAGGGAATTCCAGCTCGGTGGCCTGCAGCCACGCTGCCGACCAAGATTTATGTACGGAGCAGGCCGTTTCTAAAAAGAGAAGAAAAACACTTTAAAAATAATAATAGGGAAGACTACTAAATTGCACCATTCTGCAACTAATTCAGAGTTCTTATTCCAACACGCTTACCAGAAAGATCACAATTCCTCCACATTTTGTGTCCATGCTACGTGCACATATCAAGTGTGGGAGTTTTTGATTTGGATGTAGAATTCTAATTAAAAACCACAAAATCTCCTCATGCACGAATCAAGGCTTCCTGAAAGGTGTTTGCAGTTGGTCTGAGGACTGATGAATGAAGACTGAGAACGTAAAGGTTTTTAACGCCAGTGCTATTCTCAAATCCTCTGCCTCTGTTACTGTGATTCCACGCTATATTTCTAATGTAGAACAGCGACTATGGATGGTCAACAGCTTATAAATACTTGCAATTTTTCAAATAGCTCTTCCTAATATGCCAACTGCAAAGTTCTCCAACTGAAACTTCGACTCACCTGGAGAAACTCCTAGACTCAAAGGTGTTAGAGAGTCACAGAAGGGTTAACAATCTAAACGAGACCTCCCAATCCAAGCTAATACACAAAAGTCAATTGTTTGAGTAAAAAACGAAGCTTTGATGCACTTTGAAAAATACCAATTTTTTTCAAAAGTTGTCTCAACTGCAGTTTATCCCGACATAAGCAGTAAGGGGCTCTTGTCTCGTAGCTGAAGAGCAAGGACTCCAGAGTTTGGCCTAATCTCTCAACCTGCTAAATCTGTGATCTTGGACAATTTATTTAATCTCACTGCGCTGCACTTCCGCATCTACAAATGGAGATAACAGCGATCTAGAATCGTTTGATGATTAAATACGCTAAGGCTCACAACACAGTGTCTGGCACGTGACCAGCAAACAAGAAATGCTGGCCTACGAGGACTGGAGCTGTGCAATTCGGGCAATGAGATTATAAAATGAAAACATAAAAGAAAGTAGCGAGATTAAAATTTATGCTGGCCTGACACCTAGGAGAAGGCCATGTGGTTTAAATTTGGACCACTGCTGCCTAATAACGGAAAACACACTCCATTTACATTTTTTTTTAGAAATCAGAAGACCCACACAGTGTGTTTCAGTGCATTTTTAATGCATTTTCCCCCAGTTCTCTATAAAGCAAATTCAGTAATTTAAAAGCATATTTTAACATATATTAACAAGAAAAACAGATATTGTAAACACTCAGAAAACTGGCTCACTTCAACCCGTGAAGCCTTTAAATTGCTGATTCATATTACAGAATAAGGAATAATGAGCTTGCCAAATTTCACTTGAGTCTAAACTGCAAAATTCTATTAAAACCTTCTAAATTAGCTTTTTAACTATCAAAGCGAACATTAGTATGAAAAAATTCACCAAAGGGACTACCTTGAACCAGACGATCTGATGTAATAACCTGCATTTTGTTTCATATTACAAAGGTTGACGAAGTTAAAATACGCAGAGAAGACCGTTAATTGAAAGTATGAGGGCAGTTATTTTCAATACCAAATAAAATAGAAATCACGAAGCGAAATGTAAGTGAGAAAAGCGAAGTTTCATTAATGCCCACCTCTGAGGCTGTTTCCCCAATAATTTTAAGTGGCAACTCTGCTTTGCTTTCACAAATTATTCTAGTAATCAGGATTAACATTCAACTACATACAAGTGTTCCTTAATTCGGACACAAAGAAAGTAAGAAACAGACCATACATGATTTAAAGAATGCGCTCAGTAAGACTTCGCTTTGCTGAGGAAAAAAAAGGAAACGGTTGAAATGTGTAAAGCGTACACACACGCATTTCTACCATTAGGGCATATGTATATGCGTGTGGGGAGGCAGTTATTACATGTGTGTGTTATGCAGATAATTTAAACTCTTTATGCTATAAATCATAATTTAAATAGTACAGATTGTTTAACTACAGAAATATACAATGGTCTATACCACACATACGACCCCTTTCTTCACGCTTTAAAGACCTTACGATGCTTCACTCTTATAAACCACAAGCACCATATAAGTGATCTTATATCAAGCACTCTATTAATACTAAGACAACCTTACATTCCCACAGCAAAACATCCTTCCGAGTTGATATCACTGCCGTACACATAAAGCCACTCATGAAAGGCCTCGGCATTTCTCACTTTTTATCTCATGACGAACACCCAAGGTTAAATTTTTCCCGAGTCATATTACTTAAGAAATATATGCTACAAAGCAATTATCTTCTCAGAACATAGATAAGTATATGAACAAAAAGTAAATGGTTTGATAAAATCCCAACCGGTAAAAATGCTTACTATTCTGTGGAACGAAGCAGAGTTGTTGGGTTTAGCTCTCAAACGGAGCTAAATTTTTGTAGTAATCATGTTATTTTCTTTGGCTAAATTTATTGAAAATACTTTGGAATTTGTCAGAACGCAGCCATAATTATTACTGACTGTTGTATGGAATCGATTTACTACAACACAAAAATACCAGCTGTTACAGTATGTCCTGAGAGGGATTACCGAATATTCTTAAATTGAAGTTCAATCCATCTTTCCATAAAACAGAGAGAGACCCAAACGCCAGGAACCCGACAGCGGTATCAAGTGCACCTGAAACATTTACAATACCCAATAGAACTATTACAACCCTCCTTTAAAAAGGCTTATTTTTGAAATTTCATTATTCCAGTTGTACCTTGCTTCTATATATCACACAGTATCAGGTTCTTCTGGCATCGATCATGTGGAAACAGTGAAATACGTGAAGGTCTACGAGCTTACAATGTTCAATTTCTACTGGCCTTGGGTAACCCTTAGGGCTCCCGTGACACTCATGACATCTAATGGCCAACCACGGAAGTGCAAGTGTTTGTCGCTGAAAGTTTTTTGGGTTGTTTTTTTTTTAATTTTCAGTGAAGCAAGGTCTTAAGGCACCCAGAGAAACAGTCATCTGCAGAAATTTTCATTAATAGGCACACACAACTGTTAAGAAATATATACTCCTCCTATGTGCCTCCCGTCCTCTCAATACTTCACTGTGATACCACTTCGCTTCTGCCACCCACAGCGGTTTTCCACACGTCTGGCAATTCCGCAGCACGTGCTGAGTGTTCTACGATTTAATTCCATTCTGGCAACTCTCTACCGCAGGAGGCATCAGATCCCACAGGTTAAGGGCACAGTCCCACGAGACTGCCCTACCCCCCATGTCCATCCCAAATTCAGGCGGGTCACCTGTGCTTCTGATCAATTCACTATAAATCGGAGGTTCCCAAGAACTCCTGCTTGGTTTTTCTTAAGCTGCTAGAGCCACTCAAAGAACTCAGGAAAACACTGACTGCCTAGACCACCGGTTTATTATAAAATGATACAACTCCGGAACAGCCAGATGGGAGAGAAGCGCAGGGCAAGTGTGTGGGAAGGAGCGCAGAGCTCCCGTGCCCTCCCCTCTCCCGGTGCTCGACTCTCCTTCCCCATCCCCGCACGTCCACCCGTTCACCAACCCAGAAGCATTCTGAACTCTGTCCTTTCGGGTTTTTATGGAGACTTCATTTTATAGGCACGACTGATTAAATCCCTCGCCATTGGGGACTGATGCTGCCTCTAGCCCCTCGAACATCTCCAGACGTAGCGACTGTAAGTTCCCACGCTCTGATCAAGGTTGGTCCCCGGACAACCAGCCTCTTGTATGCAAGAACATGAAAAGATTTTTAAGATTTTATGTATGTATTTATTTGACAGAGAGAGAGAGCGTGAGCAGGGAGAGAAGCAGGGGGAGGAAAAGAGAGAGAATCTCAAGCAGACTCCCCGCTGAGCGTGCAGTCCAACACGGGGCTCAATCTCACGACCCCAAGATCATGAGCGGAGCTGAAGAGTCAGAGGCTTAACCGACTGAGCCACCCAGGTACCCCAAACATGAAACCTTTGAATTAACTTGTCATAAGTATTTAAAAATCCTATTAATATGCTACTGTTTCAGGAGACTGTAACTGTACCCAGTAATCCAACTGCAGGTTATTTCACCAGTTACAAATATTCTAGGTTACACTTTCAAAACCTGATAGAGCCGTAAAATAACACAAAGAGTAAACTTCTTCTAAAAAATATATATCGGAGATTTTTTTAAAGGCTTGATGTGAAAGATTAGTTATATATTAGCCAATGCAAGCAGCAAACTGGTACTTGTTAACATTGAGAAACTGTAGGACAATAAAGGAGGCAACAAGTAGCTAAGTGGCTTAGATCTGCTTATCTAAGATGGTATTTATACCATTGACACCAGCAGTTCTCGGAGTGTGGTCTGCAGACCCCCACTGGTCTCCAAGACCCTCTCACAGGGGCTTCATGAGGTCAAATTATTTTTTTTTTTTAAGATTTCTTATTTATTTATGTGTCAGAGAGACAGCCAGTGAGAGAGGGAACACAGCAGGGGAGTGGGAGAGGAAGAAGCAGGCTCCCAGCGGAGGAGCCTGATGTGGGGCTCGATCCCATAACACCGGGATCACACCCTGAGCCGAAGGCAGACGCTTAACGACTGTGCTACCTAGGCGCCCCTCAAATTATTTTCATAAAAATACTGAGATACCATTTGCCTTTTGTAATGTGTCAATATCCGCACTGATGGTGAAAAGTAACGAGGGGAAAAACCACTAGTACCAAACTGAGACGATGCATCTTTGCACTCTTCAGTGCCAAGCATGCGCATTAAAAAAGAAGAAAAAGAAGACAGGGGAGGAGGAGAAAGAGAAAAAAATGTTCACCCTAGGGGCTCCTGGGTGGCTCAGTCGTTAAGCGTCTGCCTTAGGCTCAGGGCATGATCCCAGCGTTCTGGGATCGAGCCCCACATCGGACTCCTCCGCTGGGAGCCTGCTTCTTCCTCTCCCCACTCCCCCTGCTTGTGTTCCCTCTCTCGATGGCTGACTCTCTCTCTGTCAAATAAATAAATAAAATCTTTTTTAAAAAATGTGCACTCTAGAATGTTCTTAATGAAGTAAAAAGTTCTTAATTCAAATTACTGAATAACTGCCTCTTCCGTGTCCGTCTTTTCAGTATTTGGTGCGATGAAATGAGGACATAGAAGGCGTTGCTGCCTACATGAAGTCATGTTTGTCTCAAAGATAAACACCTGTGTGATAGTTTCTGCAAACCAAACTAGCTGTTTCATGCAGAACTATTTTTACTTAAAAGAACAACTGAGGGGCGCCTGGGTGGCACAGCGGTTAAAGCGTCTGCCTTCGGCTCAGGGCGTGATCCCAGTGTTATGGGATCGAGCCCCACATCAGGCTCCTCCCCTATGAGCCTGCTTCTTCCTCTCCCAATCCCCCTGCTTGTGTTCCCTCTCTCGCTGGCTGTCTCTATCTCTGTCGAATAAATAAATAAAAATCTTTAAAAAAATAAAATAAAAGAACTGAAAGACAAGTTATTCAGCTATTTATCTTAATCAGGCTTGAGTATTTGGTAAACATTTTTTCGAAAATGAACGAAATGAGTCTGGGACTTTGAATAAAACTGACAGTATGTGTTGCTAATGATGAAACATAAGCTTTTGAGCAAAAAACAGAATTGTATAAAACTCGGGTCCACTAGAGGCTTCCTTGGCCTCACTTTGCGAGGTGCTGAGAAATGCACACACACCAGAACCCAGCCCCCATTCTGCATAGTTCCAGTAGCTTCCCAATACCGAAGGTTCTTCTGAGATCAGCGGTGATATTAAGCAATGTGATTTTTTAAATAGTGTCTACGTGTGGACGGTGAACCAGTATTTTAGAAAAAAAATCTCCATACATGACATTAGAAAATCATGCATGAATAAAAGATTCATTCAAAGTGCAAGACAGAGCAGTGGATTTCACAGTTCCAATATGATGAGTTTAGGGATACATTTTCAGATTCCACATTGCAACTCCCTTTAATAAACAACCATGCAACAAGTTTTGGTGTTGTATCAAGACTCTCCACAATTCACTGAAGGGGCTATCAAAACCCCCGTCCCTTTTCCATCTGCAGACCTGTGTGATTTTCTTCATATCCTCCAACCAAAACATACAGCAACAAATTGAAAAGTATGGATATGGAAATGGCTATTAATCCAGGCACTAGAGAAATCCCAACTTACCGAAGTTTTTTGTTTGGGGAAACGAGTTATTTTTCATAGAAATGTTATTTGGGGGCACCCGGGTGGCTCAGTGAGTTAGACATCCAACTCTTGATTTTGGCTCAGGTCAGGATCTCAAGGCCCCACCTCGTGCTCTGTGCTGGGCATGGAGCCTGCTTGAGATTCTCTCTCCCTCTCTCTCTCTGCCCCTCCCTCCCTCTCTCTCTCTCTCAATCCACCTCTCTTTAAAAAAAAATTTTATGTTAACAGGTAACAAGTTTAGTATTTGTTATTTTTAAGTAACCTCTACACCCAGTTTGGGGCTGGAACTCACAACCCTGAGATCAAGAGCCACACGCTCTACCAACTGAGCCAGCCAGAAACCCCTAATATTGTTATTTTTAAATGAATTGAAAGAATTTTTTTCATTATTCAGTTTTAATTTCCAAAATGGTAAACATCAGCATAATGCATATAAATAAAATTCTTCGGAGTCTTTAATAAATTTTAAGAGTGTAAAAATGTCCAGAGACCCTAAAAGTCAAGAGCGGCTATTCTATGCCAGGATAAGCACACAATCCTGCAAAAGGCATATTTTAGCCTTCGTGGTCCATATGGTCTCTGTCTCAACAAGGCAATACTTACTATGACTTTGTTCCTATAATATTTTATTTACAGAGACAGAGAGGGCTGGGTTTGGCGACCACTATTCTATGCTATGACACCCTACCTGCTAGTCCCTTAAATCTAGAAGTAGCATGCTTTCCAGTCATATTTTTATTATTTTTTAAACATTCGAAGGAAATGAGCTTTTAAAAACTACTTCCACCGTTCAATGCAGAAATGTATGCAAAACAACAGATACAGATTTTTAAACTATGCAGTTCCTAATCATACAAAAAAATCACATTTGAATTTTGTCTATTCCGAGACTCTTATAATCTGTCAGTACACCAAGAAAATTAAAACTAACTTAAAACTGGCAACATGTTAGGCTGCTATATGTAAGCAAATATGCTTTATACAACCAAACACAAAAAATCCTGGCTCTTGAGGAAAAGGGAAAAATTATGAAAGATTAAAAACACCCCACGTTTCACAAACTCAAGAGGGTTCAATTATTACATAACACAAAACTCACATTATCTCCTTTCCACAAATGGAAAGGAAAATACCAAAGCAAGAGAAAAAATAGAATCCCATTGAAAGAATCCTATAGAACTCTGAAGACTTAAAAGAGGAGAAATACTGCTTTATAACCCCCAGGTAAAGACACCCGAGCTTTAAAGCTATTAGGGAAGTCTGCAAGGACCCCTGGCTCACTTGCCCAAAAGGGGCATTAACCACACATGTCAGGGCGGCCCCCGGCCAGGGTTCTCGGCAAGAAGGCACACATTGTCACTGTCGCACTCACTCACTCAGGTTCCCCCGTCTGGAAGCACTGGTATAATGAATGCACTGACACTCACAAGCGCTGACCTCATTCCAGACTCCGCAAAGCATCTTCAGCAAATCAGTGCATCACGACCCCAGGGTTTTCCGTCAGACCGTCCTCAAGTAAAACCGGTGGCATTTCTAGTGTTGGGCACAGTGGGACACTTCTTTTCTGATGATGACTTGTTTTCATCATATCGATGTTCTACCACCCCCTACTAAAAAGTCTTGGATAGTCTTCAAGATTATACCATTAACCGTCAATGACCTACTTTCTTTTTTTTCTTTTTTTCTTCCCTATATTTTGGCACTTTCCTCTAATTGTTGGGGGCAGGAGAGAATGGTAACTTCATATTTTCCAACTCCAGATCCATCCCAGCATTCCATCAGCACTGTCTTATGTCCTCTCTATTGGAAAAACCAATCTTGTAATCATCTTTGATAATTAAGATACATCAACATAATTTTCTATTTTTCTTGGGCTTTCATCCCCCACTAGATTTCCCTAAAGCTGGAACCCATATCATCATGTGTCCTTAAAAACTGTGTAATGAACCTTAGTCAGAAGTCCTTCTTTGTGTGACCAGTTCCAACCCTCCAAGAGCTCCCTTTTCCTTCACGGTCCAAATAACCTCATTAGTTTACCTACGGGGAGACAGCACTGCCTAATGAGAAGAGCACAGATTTTGAAATGAGACAGAGCAGCTCTGCCGTACTCACTCCCTGGTCTTGGCCAGGCTATTTAATGGAATGAGATTAAATGCAATGACATAAGTAAAACACCTAACCCATAGCAGCCAATCAACAGATGACAGCTTTATTAACACTCTTCGACCTCATTTTCATCACTCTACTTCTCACTTCCTCCAATCCAGCAAACTTTTTGAGGTTCTATAATGAAAAGAATAGAGGCTTTGGTGAGAGACCGGTCTCCTGATTCTGCCACATGCCACAGGCACAACTTACAAGATAGGAGACCCTGGGAAATCTATAAAATACCAATTTAAATTATATGTATGTGTGTACCTATATGTAATGTATAAACATATAAATACAAATATATAAACATAAATACATATTTTATATATTTATATATACATATTTATGAATAAGTATATAAATATATGTATATATAAATAGAAATACATATATATTTATACATATATATAAATATAAATACATACATATATAAATGTTGGTGACAAATGACATTAATTGAGTGCATACAATTTCCTGGACATTAGGTTAAAAACTCAACATATATATATATACATTTCTATATATTTATATATTTATTATTTATATTTATATGTCTATATATAATTTATGTTTGTTAGTGACAAATAACATTGAGTGCATACAATTCCCGGACATTAGGTTAAAAACTCCACATGCATGGTTTCATTTAATTCTTACAATAATCGTATAATGTAATAAGCACTACGATAACTTTACAGACGAGGAAACTGAATTTTTAAGCAACTTACCTTAAGCCCACAGCTTGAAAGGATTCTAATGCCAGCACATACGGACCTGATGTCCACACTGCCAATCACACTATACCATGCTGCCCCTTAACTCTCTTATTTAACCTTTGCCGTTAAGTCTTCTTAGCTGTCAAATAGAAATACTATCTGTGACTCACTTACTTTTGGTGGTGGCTAACTGAAATCTGTCTAAAGCACTGGAAACGCACCAGATGCTCAAAGATTACCTTCCCCCTTCCCACAACCTTTCCTTTAATATTCTTGTTTTATTTTATGCTGCTTATTTATAAATAAGAAAACTGCCCACTTCATGTCCACATCCGCTAGCTTGCTCTTCAGTCCCGATACCGTGCCTTCTCTGACCACCCAAAACCTCAGGTAGGTCGGAAAACAATATCCCCAGGCTCCAATCCATTGGTTTTGAACACTTAGGACTACACCACATCTACAAAGCCCATACCCTAATTATAGCCACAGATATTTCCAGAAAACTACGGTCACATCTTGCAAGGTTAACTAAGGATATTATTCCTCTATGTTCTGTACAGGAAACAATGGACTATGTTAGAAGCTGAAGAACACGATTCAGACACTACTGAATCTTTCTTATTAACAAAATGTCACCACAGCACTGACTAGAATTCATAGTACTTTCAAAATTTTATGCAAAACCTAAAAATAAACCAGCCAACAAAACAAGACTTATTAAAATTAAGTATCACTTCCTATTCACATTAACGCACACAGGGGCACCTGCGTGGCTGAGTCTGTTAAGCCTCTGCGTTCGGTTCAGGTCATGATCCCAGGGTCCTAGGAGAGAGCTCCACATCAGGTTTCCTGCTCAGCAGAGAGCCCGCTTCTCCCTTTCCTTCTGCCCCTCCCCGCTTGTGCTTGCTCTTTCTCTCTCAAATAAAATCTTTAAAAGAAAAAAATTAACACTCCCAAAAACAGAATAAACTCATGTTTATTAAAGAACTACATTGAACGTCAAATTATAACCATTAGCAAAAATAGCCCTTTAGCAACAAAGCCTCCAATAGTAACACAGCCATGATTATCTGTACAGGCATGGTAGGTAACACCGGTAAAATATCCTAACAGTGACTGGAGTTAAAAACCAAATGTGTACAGGGACTGACATTAGCAAGATGGTGGAATAGAAAAACCCCAGGCCCTTGTTACCTTAGGAGAAACTTAACAACAATGTTTAAAGACCTAATTGTCTCTGACAACTCCAGAAACCCCTTAAGTGGTTGTATCACCTAAGTGAGTAAAAGCCAAAAAGAGCCACACTGAAGCAGACAGAGTTCATTGCATTTCCCTACCTTAATCCCCTTCCCTCATTCGATGAAGAACAATCAAGGAAAAAAATAAAAAAAAACAAAAGAAACAAAAAAACAACCAATACCCAGTTTCTCCCCAGGGGAGGGAAAGAGAAAAGAGGAACATGCATTCAATGATTTGGCATGCTAAAGGGATGTCCGAAGGACTAGGTTTCTCTCTTGTCTGGCTATAAATGCTCACAGGAAGGCAGCATAATTTGGATGCCAGGTTGGAGGCTGCTGAGAAGAAAGTCAAACACTGAGGCACATAATAGCATCAGGGAGACTGCACGGTCACAGGCAGATGCCAAAGAGAGGAAAGAGATTACGAGAGCCTGAAGAGAAAACAAAAGCCTCAGAAATTACACACACAAGCCCAGAAATTATGTATCTCCAGAAAAAGTTGGAGGGGTTCACAGGATCTCTAATCAGGGTGATTAGTGAAGGTCTTGCACTCTGTGAAGCCCGTCAGTTAAGACTAGAAGAGATCATTGTCTTTTCAAATGCCCAGATCTCAACAAAAGATCAAAAGGCCTACAAAGAAACTAGTAATGATGGTTCTGGTTCGATCAAAGGAACAAAATAAAGCACCACAACCAACCCTAAAGAAATGGAGATTTAGAATTACCTGACAAATAATTTAAAACAATTATTCTAAAGATGCTCAATGAGCTAAAAGACAACACAAACAGATACCTAAATGAAATCAGGGAAACACCACGTGAACAAAGTAAGATATCAACACAAAAATAGAAACTTTCATAAAAGATAAACTTTGGAGTTGAAGAATACAATAATTAAACTGAAAAATTCACCAGACAGATCCAACTTCAGATTTGATCAAGCAGAAATATCAGCAAATTAGAAAACGTGAAATTACTGAGAGGAATAAAAAAAATATATATATATATGAAGGAAAGAGCCTATGGGCCATAGAGGACACCATAAAAAGACTATATATGCATTATGGGAGACCCAGAAGGAGAAGTAGGAAAGAAACAGAGAGACTATTTAAAGAAATAATGACAGAAAATTTTCCAAATTTGAGGCAAAATGTGGACATATAAATTCAAGAAGCTGAAGGCACTCCAATTAGGGTAAATGCAAAGAGACTTACACTGAGACATTATAATTAAACTGTGAAAAGTCACAGAAAAAACAATCTTGTAAGCAGCAAGAGAAAAGGGACTCATCGTGTAAAGGGGGACTTCTAATTCTTTAAAAGCCGATGTCTTTGCAGAAATTTTGCAGGTCAGAAGGCAGTGATAATGGTATATTCAACATGGTGAAAGAAAAGAACTGCCAACCAAGAATACTATATCTGTAAAGTTATCCTTTAAAGATGAAGGAGAAACTAAAACTTTCCCAGCCAGATTAACAAATGCTGAAAGCACCATCAGATCTGCCCTACAAAAAATACTAAAGGGAGGCCTTCAAGCTGAAACAACAACACAAAACCATATGAAAATATAAAGCTCTCTGGTAAAGGCAAATATCTGGGCAAATATAGAATCCTACAGTGTTGTAATGTTGGTGCATAAATCACTTTTAATTCTTTTACAGAATTTAAAAGGCAAAAGCATTAAAGTATAAATCTATATTAACAGACACATGATATAAAAAGATATAATTTGTGACATTAGTAACATAAAGTGGGGGAGTGGGGGCAGAGACATAAAGGAGTAGAGTTTTTGTATGCAACTAAAGTTATCAGTTTAAAATAGATTGTGAAAGCCTGAAGATGCTTTACGTAATGCCCATGGAAACCACCAAAAAAAAAAAAAAAAAAACTATAGAAAATACACAAAAGCCAACGTAAAGGGAATCAAATCAAAGCATGTGACCAAAAAAAAAAAAAAAAAAACCTCATTAAAACACAAAGAAAAGGCCATAAAGGAATAGGGTCAATAAAGGAAAAGAGGGACAAAAAAGTAAAAAGACATACAGAAAACAATTAAGAAAACGGGAATAAAAAACCTCTTTATCAGTAATTACTTTAAGTGTAAATGCACTCCCTAATGAAAAGAAATAGAGTAGCTGAATGGGAAGGAAAAAAAAAAAAAAAGCCCAAAACCCAAGACCAACCAAATGCTGTTTACTACAGACTCACTTTAGACCTAAAGATACACACAGGCTGAAAATGAAAGGATGGAAAAAAGATATTCCATGCAAATGCTAACGAAGAGAGAGCAAGGTGGCCACACTAATAGGCAAAGTAGACTAAGCCAAAAACTAACAAAACACAAAATAGGATATTATATAATGACAAAAGGGTCAACTCACCATGAAGCTTTGACAGTCATAAATATGCATACACCATGGGGTGCCTGGGTGGCACAGCGGTTAAGCGTCTGCCTTCGGCTCAGGGCGTGATCCCGGCGATCTGGGATCGAGCCCCACATCAGGCTCTTCTGCTATGAGCCTGCTTCTTCCTCTCCCACTCCCCCTGCTTGTGTTCCCTCTCTCGCTGCCTGTCTCTATCTCTGTCAAATAAATAAATAAAATCTTTAAAAAAATAAATAAATAAATAAATAAATAAATAAATAAATAAATATGCATACACCTGACATCAGAACTCCTAAATACATGAAATAAACCCTGGCAGACTTGAAGGGTAAAACAGACATCAACACAGCAGTATCAGAAGACTTTCAATAGAAAGAACGAGCAGACAGAAAATCAATAAGGAAACAGAGGATTTGAACAATACCATAGACCAAATGCACCAAACAGTCATATACAGAACACTCTATTCAACAACAAAATACACATTTTTCTCAAGCACACATGGAACATTTTCCAGGACAGACCACATGTTAGACCACAAAACAAGTCTTAACAAATTTAAGAAGTCTGAACTCATACCAAGTATCTTTTCTGACCTCAATGGAATGAAACCAGAAATCAAAAACAGAAGGAAAAATAAAAATCCACAAATACGTGGAAATTAAGCAACACACACTTAAACAACCAGTGAGCCAAAGAATAAATCACAAAAGAAATTAGAAAATATCTTCAGACAAATAAAAATGAAAACACAACATATTAAATCTTATGGGATGTAGTGAAAGCAAGTGCTAAGAGTGAAGTTTATAGCTGTAAACACATTAAAAAAAAAAAAAGAAAAATCTAAAATCAATAACCCAACTTTATAACTCAAGGAACTACAAAAGGAATGTTAGCAAAGAAAGGAATTATTAAAGCAGAGATATGAGAAATAGAGAACAGAAAACAATTAATGAAACAAAAGGTTTTTTTCCAAAGACCAAAAAATTTAGCAAACTCTTAGCTAGGCTAAGAATAAAAGAGAGATGACCTAAATAACTAAAATCAGAAATGAAAAAGGAGACATTATAACTGATGTCACAGAAATAAAAAGAACCATAACAGACTATTAACAACGATATACCAACAAGTCTGATAACCTAGAATGGATCGATTCCTAGAAACATTCAATCTACAAAGTCAACGACATAAATCTAAAATCTGAATAAACCAATATCTAATAAGGAGACTGAAACAGTAATCAAAAACCTCTCAGCAAATTAAAGCCCAGGGCCAGATGACTTCACTAGAGAATTCTACTAGATATTTCAAGAATTAACACCAAAACTCCTCAAATTCTTCCCCCAAATTGAAGAGCAAGGAACACTTCCAAGTTCATTTGGAGGACAGCATTACCCTGATAGCAAAGCCAAACAAAACACTACAAGAAAACTGTAGACCAATATCCCTGATGAACAGTAATTTAAAAGTCCTTTAAAAATACTAGCAAACCGGGGCGCCTGGGTAGCGCAGTCGTTAAGTGTCTGCCTTCGACTCAGGGCGTGATCCCGGCGTTATGGGATCGAGCCCCACATCAGGCTCCTCCGCTGGAAGCCTGCTTCTTCCTCTCCCACTCCCCTGCTTGTGTTCCCTCTCTCGCTGGCTGTCTCTGTCAAATAAATAAATAAAATCTTAAAAAAAAAAAAATACTAGCAAATCAAATTGAACAGCACATTAAAAGGATTACACGCCATTACCAACTTGGATTTATCCTAGGGATGCAAGGATGGTTCAACATATAAAATGTGATCCACCATGTTAACTGAATTGAAGGACAAAACCACATGATCGTCTCAATTCATGCAGAAAAAGCATTTGACTAAACACCTTTCACAATTAAAACAATAAACTAGAAGGAAGCTACCTCAATATCATAAAGGCCATATATAAAAAAATTCACAGCTAACATCATATTCAATGCTAAAAGACTGAAAGCCTTTCCTCTAAGATAAGCAAAGCATTGATGCCCATTCTCACTACTTCTATTCAACATAATACTAGAAGGCATAATTGTTTTGCAATTTGGCAAGAAAAAATAGGTAAAAGCAGCCAGATTAGGAAGGTAGAAGAAAAATTATCTCTATTCACAGATGACATTACATGATCTTATACGCAGAAAACCCAAAAGATTGTGTGCACACACACACAAATTATTAGAATGACTAAACAAATTGAGCAAAGGTGCAGGACACAAAATCGTCACAAAAAATCAACTGAGTTTTCAAACACAAACCACAAACAACCCTGAAAGGACATTCATAAAACAATCATACTGACAATAGCATCAAAAAGAATGAAATACTTAGGAATAAACTCAACCAAGAAGTCAAAGACCTACACATTGAAAAACTATAAAAATACTGCTGGAAAAAAATTAAAGAAGATGCAAATACGTGGAAAGGTATCTGTGTTCACAGACTGGAAAACTTAAAATTGTTGAAATGTCCACAGCAGCCAAAGCAATCTATAGATTCATTATAATCACTATGAAGAATCCTAATGACATTTTTTGCAGAAACAAAAAACTGCCCTAAAATTCATATGGGATTTCAAAGAACTCTGAAAGCCCAAAACAATATTAAGAAAGAAGAAAAAAGTTTGAGGCCTCACAACTCCTGACTTCAAAACGTATTACGAAGCTACAGTAATCAAAATCGTGTGGTACTGGCACAAAGACAAACATAGAGACCAATGAAACAGAATACAGAACCCAGGGGGAAAAAACTCTCAGACTTACAGTCGAACGATCTTCAACCAAGGTGCCAGGACTACTCAGTTGGGAAAGGACAATCTCTTCAACAAGTGGTGTTGGCAAAACTGAATACTCACGTGCAAAAGAATTATGTTGGATCTTACCATACACCATATACAAAAATCAACATGAAATAAGACCTAAACAGAACACTGAAACTATAAAACTCTTAAAAAGAAGAGAGTTAGGAATAAGCTTCACGACACTGAATTTGGTAACAATTTCTTGAATGACACAAAAGCACAGGCAACAAAAGTAAACATAAATAAATGGGGCTACATAAAATCTTTTAAAACTTCTGGGAAACAAAGTAAACAGTCAACAGAGTGAAAAGACAATCTACAGAACGGAAGAAAATATTTCCGTATCATATATCTGATAAGGGGTTAGTATCCAGAATATATAATGAGCACCTACAATTCAACAAAAATAAATATATGAGCAAAGAACTCGAACAGACATTTCTCCAACAAGCCATGAAAAGATGTTGAATGTCATTAATCATTAAAGAAAGTACAAACAAAATCACAAAGAGGTATCACCTCACACCCATTTACTATCCAAAACAAAAACAAAACAAAACACAGACAATAGCAACTGTTGGCAATAATGTGGAGAAACTGGAACCCTGTGCCTTGTTGGTGGGAATTTACAATGGTGCAGCCACTATGGAAAACAGTATGAAAGTTCCTCAAAAAATTAAAAATGGAATTACCATATAACCAGCACTTTTGCTTATAGACCCAAAAGAATTGAAAGTAGGATCTCAAAGAGATATTTGCAAATCCATGTTCACTGCAGCACTATTAACAACAGCCAAGAGGTTAAAGCAAATCAAATGCCCATTTAGAGATGAATAAACAAAATGGGTGTGTGTGTGTGTGTGTGTGTATAATTATTCACCTTAAAAAAGAAGGAAATCTAGGGGTGCCTGGGTGGCACAGTGGTTAAGCATCTGCCTTCAGCTCAAGGCGTGATCCCGGCGTTATGGGATCGAGCCCCACATCAGGCTCCTCCGCTGGGAGCCTGCTTCTTCCTCTCCCACTCCCCCTGCTTGTGTTCCCTCTCTCGCTGGCTGTCTCTCTCTGTCAAATAAATAAATAAATAAATAAATAAATAAATAAATAAATAAATAAATCTTTAAAAAAAAAAAAAAAAGAAGGAAATCTCATTGCAATCTACAATGTGAGTGAAACCTGAGAACATTATACTAAGTGAAATAAGCCAGTAGGGAAAAGAAAACTACTGCATGACTGCACTTACGTAAGATATCTAAAGTAGCCAAAGTCATAGAAATAGAAAGTGGAATGGTGGCTGCCAGGGGCAAGAGGGTGAGAAAAATGGGGAGTTGTTTGATGTGCACAGAGTTTCAGTTTTGCCACATAAAAAAAAAGTTCCAGAGATCTGTTACACACCAATATGAATATACTTAACACTACTGAACCAGACACTTAAAAATGGTCAATATGGTAAATTTTATGTTATGCACTTTACAGTTAAAAAAAATGAGTGCAATACTTGAAGACAGTCTAAGGAAGAAATGAGATTACTACAAATTAATAGTAGCCAGAATAGTTGCCCAATAATAGTAGCCAATAATAGTTGCCCAATTATTATCAGAGATGGGAAAGCTTAAACAAACTGATTTAAGCAACACTTCCAAATACAAGGCAGCCATCCTTGTAGAGCCCTTACAGCAGTCTTGGAACTCAAGGCTGAAACACATAATATTGTTGTAATTAGGGGACGCCTGCATGGCTCAGTTGGTTAAGGATCTGCCTTTGGCCCAGGTTATGATCTCGGAGTCCTGGGATTGAGCCCGCCATCAGCCTCCCTGCTCAGTGGGGATCCTGCTTCACCCTCTGCCCTTTACCTTATTCACGCTTGCTTGCTCTCTCACTTTCTCTCTCTCCCTCAAAAAAATAAAATCTTTTTAAAAATTCATTATTGTACCTAAAGTCACAAACACTTTGTTAGAGAGCAGGTACTAATACCAGGGAATTCGATTATAAATTTGGGGTACAATAAATGGTTTCAACCATCACTACCATTTATAAATGACAACCCAATTGCTATATCAAAGTAGATAATGTACATTTCATGACACTCATTGAATTTTGGACAGTTTTCTAATTGTGATTAGATAGTGGTGATACCCCACAATATCTCTGTGACTTCTCCCCTTCCAGGCACATAGGACCTGTTTTGACCAATAAAAAGAAAGCATCAGGTTTGTCACTCCCGCGAAGACACATTTAAGAGCCACTGAGAGAATCTTACATCTCCTCCTTCCCGAGCTGTCCAATGTTCAAGAGAATGGCACCTCCATCAGTTCACGTCCTGACAGAGGATGACACGGAGCTGAGAGCCCCACCAACGTGTAATGATAACAGCATGAGCCAGAAATAAACATTTATTGTTGGAGTTTTTTGCTGGTAAAGCACAACCTAACCCATCCTGACATACTGGCCATCTGCGAAAAAATCAGTGGTATAATTTTTAAACAATATAAGTCATTTGTCTAAGAATTTACATTGTTACTTACTAGGTACTAATTAATACTGTTTGGTTCAACCCAGTAGTTCCTAAAAATAGAGTCTACTAAAAACATCTGCAACGAATCTGGGTATTTATAAACATGATTTCATGTGTTTACTCACTTGACAACAGAAATCACGCAAATTGTCTAGTTTTGTCAGTTTCTCAGGCTCTAAAACATGGCATAAAAAATAAGCTTTCCAAAAATCCATTTTTTAAGAAGATTTTTATTTATTTACTTGAGAGAGAGAGCACAAGCATGAGGAGGGGCAGAGGAAAGGGGAGGAGCAGACGACCCGCTGAGCAGGGAGCCCGATTCCAAGACAAGGCAGACGCTTAACCGACTGAGCCTCCCAGGCGCCCGCAAAAATCAATTCTTATTTGTAAAATATTATTTAGAGTATCAAAGTTAATTGTTATCTCCTAATGAGGGATAACACTAAAGAGGTAAACTAAATGTCATATACAGCGGTTGTTAATGCATATTTACATACGTATTTCATAAAGCTATCACAGATAGTGGAAAAAGAAAATACGCAACTCAAAAGCACTGGACATGTATAATACAACTTTATATTAAGTTAGGTTTTCATCCACGGGGGGTCTGTCGTTACACTCTTAAAGGAAATCCTCACTTTCTCGCATAAGAGTTTATGTTCGTAACATACTCATCTACTATAATGGTTCCCAAAACTGAAAACAAAAGGGAGTTAAGTCCCATAAAGAACAATTCAAAATCCTATTCTTATACAGAAAAATAGTGAATACTGTAATAACTAAAAGGGAGTCTGTTCTGTATTGGCCCTTCATGTATCACATGGTAGAGAATCTCAGAATCTATTATACCCAAGGGTAGCTTTAAGAGTATTTCTTGTTCGTATACCTTCGAACGCTGGCTTCCTCAACGATGTCAATATTTAAACTTCATTAATATTAGTTCCTGGAATCTACTGACCATACTTTGTAAATCCTTAATTCGCATATCACAGCTCTGAAACGGATTTTCATTTCCAGAGTGAAACAAACGAATGGAAAAGGGAAAAAGCCACCATTTCCAAAGCTTCCTGTGAAGATGGAACAAAAATTAAGTTGCCAAGGAAAGTAACATGCCAGTCATTGTTCAAAACCATGGGAAACGTTTGCACAAGAGAACATTTCACAGAATTCTGCAACACCTTTGAGTGGATTCATAGACACACTGTCTCACACTCACACACTCCGGAAAGAGACAACGTGATAGGGAGAGAACTTACTTTACGGTTCAGTAAGGTCAAGAAATGTTAGGATTAGAAGAATCTGACTGAACAGTCTGACTGAAAAAAAAAAAAAAAAAAACCAGCGTGTGCAGGGATAGAAGAAAAATACCATATGGAAGCCAGCTGTCAGTCACTTCCTAGTCACACATTCTTGAGAGGGAACAGGCCCACACAAGACACAGCAGAAGACACAGCGCACATCGACACGGCTCAAATGGGTCAAGTTTCACAAGTCTTTCCCCAAATGGTATCTTAGTGGAGTCCCTTGGCCTCCGTTTCTAAAGTGTCCGCGCAGACCCCCAGCCCATTCATGTTTCTTAGTGCTGATCGCGATCTGCGTGTGTATGTCTCGTCCTGGGTCAGCCTTCCCTGGCCCAACACGGGCGCAGGAGGGCAGGCACTCGAACTGCGAGGCTCACTGCTCTGCTCCTACCCTCTCGGCACAGCGCTTGCCGTAGGAGGTTCCGTAAACACTGGCTGAATGAACGAGAGAATGAATGAGTGAACGCCGGAATCTCCAGGTTTAGCTGTGATAATATCATACAAGGTATCTTCTGCCTTATGCCGGTTCCTGGCTGTCCTGCCCGAAGGAGGAAGTCGTGCAGATCTCATTGATCATAACGTAAAACACTCGGCAGGCCAAAGATAGAGGAGGCAACTTCCCTAATTAACTGAAGACATTAAAAGGCTGGCATTTAGGTCCCGTGCCCTTTGGCATTTCCAGCTTCCTGCTCTCCCCACCCCCACCTATGCTGGAGCCCGTCAGCCCGCCTCCTTAGCGCACACTGCATCACACGTGGATTGGATCATACCTGTGCTCGTCGCACAGCTGCTTTCTCACACACACATCCACGGATCTGGGCCTTCGCACCGTTCAAGGGCCTGGCCCGTCTTCCTCCTTGTGGGGGAAGGCGGGCCGGCTCCTCTGTGATCACCTTTTGTTCCCTTCCATCGGGAAGCCTGGCATGGACCACTGGCTCAGCCAAGAACACAGCCCACACTCTACTACTGTATTTGAAAATGTTTTCTGATTAAAAAGTTTTCTAAGTTTATTTAAGTTTCTATTTAAAATTTAATAGCACTTACCATATATCCATCTCCCAAAAAGAGAGGAGGAAAAAATATTATATAACCACAAATTAGTCATTGTAAACCAAGCCTCTGTCCTGTGCAGCATTTCCTACTGGATATAACAGATTAATCCATTATCTTTACCCCCAAATCCTAAACTGTTCTGATTTTATCTCCCTGAACAATTCCCCCCTGATAGCCTTATTTTGGAGAGATATTTGCTTAAGTATTTAGGGATGTAGAATACTGAGCTCTGTGACTTATCTAAAATCCTTCAATAGACAGATGGGGGCGGCGGGGGGGTGGGGGCAGAAGGAAAAGAGACAGGAAGCACAACAGGCACAATGTTACCAATTTGTTGGCTCTAAGGTGGGCATGGGGTAATCACCGTACTGTTCTATTTTTCTGTATGTTTGAAATTTTTTGTGATTAAAAGCTTTAAAAAAAAAAAATAGAGAACACCCAAGTCTCCCGGCCTCCCCTGTCTCAGAGCTGGGTGTCTCCTTTGGACCCCTCTCAGCCCGCTTAGGAAATGCACTTGATCCTGGAATCTGTCTGTCCCCACTTCAACCCCTCCTGCGCGCTGCCACCAGCCTCATCTTTCCAGAATCCTAAATGGTGGCATTACTGTTCTAAGCAGACCTCTCTGATGATTCAACAGCCCTTTCATGATGCAGTTTAAACTCCCTAAAACGATACCATGCCCCCTGTCCCTAACAGTTTCTTTCATTGCAAAAATCACCCCAACACCCTCTCTCAAAGCTCCTATAACTTCCTGCAGATCCCCGCACACACTGCTATCTCATGCCTCTGCGTAACTTGCTCCCTCAGTTCTTCTACTTGCTTCAAAATATGGGTCTAACTGCACGTAACCGCACGTTTATTGTCACACCGCCCACTGCTGAGCAGTGTGAGCACAAAGGACCATCATGAGTGACAAGAAAGTCTAAATTACGCATTCCTCCAGTCTCTTATTCAAACGTGCAGATCACTATCCAGCAATTCCTTTTAACAGCAGCAGAGGGGGCCAGAATTTCACTTTTAACAAGGAAAACTAAAGCCCTGCGTTATAACAAAAGCAACTTTCACAACTTCAGAGAATGCAGTGTTAAAGCTCTAAAAAAATCTATTTCTAACAAATAGGGAATGTGAAAATGAAAACATCCGGTATTAACTTAGTTTGAATAGGGTTTTTTTATTTAAAAAAGAAACCACATGATAATGCACCCAAAATTCTCAATGTGATTATACCACTCAACCAACAGTTAAACTCATAGGAATTTATCCAAGAAATAGTCAAAGGAGGATGCAACAATCTAAATAAAATACAAAGAGAAAAGGTTCAAGTTTTTTAATGACACTAATCCTTATTGCAGAGTTCCGGCCTCGCTCACAATAGCAACATAGAACAGGTGTTTTGACTCCAATCTATCTGCACTTACGCGAGGCACCTCTACTTCCCATCACCTCTTTATTCCAACATTCCTCATTTGTCTTACTCTTGGCCTTCTGGTCTACCTTTCCTAAGCTAGTTCCCAGCCCATCTTTAGTTTTGGTTTTGCATTTCCAGAAGGGTACTGACAACTTGAACCTTTTAGACAGGACTGTAGATCTCAAATTTCCTGGAACTTTCAAAACTCACCTCTACCTTTTGTGAATTAACTTACACGTTTGCTTATAGTTATCCAAAATTTATCAAAGTCCTATGATTTGCCTGGTACTCTATCAGGCTACAGAAGGGTATACCAAACGGTAAACATACTCAGATTGGATTACCTTAAAATTAATTCCACTTCTAAAATTCTGAATCTGTGCATCTAGAGTTCATTCTGTGGTTTTACTCATTACCTTCAGGGACTCAAGTACACTAGGGCATGTCTTAGAATATTCTGAAGCAGGCATCCTATGTGGACGGTAATCGCTGTTAGAGCTCATCCTCATCGGAAGGATGGAGGTTGGGACTGAAAAAGAACGGAACCCCCCAGAGTACCTAGGAATTTTATTAGGCTTTCTAAAGATGTTAAAAATCAATTATTACTTAAGGCTGGGTCAAATTCCAGGAAACCAGCATCAATTCTCATAAACGAAGTCTCCCCATTAAAGTCCTCCATTTTCCAGACAATCTGCTACCAGTCATTGTTTTCTTCAATAAGCAATAGGTAAAAACGCAAAAAATCGGTCTCTATGCCAAAGCATTAAGAGGCAACTAGATAAGATTGTTTTCCAAGTTGGCAAAATCATCTCTTACCAGTGAAAACTCAATAGAGACTTGGGACTATCCGACATCTGAAAAGGCAGAGGGATATTAAACAGTGAATAATCTCCTGATAAGGAAAGCTTCCAAGTCTGACACACCTGTCCGGCAGAAACCCCCACTGACCTGACAGCTGCAAGTGTATTCTGTTTCCTAAAAAGAGCCTCTTCTCATTTGCAGCTCTTTAAAGATTTTTGGTTTTAGTAAAAATAAAATAATAATAATAATAATAATATAATACGACAAGAGGAAATGTAAAATGCCAAGGGGAGCTGCTAGCTAAAAATGGACTGGGGAGAGTAGAATTTTACAGCTGGAAGTTTGCTGGAAAAGCTCACACAGTTAGCCAGATCAATGTAAAAAAAAAAAAAAAAGACAAGGACTCTAACTTCTATGCAGCCTAAGAAATTGGGGCCAGACTGGAAGAGGAGTGGGTTAATCAGAAAGAGAGAAAATAATAAATCTGGGCTACGCTATCTCAACATCAAGGAAACTTGTAAATGTCATGTGGAAAACAGGTCTGCTAATTACTTTTCCTTACCACTAGACAGGCTTCTACTAAGATTTACAATGAAAAATTCTTCCTCCCTAATTTCTGCAACAGTTACACAAAGTGAACCAAGCAACTGTGTCCACCTGACTGCTCCAGACATCATTTCCTAATTATTAAAAAGATACTTCTATTATGTCTACTCCTTTGTGAGTTATCTTCGGTTGCATTCTGATCTCTTCGGATTAAGAAAATAGGGCAATGTCTCAAAAAGATTCTTTTTACTCCCCCCTAACCCACCTGAGAACATTTCTAAAACCATTAATTTCACCGAGCAGCCACGATTTCAAAGAGAAAAATCATAGCTGTCCAAGTTCTGAAAATCTTGAGAAGCATGCCTTGCGGTTCAAGTGTGTGTTTCTTTGCCCTAATCCTTGAGGAGTAAATTGCTACGGAGAGGAAGGATCTGATAAAAGGCTAGCATTTGGAAAGCAGTGACATTATTGTAACAAATGTTTAGGTGAGGGAGGGGTTACCTAAAACCCTTGCACTTCTGGTCCTAAGTACTCATTTCGCAAGGCTATGGCAAATACAACTAAATCAGTACTGCTTCGTCCTGATTTAGTAATCTGATCTCACTCTTCTTAATATCAAGGATTCCTAGATTCACTATACCTTAAGTAGTAAGTAGACTAGAGATGATTACTTAAAACCTACCAGACAGAATGATCCTGAGTGGCAATAATGAGTATTATACAGACAGTCATAAAAGAGATTTACCTCGAAATGAAACCTTGGGCAGATTATATTTAGCTGAGTAATTCTGCTACCTATAGTCTAAGTAGGTCTCCCAACCACAAGCACAGGAATGGCTGCAGGGAAAAACAAGGTAAGACTTGCTATCTTACTCATCTCTGTTAAGTGCTGGCTGTAAATCGAGGCAGCCTGCCCAAACACACAAAACCATTTAATGACGATCTAAGAGAGAGCTGTTGAATTTATGCAATCAGGAAACCTGCACGAAATTAAAGGACAAACTATTGAGGCCTCACATAGAATTGCTATGTTCTACGGATCTGAAAATGATTAAGGAATAGGAAAGGGGGACAGGGTTCCAGCAGGAATCTGCCATCAAATACCACACACCCATTTGTTGTAAAATGGCAACTAGAAATAATTGAATTTTCAGCATTTCTTCCCTTTTATTCCCCAAATTTTCATAGTCATCCTAATACAGCACAAAGGTACTTCCGGGGGAAAAGTATAGAAAAAGGATAGGAATGCATTTTTTTCTTAAGTCTACAAATTTATTATTGAAATACTTTTTCCTAGTCAATTCTACAAGTTAACTAAATTCTGATCACAGAGCTCAAAGAATCAGAGCATCTTAATCCAGAAAAATAAAGAAGTATTCTATTAGTGGGTTAAATAACTAGGAATATTTCTAGTAGTTGTTAGCTGAGCACTGGGAAGAGGAGAGGGGAGGGGTGGGCAAGGAAGGGGAGAGACAGTAAATATCACATTCAGATTCAGGTATTTTACTTCTTTTAAGACAAGTGAAGTATCATTCTATATAAACTATTCTTTGGACTTTATGGAAGCCCCTGGAAATGCTAGTCTCTGTAGAGACAGGCACGGTTGATTTTCTTGCTCTGACAATCAGAAGCATGCCTCCCTAAGGTCAGTTCAGGACACGAGGACTGTGAAAAGGAAGATTCTGGAATTCAGGACAACCAGGGAGACCATGTCTAGACAGGGAAGACGGGAGGGCAGTGGTGGTTCAGAGACAGGAAGAGGAAGTGACAGACCAAAGAGGAATCAAGGGCACATACAGCCACCCAGCAATTCCTCCCAGATGATGGACTCTGTAGGTGCTGCAGCTAAACCATCAGGATTACTGTCTTCCAGACATTTCTGCCACTCCAAACACCCAGGTTTATTAGTTATCTTTAGAAGAAAAGCCTATCGGGGTGCCTGGGCGGTGCAGTCAGTTAAGCGTCTGACTCTTGGTATCGGCTCAGGTCGTGATCTCAGGGTCGTGAGATCAAGCCCTAAGTCGGGCTCCACACTGAGCATGGAGTCTGCTTGAGAGTCTCTCTCTCCCTCTCCCACTCATGCTCTCTCTCTCTCAAATAAATCTTTACAATAAAAATAAAAGCCTATTAATTCTAAGGGTTCTAATAACAAGCAAATACACCAGAGAAATATGCTTCACCCCAGATTCTACTCCTAGGAATTTTCACTATAGACATCATTTACATGTGTTTGAAAATACAAATGTACAAGAAGACTTACAAATCATCACTGATGACCCCCCCCCAAAAAAGGTAATGATCTAGAATGTTCACCAATCAGGCAATGGCTTAAAAAAAAAAAAAGAATGAAAAGTGGAAAGGAGGAGGAGGGTTGGGATAGAAAATGGAGCTAAATTTTTAGACTATATTTTTTGTACTTTTTGAAATTCATCAGCACTTACTCAATTCTTACTTACCTAAATAAAAACAAAGAATTAGACATGTTACGGCAATTTTTTGAAACTCAAATACCAAACCACAGCCCACAATTCCATCATGGGTCTCAAAGCCTATTTAAATGATCATTGTACTTAATACATTTTTATAAGTATCTGGGTGTCTTCCCCCTCTATGAAACTATAAATTCCTTAAGAACAAAGATAAATATAAATTATCTCCCACAATGCTAGGCAGAGTGATACTCATTAAATGTACACTGCGTAACTAAACAAAAACACATCTGACCTAAGACTACACGTGTACTTAGTACACGTGTAACCACACGGGCACTTGGCGAAAGTCCTGACTAAGCTCTCTGAGGTAGGTCGGCCTGACCAATGAAAAGGATAAGATAGTTCTCAGAAACCATATACATTTCAAAAACTTCCATGATCCCTTAGAAGATTCTAGGTTTCCTAGATCGAATTTATCCCGCACCAAGACTCCCCACAGTAGATTAAAAATCAAATGACTCATCTGGAGAGTCGATTTACACTGTGTTGAAAAGGAGCCAGGACAGACCAGTGATTCATGTCATGGCTCAGATTGTAAATAATATTATTTAGCTGGTGCCCAGTAGGGAAATCAAGGCTTGGGTGATACAAATCAATTATATTTCCTTTATATTCTATAATTATGATCAGGAAACCGGAATATAAAGTATTAGGGAAGATGTTACTACAGAATTTGTATAAAACTCCCAAAAGAAATCCTCTTTGATTTTTTCATGAGAAATATAAGCTTGTTTCCATGAATGTAACTTTTTTTACATGGGGTGCTGCCCTTACAGTGACTACATACTGAGCAAGACAGAGGATTTCTTCAAATTTCTCAAGGACCCCCGTCAACAATAAACTTTGCTCAGACAACATAATAAAACATTTTAAGTCATTTTTACAATCATTCAAAAATTGTGACAGGATTTCCTATTTTTTCATTGATAATTGCATTTCGTGATGATGCATCAAGACTTCAAACTCAATCCAACTCTTCGTATCAGGTTGTTAAAGTAACATTTTCCAAAGGCGAACTATGGAGACCATAAAACTCCGTGGTTTTCAAAGATGAAGGGGGAGGAAGGGAAAAACAAGCAGAAAACAGGACTTTTCAGGGCAGTGAAACTATTCCCTATAATACTAAAATAGAAGACACATGTCATTATACGTCTGTCCAAACCCACAGAATGTGCAACACCAAGACCGAACCTAATATAAACTGTGGACTCTAGGTGATGACCATGTGTCGGCGTGGGCTCATCGACTGTAACAAACACATCATTCTCGCGGGATATGTTGAAAACAGAGGAGGCTAAGCAAGTGGGGGGCAGAGGAGAAGGGCAATCTTTGTGCCTTCCACTCAATTTTTCTATAAACCTAAAACGGCTCTGAAAGTCCATTTTCAAAGTTTTTTAAATATTTTTTTCCTTTAAACAGGCATAAATGCTTTATTAGTAAATCATTCTTTTGTAGTCAATACCTACTGAACATCATTATAGTGACACCTGTAATCTAATTTTTCCTAAGTCTAATTTCTACTTTGAATTATCAATAAACATAATACATTCTCTTCGCAATTCTTGCGATTTTCTATTACGTTCCTTAAGGTGTTCCAGCATGTATTTTTACTGAAGCCACCTTTCAACTTAACCCAACCACCTCCCCACAAATCTACAAAGTGAGACTCGCTCGCAAAAAAAACGAAAAAAAACAACAAAAAAATTCTTACATGCAAATTCTTGACAAAACCTTTCTTGTAGCATATGAACACTGAAGGTAGCATGAAACAGGGGAGATTGGTACACTGATCTCATACCATTAAGAATTTTTCAAAACTCAGTGTTATGTTGGTGGTAGTTTGCAAATAACGTTCTACCAAGTGTCTTCAAGGATTCTCTAGGACGCTCTAAGTAAATCTCCGTCAACGTCTGTTGATTCATCTTGAATGAATGAATCCAATGAAACTTTCTGATTTAATAACCTTCTGGATAAACATTGTCCCTATGTAATCTTGTCATCGACAGGGCTACTAAACATAGTATTCAGAAGTAAAAATGTTTTAAATTTTCTTTTCTTCACTAGGCTCTAAGAGTGTTCAAAATTTCCTGGCAGGCTGGCAAATGCAGCAATTTTGAATTCTAGGACGTATTTGGGCTTTAGCAAGGAATCGTGTGGCCTTGTAACTAGCTGGCCACGTGAGTCATTCTAAGGGCTATAACTGAATTCACGAAGGTATTTTGCTTATTCTGCCCTACCAGACCTTTAAAAAATTACAAATCTATGCAGCATAAGGCGAACATTGTGTTTTAAGGCACCAGAATCGTCTACTTCGTACCTCTGCTTCACGTAGTAACATTCCATGCAAATGAGGTTTTCGGGTTAAGAAAGAATTATTAAGGTATACAAGTTCAAATGTGAGATCATCTTTTATTATATTACCTAAGTAACGCCAAACTCTTAACTTTAGGCCTCTATGTTCATCTTGTTAATTTACTGCTTTTGGGCTTTAATTCAAAAGCTTTTCATTATGATGGGAGAATAAGTATCTCAAACTTGAATCATTTAAAATATGAAGAATTTAAAGGGACTTTGGTACGTACGGTTTTAAAATATCATTTTTTCAACATATTTTTAGGTTACCTTCATTTTAATAATGTTTAAAATAATAAGTAAAATAGGAAAAGATAAAACATTAGTTTTCATTTAACTTAATTAAAATTCTAGAAAAGTAGTACATTATAAAATTACACTCTTTGTAATCAAAACTTTGGCAAAATAACTTTTGTAAAGCTTTGAGATTAATGGTCCTTTTAAAATTTTATTATGTCCCTTAATGAAATGAAATTCAATTATTTGTTTTTAGAAATAAACAGTTTTATTTCTTTAAAAATAAAATAAAAAGTCCTAAAATCTCATCAAAATCAGACCTTGGCTTATGAGTAACTTCACAAGTCAAGCACAATAACTGTAGCAGGTATGGAAATTAATACAATCAATTTATGTTCCACTTACCACCTAATACTGCAGGAAGAGGAGGAAAAAAAGAATAACTAGAAAAGCTGGATAAGCCTTTTTTTAAAAATGTCTGGAAGCTTAAAAAAAAAAAAAAAATCAATCTCCCAAAGTGGGACTTGAAAGGCCAAGATCTGGAGGAAAAGGGAAATACCTGGAGACGCACCCAGCATTCCACGCGGCCTTTCCCTGAGCACATTCCCAATTCGTAGCGGTAGATAAGAGGCTGAAAGGATAAGACATCTGTCAGAAAGCAGAGGCCTTCAAGAGAACCTCTGTCAGTCTGACAGGGCTGGAAGACAAAAACTGGAGTTCAGGACGAGTAAGGCAGCTAGGGCTGGAAGGGTCAAGATTCCAGAGAGAAGAAAAGCACACAAAAGTGAGGCCAGCAATCCGAGCTACTTTTTGGCTCAAGTATTCACTGATTCCTAAACAAAAGCATGAGGTAGAGAAGTTGAACAGAACGCAGCTGCGAGGAGACTGAGAGGCTGAGCAGAGTTACAGTCTGTCTCACCAGACCAGAGAGATAAAAACTGGAGTTTGGGGCCTAACATGGGAGACAGGCACAACTAAACCCCACGGGCTTTCAGTTAGGACCCCTAAAGGCCTGCACCCAGTTGAGACCTTGAAAGAACTCCACCTGGGGGGTAAGGGAAAGTTGGAAATACACGAGGTCTTACATAAGGGTCACACTCTCAATGGGCTCAACCTCTGACTGGATTAAGGTGACTGCCTCCATTCTAATTGCCTGTCAGAAACTAAACTATCACAGAGCTGCTTCAGTTTTCCATACTGACCCATATTCAGTCAAGAATTACTCGACTTGGGGCACATGGGTGGCTCAGTTAGTTAAGCAACTCTTGATTTTGGCTCAGGTCATGGTCTTGGGGGTTGTGAGACAGGGCTCTGTGCTCAGCAGGGAGTCTGCTTCTTTCCCTCTCCCCCTCCTCCCACTCATGCACACGTGTGCACACACACACTTGCCCTCTCTCTAATAAAACTAAATCTTGGGGCGCCTGGGTGACTGAGATGGTTAGGTGTCTGCCTTTGGCTTCGGTCATGGTCTCAAGGTCCTGGGATCGAGCCCCACATCAGGCTCCCCCACCACCCCCCCCCCGGCTCAGCGGGTAGCTTGCTTCTCCCCCTCCCTCTCCCCCTGCTTGTATGCTCTCTCTGTCTCTCTCTCTCTCAAATGAATAAACACAATCTTTAACCAAAAAAAAAAAAAAAAAAAGGAAAAAAAATTTTTTTCCTTTTTTTTTTTTGGTTAAAGATTGTGTTTATTTATTTGACAGAGATACAGACAGCCAGCGAGAGAGGGAACACAAGCAGGGGGAGTGGGAGAGGAAGAAGCAGGCTCCCAGCGGAGGAGCCTGATGTGGGGGCTCGATCCCATAACGCCGGGATCACGCCCTGAGCCGAAGGCAGACGCTTAACAACTGAGCCACCCAGACGCCCCAGAAAAAAAATCTTTTTAAAAAATTACTAGACTTTTCAAGAGACAGAACAGAAAAAGACAGACAATTGAAAGAAATTCAGAGGTAATCCAGGTAGTGGAATCATCAGATATGGACACTAATAATCAATTTATACTGAAGAAAATTTAAGCCGAGAAAGAGAAGTTCACCAGTACCAATAGCTTCCCAAGCGAATCAAATGCACGGTGACAGCAGACAACCACTGAGCGTTCTAGTCGATCAAACCTGGATTCAAATCCAAGCTCTATCACTTACCAGCTTTCTTTTCCCCTTAAAGATAGAGAGTTCATCCTCATAGTGTTATTGTGAAAATTAAGTATCTTTCACGGACTCGAACATATAATAGTCCGTAAACATTAAGTCACGTATGACGGTCTATAATCGTTACATCTGGGGCGCCTGGGTGGCACAGCGGTTAAGCGTCTGCCTTCGGCTCAGGGCGTGATCCCGGCGTTATGGGATCGAGCCCCATGTCAGGCTCTTCTGCTATGAGCCTGCTTCTTCCTCTCCCACTCCCCCTGCTTGTGTTCCCCCTCTCGCTGGCTGTCTCTACCTCTGTCGAATAAATAAATTTTAAAAATCTAAAAAAAAAAAAAAAATAATCATTACATCTGGATTACCTTATCCCAGGACTAAGCTCCCACACACTCTTCATATGACAGAATAATACACTACTATCAACTCCTAACAAAAGGATCTTTCAAGTGAAAAAAATTCTTCTATTTTTGTTTTGTTTTCAATCACCAATAATATATTCTGGAACTACTCATGCTTTTCAGAAAAATTATTTTATAAACAATAAAAAGGTGTTTAATTTATACTCTGACTTCCTCCCCTAAAGAAGATCCGAGGTAGCTGGCAGAGAGATACGTATCAACAAGAAGTGGGGGCTTTTGTTTGTCCATGGGGCTGTGTTTTTATTTTTCAATGAGAAAAGAGCAGACAGACTGTGGTGGAAGATGGATACAAAAGTTGCTAGGTAAGCTAGTATGTCCCGAGCTGACACAGGACATATATAAAAACATACACCTCTGTAGATGTTGACAACGGTATTTAAGGCGCCATTATTTTGTCTGACCCACAAGCCTCTGAGGCAGGTTATACGTCCATTCTACCCCTGCTGTATCAGAACCTCATGACAAGAAGAGGACAGACCCGGGTCCAGAACTCAATGTTCTTTCCACGCTCTCCAGCTCACGCTGCCTTTCCCCACAAAGCCAAGCTGATACCGCCGAGATGACAAAGAAGTAAAACCAATCCAAAAATTGTTTTTTCTCCCCCCAGCTGTTAGTCTGCAAGCATGCTCACACATACAACGATGTGGTATGCTCCACAGAAGACAGCAGAGTGGAGCGAGGGGCTGTGGAAACATGAAGTTATCACTACACTAAGCAGCTGCTAGAGGGAAGTAAGAGCGAGCCCATGAAATGTCACAACTTCTACCCAGACTGAACAGCTGGGGCTCCTCACCTGTGACATCCACCCTCCTCCCTGGTTTCCTTCTACACTTTAAAATCTATCAGCTCAAAGTTAAACAGAGACAGTGATGTGTCGGTAATTCACATCAGCAGCTCCCAGACAGCAGTCTTTCGTAGCTCCACCCCAATTTCTACATTCCATAAGAAACTCCTCGTTCATTAACAGTTTTCTTAAACTTTTTTTTAAACTTAAATGCCTACTTGGGACCCTTTTAAAACCGTGAGTTTGATGAGCTGGTTATGTTTTCCAGTATACGTGAAAATAGAGGCATAGTGTTTAACACAAAACCTGTTTGGGGGCACCTGGGTGGCTCCATCAGTTAAGCATCTGCCTTCAGCTCAGGTCACAATCCCAGGGTCCTGGGATCGAGCCCCGCATCAGGCTCCCTGCTCAGCGGGGAGCCTGCTTCTCCCTCTCTCTCTGCCTGCTGCTCCCCCTGCTTATGCATGTGTCCTCTGTCAAATAAATAAAATCTTTTAAAAAACAAAAACATACAAAAAAATTGTAAGAATAATGCTAAAATAACCCTGCATTGTCTATATTTAGGAAACACGAGTATTTTCTTTTAGTTGTTAGCAACTATTTATTCTTTAAAAATTGTAAACAGAGTAAATGCTTATAGCATTATTATGTGACACATCAGTGTTGACTCCTTTTTCCAGTTGTGAATTAATATATGCTTTCTTACCTAAAAAGTACTCCATTATTTCTGGTGGCAATCCATTCTACTCCAATCTCCCTAGCTCTCCATAAATGAGCATGCTGTCTACATCTAGTTATTAAATAATAACCTAAAACAGTTATATGAATCTTCCTCATGCCTATCAACAATTATGAACGGTTTCTCCCTTCAATCACCTGTGAAGATAGAGATATCAAAAACATGAAAATACCAGATGCCATATTTAATTATGTTCTCACTGAATAGTACCTTTTCTCTGATGCACTTAAAATGAAAATGAACACAGCTTTCTACTACATGATATATACAGGGCTACGTACCGGATACATCTGAACTCTGTGTTGAGATTCATTTTATATGCCCAATTCCTGTTAGAGAAAGAATTTAAATGCTTTTTGCAATTACCACTGCCAAAAAATTACACTGGAATGTTATTTTTTAATTAGCCTAGATTCTTACCAAAGCAAATTAATTTTATGGCAATTCAGCAAACCACAAAGCCAATGCATACCCAATTCAATTATTTTTAATCTTTCAACTAAGATTCACTACTTCCCTGTCTGGAACAGAGCAGTTTAGCAGTCAGAATGACCTATGTTCGTGAGCACAGCAGACCTTACACAGAGGTGAGAAACAACTGTGAACACTTCCCTTACCACAGTGAGAGCGGTGACACTGGACCATGGTTTGCAGAAGGCTCTACACGTCACTCACTGGGGGCCCTCCCCGTCAGCACAGTGGCTTGCATTCTACTGGGCAGTGCTCTTTACACTGGAACAAGTCGGAGACCAGATCCAGAAGAGCCACTGTATGTACTTCCACAAGAACGTAACTCAGGCAAATCACTGTCCCGCTCGTTATGTCCCGAAAATGGTCATACCTGTATAACAAGTAATGAGACTTGGTCCAAAATGAAGTCGTTCATGCTATGCTCCAAGGTCAGCAAACCAACACCTAGAACTAAGTTTCTATGCCCGGCTCTCCCAGAAAAGGAAGGCCTAGGCCAACCAGTCAGCACACATTACCTGACCTGGTTTCCTCCAAAGATGGAAGGCAACCCTGCCTTAGCCGACGCCTCCTGTAACTTCCTTGTTCCTGCTCACTTTGGTCTATGAAACCTCTTGCCTAGTACAGCTCTTCAGAGCTCCTTTCTCTCTGCCCAATTCAGGCGTCACTGAATAAAGCCAATAAGATCCTTAAAATGTACTCAGTTGAATTTTGTTCTTTAATCCAGGACGACCCGTTCATGGTCAAGGGCACCTCCATTCCTCCTCTGACCTCCATGCCTGCTTCTCCTAAGCAGCACTGGTCCCTCCCTCGGGTGACACTTGAATGTCAGAAACACTCTAGTGACGATGTGTGGAACAGCCTCCAACTTAAGGGATAGTGTCTGGTCAGGTGATACACTAATCAATACGCGACTCTACCCTGAGAGAGAGGCTATTGGTCTTACTGTCGATCTCTCCATTAGGCGTTTTTGACTGAATCCAGACACCGGGGTGGAGCTAACAGCAGTCCAGCCCGAAGTCAGCACCAGGCACGGAGCCCCGTACCGCTGTCACAGGGCCCAACTCGGCTGCCCTAAAAACTGTCATCTGTCTTTTAGGTTACTATTCCAGTTTCATAATACTCTCCTTTCAGGAGCCACAGACATTTTGAATCACATGAGAACTGTGGACCCCTCTGTCCTCGGGAACATTCACGCGATACACAAAAAGTGCGTCCAGTCTAGGCAGGCCGCGGAGGCAGAAGACTCGGAAGTCGGTGCGCGAACCCAGACCAAGAGCTCTTGCTCTCGTGGCTTGCGAAAGCTAACACGAGGCCACACACTCACATCTGAAAAGAAATACCACAAGTCTGTGCTCACATGTAAATCAGAAGCAATTATAAAATATTTTTAAGAAAAACTAAATGCACCACATGGAAAGGCTATTACCAGCTGGTGGCAGCAGCTCTAAGATTTTAGACATCAGGGATACGATCTCATGGGGGCAGGGGAGGAGAGTCACAAGGTACAGACACTGTGTTTACATCATTCTCCAAGTAAATACCAAGCAAATGGCAACTGTTCATATCAAATGGGGGGGGAGGGTAGAACTGTTATGAAAGAGATAAAGACCCCAGGTGCCCCTCCTATCTTGGTTCACCACTGTCTGTTGGATCTTCAGAATACTCCTGAGGCACATTTTTCCATCAATGGTTATTGGGATGAAAACTTAGATTGGCTCATGAGACATAAGCAGAAGATACAGAAGATTCTGAAATCATCCCTGAAGAATATATTCCGTTCCTTAGCACTTGGCCATGAAGCAAGACCCAGGCAGCCAGAAGACAAGGGGAGGGATGCTGGAGCTGGCCCGTAAGCAGCTGACGAAAGAGGATGGGAGGGGAAGGGTGGAGATGGCAAGTCTGGCCCAGCTCCGAAGTAAACCGAGGAGCTACAGCCGAAAGGAGTGACAAAGGTTCTCACCGACCACCACGTTCCTCTCTGCATTGTTCACTTTTAGCAGGAATCCTTATATATTAGTTTAACTGGTACCCCCATCCCCCAATACCCAACTGGGTTCATCCTCCACCACACCCGGGTGAGGTCTGATCACGGTGGCCTGCCTTTAGCAAGAATCCTGTTAGGTCAGCTGAGCTAGCCTCTCCCCCTCACCCCTGATGTTTCCCTTTAGTAATTTCCCATCCGGGGACCTCCACCCCACTCCTTGGCCATAAACTGCCACTGGCTCAGGCTGCACCCAGAGTGGAGCCTGATCCCTCTCCCACCACGAGCCCCCACTGCATGGTCAGACAACCATCACGATGACCTCCCTTGAATCAAGTCTGCCTTCCTTTCAACAAAGCTTAAGAATAATTGTTCCTGGGGCGCCTGGGTGGCACAGCGGTTAAAGCGTCTGCCTTCGGTTCAGGGTGTGATCCCGGCGTTATGGGATCGAGCCCCACATCAGGCTCCTCTGCTATGAGACTGCTTCTTCCTCTCCCGCTCCCCCTGCTTGTGTTCCCTCTCTCGCTGGCTGTCTCTCTCTGTCGAATAAATAAATAAAATCTTAAAAAAAAAAAAAAGAATAATTGTTCCTTTAACAGTTTGAATATTTTTTATAGGAGCAATGAAAACATCTAACCAATGTGGGAAACTCAGGCATGTTTCAGGCAATGGTAGGTTTTCAAGAAAGGATTTATGTGGCAAGGATGGAGAGAAGCAGAAAAATGTCCACGTTTAGGGACACCTGGGTGACTCGGTCAGTTAAGCCTCTGCCTTCGGCTCAGGTCATGATCCCAGGGTCCTGGGATTGAGTCCCTCATTGGGCTCCCTGCTCAGCGGGGAGCCTGCTTCTCCCTGTGCCTGCCCCTCTCCCTGCTTGTGCCCTATCTCTCTGACAAATAAAATCAGAAAGAAAAGAAAAGAAAAGAAAAGAAAAGGAAAGGAAAGGAAAGGAAAGGAAAGGAAAGGAAAGGAAAGGAAGGAAGAAAGAAAGAGAAAGAAAGAAAGAAAAGGGAAAAGAAAAATGTTCACGTTTAGCCCAGAAGCCTGACCTCTAGCCTGCATCCTTCCGATAAGGATCAAATACACCCTGGCTGCTACATTCTCAAAAGGTCTCATGACTGCCTGTGTATCTCACCGATTGTTAATATTGAACCGAATGATAAGCACCAGAGAAATCTTGCGAAAGTAGTTCTACAAGTAGAAATTCAAAGACACTTATGATCTAATTCTCCCCGTACGTGTCCCCCCACCTTGAGCACTAAGCATAGAAACACCAGCTTCATACCGCCGAAGTGCAGCCCTTCCCGCCCACGGGTCCTGTCCCTGTGCTACTTTTATTTATTTGACACAGAGAGAGACAGCCAGCGAGAGAGGGAACACAAGCAGGGGGAGTGGGAGAGGAAGAAGCAGGCTCCCAGCGGAGGAGCCCAATGTGGGGCTCGATCCCAGGACCCCGGGATCACGCCCCGAGCTGAAGGCCAACGCTTAACGACTGAGCCACCCAGGCGCCCCTGTCCCCGCGCTACTTAAATTAGCTTACGAAGTCGCACCATACAACTTTTTAAGAATTATGTCTTGCCCTTGGAGCTCTAGGACCCCACAACAATATTGCGATTGATAAAAAATATATACTTGGTCTTCTCCCTGATTCCTAGCACAGAGCTCGGAAAACCCTTGGGATTTCCAAAGTGATCAAGAGCCATAAAAGGTGTCTTTTGTTATTCATAACATTCCACTCCCCTTTCAAACACACCAGAGTTTACGTTAATGAAGTGACTTCCGGAGAACCCCTAGGCGGGGAGGCCTTGGGAACCAGCTAAGTGATTTGGGTTGGAGCTCTCCGTCCCAACCTTGACCTCCAGAGAGGAGGGCGTGGGCTGGAGCCTGAGTCCAACCACCACTGGCCAATGAAAGCCCACAAGGACAGCGTTCAGAGAGCCTCCGGGCTGGCGACCCGTGGAGGTGTGGGCAGTGGTGTGCAGGGAGAGGGGCGGGAACCCCCATGTCCCTTTCCCCTTAACCTTGACCTCTGCCTCTCTTCCACCAGGTTGTTCGGAGTTAAAGCTCTTATAATAAACTGGTAATCTAGTAAGTAAACTGTCTTCCTGAGTTCGGGGACCTACTCCGGCATTAATGGAACCTGAGGAGGGGGTGACAGGAACCTCTGATTTATGGCTGGGGGGGGTCAGAAGCACTGGTGACAACCTGGACGTGAATGTGAAGAGGGGGAGGGGCGGCCGGTCCTGTGGGACTCATCCGGTGCCGCGTCCAGGTAGTGTCAGATCGGAGTTAGGTTGTGGGACCCCCCCCAGCCGGTGTCACATAATTGCCTGGTGTGTGAGCCCCGGACTCGATCCCAGAGGCAGGGCTTCAGTCCCCAGAAAAGGCAGCTCCAGGGAAGACAGGGCTGCAGGGACCAACGGAGAAGCCCCGTGCTAGGGAGGGCTGGGGCTCAGAGCAGCAACTGGGACCGGAGCCCCACCGGATGCTGGCCTGGTTAGCAAAGAAAATAAGTACAGTGAGGAAGCCCAGTGCTTGCCTCGAGACCCCCAGAGCCCCGGGACCAGGCCTGATGGCACAGGAGGGGCTGGGCTTTTAAATTCCACCTGCCTGGCGTCTGTCGTGACCGTGGAATCAGGGCGGAGATAAGCAAGCCCGACACCACCCCTTGGTCTTGGAGGGTTTTCTAAACACAACGGAATTTCAGATACCCAGAGTCTGGCTACAGAGCCCCAGCGTGAATCTACACGGTCCCCAACAGCTTGAGCTAACATATGGAAGTGGGAAGCAGAAGACACGTTAGGGAAACTGTTTATTACAGTTGGGATAAAATAAAAGGTAAATGTTGGAACGAAAGTGGGAGATAAGATTAGAAAAGAATGGTCCCGAATGCCAGCCGGAGGAGTTTATAGGGGGGAGGGGGGAGCAGGAAGGAAGGGCAGGTTCTGAACCCTGTCTGAAAGATTAATTTACTGGAACAATGGTAGAAATGCCACTGATATTCAGAAATATAAAAACACCGTTTGGAAGACATCTTCTCCAGCCGTCTTATTAGCATGGAGGTTGTGGGTGAGAACGTAGAAGCGAGTAGAGACATCTCTGCGAATACGAAGTGGCCGGAGAGGTAAGAAATGTACGGGCCTCGAGATCTGAGGTGGTGCTGACAAAACAGGAGGGCTCAGTACACAGAGCCCATCAGAAGTTATGCAAAAAAAGAGGACAACAGATCGTCCCCGAAGTTCCCAACAGAGGTACTGGGTTTTTATTGTCACTATTTTTAAAGACAGGTACACCTGAGCCAACAGATTAAAGATGCAAAGAAGAAACCTGGGTAAATGATACACGAGGAGTACTTAAAGGGACAGAATTAGCAGCCCAGCTCACACCAAAATGCCTTCATACCTAAAAAAATAAAATAAAATCCACTCTGAATCTTTTCCTTATGGAAAGTTTCTCAGTGTAAAATCCCTATAAATTTCACAATGTGTTAATGTATCCATTCCATTGTTCAATAACCAAGAAATACACGAGAGCTTTTTTGACTTTATCAAGTCAAATAATAAATTTTAACACACATTGTGTTTTTTAATGAAATGTGATGAGAAGATATGTGTGGTAGGAGGGAAAAGAATGGATTTTAGAATTATTCAGACCTACATTTCATTATGTTTTTAACAAATCAACACAACCACATCACAGCTTAAGTACTTCCATGCTAAGTGATTGACAAGACTGATTTGACCTTCATAATGGCCCTCTGAATCTAAGCGTTCAACAACTTGCCCAAGTGAGTAAAAAGAGGCAAGGCAGTCGGGGCGTCTGGATGGCTCCATTGATTAAGCATCTGACTCTTGGTTTTGGCTCAGGTCATGATCTCAGGGTCAGGGGATCGAGCCCTGAGTTGAGCTCCCTGCTCAGAAAGGAGTCGGCTTGAAGATTCTCTCCCTCTGCCCCTCCCCCGACTCACATGCACTCGCTTTCTCTAAAATATATAAATCTTTAAAATAAAAAATAATTAAAAATTTAAAAAAGAGGCAAGGCAGGATCGGAACTGGAGTCTGACTCCAGAGACAATCCCTTCGCCGTCCTCAAACTGCAAGGCCAACGTCCTCCCATGACTCCCTGTGCTTCAGGTCACTGTACGGTCCTGACGGTTTTGCTGTGGAGTACAGACCGTAGTATGCGGACAGCTCTTCGCACACAGAAGGTCCTCAAATAAAAGTTGGTTTCCTGTTTCCTTTCGTAATCACTTTCTTAAAAACTCTCATCTACTACCCGATACTGCCTCTGCTCCGTCCCCGGGAGCCCCTAGGCCTACCTCTAGCAGCACTGAAGATGTTGTATGGTAACTGCTGGCTTGTCTGCTTCTCACCAGTCAGTAGGCCAGGCCTTTGCCCATTGTGGGGTCCCTGGTTTCCGGCGTGTCTGGCACACAGTAAGTGCCGACAAATGGTTCTTGTTTCAATGAATTCGGGTCAACATGCAATTCAAGTGTTCTACCTGCTTAGCAGACACGCAATCCACAACAGGGGATCCATTCTGCCACGTGCGTTAGTTCAAAGCCAGCAAGGGACAGCAAGTTGACTGCCCCCTAGTTCTCTAAATAAAGTTTTATTGGAACACACACGGCCACATTTATTCATTTGCATTCTGTCTACAGTCACTTTTGTGTGAAAAGGGCAGTACTGAGCAGTTGCAACAGAGACCTAAAAGCTTATAAAGTTTAATGTATTTACCAATTGGCCCTTTGCACAAAAACTCTGCTGACCTCTCCATTAGTTGGATCCACTGATGAGTCAAATTTGAGAATATCTACTATGAGCCCGCCACCGCCTTTTGATGCTGGGTATACTGCAGTGCACAAAACAGACATGGCCGCTGCCCTCACAGAGCTGCCGAAGCAAGAGAGACAAAACACAAGGACTCGAATAAATGAATAACCAATAAACTACTAACTGCGATAAACACATAAAGGAAAAGTGGGTTGGTTAATACTATTTGAAAGAGGAACAAGTATGGGAGGGAAACATATCTTACATTGGGTAAACAGGTGTTAAAACCACAGGCCCAAAATGGCATCAGTTAGGCCAAGACCCCAAACTGGGGCTTAATTCCTTATCTAAGGGCAGTTTCAACCTCCCCCAGAAACGCAGTTTTAACTGGTCAGTCGAGTTTTTCAGGGGCTCCTGGTGGCTCAGTCGGCTGAGCATCTGCCTTGGGCTCAGGTCATGATCCCAAGGGATCGAGCCCTGCATCGGGCTCCCGGCTCAATAGGGAATCTGCTTCTCCCTTTCCCTCTGCTCCTCCCCTGCCCTCTTTCTCAAATAAATAAAATCTTAAAAAATAATAGTTTTCCAATCAGGCCAACTGCCACACGGGCCCTCTCCATCCCACAAAGGAAGATGAGGTTATCTGCATGATTAAGACCCTCCGTCCCTCCCAACTAATGGAAAACTACCTTGCCGGGAACCATCCTTTTCCTTCGCTAATAACTTTCTTGCCCCACTTATAAAAAAACTTCCACTTCAAACAACTCCTCAGAGCACCCCTCTACTTGCTAGAAGGGATACTGCCTGATTCTTGAATCATTTAATAAAGCCAATGAGATCCTCAAATTTACTTGAATTTTGTTTTTTAACGGGGGGAAGTTTCGCTAAGAAGGTGAAATTAACCAGGCCTGAATTAAGGGTATGGGGAGGGGACAGTCAGGTGAGAGAGGAGTGCATTCTAGCAGAAGGTCCATCATGAGTTTAGGTTCTGCGGAAGAGCCCAGGGTACTGAAAGGACAGTGTGGCTGGATCATAATGAGCCAGAGAGAAATTCTGGTAAAATCTGAAAGCAAATGTAGGCAGGTATTAAATCATACTGCACCCTGTAAGCCATTTTATCATCTTTCTTGTCCCTATTTTAAAGTGTCTAAAAACCACTTATATTATAAAAACAGTTGGGAAAACGTTGGGGGCTAATATTGCAGACTCACACGACTATTCTTATTACTAATAATAGGGAACAAATCCACGTCTGATTACATCTAGCTTTTGCTCAAGAGTGAGGACTTTCTTTTCCTATAACTATCAGGACTTACACATTTTGACCACCTTTAATTATCAGCTCACAGTTATGATTCATAAAGCATTAAAGCTCTCAAAAAAAATCAACTATTGAAATGGCAATGATTTTTTTCGAATTCGCAATGTCAACAGTGTTCCCTAATAACAAACCATATTGTAACAAATCTACATAGTAAAAATACAAAAGTAATGCTTCCATTCAGATAATATTTAAATACGGAAGGGCAACTGGTGTATTAAGATGAGACTGAGGGGCGCCTGGGTGGCTCAGTCGGTTAGGCATCTGCCTTAGGCTCAGGCCATGATCTCAGGGTCCTGGGACGGAACCCCAGAGGCCCTCACGGGGCTCCCTGCTCAGTTCAGCAGGGAGCCTGCTTCCCCCTCTCCCTCTCCTGCTCCCCGCCTGCTTGTGCTCTGTCAAATAAATGAATAAAATCTTTAAAAAAAAAAAAAAAAGGATGAGATTGAATTTTGTTACAAATTAACTATGGAAGCTTATGATTTACTGATCAGAATCAAGATGTAACAAAAGATAGTATTACTAACAAAAAATTGTTCTAGGTACCCCACCCATATAAGCTCATTCAATCTCCATAACAACCCTATCCAACAAGTAATATAGGTTTATCCCTAATTTGCAGATAGGAATATTTAGGCACAGATGGGTTAAGTAGCTTGCCCAAGGTAGCTCAGCCCAAGGTTTCAACCACTGGGCACAACAGCTCCCCAGTAATGATGTCACTCTCACTCCGGTGCTTTCCAGAGAGGTGGGATTCCAGCTGGTTTCCTGGCTCCATTCTTGGAAGCAGGGTATTATCCCCATGAGCTCAATTTATGCCACAAGAAAACAAAAAAGACTAAGAACCACGCTACTACAGGAAGGAAACTGTAAGCACGCTCTAATCTTTATTTCCACAACTAGGCTGGACTTAACAAGGACAGCCACAAAGCAGCAACCATTTCCCGGGCACCTCTTCCTAACTATACCACTCCCACCACCTTAGGAAACTTATCTGATGTTCAGGACAGGCTACTGTTAGTCCTGATTCACAAAACTGGAAATGAGATTAAGAGATTCAGAATCTTTATCCTAAAGCTCCTTGTCTGCTTCTGCCACTGTCTACAAGTCAAGACGGTTTCCCCTGAGCTGCTGAGTCCATGGACTCCGGGATTATATAAACACGACTTCACTTGTATAAATCCTGGTTCATCTGACTGTTTTCGGAGCTTTGCCAGCGGAAAGAGAACTTTCCCTGTTGTTCTAATGCCATTGCTCTAGCATTAATAATGGAGAAGGGGAACCAATCCCTTCCCAAGAGAGCTCGGTGACAACAGGCACTACGCAGGGCTCGTTCGATGCCGTGTCCTCAATGCCCAAAAAGGGGCTGGACCTCAGTACATGCTCAATCAGTTGTGGTGGGCTCGAACTGCATTTCATGAGTCTGCCTTATGTGAGACCAACTTGGGCCTAAGGCCCCCTCTTCTTTAGAGACCACAGAACCAGGATCACTGAGCAAAGAAGTGAATCTGATGTAATGAAATCCTAACAAAACCATAACAAAATCACCATCAACGTAAAATCATGAATTATCCACAGAAGCTGGTCTACAAAGTTTGAATATTTTAAAGATAAAACTAGTAAGTAATGCTTCAAATTGCAAACAAACAAAAAAAACCAGATTATTTTATTTCAAACTTTGATTCAGAGTGTTTAAGATTGAAGTATTCAGAAAGGATGGAATACCAGAAGGGAAGGGGACGGGACTGGACTCTGGGAATCTGGACTCTAGGGCTGGTTCTGGGGTTCTCCTAGTAACAGCAACATGGCCACGACCAGCCCTGTGATCCCCCAGGCCTGGTTTTCCCATATGAAGGCTAAAGAGAGGAAATCTGACGATCTCCAAGATCCCGAACAGCTTCTCCACTCAATGACTCAAGGCTGGGAGATGCCACTAGACTTTGAGATGGCCAGTGAAGAGGGTGACAAGCTTCCAGCATAAAGGGATGCTTGTGCCGGTCCTTGAGGAATGTGAAGACTTCCACACACATAAGGACGAAGTTAAAGCACATCTCAGCTAAAAGAATCACGGACTATACTTTCATTTAGCAAAAAGTCAGGGATTTTTCTCTAACGCTACATTCATCATATATACATATGGCTATCATCACAATACACAGGTAACCCAGCAGTCCAGGCTTTAAATGATGTTTAAAAACCACTCTTTGAATTTAAAAAAAAAAAAGAAACACCAAGGGTAGCAACTTGCGCTTTTCTTCCTGGGTTGAGGAGAGTTGGGGAGATTTGGGGGGGTCTGTTTATAGGGCCCTGCTTCACGTGAATACCCTCCATCCTGTTTTTCTTAAACGTTTGGGCGGAAACGAAAGTATTTATTGTAAAAGATGTATAAAAATATCAGGGGCACCTGGGTGGCTCAGTCAGTTAAGTGTGTGCCTTTGGCTCAGGTTGTGATCTCCGGGTCCTGAGTTCAAGCCCTCACTGGACTTCCTGCTCAGCAGGGAGTCTGCATCTTTCTCTCTCTCCCTCTACCCCTCCCCACTGCTAGTTCTCTCTCTCTCAAATAAATAAATCTTAAAAAAAAAAAAAAAAGTGTACATAACTTAATGAAAACTACTTAAAAAAAAAATCGAATGACCACAAGTTAGGACGGTCTCTGAGGAAGCTACTGAATTGGAATTTATCAGAGAACACCAGCTGTACTGTTTGGGCTGCTGTTTCTAAGAAAGAGTTTTGAAGCTCGAGAGCTGTTCGGAAGACCACGGTCCTTTGAAATCAGTGCACATGACTTCTCCTCAGTGATATTAAAGGACACCGAGGATCTCCTTGTGGGACTGCCCCCAACTATCTGCTTTCGGTATGTTTTAGTACAACAGTAAGCTAAACAGCTGGCGGGACCAGAACTGGACTCGGGAATTAAAGGCAGAATCATTTTACCTTGTCGTGAACTGCAACTGGTATGTTTTCATTTTTTAAAGAATTATATTAATCAAAAGATTTCACAAAATGGATCACGGACCTAAATGTAAAATACAAAACTATAAAACGCCTAGAAAATAACACGAGAGAAAATCCAGACATCCTCGGTATGGTGATCCCTTTTTAGATACGATCCAGAGGCACGATTCATGCATAAAATAATTAATAAGCTGAAAAAATAAAATAATTAATAAGCCGGATTTCATTAAAATTGAGAAGTTCTGTTCTGCAGAAGACAGTAGCAACAGAATAAGACAAGCCACAGATGAGGAGAAAATATTTACAAAAGACACACCTGATAGAGATCTGTTATACAAAGTATACAAAAGACTTTTTTTTTTAAGATTTTAAGTTATCTCTACACCCAATGTAGGGCTCGAATTCACAGCCCCAAGATCAAAGGCCTCATGCTCCACTGACTGGGCCAGCCAGGCGCCCCCCAAAAAACTCTTAAAACAGACAACCAATTAAAAAATGGGTCCAAAATGTTTAACAGGCACGTCACCAAAGAAGATATACAGATGGCATAAAAAGCCATCTGTATGAATAGACATTCTCCACGTCAATGTCATTAGGAAATGCAATTAAATAACAATGAGATACCACGACCTGCTCAGACCCGCTCACGGAACACCAACACCATCCAATCCTGGTGAGAATGCGGAGCAACGGAGATTCTCTTGCGTTGTTGGGAGGAACGCAGAACAGCACTGCCGCTTTGGAAGACAGTTTGCAGCTTCTTAGAAAACTCAACACACTATTATCAGAGCATCCAGCAATCATGCTCGTTGGTTGCTTACCCAAGGGAGTCGAAAACTTATGGCCACACAAAAACCTGCACATAGATATTTGCAGCTTTATTCATAACCGCCAAAACCTTAGAGTGATCGAGTCCTTCAGTAGGTAAATGGATGAATAAACGGTGGTCCAGCTACACAGTGGAGTACTATTCAGCACTAAAAAGAAATGAGCTATCAAGCTATGAAAACACATGGAGCAAACTTTTTTTTTTAAGATTCATTTATTTTGGAGAGAGAGCACAAGTGGGAGAGGGAGAGAGAATCTCAAGCAGACTGTGCAATGAGCACACAGACCCCAAGACCCCAGTGCAGGGCTCGATCCCACGACACTGAGCTCACAACCTGAGCTGAAACCTGGGTGAGCTGCACCACCCAGGAATCCCCACATGGAGGAAACTTAAATGCATATTACTAAGGGGAGGAAAATAATCTGAGTAGGCTACACACTGCATAATTCCAACTATAGGCCGTTCTAAGAGAGGCAAAACTATGAAGACGGTAAAAAAGATGAGTGATCGCAGGGTTTTTGAGCGAAGGGATAACTGGGCGGAGCACAAAGGATTTTTAAGAGCAGTGAGCATGCCATGATGATGTATACGTCAGCATACATTTGTGCAAACCCACGCAATGGGCAACACCAAGACTGAACCAGAACGTAAACTACGGACTTGGGGAGATTATGACGTGTCACTGTTGGTTCACCAACTGTAACCATGTACCAGGCTGGCGGGGAGTTTGCTAACAGGAAGGCTGTGGATGCGTGGGGGTTAGGGAGTATATGGGAAACTCTACACCTTCCCTTCAATTTTGCTGTGAACCTGAAACTGCTCTAAAAAAATAAAGTCTCACAAACGTTTTCAATTGCATGTGCATAATTCAAAAAGACACCAAAAAAGCTCACATATATGATTTTTTTTTAAGATTTTATTTGTTTATTTGACAGAGAGAGAGACACCCAGCAAGAGAGGGACCACAAGCAGGGGCAGTGGGAGAGGAAGAAGCAGGCTCCCAGCGGAGCAGGGAGCCTGATGCAGGGCTCGATCCCAGGACCCTGGGATCACACCCTGAGCTGAAGGCAGATGCTTAACAACTGAGCCACCCAGGCGCCCCACATATATGATTTCTAAGCAAAAAAGATTAAATCGAGATTTGAACCACACCTTTCCTCTTCGCAGATGTACAGACTGTCTCTCTGGAAAGAGCAGAGAAACTTGAGGAATATTTCATTTATGGACAGATGACAGTCATAGACCATGGAGCCCATCTGCTTTCACTGAGAAGGGAAAATATTAGGTGATGGGGCCAGGGGATGTGTAACAGCTCTAGGGGATGGCCTGAGTTGGTCATGGCAGCACCTGCTAATATCACACCAAGTAACAATTCAGTAAAAGTCTGTTGGTATGTCAACAGAACAGGATATAAGGATGTAGTTCTTTTGTTAATCTAACTTGATCCAAGAGTATATTTAAAACTAATATCATGTATGCCCTACATATCCTTTAAGCACTCCTCGCTAGATATTGCTTCTTTCAAACAAGATTTAGATAAATACTGAGTGGCAGGGAGCTTGTCTGTCTCCCTTGGGGACAAGTCTGGACTAGCTAGACAAATACAAATCCACTTGCCTTAACAGGAAGTCTAGGAGCAGAGCTAAGATTCTTCTGTAAAGCTGAGGGGCATGACAGGAATGCAGAGCTGAATAAAAAGCCAGCTCACTGCAGCTTCGGGGAACTGGAATAGGCAAGGTCGAGATGCCCCTCTGAAACCAGGCAGACTAATGGATGATCAAGACGCCAGTGTTCTGGAACATACAGCCTGACCCTGAGCAGCTAAGTCGGAAAAACACCCGAAGTAGAAATAACCAGACATGCTCAGCCAACCCAAAATGCACCTCTAGATTCAAAACATAGATCGGGGCTTCTTCCTCTTACACAAACCAAGGACAATTATTTGTAAAATATACTCCAAAATGTGCTATTTACACAGATGTAGCTAATATGTGAACATCCATCGAGGTATACACATATACGGGCACTTTTCTGCAAGTATTTTGCTTTTAAAAGTTGTATTTATATCTATGTGTATAGTAAATGTGTGTGTATATTTATATACACATATGTATGTAAATATAATAAACAGATAATGAAAGGTATTGATAGATTCTCAAATAATGAAAAGAAGTGGTATATTTTGGAATTGTCATTTGTAACTATTTAAAGGCTAAAAATATCTTCTAGAAAGTAAGTTAGTTCCAGCAGCAACCGCTGATGCATAATCCTTAGATACAGGAAAATTCCCCCCTCACCTGGATTTGACCTTTTCATTAATTGAGTTTTCATAAAGATTTGCTTGGATTTTAATTTTATATGCACTCCTTTAAAAATAATTATGGTTTTTAGTTTTTTAGGAGAGAATGGGAAGGAGAAAGGACATATGGATGCTAATGCCTGGAAAATGTTGGAATAGTTTCCTTTTTTAAATGTAATATACTACTTATTAATTCTTACCCATCTATTACTATTTCCTATGAAAAAATGTTTTTAAAGTCAACCAGATGACCAGAGAGGGAGACAAACCATAAGAGACTCAATCTCAGGAAACAGACTGAGAGTTGCTGGGGCGAGGGGGGTGATGGGGAGGCTGGGTGATGGACACTGGGGAGGGTATATGTCGTGGTGAGCACTGTGTCTTGTGTAAGACTGATGAATCACAGACCTGCACCCCTGAAACAAGTAATACATTATATGTTAATAAAAAAATAAAAAATTAAAAAAATAAAGTCAACCAAATGGAACAACCAAAATGCCATTTTATATCATTAACAAAATTAAATGCTATCATTCAGAATTAAAGGACGAGTTTCCCAGACAAGTGAAAATTAAAGGAGTTCCTCACCACTAAACCGACCTTACAGAAAACGTTAAAGGGTCTTCCTTAAGTGGAAAAGAAGAGGCTGTAACTAGAAATAAGAAAATTAAGGGAGGGGCGTGTGGGTGGCTCGGTCAGTTAAGCATCTGCCTTCAGCTCAGGTTCTGAGCCCAGGGTCCTGGGATCGAGTCCCGCATCGGGCTCCCTGCTCAACGGACAGCCTGCTTCTCCCTCTGCCTGCTGCTCCCCCTGCTTGTGCATGTGCTCTCTCTGTCAGATGATCAATAAAATGTTGGAAGGAAGGAAGGAAGGAAGGAAGGAAGGAAGGAAGGAAGGAAGGAAGGAGGAAGGAAGGGAGGGAAAAGGAAGAAAGAGAAGAAAAGAAAAAAGAAAGAAAATAAAAGGAAAAAGTCTCCCTGGTAGAGACAAATATATAGTAAAGGCAGTGGATGAGCCACTTAAAAAGCTACAACGGAGGTTAAATGAGAAAAAGAGTAGGATCAACTATAACCACTCTACATGGTTAAGGGATACAAAGAAGATGTAAAGTATGATGCCCAGAACACAAAATGTGTATGGGGGGAGTAAAAATGTAGGATTTTTGGAGTGCATTCAAACTTTAGCAACTATAGGCTTAAAAGAGACGGCTATAGATATAGATGTAGATAAAACTCGCAGTAACCACAAACCAAAAACGTATAAAAGGTACACAAAACCAAAGAGAAAGGAACCCAAAATAACAGTAAAGAAAAAGCAAACCACAAGGGAAGAGACCAAAAGAAGACACAGAGAAGAACTACAAAAACAACTGGAAAACAATTAACAAAATGGCAGCAAGGGCATCCCCCTCACTAATTACTTGAAACGGGAATGCTCCAGTCGTAAGACAGCGTGCCTGAACAGATAAAGAATGTAAGACCCATCTACATGCTGCCTACAAGAGACTTGCTTCAGACCTAAAGACTGAAAGTGAAAGGATGGAAGAAGATGTTCCGTGCAAATGAAAACAAAAAGCAGGAACAGCAATATTCTTCTCAGGCAAAATAGACTTTAAAACAAAGATTGGAAACAAAAGGCAAAGAAGGGCATTACATAACGATAAAGAGGTCGATCCAAGAAGGGGATCCAACATTTGTGAAGATGTGTGCACCCAACACAGAAGCACTTACTCTACAGAAAGGGAATAGGAACAGACAGAAAGGGAGGAATCAACAGCCATACAGTAATGGTAGGGGACTTTCAGACTCCACTTCCATCAGTGGATAGTTCATCCAGACAGAACACCAACCAGGAAACACTGGCCTTAAAAGACATGATAGACCAGATGGACTTAACAGATATTTACAGAACACCCCCTCCAAAAGCAGAATACACATTCCTCTCAAGTGCTCGTGGAACATTCTCCAAGACAGAACACGTGTTAGGCAACAAAATAAGTTTCAGTAGATTCAAGAGACTGAAATCCTACCAAGCATCTTTTCTGACCACAGTGGCATGAAACTAGCAACCAGTTACAAATAGAAAACGGCCAAAAACAAACACATGTTAACTGAACAACATGCTGCTAAAGAACCAAAGGGTCAACTAAGAAATCAAAGGAGACATAGAAAATTCCTTGAGACAAATGAAAATGGAAATGCAACATGCCAGAATCTATGGCCACGCCAAGAGCAGTTGTGAAAGGGAAGCTGAGAGCAATACAGGACTCCCCCAAGAAACAAGATATATCTCAAATCAACAGTCTAAGTTCATACCTAAAGAACCAGGAAAGAAAAAAAAAAAAAAAAGAACAAATAAAGCCCAAAGTTAGAATAACAAAGATCACAGTGGAAATAAATGAGATAGTTTAAAAAATTAGAAAAGATCGATGAAACTAAAAGCTGGTTCTTTGAAAAGACGAAAATTGATAAACCTGTAGCCAGAATCCTCAAGAATAAAAGACATGGTCCCAATAGAATCAAAAATGCAAGAGGAGAAATTACAACTGACATCAAATACATAAGATCATAAGAGATTACTACATGTGTAGGCCAACAAATGGGAAAAACCAGAAGAAGTGAATAAGTTCCTAGAAATACATAGCCTTCTACGACTGAATCATGAAAAAACAGAAAATATGAATAGAATGAGTAATAAAATTAAACCAGCAATTAAAGAAAAAAATAAAGCCCAGGACCTGGTGAATTCTACCAAACAATTCAAGAAGAGTTAGTACCTATCTTACTCAAATCATTCAAAAAAAAAAAAAAAAGTAAACAGGAAGGAATGCTTCCAAATCCCTTTTATAAGGCCAGCAGTACCCTGATACCAAAACCGGGAAAAAACGCAAAAGAACAAAATTATAGGCCAATATCCTTAATGAACATAGATGCAAAAATCCTCAGTAAAATATTAGCAAACTAAATCCAACAATACATTGAAAGGATCATAACGCCATGATCGAATGAGACTTATTCCAGAGATGCAGAGATGGTTAACATCCACAATCACCGTGACGCACCACATCAACAAAACGAAGGATAAAATCATATGATCATCTCAACAGATACAGAAAAGGCATTTGACAAAATTCAACATCTATTTCCGATAAAGCCTCTCAAAGAAGCACATGGAGAGGGAACATATCTCAACATAATAAAGACCACATATGCTAAACCCACCGTTATCATCATACTCAATGGCAAAAGCTGAAAGCTTTTTCTCTAAGATCAGGAACAAGACAAAGATGCCAACTCTCACCATTTTTATTCAAACATAGTAGGAAATCCTAGCCACATCAATTAGGCAAGAAAAAGAAATAAGAGACATCCAAATTGGTAAAGAGTAATACCGCCACTATTCACAGGTGACACACTATATATATACAAAACCCTACAGATTCCACCAAAGAAACTATTAAAACAAGTAAATGAATTCAGTTAAGTCACAGAATACAAAAAATCAACATACAAAAATCGGTTGTGTTTCTATACACTAATAACAACCTATCAGAAAGAGAAATTAAGAAAACAATCCCATTTACAATTACATCGAGAGTAAAATACCTAGGAATAAGATACGGTGACAGACCTATACTCTGAAAACTGTAAGAGTGATGACAGAAATTGAAGACACAAATGAAAAGCTATGTCATGCTCATGCATTGGAAGAACTTTTTTTTTTAAGATTTTTATTTATTTATTTGATATAGAGACAGCCAGCCAGAGAGAGAACACAAGCAGGGGGAGTAGGAGAGGAATAAGCAGGCTCCCAGTGGAGGAGCCTGATGCGGGGCTCAATTCCAGAACCCGGGGATCACACCCTGAGCCAAAGGCAGATGCTTAACGACTTAACGACTGTGCTACCCAGGCGCCCCATGGAAGAACATTGTTAACGTGTCCACACAACAGACTGGAACACAGCCAAAGCTGGAGGGATCTCACCGCCTGATTCCAAACTATAAAACAAAGCCACAGTGATCGTTACAGTGTGGTTCTGAAACAAAAAACAGACTTGTAGATCAATGGAACAGAATAGAGACCCCAAAAATAAACCAATGCATATATGGCCAATTAATCTATAATAAAGGAGGCAAGAATACACAAAGGGGGAGAAAACAGTCTCTTCAATAAATGGAGCTGGAAAAAGTGGACGACCACATGCAAAAGAATGAAACACAGGGGCGCCTGGGTAGCGCAGTCGTTAAAGCGTCTGCCTTCGGCTCAGGGCGTGATCCTGGCGATCCGGGATCGAGTCCCACATCAGGCTCTTCCGCTGTGAGCCTGCTTCTTCCTCTCCCACTCCCCCTGCTGTGTTCCCTCTCTCGCTGGCTGTCTCTCTGTCACAAAAATAAATAAAATCTTTAAAAAAAAAAAAAAAAAAAAAAGAATGAAACACAACCAGCACCTTACGCCATGCACAGAAATTAACTCAAAACGGATTACAAGACTTAAAAGTAAGACCTGAAACCATAAAAATTCTAGAGGTAAACAAGCAGTAAGCTCTCTGATATTGGTCTTAGCGACATTTTTTTGGATCAGTCTCCCCAGGCAAGAACAAAAAAAAACTAAAATAAACAAGATTACATCAAACTAAAAGTCTTTCGGACAGCAAAGGAAACCATCAACAAAATGAAAAGGCAACCTACAGAATGGGAAAAGACAGCTGCAAATCAGACAGCCAAAATATATACAGAACTTACAAAACTCAATAGCCAAAAAACAAAACAAACAAACAGAAAAGCCCTATCTGATTAAAAAACGGGCAGAGGACACTTCCCCAAAGATGACCTACAGATGGTCAAGGGGTACAGGAAAAGACACTCAACATCACGAATGATAAGGGAAACGCAAACCAAAACCACAATGAGGTATTACCTCGCCCTGGTCAGATTGGTTATTATTCAAACTAAAAATAACAAGTTCTGGTGAGACGCGGAGAAAAGGGAACAAACTGTTCGTGGGAATGCACACTGGTGCAGTCACCGTAGAAAACAGTATGGATGTTCCTCGAAAAATTAAAAGCAGAACTACCTTATGATCCAGCAATCCTATTTCGGGGTATTTCTCTACAGAAAACAAAACACCAACTCCAAGAGATACATGCACCCCTGTGTTCAATGCAGCACCATTTACAATGGCCAAGATACAGAAGCCACCTAAGTTCATCGATAGATGCATAAAGACGATGTGGTGCACACACACACACACACACACAAACACACAATGGAAAATTACTCAGCAATTTAAAAAAAATGAAATCTCGTCATTTGTGACAACATAGACAGACCTACGGGGTCTTATGCTAACTGAAATAAGTAAGACAAAGACAAATCTGTATAATTTCTCTTAACGTGTGTAATCTGAAAAACAAAACAAATGAACAAACAAAACAAACAGAAACAGACTCAAAAATACAGGGAACAAAGCGTAGAGGAGGCAGGGACTGGAGGGGCAGGTGAAAAAGGTAAAGGGAGTAAGAGGTACAAACTTCCAGTTATAAAATAAATTAGTCATGAAGACGTAATGTTCAGCATAGGGAATACTGTCATTAATATTAGAATCACTTTCTATGGTGACAGATGGTAACTAGACTTATCACGGAGACCGGTTCACAGTATATCACAATAGCAAACCGCTATGATGTACATCTCAAACTAAGAGGATATTGCATGTCAATTATACTTCAGTTTTAAAAAGTTAATCTATTTTTACTACATTTAAGTATGTATAAAAAACTCTATTTGTATTTCTTTATATAACTTAATATATTCACAAAGATTTCTTTCCCTGGTGGAAAAAAAAATTATCTGGTATTAATGGTTCAAAAGAAGTCTTGCGCAGTCTAAATCTAAAAGAGACTGCTACCGTGCTCTAAGTTACCCATGTTGGGGTGCCTGGGTGGCTCAGTCGGTGAAGCATCTGCCTTTGGCTCAGGTCATGATCCCAGGGTCCTGGCGCTGTGCCAGGCTCTCTGCTCAGCGGGGAGCCTGCTTCTCCCCTCCCTCTGCCTACCACTCCCCCTGCTTGTGCTCTCTGTCAAATAAATAAATAAAAATCTTGGGGGCGGGGGGGGGGGGGGACTAAGTTAACCAGGGAGTCTTTTCTGTGTCTTCTGGTATAATTACAAAAGAATTCTATCTCAAAAAAGAAAAAAAAAAATCTTAGCTTAAGAAAAATTAAAAGTATTCACAGCAGTGTACTTCATCACATTTTATAGGCAACCTCTTTATTGACAAAGTTACAAGGTAACTGGAAACCTACATAAGCAATTACTCAGTAGGAACTCTCCTACGGAAGAGTAAGTTCAGTGAAATCGGAAAATTCTTACCCACCCCCACATTCCAGTTCACTCACCCACAACTACCTTGGTGCTTAAGGGACAACTATTCAGAGACTATGAAAGCCAAGAATTTAAAAAGTCTTCTATTTTAAGACAAATGGCATCAAGAGCACAATCGAAAAACGCAAACACAGAAGTTTCTCTCCACCAGAACACAACTGTTCCTGCATTAACAGTTTTAAGTTCTGCACTTGTTAGACCTCACAGATTTGTCTTCTCATCCCTGTATAAATTATCAAAGCTATATATATCTCAGAATGTTAATTAGACAGTACGTTTATAGTCACTAAGGCTCCCTAAGGAGTTTATTTTTAACATAAAATATTCAAGTCAAAACTATTTCACACATTTGACACCACGGAAACAAAGGATATAGAAAATCTCGTAAAATTTACCAATTTTCTAATGACCTAATAAACTAGAAGACTCTGGCTCTCAGAACCAAGAAAACCAATAAAACAGATTTATAGAACGATCATAGACATCCAATGTTTACACGATGTCTACAGCCCCAGACTGAAGTGTGACACTCCTCCTATCCCACACCCCTGGGAGGCTGCCTAGAAAAACTGCTCCCTACTTCCTGCTGCTGAAACGTGAAGAAACCTAAACATTTGTATAAATAAGCTATCTTGGTCACCGCCCCCTCCTAGTTTCCCATATGCCTTCAAATTCTACATCATAAGTAATCCACAACCACAGCTACCCTCGATGTTTATCTTTTAATCATATTTCATTCAATTTCTGGGTCCTTTGATGTTAAGGTCCCAAGAGAGAAGCTGGGTAATATGCCTTTTTCCATCAGCTCACTACCCAACATAATGCCTTTCAATAACAGGTATTCAGTAAATCTTGAAAAAACAGCTAAAATCCTTATTAAAAAACTTTAGGTCCAGACTTAAGAGGCACTGTTAACCTGAAAATGTAGCCACACAAATTTGTCTACAATGACCATCTGGAAGCTGACATCTCCAGTTCCCTGTCCCTACCGCAGTCGCGTCATACAGCCAACAGCCATCCTCACTGAATGTGCAGGGACCTCAAACTCGTACTTACAGACGAACCTCTCTTTCTGCTACCTCCTCCCAACGGGATCTTCGGGATCTTCCGCCAGCCCAACCTCTCTGGGTCAATGTCATGACCATCCAACCAGATCTGATTACGCAACAGGTTTATATTGTTAAAACGTTAAACATGAATCCTTAGAGTAGCACAATATGAAGAACGATGAAATCTGGGTAAAAGGATAACGCTTGATAGGATTAAGAAGAACTGCCCGGGGTGCCTACGTGGCTCGGTTGTGACTGACTCTCAGTTTGCACTTAGGTTGTGATGTCAGGGTCCTGGGATCGAGCCCAGTGTTGGGCTCTCTGCTAAGAGGGGAGTCTCTCTCTCTCTCTCTCTCTCTCCCCATCCCCCTGCTTGCGCATGCACGCACTCTCTCTAAAATAATTTTTTTAAAAAGAAAAAAAGAAAAACAGCCCTAACATCAAAACAGCCCTAATATCAAAACTGCGCCAGCTACCATACTTATTCTCTGATTTAAAGCCTACTACAGTCCTCTAACCTAAATACTATTATGACTCCCTCAGATTACCTATGGGGAAACTGAGTCTCAGAAACATTTACACTTTATACAAGGTCCTACAGTTGGTAAGCGGTAGAACTGGCTTTGAACAAAAATAGCAACTTCAGAGCCCTTAAAAATCCACGGGGAGGGGCGCCTGGGTGGCACAGCAGTTAAGCATCTGCCTTCGGCTCAGGGCGTGATCCCGGCGTTCTGGGATCGAGCCCCACATCGGGCTCTTCGCTGGAAGCCTGCTTCTTCCTCTCCCACTCCCCCTGCTGTGTTCCCTCTCTCGCTGGCTGTCTCTCTGTCAAATAAATAAAATCTTTAAAAAAAAAAAAATCCACGGGGAAGAAGTCCTCTTCAAAAATAAAGTAATGCAAGTAAGGTTCTAAAATCGGATACCAGGGTACGGGGTGAACTGAAGGCTGCGTATTCAGCAAAGCAGCGACCAGAGTAACCTAGGTCAAGGGGGAGCATCCCAGGGCTAGAACAAGGGCAGCGAGACCGCAGTGCAAGACATCAGTGCGGGACAGAATGGTAAGGGTAAAAAACCCAAGCTCTGAGAATGAAACACTAAAGCCATGCTGGGAACCAAATGACTCCACAGTCCCTAACCTTAAATATACAAATGACAGTGGTGTCATAAACAGGAACTGGGTATATTAAAAAGCGGGAACCTGTTTTTCCACTTCAGATCTTTGAATGAGGTCAAGAGGAGATATCCAAGGGAAAACATCCAAAAGACAGTGCAGTCAATGAGACCAAAGCTTGGTTAGAACAGGGCTGGACTTACATTGCTAATTAAATATTAATTTCATATTTACATATATTTCTTAAATCAAAGGGGATACTGTTTTAATATAGAAAACTAGCAATTGCTGCCCATAAAAAAGAAAAAGAAAAAAAAAAACTTGATAACCTAACACTTCCCCACTCAATGACAAGCTCCCGAAGGGGCCCTAGCAACAGCTTTTCTGCATATATTCGTTCCAGCCAAAAAGTCTCTGCCACCTACTCACGTCCCCTGCAAACTATTCCACACCCACTGCAATATCTTTGCAGCATCCTTTTGGAACACAAAATATTGAGACTGTCTGCTAAAATGCATATGGAAATGCTGGCCAAAAATTAGGCTTTCACCTTGTTATTGGTGTAAACTCTTAAAAATGCTAATCAATTTAAGGCCTACAAACAAGAATTTGTATTAAATGTCAGGGAACCAATGAGAAATTTACATAAGCAGCCAAATACATAAAGAAGACCTCTGCAGACAACCCCAAAAAATTAAAATTGAAAATGTCATCTGGTAAATAAAAACTTAAAATACAATAAAGAAAAAAGAAAACGTCTTCTGGGGTCTGTATCTACAGAACTCAATCCCATCAAAACAGGGCTGTTATAAAAGCAAATAACAGAATGAAACATTCAGTATATGATTTCTGTTAATGATCACTTACCATCCCCTATGCCCTTCAAATGACAGGAAAATCCATATATAAAGGCATATTTAGAAAAAGATGGAAGGAATTTGTTGCAATTCGAAAAAAAAAAAGGATGGAAGGATACACACAAATTCATATTAGCAACTGCTTGTGGGGAGGAAGGGGAAAGAGAAGTAGAAGGAGAAGGATATACACTCCAACTTCATCTACAATGTTTCATTTCTTTCAATAAAATAACAATCTGAAACAAGTATGCAGAAATGTTAACATCTGGGGGCACCTGAGTGGCACAGCGGTTAAGCGTCTGCCTTCGGCTCAGGGCGTGATCCCGGCGTTATGGGATCGAGCCCCACATCAGGCTCCTCCGCTATGAGCCTGCTTCTTCCTCTCCCACTCCCCCTGCTTGTGTTCCCTCTCTCGCTGGCTGTCTCTATCTCTGTCGAATAAATAAATAAAATCTTTAAAAAAAAAAAAAAGAAAGAAAGAAATGTTAACATCTGTTAACTGTGATCAAGGTCATTTGGTATTTCGCGTTTTCTTTGCTAGTCAATATTTCTTATATTTTACCCAAATTGTTTAAAAAAAAAAAAAGGCGGGGGGGGGGGGATTCAATTCTCTCACCCAATTAAAATATCACACAGAACATAGCTGACATATCTTGCCTGAGTAACTCCAGGGTGAACAGGGTGAATGAAGTTCACTTCTTCACCAAGCAGCCAACTTCTATTTTGAACTCCTAACATATTTCTTGAAATAGAACGGCCTAATGAGCAACTCTAAACTCTGGTTCCATCTCCCGAAATTGACCTATAGAGCGGGGCTTACCTATGGGCAAGTTCTCAGCGGCAGAAACGAGACAGGGACCCCAGCTTCAGTGGAAGTGAAGAGGAAGATGCAAGAAGGGAGAGAAGTCTGGGGGCGCCTGGGTGGCGCAGTCGTTAAGCGTCTGCCTTCAGCTCAGGGCATGATCCTGGTGTTCTGGGATCGAGCCCCACATCAGGCTCCTCCACTGGGAGCCTGCTTCTTCCTCTCCCACTCCCCCTGCTTGTGTTCCCTCTCTCGTTGGCTCTCACTCTCTCTCTCTCAAATAAATAAATAAAATCTTTAAAAAAAAAAAAAAAAGGAGAGAAGTCTGAATAAATCCAGTATCTCCCCTCGCACCCCAACCATGATCCCCATTCCCTCCTCCAACTCCTTCCTGCAGAGACATCCAGCAGCACAGCAACTCCTTGTGAAACACTGAATCAGTCTTTTAGGTTAGCTGTTCACTCGCTATAGAAACGCCCAGCTTGCTCTTTAAGAAATCCGTGCCCGGGCGCCTGGGTGGCTCCGTCCATTAGGTGCCGAACTCTTGATTTCGGCTCAGGTCACAATCCCTGCGTTGTGAGATCAAGCCCTGCGTTGGGCTCCACACTCAGTCTGCTTGAGATTCTCTCTCTCCCTCTACCCCTCCATCCCACGTGTGCCCACACGCGTGCACTCTCTTCCTCCCCCCTCCCTCTCTCTTTTTCTAAAATAAATAAATCTTAAAACACACACACACTCAAAAGAAATCCATACATGCACTGAACAATCATCCTACCACACGGGCACCGGGTATTCAGGAGCAAGGGCAGAATCCCTACCCTCCAAGACACCTCTATTGATTCTTCCTCCTCTTGATTTCTTAGTCTTAAAAATGTTCCCACCATCAAGCCCAAGAAAACGCAAGTCTCACCTGCAGCTAAACGATCCCTTAGAATCATTATTACCGTTGTGAGCCCAGGTGAGGAGAACACGCAAAGGGGGCCGAGGCACCCTGCACAGGCCAAACCCTTTGGCAGAGCTGCGCCTCCATGTTGCACCCAAACACAACAGGCAGGCCTGACCCCAGCTACCCCCCGGCACAGCGGAGAGTAAAGACAACCAGGGCAACACAGGCACATACAGCTTGTATTCCACTTTTTTTTTTTTTTTCCTTAAACCAACAAGAGATCCAGTTTAGCAACTGCCAGACCCTTTAAACTAGAGGAGGGGTGCCTGGGTGACGCAGTCGTTAAGCGTCTGCCTTCGGCTCAGGGCGTGATCCCAGCGTTCTAGGATCGAGCCCCACGTCAGGCTCCTCCGCTAGGAGCCTGCTTCTTCCTCTCCCACGCCCCCTGCTTGTGTTCCCTCTCTCTCTGGCTGTCTCTCTCTGTCAAATACATAAATAAAATCTTTTTAAAAATTTAAAAATTAAAAAATAAATAAATAAATAAAGAGGAAAAGAAAGAAATAAAAACTGTGCACCCACTCGACACATGCTAGTTTTAGGAACACTCGATATAAAGAAGCAGTAGAGTGACGTTGCAGTTCACAGCTCAGAGAGCAAAGTTCCTTTTAACGGGGTGTGAGCCTAGAGAAGGCCATTTCTAGTACTCTTGGCTCTAGATTAATAATAGCAACGGAACAATGGAATTTCTTCGGATCTAGGTTTCCAAAGGCGGGCTAGGGCCCACCCAGAGGAGGGCGTGACAACGGAGGCCCTGCTAATCACAGACCACAGGGGGGTAACAGGCAACCTCCGACGACAGGGTCAAACCAGGACCATGACCGACAGACGGACATGTGCCTGCCGAGCAACCTGGGACGTCAATCCCGGAGAAAAACCGTAGGTCTCAGAACACATTCTTATGCCTCACTAGAGTAGGAGGTGTATAAAAATGAGTAATGAAAGGTAACCACACGTGGGGCCTAAATATAATAGGCTTTGGAGGTCCCATGGAGTAATTTCGACTCAGGGTGGCACAGCCGAAGAATCAAAAGCAAGATACTTGGGGCGCCCGGGTGGCTCAGTCAGTTAAGCGTCTGCCTTTGGCTCAGGTTACGATCCCAGGGTTCTGAATCAAGTCCTGCATCGGGCTCCCTGCTCCAAAGGAAGCCTGCTTCTCCCTCTCCCTCTGCCTGTCACTCCCCTTGTTTGTGCTCATTCGCTCTCCATCAAATAAATAAATAAAATCTTTAAAAAAAAAAAAAATCAACAAAAGCAAGACACTTCTGTGCAGACAGAATGAAGTGGGACCAGGAATGTGAGCTAAGTGCTGATTATTGCAATCTACACAAAAGGCAATGAGTATCTGAGCTAAGGTGACGACAGTGGTAATATGGACAAGAGCAATGACACCATGAAACACTGATAAGGAAGAGGACGGCATCTGGTTATAGACTAGCCGGCAGAGACAGGAAAAAAAAATCAGCATTTTAGGGTATTTAACAATATGGTTGATTAAGAATGGATGGCAATGACCATGTACTGCTCCTTGATTTGTGCCAGGTCCTACACGAAGTGCTTCATATGTGTCATGTGATTTAATTCTCACTCTCATCATACGACGTAGGTACCCTTATTAGCCCGTTTCAGATAAGAAAATTGAGGCTCAGAGAGATGAAATAACTTGCCTAAACTCATAAGACCAGCAATGAGCAGAGCTGGGATGTGAATGCAAAAAGGGTTAGAACACTATTCAGCTTACAAGAGAAGGACAGCCTCACAACTAACACACTCAATGATGAAAAGGTGAGCGCTTGTCCTCGAAGGTCAGGAACAAGACAAGGATGCCCCCTCTCACCACTTTCCTCCACACAGTGCCAAAAGTCCTAGCCTCAGCCCTGAGGCGAGAACAAGACATCCAAATCTGAAAGGAAGAAGTAAAACTGTCACTATTTGCAGATGACATGTATAAAAAAATATATTATACATATATATTTAATATATATATAAAATCCTAAAGAGTCCACCAAAAAACTGTTAAAACCAATAAATGAATTCAGTAAAGTTGCAGGGCATAAATTTAATACACAAATACCTATTTTTTTCTATACACTAATAAAGCATCAGAAAGAGAAAGGAAACAATGCCATTTACAATTGCATCAAAAAGAATAAAATATCTGGGCATAAATTTAATGAAGGAGGCAAAAGACTTGTTCACTGAAAACTCTAAGACACTGATAAAAGAAACTAAAGATGACACAAGGATATTCCATGCTCATGGATTGGAAGATTACTGTTAAAATGCCCATACTACTCAAAGCAATCTACAGATTTAATGCAATCCCTATCAACTAGAACAATTAGAACAAACAATCCTAAAATTTGTGTGGAACAAAAAAAGGCCCCAAACAGTCAAGGCAATCCTGAGAAAAAAGAACAAAGCTGGAGGCATCAGCCTCCCTGATTTCAAAGTATATTACAAAGCTATAGTAATCAAAACAGTATGACATAAAAAGAGACACACAGATCAATGCAACAGAAGAGAAACCCCAGAAGTAAACCCAAGCATATATGGTCAATTAATTTATGACAAAATCACCAAGAATATACAATGGGGAAAGGACAGTCTCTTCAATGAATTGTGCTAGGAAAACTGGACAGCCACATGCAACCTCAGGGGAGACAGATCAGCGTAAGCACCCGGCTCGCAACTGCACTGGGAAAAGATACAACTGAATCATAATCTAGAGGGAGTGGAGACCCTATTTTTTTTTTAAAAGCTCCTCTGGTGATATATAACCATGTTTAAACCATATGTTAAAAAACAAAATTCAACTGAGTCAATTTTAAAGATCTTAATGGCTTTATTCACAATTCATGAATTGGGCAGCCACTGATCCAGCAAACAGAAAGGAGATCTGAGAAGGAGCTATATGAAATGAAAGACTTTGTATGCAGAAGGGAGTGGGATCAGGAAGTTAAACTAGCAAAACAAGTGGATTCGTTCTGGCAACCTGGGAGGGGAAGGGGAAGGGAGGGGAGAGGGGTAGAGAGAAGGTAAGAGGGGAGAGAGAAGAGGGGAGAAAAGGAAACACTAATTCAGGGTGCCTGGGTGGCTCAGTCGGTTAAGCGTCTGCCTTCGGCTCAGGTCATGAGACCAGAGTCCCAGGACTTAGCCCTGCATGGGGCTCCCTGCTTCGTGGACAGCCTGCTTCTCTTTCTGCCCCTCACCCCGCTCATGCATGCACGCATGCGCTCTTTCTCTTTCAATTAAATAAAATCTTAAAAAAAAAAAAAGATGCTGTCTAGTTGAAAAACTAGGAGAACCTACTATTTATCAGCATTCCCTTAAAAGGAGGGACAGATGGTTCCTATTAGTTCTAGTGGAACCATGATGTAATCCCTGACATTATCACAGGCTGCATGCCTCATCGGGAACCCAGGGGCCAAAGGAAAGAATGCCACGTTACACGGTGTCTGTTCTAGCCAGCATGATGGCCCACCTTCCAGTGAGTTCTGAACCCCTGGCTAATTAAACAGGATCTGAGTCTAGTCCACAGTGGATGTGGAAATGTTCTATTCCTACCAATTTGTGTATCACCTAAAAATGTTATAGTTTTTTTTAAAGATCTATTTACTTATTTTAAAGAGAAAGAGAGCATGCGGTGGAGGGGGCATAGGGAGAGAGAAACTCAAGCAGGCACTGTACTGAACACGGAGATTGATGGCGGCTCGAACTCAGAACCACGAAGAGATCTCCACAAGATCATGCCCTGAGTTGAAATCAAGAGTCTGACGCTTCACGGACTGCACCACCCAGGTGCCCCAATGTTATAGTTTTTGAGAAAAGAGCAGTTGAAATCAAACATGCTAACTCTAGGACATTCCAATATCGAGGAGACACCGCCGAGCAACTGCAAACTTGCTTCAGCAAATTAGGGCTCAGGTGGATTCAATGAACTGGAGCTCACTGAAGCCACCAGCAGTTCAGAAGTCACTCATACAGAAAGGAGAGCCAGAACCCAGACAATGCGCACAGGCACATTAACCAGGCTAAGCGGCAGGAATAAATTGGTCAAGGATTAAAAACACTCCCCTAGTTAAGGGACGGGGCAAAAAGAAAAACCAGTAGCAGAAACCAAAACAAAACTAAACCATCCGAGGAGAAGAACTACAATTCCCAATATCCAGTCATCAGATCCATTCCATCGCACCGCCCAAATCTCTAGAAAACTCATCCCTGGGCCACCCCTACGCCTCTGTTCAGCCCCTCACCACTGTCCATTGGTACCTTCCCATCTGACCCCCACTATACCACCATGGCCAGTTACTGCAGAGTCCCACAGACGGGTCTCTCAAACTGAGGTAAACTTGTAGCAGTTCAAGGGTGGGGCATAAAAATGATACATCCTTCTGGAGTTTCCATGTGAAACAATGGAAAGTGATATTTAATCTATCAGATCAAACATAAAACATCAGAACAATTTCATGCTTGCGGTGGGTGACTCTCTGAAGTGCCCTCAGACTTCTGAGCAAACTCGTCATCAAGGGGTACGCTTCGGTAGACATATTTTTGAGCACTGGCCAAAGTAGATGAGACTTGTGCTTATCCAGATGAAAATAAGGAGCCAAAGAGAGACCGAGATGCATAAAAGGGACAGAAATTCCAGTAAGAATTCAAATCATAGGATATTCTGACACATTGGTTTCTGACATACAAGAGAACAGGTAGCTGGAGTTGAAACCCTGGCTTTACCACGTCCTAATCTAAACACAAGACTCAGGGCAAAGTATTTAACTTCAGGGCTTGGTTCTCCCCATTAATAAAGGAAAAAAGACAGTCCTCCAAGGGCTGCTGTTAAGACAGGACTTACACGTGAGTATCAGGGAGCGCGCCGCTCCGCACGGTGCCTCGCGAGCAGCAAAGGATCCAAACATGGCAGCTGCTGTCAATGGCAGCTATGAGTAAGTTAAAAACGACTCAGAGAGAAAACTGTACTGTGGGAAGCAAGATCGCCATACCATTCACGATCTCCCCCTAAGGATATTTTAGGTCCCAAATGCAAAAATCAGAGTCCATTCAACGACCCAGGGCTGGACCCAGCTGGAGATCAGAAACACTAGAACAGAAGTGGAGTCAAAAATCACTTCAGTTACCTTTTGTAAAGTATAGATGCCGAACAAAGCTAACGGAGCAGGGGCGCCTGGGTGGCTCAGTCGTTAAGCGTCTGCCTTCGGCTCAGGGCGTGATCCTGGGGTCCTGGGATCGAGCCCCGCATCAGGCTCCTCTGCTATGAGCCTGCTTCTTCCTCTCCCATTTCCCCTGCCTGTGTTCCCTCTCTCGCTGGCTGTCTCTCTCTCCGTCAAATAAATAAATAAATCTTTAAAAAAAAAAAAAAAGCTAACCGAGCAGATCTCAGGGGTTAGTGGAAGAGTCAGTATGCACGGGACTAAGGAACCACTTCGTGGCAGATACCATTCTGAAGTGTGCACCGGAGAACCCTACCGCTGATCAGCAAGAGCTGTTGACAGGCTCCCAGGAGGAGAGCCACAAACGCACACGGGTGTTTACATAACCTTCCGTGCGGGTACTAAGGGCTGGGTATTCAGCAATCACTCAAATTATGAGAAGGAATTCAGGAAGGGAGGAGCGGCGTAAAACAGGTCTGGCCTGAAGTAGAAGGACCTGTTCTAAGTCACCGGCAGCCCGGGGTGAGAGTCTGCAGTTTTAAGACGAAAGGCATTTGCTTCCCTTGTTCTCACCAGAATTCCAGCACACACTCGGGCTCGATCTGACTCACCCTTCCCAGAAGCAGTTTCGGCTCTTACTAACCTTTATCTAAAGAAAACTTGATTTTCCATCACCTGTTTCTCAACATTATAAATTTTAAAGAGGAGGAAGTATTGTAATAAATATAACTTTTATCATGCAACCCATGAAATGCCAGTAAAAAATTTATCCAGCAAAGGTCAACTTTTCACAGACTTTATTCTACTATAAACACCTTGAGGGCAAGGATACTTCATACACTTTCGAATGTGCTCTCAGACTACAACATAGGATTTGTAAAAAGATAATTACGTGCAATGAATACATCATTCTCAGAAGCAAGAAAAATCTTAATTTTTTTAAAGATTTTATCTATTTGAGCGAGAGCGCGAGCAGGGAGAGGAGCAGAGGGGAAGAGACAGAATCTCAAGCACACTCCCCCTGAGCTCAGGGCCCCATTTGGGGCTCAATCTCATGACCCTGAGATCATGACCGGAGCCAAAATCAGGAGTCAGACAGTTAACCAACTAAGCCACCCAGGCGCCCCCCCCAAAAATCTTATTTTAATTAAAGAAAAATTTAATTCTCTTAATAGCATCCATAGGTGCCAACACATTTTTTTTATTTCAAAAAATTAAGTTACTTTCAGAATATAACAAAAGGACTTTTTTCTTAATAGTTTCCTTTGGACTTACTTATTTCTAAAAACAAGTGCAATTTCGCTTGATGTTTCAAAGAAAAATCAGAGACCAATTTAATTTACTCATCCTGAACAGAAGTATTCTATAATCTAACGGACTAACTCACAATGTTGAAAATTGATTTAAAAAAAAGGGGGGGGGGAATGCCTGGGTGGCACAGCGGTTAAGCGTCTGCCTTCGGCTCAGGGCGTGATCCCGGCGTTCTGGGATCGAGCCCCACATCAGGCTCCTCCGCTATGAGCCTGCTTCTTCCTCTCCCACTCCCCCTGCTTGTGTTCCCTCTCTCGCTGGCTGTCTCTATCTCTGTTGAATAAATAAATAAAATCTTTAAAAAAAAAAAAAAAGGCTGGACGCCTGGGTGGCTCAGTCAGTTAAGCGTCTGCCTTCAGCTCACGTCATGATCCCAGGGTCCTGGGATCCAGCCCCCCATCAGGCTCCCTGCTCAGAGGGGAGCCTGCTTCTCCCTCTGCCTCTGCTGCTCCCTCGTTCCTCCCTGTGCTCACTCGCACTCTGTCAAATAAATAAAATCTTTAAAAAAAACAATTTAGGGGCGCCTGGGTGGCACAGCAGTTAAGCGTCTGCCTTCAGCTCAGGGCGTGATCCTGGCGTTGTGGGATCGAGCCCCACATCAGGCTCCTCTGCTATGAGCCTGCTTCTTCCTCTCCCACTCCCCCTGCTTGTGTTCCCTCTCTCGCTGGCTGTCTCTATCTCTGTCAAATAAATAAATAAAAATCTTTAAAAAAAAAAATTTAACCTGCCTTTTCTATACAAGTATATCTCAAATAACTGATGAGGGAAACTTCCTCTTTATAAAAAATCCTAATAAAGAAAGAAGGAAAACAATTAAAATATCACCATTTCACAAACCACTAATAAAACAAGGGATCTAGGGGCGCCTGGGTAGCACAGTCGTTAAGCGTCTGCCTTCGGCTCAGGGCGTGATCCCGGTGTTATGGGATCGAGCCCCACATCGGGCTCCTCCGCTATGAGCCTGCTTCTTCCTCTCCCACTCCCCCTGCTTATGTTCCCTCTCTCGCTGGCTGTCTCTCTGTCACATAAATAAATAAAATCTTTAAAAAAAAAAAAAAAGGGGGATCTAGGTAATGATTATCAACGACCAGGAACATCACAAAAAGAGAGACAATCAACATTGCCTGACTCCAGCTAGAAGTACACCTTACCACCCATGAAGCAATTTTGCAAAAAAAAAAAAAAAAAAAAAAACTGAATCAAATCAAGATCTGATTACTATTTACAGGAAATAAAAGAACAGAAGAACTAGCTAAACCATTAACAGGTTAAAATGAAATTAAAAGCATTACAACAGGTTACCACTTGTTATCATTCTTCCTAATTATGACATTGCCAAACAAATATTTCTTGATAAATGTCCAGGACTTGTCTTCCACTTCTCTTTGTGATTATCTTCATCTTAAAAGATGAGGAAAGGAAACCAAGTATTAGCATGTTTATAGCCGCATTTATTGTGATAAGACAGCAAAATTAACAGCTTCACACAGGTCTGAAGCTGCTGGTCTCAGAAATATCTTCCTTCCTAGTGTCACCAAACTTCCCCTCGCTTGGAAAAATACGGCACAGCTGAGCCAAGAAGTAGCAGGTCCCTGCTTCTAAGAAGACAGCTTTCGGAGTAAGTAAGCAAAAGAAAAAGTTGGATCTGGTTCAGCAAGCTCAGGGGAGACAGATTAGCGTAAGACCCTGGCCCTCAGCCACCTGCTCCCAAGTGATCCTTAAACCCTGGGGGTCCTCAAGAACCTTGCAGTCCGTCCGTGAGGTCAAAACTATTTTTGTAATAATGCTGACAGGTTACCTGCGACGTTCACTGCGCTGACATTTGTGCTGAGGGCATAAAAGCAAGGGTGTATAACACTGCTGGCACGGTGGCAGGAAGAAAGTCAGTGGCACCAACAGGGCAGCCCCCCCCACTATAAACTCAGTGAAAAAAATGCCAGCTTCACATAAGAGGGTCCTTGATGAAACGGTGAAAATGAACAACTGTACTGAAATCTCAATTCTTGGATACATGTCTTAATACTCTATGACAAAATGGGAAGTATACATAAGAATGTATGCCATACACTGAAGGATGATGACTGTCTCCAAGAAAAGGAGGAGTGCCATCTGTCCAATGTGCAAGCTGAGTGAGCAGCTTTTTCCCCCCATGGAATATCATTCTTACAGGAAATAACAACCGAAAGGCAAATGGAGTATTGAAAGTTGGGTATTTATTCGGCAGACTTTTTTTTTTAATGAATAAAGTGAACCTACTGCTTCCAGGAAAACACCCAGCCTGTGTGTCGACCATGAGAAAATTCAAGTCTTCAAGCAAAAATTAGGTTTTTCAAAAAATTACATCCGCCACCAGGAACATGACAGCTTTTGCAATAACAATCTGATGGGATCGTGGGTGATTTTAACAAATGTGACCTTTTCCAATGATATCATAAAAGGTGCTGACATTTTGGCGATTTACAGCATTCTGTGAACCGATATTTTCTAAATCATGTATGAAGATTCAAAGTACAAGATAAACCAGTACAATTAAATGTAACAGAATGAGAAAAGTTTGATACGGGTTAAGATTCCAGTCTGCAACTCAATTTTTAAGAAACTGTCACTTACAGAGTTTTGATATGGTATCAAAGAGAATATCCGCGATTACCTAAAAAGATCATTAAAACACTCGTCTCTTCCAACTACAGGTCTGTACAAGACCAGGTTTCCTTCATATAGTCCAACCAAACAACAAATCACAACAGACTGAATACAGAAACAGAAAAATCCAGCTGTCTTCTAAGCAGCCATGAAGAAGAGCTACAATCAAAAAGAATAAAATATTTACGAATAAATGTAACAAGGAGGTAAAAGATCTGTACTCAGAAAATGATAAGACACTGATGAAAGAAACTGAACATGGCACAAATGGAAAGATACTCCATGCTCATGAACTGGAAGACTATTATTAAGATGTCCATAGTCCCCAAAGCAATCTACAGATTCAATACAATCCCTATCAAAATTCCAAAGTAGTTTTCACAGAAGACAAATATTCCTAAAATTTGTATGGAATGATGAAAGACCCCACAAAGTCAAAGCCATCTTGAGAAAGGAGAACAAAGCTGGAGGAATCACAATCCCAGATTTTACACTATACTACAAAGCTACAGTAATCAAAACCCTACGGTACTGACACAGAAATAGACACCTAGATCAAAAGAACAGAATGAAGAGCCCAAAACAAACCCATGCTTATATGGTCAATTAATCTACAACAAAAGAGGCAAGAATATACAATGCAGAAAAGACAGTCTCTTCAATGAACAGTGCTCGGAAAACTGAACAGCTATATGTGAAAGAATCGAACTGGACCACTTTCTTACATGATACACAAAAATTAACTCAAAATGGAATAAACACCTAAATGTAAGACCTGAAACCATAAAACTCCTAGAAGAAAACATAGGTGATAATCTCTTAGATATCGGCCTTAGCACCACTTTTCTAGATATGTGTCCTCAGGCAAGGGGAACAAAAGCAATAATAAACGATTGGGACTACATCAAAATAGAAAGCTTTTGCATAGTAAAGGAAACCATCAATGAAATGTAAAGAGAACTTACTGAATGGGAGAAGATATATGCAAAGGATATATCTGATTTCATATCCAAAATATATAAAGAACTCACACAACACCAAAAAAAAAAAAAACTAATCTGATTTAAAAATGGGCAGAGGACATGATTAGACATTTTCCAAAGAAGACATACATGGCCAATGGACACATGAAAAGATGCTTAACACCATTAATTATCAGGGAAATGCCAATCAAAACCACAATGAGATACCACCTCACACCAGTCAGAATGGCTATTATCAAAAAGGTAAGAAGTAACAAGTGTTGGTGAAGACGTGGAGAAGAGAACCCTTGTGCACTGCTGGTGGGAATGTAAATTCGTGCAGCCACTGGGGAAAACAGTATGGAAGTTCCTCAAAAAATTAAAAACAGAAATATTATGCAATCCAGTAATTCCACTTCTGGGTATTTATCCAAAGGAGATGAAAACACTAATTCAAAAAGACATATGCACCCCCATCTTGACTGCAGCATTATTTACAACAGCCAAGAAGCAACCCAAGTGCCCATCAATAGATGAGAGGATAAAGAAGATGTGGCATATAGAGAGAGAATGGAGTATTACTCAGCAGAAAAAAAAAGAAAAGAAAAAATCTTGTCATTCACAGCACAGATGGACCTAAAGGGTATTGTGCTAAGTGAAATAATTCAGAGGAAGACAAACACCAAATTATTTCACTTACTTGTGAAAATCCAAAAAGCAAAACAAATGAACAAAACAGACAGAGGACAAGCTGGTAGCTGCAGGGGGGCAGGGGAGGGAGGTGATGGCTGAAATAGGTGAAGGGGATGAAGAGGTACAAAGTTCAGTCACAGAATAAATAAGGGATGAAAAGTACAGTACAGGGCGTGCAGTCAACAACAGTGTAACTCTGTATGGTGACAGATGGTAACCACACTTACCACGGTATGATGTAATGTACAGAACCGTCAAATGACTATGCTGTACACCTGAAACTAACACTGTAAGTCGACTAGATTCCAATGTAAAACAAAAGTTAGAAAAACATAAAATAATGCCACTCTTCTCACTTATTCTGAGTTACTTTTCATAAAGTGTTTTTATGCTTACATATAATGGGATTATTACTTTTTAATGAGTTAATAGTCTAAAATTTCTTGTTTGAATTCTGCTACAGTAAATATTGTTAGATATCACCCACATAAAGATCCTTAATTTTTCAGGGTGTGAAGTACGGAAATCACGTTTGAAAACTGCAGCTCTGAAGACTGGAGCCTAGGTCAAGGCTCCAATGTTCAAATGAACTTGCAGACACAACCTTATCGTCTGATGTCCCTGTTGAACAAAACACCCGAAGTCAGGAGTCCAGCAGGAGCCAACTGCCAGACCATGACCACTAATCACCACGCTGCTGCAAGTCAAGGGCACCGAAAAGGGCAGCAGGGTGACTTCTGCGGTCCTACTAATGTGTCGTCCCTTCAATCTAAATGCTGCTCGCATAGGTGTGTTTGGTTTGGGATAATTCAGCGGGCTGCACACGTAGGACATTTGCATATTCTAGTATACCCATTTTTCTAGGTATCTATTAAAATTCAACTTTTAAAAAATTCACAGTTTAGGGCACCTGGGTGGCTCAGTCAGTTAAGCATCTGACTTCAGCCCAGGTCCCGATCTCAGGGTCCTAGGATGGAGCCCTGAGTCCCGGCTTTGCATTCAGCAGGGGAGTCTGCTTCCCCCTCCCCCTCTGCCCCCCCTTCCACTTGTGTGTTCATGCGTGTGCGCTCTCTCTCTCCCCCACCCAACAAAAATATTTTTAAAAAATTCAGTTCAAGATACATAACCATGTCTGCTTTGTTTTTCCAAATGCATGATGGCTTTCAACTAAGTAGAGTTGCTACACATAACTTATTTTGGAAAAGCCTGATAAAAATAATTCAAATATGTAATTTAAAAACCTCAATATAGGGGCGCCTGCGTGGCACAGTCGTTGGGCGTCTGCCTTCGGCTCAGGGCGCGGTCCCGGTGCTCTGGGATCCAGCCCCACATCAGGCTCCTCCACTGGGAGCCTGCTTCTTCCTCTCCCATTCCCCCTGCTTGTGTTCCCTCTCTCGCTGGCTGTCTCTCTCTGTCAAATAAATAAATAAAATCTTAAAAAAAAAAAAATAAAAACCTCAATATAAAATATATATATATATATAAAATAAAAATAAAAGCCTCACTATACACAACTATTCAGAATTTAGAGCTCTACATACCATCCATGACAGTTACCTTACCAAAATCAGAAAGAGAATTCTGTGCTTATTTCTCAAGTTTTTGAAACCAATGAAGTCAATTAAAAAAAAGCAAAAAAAAAAAAAAAAAATAGAGCAGGGGCACCTGGCTGGCTCAGTCAGAAGAGCATGCAACTCTTGATCTCAGGGTCATGAGTTCGAGCCCCATGTTGGGTATAGAGATTACTTAAATAAAAACCTTGAAAATAAAAAACAGAGCATATAACCCCCCAAAAAAGTAAAATGAAAAACAATAAAAATAAATCAATCTCCCAATTAAAGGTGAAACTAAAGATGAATTCTTTTTAAGGTACTACAAGATAGAGAGACCACCATCTCTGTTACTCTCAATGTATCACTACAATTCCAGACAAACGCAGTAAAGCAAGGAAAGACAAAAGACAACGTAATAAGAACTGGTAGGAAAAGACAACTGGCCATTATTTAAATAATAAACCTCACAGAACATGGAGAAGAAAAACTAGCCATTAAAATACAGTAAGAATGTAGCTAGATTGCCCCCAAAATATATTAAGTATAGACAGATTAGCTGACAGATTTATATCAATATAGACATACATACCAATAGAGGGGGAAAAAAGGGAAAGGGAAAAAAGTCACTCACAACAGAAACAAAAACTGAAGTTCCTAGGAATTAATCTAACAAAGACGACATAAGACAATAATGGAGCAAAGAGTTTAAACTCTACTGAAAAAACTATCTTTGATACAGGTGTTAAAAACAAGAAAACAGGGGCACCTGGGTGGCTCGGTCAGTTAAGCATCTGCTTTCAGCTCAGGTCATGATCTCAGGGTCCTGGGATGGAGCCCAGGGACAGGGCTCCCTGCTCAGCAGGGAGTCTGCTTCTCCCTCCCAACCCCCCTTTCCCCCACCCCACCCCAACTTGTGCACACTCACTCTCTCTCAAATAAAATCTTTAAAAAAAAAAAAAAAGGCAACAAGCCCAACATGGAGTCACTTATGCTAAGCCCCACATCACCAGAGACAATTAGTTTCAGCTTTCCCAGAAATGGAATCATAAACCAATTCATTAGGAACTTACCTGATTTGAACGAATGAGGTGACCTGCCTAACAGACCCATCCTCTAAAAGAAAGAGACCCCGCCACAACCAGTCCACTTTTTGCTAGTTTAACTTCCTGATCCCACTCCCTTCTGCATACAAAAGTCTTTCACTTTATATAGCTCCTTCCCCTGTCCCCTTTCTATTTGCTGGATCGGTGACTGCCCAATTCATGAATCGTCAAATAAAGCCAATAAGAACTTTAAAATGGACTCAGTTGAATTTTGGTTTTGAACATATGGCATAACCACGGTTATATGTCACCAGAGGTGGTTTTAAAAAATACAATTGCTGGATCTCCCACTCCCTCTAGATTATGATTCAGTTGATATATGGTAAATTGGGCCATAGGTTTCTAAAAGCTACCTCGTTAGTTCTAATGGAAAGCCAGGGATGAAAACCACCAGCTTAAACATCTGAAAGGAATACAGGTGGATCTCATACTTCTACATACCAATTACTACTCTCGCAAATAAATATAAACAGGTTGTAGTAATAAAAATGAAAATAAAAACAAAACCAGTGTGGAACTAGGACAGAAGAGACAGATTGTAAAAACATACCTTTGTTAACTAAGAATGGAGAAATACGTCCTAAACAAAACCTAGACGGTGAAAAAAGGGATCTAACTATAACAAAATTAAAGATTCTGTTCAATAAAAGATTTCAAAGAAGAAACCCGATAAGCAGGTAAAAAAACAAAAAACAAAACCGAAAAAACCTCAGAAGATATTTGTACCACATAAAATCCAACAGATTAACCCCCAGAATATACAAAAAACTCCTGTAAATTAGGGCAGAAAAGCAGGAAGGGGGATACAAAAATCTAACTGGAAAAGAGGCAAAGAATAAATAAATGGCAATTCACAAAAGGGGACCCCACACACTGCTAATAAGCATATGACAGGATACTCGCCTGCATTAGCAGTCAGAGAACTGCAAATCAGAACAGTAATAGATCACCTTGTGCCCAGTTCGCTCCATCTGTTGCATCAGATTGGAAAAAATGATAAGGTCAGAAAATATCAAGTGCTGGCAAGAATGTGGGGAACGGCAGCTGGCAACAGTGGAAACCAGCACAGCCATTCCAGAGAATAATCTGGCCGAACTTAATGACGTTATGTACAAGCCCGAGAGAGGGTCCAGTGGGGGGTGGGGAGGAGCCAAGAATGGAATAGGAAGATCCGATGAAATAAACTGAGAGGCTTACATGGACCACCGCATCATGGGGGGGCCACAAAGAGAGCCCATGCACCCGACGGCGGGAGGGAGTCCCCGCCACACAGGGTCCTTCGTGGGCCCAGCAGGTGCTAAATCCCGGCCTACCAGGGGCTGTGCTTGGGCCCTGCCCTCACAGAGTCTGCATTCGAGTGAAGGAAATGATAAAAAGTGAACAAGTAACGTTGTTAAGACGGTGACAGCGGTGACGGGAAGTAACAGGAAGGGGGTGCGACTTTTTGGAGGCTTGCCAGACAGAGGCGGGCTCTCAGAGACCCGCAGAAAGAAAATTAACCAGGCACGCGGCCCACGGGAAGAATCTCCGAGAACTGCATTCAGGGTCTTCGAACTCAGTCACCATAGGACAGGTGAGGCTACTCTCTAAAGAGGACTCCCAGGAACAACCTTTAAAATACTTGTTATATAAAGTGTGGACTACAGTGATTATCCTGAAACCAACATATTCTGACCAAAGAAACCTTTTTTTGGGGGGGGGGGGGGTACCACCGATGTGAATATTCCATGTTTCTTGAAAATGTTTCTGGAAAAATCACTAGATGCACAAATATTTCCTTCATTTGTTAAATAGAAATCGAGTACTCCTATACCTTTTCCACAGCACAGTGCTAGGAAATGAGGATAAATATAAAAGTTTCTGAGTGTGCATGGATGGCTCAGTCGGTTAAGGGTCTGCCTTCGGCTCAGGTCATGATCCTGGGGTCCTGAGATCGAGTCCCACGTCGGGCTCCATGTTCAGCCTGCTTCTTCCTCTCCCTCTGCCCCACCCCCAGTTCCTGTTCTCTCTCAAATAAATAAAATCTTAAATTTTTTTTTCAAAATTACAAGTTTTTGTCCTTTGGGAGCATACCTCAACTTTGTAAGATTGAGGAATTCTATTTATTTCATTCCCTAATTGATCTTTCAGGATTAAAAGCCAACGTTTAGGGGCGCCTGGGTGGCACAGCGGTTAAGCGTCTGCCTTCGGCTCAGGGCGTGGTCCCGGCGGCGTTATGGGATCGAGCCCCACATCAGGCTCCTCCACTATGAGCCTGCTTCTTCCTCTCCCACTCCCCCTGCTTGTGTTCCCTCTCTCTCTGGCTGTCTCTCTGTCGAATAAATAAATAAAATCTTAAAAAAAAAAAAGCCAACGTTTATTGCATGTTCGTCCTAGCAGGCACTGTTCTATGAGCTGTAACACACACTGGAGTTCATTTAAACACTCATCGCAACAAAATACTATATTTCTTTTTTTTTTTTTTTAAGATTTTATTTATTTATTTGACAGAGACAGAGACAGCCAGCGAGAGAGGGAACACAAGCAGGGGGAGTGGGAGAGGAAGAAGCAGGCTCATAGCGGAGGAGCCTGATGTGGGACTCGATCCCGGAACGCCGGGATCACGCCCTGAGCCGAAGGCAGCCGCCTAACGACTGCGCCACCCAGGCGCCCCAAAATACTGTATTTCTACTTTAGCAAAGAACAGAGGTAAGAAACATGCCTGAAGTCGGTGACCGAGCAGGGATTCAAATCCAGATCTTTCAAACTTCAAAGCCTGTTTTCTTAACCACTACACTTATATTCCCCCTGGCATCTTCTCCGTGGTTTTCAGAGTATGGTCCCTGGGCCAGCAGCATCACCACTGTAACTGAACACAAAGGCATGTTCTCAGGGCCCACCCCAGACGCACTGAATCAGAAACGTAGAGCGGGGTCAGCCACTTATGTTTTAACAAGCCCTCCTGGTGAGCTGGAGGCCCGCGAAGGTTCAAGAACCACGGGTCTGGTTTTCAGACTCAGTGTACGTAAGTTAAAGGGTAAATGATCACCGTTTTGGAAATTTCACAACATAAACTTTCAATCCTATTTTAAATGACTCTAAGTAAATCAAAATATGTTCACTTTCTCAAGACCCAGCAACTCTTTCCCCAACCTGACAAAATGTCCAATCTGCACCCTGATTCAACCATCTAAAAAAAAAAAGTCCACTCCGAGGAGCCTTACTAGGAACTAGATTTTAAATTCCAAACATGAAAAAGAGCATAGAGGTCCAAACAGAATCCTCAGAAGTTGAATCAGAAGCCATATTAGGAAGAGGTCAAAAATGTTTTGCGTATCCGTAGCAAAAGCTTGACAAGTCTTGGTCCATAGCTCCGTAAGCCTTTTTATCCCGGCTCAACTCTAGATTTTTACAACACCCCTTCAACAAACTTCCAACTGGGGGGGGGGGGGGGGGGGAAACAGTTGTAACCTTCAGAGGTATTTGTTTCTCAAGATTCAAACTGCTGTAAATAAACATACATAGGCACTATCTTCCAAACACGTTTTTATCATTATCAAGCTCATCAGATACGCTAGTGCAAAAACTGCTCACATCAGATACACTGGTGCAAAAACTGCTCACATTATCCCAGCCCCTTACCTAAACCACCCCTTACAGCATCCTACCCGACCTTTCTCTATTCAAAGCAATATCTAGACCAGGAGCCTTCTCTCCTACCCCAACTCAAGTCCTTAGTTTGCATAATACACCTCCATGTGTACTTAAATTGGTCTATTTCTATTTTTTCTATGTCTATTCTATTTTTATTTTTATTCTATTTCTATTTTTTTAAGGTGGTGGAAGACAGCATATCAGAAGTATGTACGGATTCAAGCACCTACCATAACTTGAGAACCTGCCATATGACAGATAACGTTTAAGCTAGTCACCTGGATACTCAATATTAATTTCATAAAGTTCAGGATTCTACTTATTTTAAAAATTCATAAATTTGAAGACTGAAGAGTTAACTTGCCCAAGTCTGCACCGTGGGATAAAGCTAGAAACCTGACTTAAAATGCATATTGACTTGATTCGAGTGGTCAAAGGTGCAAAGAGCTCTGAGAAACCCACGCTCAGGCAGTTTTTAATCTGCAACCATCCACCTTTCTACCCAAGGACTGGCAGCACTGGCAGGAGCTACCCTCCTAGAAGGAATGGCAACTACTTATTTTCCCTCTTCAAAAACACCATCAAATCCGCCCACCCAGTATCACAAGTGATTCCAAGAAACAAATTACCAAAGCCCTCCCCGCCCCCACAGAGTTCACTGGAACCGAAACACACACACACCAACCACCTTCAGACCTTCCCCATCAAATTCTTACCCTGCCTTTTAAAAGCCCAAAGCTTTCGGTAAAACATCTCCCAAAATGCAATTGTCCCAACTGGTCCTTATTCTCCACTAGCACTGCCATTTCTGTACCTAAAACTGGTACTTCTTCTGAAAGAAACAGCTATGTTTTCTCATCCCCCTTCTTTAACAACATCAGCAATTACTCAGTAACAAACAAGCCTGTTAGCTCCTACATCAGAGGAAGAATGCGCCCCTCTCCTTTATAAGTAAGCTGGTAACAACGTTCTCCTAAATAGATTATGTGAGCATTCAAGAAAGAAAAAACAAGCTGTTACATGCCTGGAAAAAAAATTTTTTTGCATAACTTAAGTATTCAAATTCGAGATTTGAGTAATCTTGCTATACGTACCCACTTTATTCTACCACTTCTTTTAAGGAATCTGTAACCAATGAAAGCAAAACATGAAACTATGCTCAAATAGCTCATAGTTCACATAAGATTTAACAAAACACAGCCATTTAAAAAAAAGTTCAAGTGTACATAAATAAGGACCAAAGATTGCTGGTGTGGGTTCCTGATCACAGGGGGAATCAGAGAGCTTTTTAGAAGTTATTTCTAATATTACTAACAGTGTCCACTTTAAATTAAGCTGTCGTTCCCTTCCAAATAATCTCACCTAATGAAACTGACAAATTACTCATTGCAATTCTGTCTGAATTGTAATTACAACAGAAACATTACAGGACATTTTTATCTTTGTCAGTGAAATGCTTACAACAAGGGAAAAAAAATCTGATTGAACTCTCCATTGAGTGGCACCCAGTGCACCACCTAGTGGAAGTTGTGTAACACCGCAATTAATATTTTTTTCAAAGGACAGAAACCCTAGGTAAGGGGGTTTACAAGCACCCTAAATCACTTTGCAGCTTCCCATACTGCAAGAGGGCCTGTTCATAAGAAGAGAGGACTCACTTCCCGTACAAACTAACAGACTGATAAAGGTTTCTTAATGGAAATCCTTGGGCGCTAGAAATTTTGACAGGAGAGTAAAGATTAAGACATTAATGCAAAAACAAATCAAATCAGAGATAGAAGGGCTTGTGTAAGCAATGCCTTATATCCTACAAGAATAAGTTATGTCAAAATGGACATGTTACTGGCAACACACGCATCTGCCATGGAAAAGGGACAACTTCATGATTAGAACAGTTCCATTCAGTAATTCTTAAGACATTTCCATATTCCTGATGACTAATAAGTTTAACATAACCTAGCAATTCTCCAGAATTCCCCAGGCCTTGACACCATTTGAGAGGTTCCCCCCAACTACCCATCTAATAAGCCTGCTCTCCATTAACCCCCAAATGCCCTTGCTTGCACTATTCTGAGGAATAAATGGTTTTTACATTTTCAACTTTCCTACTAAATTTAGTGTTAACCTTTCCCAAAAAGTCCTAAGTCATGACCAGAATGCATCATGCTTCATTTTTATTTACCTTATGCATATTAATTATTTCAATTTAACTCCTAAAACACTACTGAAGTCCACTGCTAAGCTAGATGCAAACATAGCTAAGATAGGGTTCTCTGCTTGGAAAGCCTCCCAAAATTTAAAATAGAGATTTTTCACATAGCACCACGAGGAATTTATTTGTTTTGTTTTGCCTGTGTGAAAAATTACCTTTCCGGTCTGATTCAAACTATCTCAGCAACCTCGAGGAGAGAAAGAACACAAACAAACCCTGAGCCACTATTTCTTTACTTGGAAAAAACCATCTCCATCTGTGACTCCTGGACCACGTGATCCAATCAGTATACAGAAGCTTACTTGACGGTGGGAACCTTAGTAGATCCTGGATTAAATCCATTTCGGGTACAAAATAAAGTAGGAGTCTGGTGACCTGGGGCAGAATTCTCTTCACCTCTAAGGATTTCACTTTATGGACCCGTGAAGTAGGCATGATATGTACACTGCCAACAGAAGGATTAAAAAACTGACAGTCTAGGAGAGTCTCGATTCAAAGACCTAAATGGAAATACAGGTAGCCCCCATTTTGCACAAGTTCATGTTACAGTTCTTTGCCTTTACGACGGACCTTAGTATCTGTTTTCACTAACTGAAAGAAACCCGCAGAGGGGTTAGTTTTGCGTCAGCTGGTATAGAGACAGCACACACCCGGAACAGCAAGAGTGGCACAGCCAGGCTCCTTCCCTGGGAACTCCACTCAGCGTCTCAGCATCAAGCCGCGGCGGCTTTGACCTCGGAGCATCTGTGCTGCATCTTGCCTTATTTTATGCATCCATTAGCAAAACGTATCCTAAGGTATCGGAAAAGCCTAAGAGGTTTCTGGGGGATCTGGAACACTAAAAAATTTTCCCATATACATTAATAGTAAGTGCTTTTTTTTTTTTTTTTTTTTTTTGCTTTGCAGCGCTTCGGTTTAAAAAAGATTTCATAGGAACGCTGTGTTTTCAGACAGCAGGGAAAACCTGTACTGGTTAGAACTGGAGTGCACCTAGAAGGGGAGAATACTGCTCCAAGGGTTCTCACTGTGCCATTACTGCCCAAACCCGGTGACCTTCACCATTTCACTTGTTAACAAATAGTGAATGAAAACAAAGGTTAGTAAGCAACTCAAAGAAAAGGTAATAACAATTCAAGGTGCAAATCAGTAATTAATGGCCTGGCTTGTCTGCAAAGTACTACCGCATGAGAACCAAGCAGATGCATCCCTAAAACCTAAAACCCAGAGACTCTTCTTAGAGAAGCTTTTTGTTTTTTATTTGAAAGCTAATGTTTGAAAAAATTAGAAGAAGAAAAAAGAATCACAATTCTACTCCCACCCATGACAGAGTGACAGAAACAAGGTTCCACCCCCACAGTCCTTTCAAACCTGCGCAGGCATTCCTCATCAACATTCCTCCCCCTCACTCCTATCGCACCTTCCCCACTTCAGCCCAGACAAAGGTGAGTCACACTGCTGGGTCTACTTGTCACTTAAGGAAAAGTCCCCAAACAAGTTCACGTTAAAGACTGCTCTTAATTAAAAAAATAAATAAGTAAACAGTGTTAATGTGTAAATGGCACTGCAATGCGCCTGCCTCCAGAAAATATGTAATTAACGATACCCAAGACACCTTTCTGGCTTAAAAAAAAAAAAAAAGCCATTCAGCTTATCGTTACTTATCAGTAGGTCCCTTTCCCTCGTGAGCCTGACTCTGACTCAACTCTGCAGTTTTTCTCCACCTGCACGTCCTCACGCCCTCCGTTGGGCCCAGCCGCCTCACTCCGAGTCCCCAAAGGGTCCCGCCAGCAACGGCCCCCCCACCCCTCCCCCTCCCGGTCCCCCTCCCGGCCCCGCCCCCACCTCCCCGCAAGGTGTCGCCGCCGCCGCGGGCTCCCGGGCGGAGGCGCCTTGAGGCCGGCGGGAGGCTCCGGGTGACGCGGCCCGGCTCGGCCCGGCTGCCGCCTGCGGGAGCAGCAAGGGGAACAGACCCCACCGCCCGCGCCGCACCGGTGCTCCGATAGGGGCTGCAGCCACGGCGCCCCATTACCTGCTCCGGGCAGCCGTAGCCCGCGGGAGGCGCGATCGCTCTGGCCCCTGCAGCCCCGGGTCGGGAGGCAAAGAGGCAACGACCGCAGCCGCCGCAAAGGACAATCAGGAGCCAGCGGGCTCGGCACCGCCTCGGCGGGCGCAGAACGCACGAGCCCAGCGGGAGCCCGGCCCCCACCTCCAGCCCTGTGAGTAACCGACTTGGCCCCCTCCCTCGGAGGGGCGGGGCCACGCAGGAGGGGCGGGGAGGGGCAGGGCGGCACCGCCCGCGGGGTGGGATCTCCGCGGAAGCTTCGTAAAAGGCGTCTGCTGATAGGCTGCGATAGAGGTAGGCGTCTCGGACTTGAAGGCAGCCTCGCCAGCAGAGCTCTATCATTGGTCGGTAAGAGAAAACAAAGCAGAACTCTGATTGGTGAGAACTCTGTAGCTCCTCCCCATCGCCCCTCAATCAACGGAGGCTCCGCCCCACCCGCTGTGTTCCCAGGTGGCTGCAGAATGGGCTGTTTTATGGACCTGCAACCTCTCTGAAGCTCACAACCTCGGATACACACGCCTCTCTGCCAGATGCGAGCGATTCTTTCATTCCCGTATGAACTTGATGAATAACAGCTAATCTTTAACATTGCTTGGCTTTAGAGAGGTCTCCTGGGTACTTTTTAAATGCTGCATAAGATTCAGAAGGAAATTGTCCTGTGCAAAGAAAAGATATAAAATGTTTTCACTCTTGGCAAAATTACAGTGTAACTTTTTTTTTTCTCGTTTTACCTGTGTTCCATATGGGGCATGTATTACTTAGACTGCATCACGCTTTAACAGATTTTTAGGAAAACTCCCTGACAGGAAGAATTTAGAATCCAAGAAAACAAAATAAATAAACCATTAACAAAAACCAGAACCAAAAAAGGTAGTATAGGGAAATTCAGAAGATACAATTTGGAAAACTCAACTAATGCAGGGACTTATAAGAAAGGAACGGGGCAGGATTTCAAGATGTGACTTCGACTTTAAGACTGAAAGTTGAGGGAGGAGGAGGGAGGTAATAATGAAAGTTGAGGGAGGAGGAGGGAGGTAATAATGATCGATGACCTATAGTTAAGTAATCTGAGCTCTCAGACCACTGTAGGCAAGCCCTGTGTTATCCTAGCCAGTTTTTGAAGGGAATGAAGCATAACTCACCTGGGGACCACACTCCCTTAACTCTCTGGCTGCCTTACTATTGTATTTGTTCTTCCTGCCATTCCCATAAGGCTCTGAACTAGGCTGTTCGAAATAAAGCACTTCCTCCAACAACTCCATAAATTACATAGTAGCGGGGGAGGGGGGAATGGAAATGGACAAAAATCACACCTAAGGAAGGAAAGGAATATTAAGGTAAACATGAAGTTGAAAAGAAAGACAAGAAACTCAATACAGAGAGCAATTCCTCTTTTCTCTCTTTTTTCCTGAGAATAAGGTAAAACTCTTTGGAGGACAGTAACCTCATTACCTAACACATTTTTTTATACAACCCTTGTAATAACTGGAATCCTAAATGATAGTCTGAAAATACGTGTCACAGCATACTCTGAGCAAGTAACTTAATGTTGAGATCTAATTATGTTTAAATATGTAAGGGGAAAAAAAAAGAACTTAGCATTGCCTACTGTGAACAAATTGGAAAGAAAACACTCCAAAAAAATTTTTTTTCACAATCATGCCTGAAATTCCACCACTAACATTCTTTCTTTGGGATTGAGTCATTTATATCAAAAATTATTCTTTTTTTTTTAAGATTTATTTATTTATTTATTTATTTATTTATTTATTTATTTGACAGAGAGATAGAGACAGCCAGCGAGAGAGGGAACACAAACAGCGGGAGTGGGAGAGGAAGAAGCAGGCTCATAGCGGAGGAGCCTGATGCGGGCTCGATCCCAGAACGCTGGGATCACGCCCTGAGCCGAAGGCAGACGCTTAACGACTGCACCCCCCAGGCGCCCCTCAAAAATTATTCTTGTATTCATTTACTCAACAAACATGTAATAACATTAATCATCAAATTCTAATTCCTTCAGTGAACTAGGCACTCTACTGTCTTGTCTTGAACAAGGCAGACTGGAAGCTATTTATCAGTAAAAGAAAGATAATGAACCAGTAAACGGATACACTTACAGAAAGGTATAAAGGCAGAGAAGAAAAAAGAGTGACCCCGAGGGATGGAAACGCTACTTAAATTCGGGAAGGGAGAGAGAACTACTCTGGGTTGCCACTTAAATCAGAAACGCCAGCTATGCAAACACGAGGGCAGTGGCGTTCCTAGCAAATAGCAAGAGCAAAGGTCCTGAAGCAAGAAGAAAAGTGATGTTGTAGGAAGAGAGAAGACCAGTGGGGCTGGCCTGGCACAGACAGGGAGTGGTACCAGGCAGGTTCCGAGAGGGAGGCAGGGCCTTGTAGGCAGTGGTAGGAAGTTTGTCGTTTACGGTATGGATTCCTGACAGGGTGACACTAAGTTACTAATGTTGGAATAAAAATCATTCTTTTTTTTTTTTTTTTTTTTCCTTTTTCAGAGTCACCAAAGAAGTGGACCTTCATTCACCAAGCCAGTCTATCAGGCATAGATCTAGGAAGAACCGACTATTTTCCAGGGATCGGCTAGAGGTGGGGGGTCTAAAAATGAGAATGCCATGGACCCAGGTGGGTCTACAAACTGTTACTGCACAGATGATGGGAAATTGAGGTGCCGGGGGTAACACAGTCCAGAAGGGACCAAGGAAATCATCCTGAAGGAAATGAGGAATCACGGAACCCGTAGGAGTCACCCCAGTGAAAGGCCACAAGGTTCTAGACCCAGGGAGCAACCACGGAGGAGCCTGGGACCACAATCAGGAAGAAGGAAATCTAATGCAAATCTAAAGAAACCATTGCATTAAAAAAATCAACTTTCCCCACATCTCGAGCTTGGATGAGCCCAGAATGTGGAAACAAAAATCCAGTGAGAAACAGCATTCTGAAAGCATAAGAGCTGAGCAAAGTAGGAGAAGAAACAGAGTGATTGTTTCATATCATCCTTGCCTTTGTTTCTTAAACAAAAGCCATTAAATAGAATGCACAGCCCCCTTTGAACTATGACATGCCTTTTAGGACTGTAATGAGTTAACAGTGATAATCCTATTTGGCCAGAATTAGGACAGAACTGAAGCCCTTGGAGTTAGAGATCTGTTCTACTAGTTCCAGCCTCTCCCCTTGCTTCTGGGCATGGCTTTCTCCTTACAGGTTGAACTCACACAATTAGCAGATGCCTATAAGAAAAGAGAGCCAGCCCCCACTGTGGAGGGCCAATCAGAGGAAATGCTGGGAATGTCAAAGTATCTCCGAGCTTCCTGCTGGAAGTGGCAAGTGAATTGCAGGATGCAGCAACTAAGTAAATTACAAAGCAAATAAAAAATGTAACCACCGAAATAGATGGCACAATGCTTCATAGCCACTGAACAGTAATCTCTGTGCCCTAATAATAGAGTTCAAAAATCAGGGTTTTTAAAAAAAGATTGTGTTTATTTATTTATTTGAAAGAGAGAGTGAGCGAAAGAACACATGCAGGGGGAGTGGTAGAGGGAGAGGGAGAAGCAGGCTCCCCGCTGGGCAGGAAGCCTGACACAGGGCTCCATCCAAGGATCTGACCTGAGCTCTGACCTGAGCTGAAGGCAGCAGCTTAATGACTGAGCCACCCATGCACCCCTCAAAAATCAGTTCTAAAGACAGAGGGGTAACTTGGAGAATCCAAGGGCAAAAAGAAGTCAGTTCCCAAGAAGGCCAGGAGCCGGGGTCTGAGAGACAAGAGGAACTCAGCTACAGTTTCCTCTATCTTCAAACTTGCCTCTCTCTACTCTCCTGTTCTTCCCTGGAAAACAGCTTTCCTGGCTCCTAAGTCCAGGAGTCAAAGTAAAGCTACCTCAGTGCTCCCCGACCCTGAATAAATCAACCACCTTGACCCAATCCCAAATTCTCTGGTGAGAAAATACGAGTGGCCTCGCCTGGCCTCTCCCCTGCTCTCTCCCAACCCTGTGATGAGGGAGGTGATGGGAGTGGGGAGGGTGGAGGCTGCCAACATGGCTGCCAGGGCTCATCTCCGTTCAGGGGCAGAGATTTCCCAGAGAATAGGCACTGGAGAGATTGCCAGAGAAGCACGCATCCTGCACCACAGTGTTTTCTGTAGTCAAGTCAGTGGGGCTCCATTTCTGCTCAGTGACAGTCTTCGCCGGGCCTCTCACACGAAGATGGAGGCCCAGCGGCCCAGGCCAAAGTCTTCAACGGTGACTGGCAGCTTTCTTGACATCTCTTTATTTCGGGTGGCTTCCAGACACCAAGTCCCCTTGTCTCTTGCAGTTTCAAGCTGCCATTCCCACTTAAGTCTTCCACTAATTCCCAGTTTCCCTGTGTGATGTATACCTCTTGACAAGGATTTCTTGTTCTTTCTTTTTCTTTCTTTCTTTCTTTCTTTCTTTCTTTCTTTCTTTCTTTCTTCCTTTCTTTTAGATTTTATTTATTTATTTGACAGAAAGAGACAGCAAGAGAGGGAACACAAGCAAGGGGAGTGTGAGAGGAAGAAGCAGGCTTCCCGATGAGCAGGGAGCCCGATGCGGGGCTCGATCCCAGGACCCTGGGATCATGACCCAAGCTGAAGGCAGACACTCAATAGCTGAGCCACCCAGGCGCCCCTTGACACAGATTTCTTTAAAGAGCAAAAGCACTCGCCCAGTTGGTGACTGTCCGTGAACAGGGCTCTCGGCTCAGTTGAGACCAGCACATAGAGCAAGCGGGAGGGACGAAGCAGATGCCAGCAGAAGGCCAACCTTCTGCCACTGTCCCTCCCATACCTATTCAGATGAAAATGTGGGCGGTCCCATAACTTTTCTGATGGCTTTCAGGTAATAAAAGTCCTTTGATCAGTAAAGCCATAAAATACGGTTTGAATTCAGAAATTGTAATGTGATTGTCAACTACTTTGCTCACCACTTCAAGCTTCATTCAGAGAGAGGCCTTCCCTGTACTCCCCCAGCTGGGGTCCCACGCAGGCAGGCTGGGTCCTCCCGGAAAGGGGAAAGGAAACTCCTTCAAATTCATAACATAGGGAGAAAAGAGAATTCGGAGGATACCAAATTCATGCTCAAGTGTTCCAGCTGCAAGGAGACTTTGCTCTGGGCCTGGCCAATGACTAAACCAAGCACTTGCTCTCTTGGGTGCTTTCTTTTTTTGCATTTTAACAAATTTTTTTAAGGATTTTATTTATTTATTTGAGGCAGAGAGATCCAGAGAGAGAGAAAGCATGAGCAGGAGGAGAGGCAGGGTGAGAGGGAGAAGCAGACTCCCTGCTGAGCCAGGAGCCCGATGGTGGGGCTCTCGATCTCAGCACTCTGGAATCATGACCTGAGCCAAAGGCAGACTCTTAACCATCGGAGCCACCCAGGCGCCCCTCTTGGGTGCTTTCTAACAGTCTTAGAGACGTGAGCATGAAACATCCCGCTCAGCCTCTCCCGTGCTGGTCAATGCACTTCGCTCTGGCTGCCACTTCCCCCCTTGGGCTGCTGTCTACAAATTCACCTGTGGATCCCTCCACAGGTGTTGCTCTCGGGCAGGGTTTACACAGCTGCAGCACAGCTCTCGCTCACCAAATGGCTCTCTTCCGGGTGCACAGGAAACATTCGTACGCCCCGCACTCCCGTCCATACTGGAGTGCCCCTGACTCTCAGAGCACTCGGGTCTTGAGTATTCTCTCTCCTCCTTCCCTGCTCTCGCTCTCTCTCTCTGAGCTGCTGCCACAAACCAGTACCTTCAGCCTCTCAATTTTAGCTATCTCGGGCCAAAGTCAGATACTGTCAGAACCAGAGAACACCAATCAAGTTGCCCTGGGGTCCCCTGATGCCCCTCCCCGGGGAGACTAAGGAGGAAGACCTGGGACCAGAGGTTAGGTGGACTCAGCCCCGCTTTCTTTGAAGAAAACTTCCTCATAGAGCCTTCCTAAACTCCACTTCCGCTGCCCTTTTATGATCCTATTTTGAGTGAGGGATTTTTCAGAGTCAACAAGGAGCTAAGATATTTCCTTTGAGATTTGCTCCCTGCTCTGGCAACTTGAGAATTTGACATCCGTTGTCTCTTGGGACCTCAGTAAGAACTTTACTTTTATATCTTGTCATACTCATGTGAACCTGCAAAAACTGCTTTTGTTCATTAACATGAAACTAAGAAAATGTGTTCTCTAAAATCATAGACTGTTGGAAACTTAGTTGAGTATCAATAAGAATGGACCCCCCCCCCCAAAAAAAAAAAAAAAACTTGCCTGGATGATGGGAGCCTGTGGGTCACTCTGACACAGAGAAGTAGCCTTGACTTCCAGCCGAGGTGCAGACCTTCAGATAAAGGATTTGGAGACACAGCATGCCACCTTAATCCAAGGAAACAGGACTCCAAGTTTGCCTTTCAGCCCAGACCTGATGTTAGTAAAAACATTACTAAATGTTTATAAAGTATTACTCACAGCCTTGCTCTGCTTTGAGACCATCATAGCACTCTTTCATTTAAATCTTACCTAACCACCACCCTTCCTGCACACCCTGCAATAACCTTGTCTCCTTTGTTTGGTGGGGCCCTCCCTGGGTCCCTTGGATCATCAACCTAAATTAGACTTCGGCTTTGTCTCTGGTGGTGTGTGACTATTGGACGCTATCACGAATGATCAATTCTTTCCAGATCAAGTTGCCAGCTCTCCTCTCACTTTTCCAGGCTCTGTCTTCATATCTGCATCTCCTTTTACTCTGCACCAGGTCATACAACCACATCGCCCCCAGCGAACCATCACCAGAGTCATCCAGAGTGCTGCAGCTACAATTGTATAACACTCAAAAAGCCATATACAGGGGCGCCTGGGTGGCTTGGTCAGTTAAGCCTCTGACTCTTGATTTCAGCTCAGATCATGATCTCAGGGTCCTGGGATCAAGCCCCACGCCGGGCTCCACACTCAGCAGGAAGTCCGCGTGAGGACTTCTCTCTCTCTCTCCCCGTCCCCCTACTCATGCACACGCACTCCCGTTCTCTCTTTCTCTAAAATAAATAAATAAATCTTTTTTAAAAAACCCATAAATATGTGCATATATGGCAACAATAACAACTATAGATGTTTCTCCTAGCAAAAGGAGAAGTTATTAAAGGATATTTAAAGAACCTGAAGAGCTTTTTCAGATTACACGAGCCCTGAGAAACTAACACAATCCTTCCTGCTGTCCTCTCCCCACACATACGTAATTGACTAATTCATTACAGCAATGATCCTGTTAACAAGGGTAGAGTACCTTCGGCTATGTTTATGGGAGGTTAAGAAACTCTGCTTTAGCCCTCACTCATCTGATGGGCCCTTGATCAAAATTTTAAGTCCACAAGTTTGGGGGAATATTTTTTTCTCTTAGCTAAAAATACCAGCTTGACGTTGCTTATAAAATGAAAGGGAAGAAACCGTCCCCATGATGAGAGGGGCTTTGTGTGACTCATTCCCAATGGTACCCCCAGTGGCATCCCCAGGTCTGGCCCATCGTAAGTGCCCAGCGAACATGGGCTGCACTGGTAAATTCAGAACTCATTTTAAAATGGGAGAGTTTTGATCCGCCAATCGTACAAAGCAAGCTACATTCATCAAAACTATTAACAGTGACTGTGCTCTATTCTATTCGTATTTATTTGGCAACGCTTCAAGATTGGTTTCTGATGCAATCAGCAGTTGGCTGCTCCCTCAAGGACTTCTGTGTATAAACTGAGAGCCATTTGATAACTCTGAGGAGTAGGGGGTGAGGAGTGACAGCAAGATATGTGGGGTGTCTGCACGCTGATCACCAATGATTCCATGAAAGCCTTTCCACAAACCTGTATGTGGGCCTCAGCATAGTATAATAACGTGTGTGTTAGAGGAAGACAGTCAAGGAGCCCTGGAATGATGGAATTCTGATAATAGCTGATCATTAGGCTGATAATGAGACCTGCTGGTGTGCTAACCTCAAAAGCCTCAGCCTGTTGGTGAGCCAGCCTCCCGTCGTTCAACCCTGATGCGCCCTGTAACGTATCTGATGCTCTCGTTGTGGGTATAGAGAAAGAGACAGATAATAGAGAGATGGACATGAATCGCTTAGAGTTTCTCATGCTGAACCAAGTGGGCCTCCATCCTCCCACGCGCCCATGTGTGGAATTCAGTCAATTTGAGGGAGTCAGAGTGGTTTTACAACATCCTTCCTATCTCTGATGTTTGAAGTTAGGATAAGAAAACGACCTTTTAAATTGCATTTAGCATTTTAAGAAAAGATCAAAGATCTCTCTTCTGTGATCACACAGTGAGAATGATGACAGCTACCAAACAGTCCATCTTGTCACTATGTAGCCACTTTCATGGTGCAAGAACGGACCCCAAAAATGAAGCACATCTTCGATCTGTAACACTCACAATGGGAGTAAGCATTTTGCATTCGGAAAGCAGGGCATCGATCCAAAAGTTGAGGAAAAAAATACTCTTATGCTGAAATGAGTTATGCACAACTTATATTTAATTAATCTCAGTCATCTCTGTACTTACCTCGTGGGGCTCACAAGGGAACATCGCGAGCAAAATCGCTCTCGTGCTGCTTAGGTTCCCCAGAAACGACACCGTCATTCATTAATCAGAGCTGACCTAGAAAGCAGAAGCTCCCTCCTCTCACCATTTAAAACCTGAGTAACTCTTCGTTGTGCAGAGAAGATTAAGACACATGGAACAGAGAAGCAGTTGCGACGTAGAAAGCCATAAAAGCTGCGGCAGAAAAAACAGTCTGAGAATGTGCGAATACGGGGTGCTCCCAGCATTCAGGGCCACCACCAACAAAGACAGAACTTAGGAGATGGGATTCTTTTGCTTGATTGCCTCTATTTTCTTAACTTTCCACGACTGTACCTTTAGCAAAAAATTCCTCACTCCCTGAACTATGAGCAGAAAATAAAGGAACTTAATAAATAAGTCTCTGATTCATAGATTCGAACATTTAAAACATTAAACATTCCTAAATTCTAACATTTGAAAAACAATGAAGCCATGTAACCAAGAGTATATATAGAGAAATATACTAAATAATAATAAATTTAAGAATGCAGGATATGTATAACATAGCTGAAGAATTGACTAGAGAGGTGAATGTCCTTACAGACAAGACTGCTATAGGATATACATAATTTAAAGTTCTAGGGGCACCTGGGTGGCTCAGTCAGTTAAGCATCTGACTCTTGATTTCAGCTCAGGTCATGATCTCAGAGTCATGAGATCAAGCCCAGCATCAGGCTTCACACGCCACGTGGCAAAGCTGATTCCCACTCCCGTATGGCAGCAGCTGACAAGAGCAGAGATAGTGCCCCCCTTGAGATCTGCTTAAGATTCTCTCTCTCTCTCTGCCCCTCCCCCACTCACACACTCGCTTGCTCTCTCTCTCAAATAAATACATCTTTTTAAAAAATATTATTGCTATGTGTTGATATTTCATCTTATTTAAGATGCTAATGACTGTCATTCATTCAAGAAGAAATGACTGAGCACCTACTATGTGCCGATGATTGTAGTGGGTACTGGATTGGGGGGAAGAATAAGAAAATGTTTAAGGTGAAATTCAGTCTCTAGAAGATTACAGAATTCTGATCTGTGCATTTGCAATCATTATGGCCAGTGTGGACATTGGCCTGAGCCCCTGTTCGACTCTAGTGTCACATGAGTTACACAAACAAATGAATATGGACTCTAGCAAGGAACAAAAGAAAACAAGGCACATAGCACACGAATGGAATTAACGGCACCAATTAACTGGAGTGGGATTGACGAAAGACATGGTGTTACAGGAGTTCCGATTCCCACGTATTTCCTTAAAGGCAGTGAATTCAGAACAAAGTCCAGATGATTCTGAAAAAGTGAACAAATTGTTGAAGACTCTCCAAAGGAGAGGATATAATGATATTAGAACCCTGAATGTCAGTGCCAGTTTCGACCCGAAAGCTAGTCGTATGACCTTGGACATCTTATTTACCTTTTGAAGGCTATTTCCTTACTGATAAGTGTGTGGTTGGGAATCTGCCCAAGAAGCCACAAACTTCAGTTACGTTGGATGGGCGCAGATTATGTAAAAATTGGATTAGCTGCCAACCTTTCAAAATCAGGAGATTTCATGTAAATATCCAATGTACTAGTTTCTATTTTTTTTAAACAAAGAAGCTCTGGCAAAGCTGACCCACACTGCCACATAGCAGCACTGCCAAGAGCAGAGACCGTGTCCCCTCTAGAGCTGCATGTGCTTTGCAGTCTGCCACGGACCATGTCCAACCTGCTTCACTCCTACTCTCTGCTACCTACCTGGCCTCTGTAGGTATCTGAGTTTGCCTCTCCTGAAATGGATCATTTTTAAGGGTTTGCTGTTGCTGTTGCTGAAAGTTATTGGAACCTCTTCAAGTTAATATAAATTTAAAATATATATTGTTGGGGAGCGCCTGGGGGGTGCAGTCGTTGAGCGTCTGCCTCCGGCTCAGGGCGTGATCCCGGCGTTGTGGGATCGAGCCCCACATCAGGCTCCTGCGCTATGAGCCTGCTTCTTCCTCTCCCACTCCCCCTGCTTGTGTCCCCTCTCTCGCTGTCTCTCTCTCTCTGTGTCAAATAAATAAATAAAATCTTTAAAAAAGTAGGGGCGCCTGGGTAGCGCAGTCGTTGGGCGTCTGCCTTCGGCTCAGGGCGTGATCCCGGCGTTCAGGGATCCAGTCCCGCATCGGGCTCCTCGTCTGGGAGCCTGCCTCTCCCTCTCCCCTGCTGTGTTCCCTCTCTCGCTGGCTGTCTGTCTGTCACATAAATAAATAAAATCTTAAAAAAAAAAACTTTAAATAAATAAAATAAAAAAAATAATAAAATATATGTTGTTGGGAGAAGAGACGGATCTCCCATACGAAATTCCACACAATATATGTAGAGGGTCCACCCTCAAGAAGGGGCCCATACTCTCATACTTTAAGTGTGTGCTGTGCATGGTGACTGCCTTCCAAAGAGTTCGGTAAGAAAAGGGAGGGAAGGAAGAGTAACTCTTCAACGGAGAAACCTGGTAATGCTAGCTGAGCCAGGCGCCGAAGGCCAACATCAGCAGCGATGACACTTCATGTTGACATTATTTATGGTCTCCCTCCCCAAATCCATAACCCCAGTCTAATCATGAGAAAACATCAGAGAAATCCCGAGAGAGGGACATTCTACAAAATACTTCACCAATACTCCTCAAAGCTATCAAGGTCATCAAAAACAAGACAAGTCTGAGAATATCACAACCAAGAGAAAGCTAAGGAGATAGAAAGCTAATGTAATATGGTAGCCTAGATGGAATTCTGACCCAGAAAAAAGGACATCATGCAAAAATGAAGGAGATCTAATTAAACCGTGGACTTTAATTAACAGCAGTGTGTAGACATTGTTACATTAGTTATAACGAATGTACCATACTAAGGTAAGATGTTCGTACTAGGGGAAACTCCAGGGTATATGGGAACTCTGTACCATCTTCATAACTTCTCTATAAATCTAGAAGTGTTCTAAAAAAAGTTTACTTTTAAAATATTTTATATATGTATGTGTCTATACATCTATACGAAGGACACGGAAGTGTTTCAAAGGATCAGTGGAAGATCTGGACGCTCAAGGCTGGGAAGACAAGGTCAGGCTTACCGCATGCAGCACTGCCATTACTGTGACTCAGCTCCGTCACGTCTTAGTCACTGCGTTTCTCAGTTCCACATTGCGCACTCCTCAAAGAAAGCCCATTGCTTCGCCCTGGGGAGGAGTCAGAGTCTGGAGCTACTCATTCTACCCAGGGTTCCGTGTGGGAATCATGGCAGCCCTACCCATGCCTGTGTGTAGGTGACCATTTTCATAAAAGGAGGAAGAGCTGGGAGCCAGACAGGCCCCTTTCAGCTCTGCAATTCTGAGTAAGATGGGGAAAGAGAAGAGGTTTAGCCACTAAAGTCAATGTCCTAAAACACAAGGCCAGATATTCCACAACAGGGGCGCCTGGGTGGCACAGCGGTTAGGCGTCTGCCTTCGGCTCAGGGCGTGATCCCGGCGTTATGGGATCGAGCCCCACATCAGGCTCCTGCACTATGAGCCTGCTTCTTCCTCTCCCACTCCCCCTGCTTGTGTTCCCTCTCTCGCTGGCTGTCTCTATCTCTGTCGAATGAATAAATGAAATCTTAAAAAGAAAAAAAAAGGTATTCCACAACAAAGGAGCAGCATCCTTGCCATTCATACATACGAGAAAAGCTTTGGTGGCAATCGCAAACTTTTATGAAATCAAGAGTTACAAAAACTGTTTCCTGCAAAAATTGATTCAGTCCCCCAAGTACTCGAGTTAACTCTCCTAACTTGTAACCACAAGTCCTTCTGCTTTTTCAAAATTATATTTGGGGAAAGTCTACGAGTACTCACAGTAATTGGAAAGCATGGATGTTTTGATACATTGATATGGTGGAAGGGAGACCAATCCAATGCGGATCAGCTAGGAGTTCCATGGAATAGTGACGTAAGGGTCACTGCCCTAAACCAGCCCATGGAGTCGGTGTCATGGCACAAATTAGGAAAAGACACCCCTCCTCAAGATACTTCATGGGAAAACTGTCATCATAGGCTGCTTGTGTTAGAACAAGACACTTCACTGACATCCGCCAGGAATTTGTGAAAATAAAAATACAAATGCGTGATACCAATGGTGTGACCTCAGTTACCTGTGTCCCGCCCAAGCTGCACAGCCATATGCTGTCACTCTGGGTGCCATTGTCTGTTATGAGCAAGTGTCATCTCTTAGAGCCTTGGCAAGCTTGAGCTTACTTTCATGTCTCTCTGTGTGTAATTCTCCCAATGGAGTGAGCATTCCAGCTGTCGTGGGTAATCATCATTTTGTTTACCTCGGATTGCACTAAAGAATCCAACTCTTGGACTACTCCTGTAATTGCACTTTCCTTAACCACCACAATGGGGATAAGAACACTCATGGTGCGGGGGTGTTACCAACACTGAGCGAGAGGACACATCAAAGCAGTGAGCACAGCGCCTGACAGCTCATGAGGCCTCCCTTGACACCGGGGTTCGTCCTTCCCTACTTAGAAACCTTCCATGGCTCACCAGACCAGTCAGGGTTCTCTGTCGAAAGGCCATAGCGTTGTTCTTGCTTGCGGAAGTGCTCCCAGACGTGTAGTCGCTCATTTCTGTGTGCGGGAAGATGGAATGGTTTTTACCTGCCTTGCTTCAGTGAGACCAAATCCAGCTACACCGTCTGTAGACAGACAGTGTGGGTTTCCTCTTCGTAGACTATATCGCAAGAAGCAGTTTCTGACTTCTATGTGTTACAGAACCAATTTCCAAATGGAATGTGATGAAGCTTGAGAAATCCATTCCAAAGACCTTTTTATCCTTGAAAAATATTTGCTTGCTTTATTTATCTACTTGGATTGAGATTATATATCTTAAGTTAACTGTGTTATGAGTTACACTGGGTTATAGTGAAGTAAAATTAAAACATAAATTTGCAACAGTATTTAAATATGGAGAACTGAAAATGCCATTCATAAAAATACACATTTCCTCCACCCACATTATTCTTCTGGTGCCTTTCACTGCCACAAGTAGGGAAACTGTAGGTCTAAGGTACTGTGGGAGGCTTCTTACTTACATCCTCCAGCCCCCCCCCCCCCCCCCCGTGTCATCTCTACGTGAAAGAGTCAGGTCACTGGAGGACAAAAGCATCAGAGCTCAGTGTGAACTGAAGGAAGAGAAATGAGTTGAGGGAGAGAAATACATAGGCTGAGAAATACCTTGAAAGAGGGCCTTCCTTTTGGGGTTCTGCATGAATAAAACCTTTGGGGCAGCAACAAGCTAACTATGTTTAGAGGAAAAGGGAGATACAAGCTGGAACAAAAGATTTCTGTCGGGAAGGGTTGGACAACAGTGAAATCACCTACATTACCAGGCTGAGATATTTGGACTAGGTCCTAAGACCAATAGGGGTTGCCAGATATTTTTAGCTAGTGAAGAGAATGTATTTTAGGAAAATTGTATCTGGTGGGGGGAGGGGAAGACTATTTCAAAATAAAATAATTGAAATTATTTTTATCTTATTTGTTATAATACTAGTGAGAAAGAGGACCCTTATAATAAGCCTACTTAAAAAAATATTGAAGTCACCAATTACTTATCAATAGTGGGAAAGGGTCATATTAAAATCATCACACATCTTTCACACCCATTTCTCCCTCCATGCTCTTAATTATTCAGGGTGGGTCCCAAATCTTTGCTTCACAATTGTTGATGTATAGTCATATTTTTTTCACTAATTTAAAATATTTAATTTCTATCCCAAACCATCTATTTCTCCGTTTTCAACTTTTTTGAATGTGTTTCTTTGTTTACCTGTTTTACCGTGGTTCATGGTGCAGGAAGATGCTAGGAGTGGCCGGTTGTGAGACTCATCCCCTTGACTGTAACTGAGATGCTAACCAAGGCCAAGTGCTCCAGGAGGAAGAGACCTGCCCTGAGATCTCAGGGCTCAGAGCCCCTTCTGAGACTCTGTGGTCTGAGAAGCTTCCTCCCCACTGAGGACATGGGAAGCTCACCACTCCCGGAGCTTAACTCACCCCAAAACTTGTATCTGGAAGGTCTGAAACCTTCATGGGGCAAGTAGAAACCAGAAAAAAAGTGGACATTCAAATATGGAAGCAGTTTTACATCCTGTGAAAGCTAAAGACCAGGATATATCTTTGGGGCAGAATATTCTGGAAAAACCAAGGAAAGGTTAATTATAGATATGAAAATCAACACCAAATGAGAAAAGATCTTTTCATGCTATTGCTTCAAACATCTAACTTGCTCCATGTTAAGTAATGGTAAGAGTAAAGACCCATTACATATGTTACCCAGATTATGTCATTCAGTCCTCACAATAAACACCATGGCGGGGCGGGGGGGGTATATATGTCACTCTCACTATTTTACAGATAAGAAAACTGAGACTAGATCAGTGATAATAATCACTCAAATTTAGGTGATTAATAATTTGCAGAACTGGGGATCAAACCTGTCTGCCTCATATCAAGGTCAAACACTTTTCTGTCACTCTCAACCCTTTGGATTAATTTTTCTTCATAGGGGGGCACCTGAGTGGCTCAGTCCATTAAGCATATGACTCTTGGCTTTGGCTCAGGTCGTGATCTCAGGGTTGTGATCTCAGGGTCATTATCTCAGGGTCCTGAGATCAAGTCCCATGTGGGGCTCTGCACTCAGCAGGAAGTCTACTTGAGATTCTCTCTGGTCCTCCCCACTGTGCTCGCATGTGAACGCGTGCACACTCTCTCCAAAATAAATCTTTAAAAATCTTTTTTTCTTCATAGAAGTTTTTTAAAGAATTTATTTAGGGGAGCCAGGGTGGCTCAGTTGGGTAAGCATCTGCCTTCAGCTCAGGTCATGATCCTGGGGTCCTGGGATGGAGCCCCACATCAGGCTCCTTGCTCAGCACAGAGCCTGCTTCTCCCTCTCCGTCTGCCCCTCCCCCTGCTTATGCTCTCTCTCTCTTTCTCTCTCTGACAAATAAATAAATAAAATCTTTAAAAAAGTAATAAAGAATTTATTTAGACTTCACTGTCCCTGCAACCCATTACTTGTATTTATAGCCATGTGTGTGTTTAGCTGTGAAGATACAGAAGATTAAAAAAAAACCCTGCTTTCCTAAGAAAGTTGGAGAGACACCCGTTGCATTTTGTGCTAGCCCAGGGCCATGTGACCAAATGAATCACAGAGCCAGCGAGAACTCCGATCTTCCATGTTTTGTAATGAACCCTGTGCTAAAGGACTTGGGAGCAACTTAGCAGGCAGTCGATCCTGGCAAGGAGAATAAAAGTAGGAGAGAAAGATGAGTGGAGACCTTGTGTTGACCAAAGTGGATGAGATAATTATAACCCATATAAACGCCGGAATGTCTTGTAGTCCCTGTCCTGAAGAAGTAGTATTAAACTAACCGTAAGTTCAGAGGCTGAGCCATTAACATTCTTCTTTAAAAGAAATGCCCATGACTCAGTGGTAGGTAGAGCAGGGGAGCCAAGAAGTTTTGCACAATAAAACTTTGAAAAATCTCTCTTCCATCTCTAACAGCCATTTTACATTAAAAAAAAAAAAAAAGTTGTCGGTCCCCAAAACTCTCTCTGTCATTCTCAGGTTTCCCTTGGGTATCTCATCTCTCTTTGTCACGGTCTCTTTCCTTCAATTTCTACTCTTTGTCCTCTCCCATGGGTAAAATTCAATCCTTTCTAGAATGCGTCCCTGCAACGTCTTCATTTTCTCTGAACCCAAATCCTGCACCATAAAAGCCCAGGAACTAAGCTGAGATGGGGAGAATTCCCTTTAGCAGATATGCAAGGGAAGCTATGAACACTCACATGCCAATACGACCTGGTGAAATTTGGGTTACTCAGTTCTATATATCATCTGAAGATCCCCTTCTGCCTCCATTTCTCTGTCAAGAAGTCCCAGCCAATGTATGGTGACTATAGTTCTTAATGCTGTGTTGTATATTTGAAAGTTGCTAAGAGAGTAAATCTTAAAAATTCTCATCACTAGAAAAAAAGTTGTGTAAGTATATGGTGACAGCTGTTAACTAGACTTACTGAGATGATCATTTAACTGTACACTTGACCCTTGAACTATGCAGGTGTTAGGGGCACTGACACCACACCCCCTAGTCAAAAGTCTACATACAGACTTCTTGGGAAGATGGCGGAGTAGGAAAATCTTAAGCTCACCTCACCCCATGGACACGACTAGATAACACCCCCAACAGTGCAAGTAACCCAGAACATGGCCTGAAGACTGGCAGAACAGACTCTCCACAGCTAATTGTGGAAAAGAGCCCACATCAAAGAGGATCGGAGGAGTAGAGACATGGTCAGGAGTGAAACAGACCAGTGTGGGACTGTCCCCAAGAGGGAGGGACACTGCAGGTGCAGAGAGGAGAGTAAAATAGATCCAAGCACCAAGCACCCCAGATGGAGGGGAACCCACAGTTGGGAGAACACAAATCTCCATAACATTGGGCTTTGAAAACCAGAGGGGCCTAATTTCACAAGTTCTTTCAATCTGGGGGCTTAACATCTGGAACTCAAAAATCAGCTCAGCTCTGGGGTAGCCAGGAGGGTGATAGGAAACCGAATCCCTGCCCTTAAAGAGACAGTGCAACAAACAGCCCCAAGGAGATACAGCATTGAAGCAGCAGTCTAAGACACACCTGGGGTATCCATGAAGGAGATTTATTTATTAACCTCAGAACATGTGCAGGAGGGGCAAAGATCTTTAGGAGACTTCTCCAGGAACAAAGGAGCTGGCTGGCACCATTTCCTTCCCCTACCCCGCAGCCTAGACACACGGACACCTGTGGACACCAGGACAGCACCAACTCGCTCTACTTAGCTTGCCAACAGTGTGCTCCACCCCCACTTTCCCCTGCAGACATGCCCCCTCCATGCAGGCCTGGCTCCAGGTCTCCCCAGCAGACCCACACAAACCTTGCTAACATCAAGCACCTGGCCCCATGTTCTCCTGCAGACCTGCCCCCTCCAGTACATCCTTGGCCAGCACCCATTCAAAGCAGTGCCAAGAGCCTGGCAGTGTGCAAGCAGCCCCAACAGGGGCCAGCACCTCTCCAAAGTGACTCCTGCCCCAGGGGAGGAGATAGCCACACACACCAGTCTGACTGTGGCCCCAGCAGTCGCCCACCAATGGAAGCGTCTCGGGGGAGAACACAGGGAAAGCGCCCTGCAGTTCCATGCTACTGCATCCCTGGCAAACATTTAGTCCGACTCAACTCCAAGCCCAAGACAACCCCAGAATGGAACAAGCTCTGCCCACAAGAGGCAAAGAGGCCCACTGCACGGATAAAGCAGATGTAGGCTCTACATACAGGAATATTATGCAGCCATCAAAAAGAATGAAATCGAGCCATTTGCGATGATATGGATGGAACTAGAGGGTATCATGCTAAGCGGAATAAGCCAATCGGACAAAGACAATTATCATATGATCTCACTGATAGGTGGAACTTGAGAAACGAGGCAGAGGATCACAGGGGAAGAGAGGAAAAAATGAAACAAGACGAAACCAGAGAGGGAGACAAACCATAAGAGACTCTTAATCTCAGGAAACAAACTGAGGGTTGCTGGAGGGGAGGGGGTGGGGGAATGGGGTAACTGGGTGATGGACACTGGGGAGAGTATGTGTTGTGCGGAGCACCGTGTGTTGTGTAAGACTGATGAATCACAGACCTGTACCCCTGAAACAAATAATACATTATATGTTAATAATAAAAATAAAATTAAGAAAAGAGAGAGAGGGGCGCCTGGGTGGCACAGCGGTTGAGCATCTGCCTTCGGTTCAGGGCGTGATCCCGGCGTTCTGGGATCGAGCCCCACATCAGGCTCCTCCGCTCTGAGCCTGCTTCTTCCTCTCCCACTCCCCCTGCTTGTGTTTCCTCTCTCGCTGGCTGTCTCTATCTCTGTCGAATAAATAAATAAAATCTTTAAAAAAAAAGAGAGAGAGAGAGAGAGACCCACTGCAGGCAATTAGCCTGAAGGCAAACGTGGCTCAGCCACAACAGTAGGGTACACACACACATACACACGCACACACACACACACACACACACAGAGGAGACACCCCTGAAGTGCCAGATTCTGGTGAACAGGGGACATTGCCTCTAGAGCACAATAGGACTGCTTCATAAAGCCACCACTTTCAAGAGCAGGAGACGTAGCTCACTTTCCTAACACACAGAAACAGACACAGAAAGACAGAAGGAGAAGACAGAGGAATATGTCCCAAATGAAAGACCAGGACAAAACCACAGCAAGAGAGCTAAATGAAATGGAGATAGGTAACATGCCTGATAATTTAAAGTAATGATCACAAAGATACATGCTGAACTTTGGAAAAGAGTAGAGACCTCAGTGAGACCCTGTGAGACCGGTAGAGACCAGCAGAGACCCAGTGAGACAAAGAGATAGAAAGCATAAAAAAGAACCAATCAGCGATGAAGAACTCAACTGAAATTGAAATTACACTAGAGGGAGTAAATGATAGACTAGAGGAAGCAGAATGGATCTTTAACCTGGAGGACAAAGTGATGGGAAAGCCATCACGCTAAACAGAAGAGAGGGAAAAAAATAATAATCAAAAATAAAAATAGACTTAGGGAACTCAGCAACACCATCAAGCATAAGAAGTTTCACATTATAGAGAGCCCAGAAGGAGAAGAGAGAGAAAGGGGGGCAGAATGTTTATTTGAGGAAATAACAGCTAAAAACTCCCTGAATCTGGGTAAGTAAACAGAAATCCAGATCCAGGAAGCACAGAGAGACCCCCAAAAAATCAACCAACACCCAAAAAACAAATAAGTCAAAAAATGGACAGAAGACATGAACAGACAGTTCTCCAAAGAAGACATACAAATGGCTAACAGACACATGAAAAATGCTCCACATCACTCGGCATCAGGGAAATACAAATCAAAACCACATTGAGGGAGCGTCTGGGTGGCTCAGTGTCCTGGGATCGAGCTCCACATTGTGCTCCTTGCTGAGAGTCTGCTTCTTCCTCTCCCACTCCCCCTGCTTGTGTTCCCTCTCTCGCTGGCTGTCTCTCTCTCTGTCAAATAAATAAATAAAATCTTTAAAAAAAAAACAAAACACACACACACATAGAGGGGTGCCTGGGTGGCTCAGTCAGTGAAGAGTCTGCCTTCGGCTCAGGTCATCATCCCAGGCTCCTGGGATTGAGCCCTGTGTCGGGCTCCTTGCTCAGCGGGAAGCCTGCTTCTCCTCTGCCTCTGTTGCTCCCCCTGCTTGTTCTCTCCCTCTCTTTCTGTCAAATAAATAAATTAAAAATCTTAAAAAAAAGAACCACATTAAGATATGACCTTACACCAGTTAAAATGGCAAACATTGACAAGGCAGGAAACAACAAATGTTGAAGAGGATGTGGAGAAAGGGGATCCCTCTTACAGTTGGTGGGAATGCAAACTGGTACAGCCACTTTGGAAAACAGTGTGAAGTTTCCTCAAAAAGTTGAAAATAGAGGTACCCTATAGCCCAGAAATTGCACTACCGGGTATTTACTGAAAGATACAGACGTAGTGAAGAGAAGGGCCATATGCCCCCCAATGTTCATAGCAGCAATGTCCACAAGAGCCAAACTGTGGAAGGAGCCGAGATGCCCTTCAACAGACGAATGGATGAAGAAGATGTGGTCCATATATACAATGGAATATTACTCAGCCGTCAGAAAGGATGAATACCCACCATTTGCATTGACATGGATGGAACTGGAGGGGATTGTGCTAAAAAACTGAATTTTAACCAAATTTTAAGTCCCAGACAAAACTAGGTTTTGTTTTCCCCAAATACAAGTTCTAACTTTGAGAAGGATTGCTGTTTTAAGAATTGTGAAATGAGGGACCCCTGGGTGGCTCGGTTCGTTAAGCGTCTGCCTTCGACTCAGGTCATGATCGCAGGGGTGTGAGATTGAGCCCCACATGGGGCTCCACACTCAGGGGGGAGTCTGCTTGTCTCTTTTTCCCTTGCCCCTCCCTATGCTTGCATGTGCTCTCTCGCTCTCCCTCTCTAAAATAAATAAATCTTCTAAAAAAAGAAAAGAAAGAATTATGAAATGACCAGGAGACAACGGATGAAGAAATTAGGTCCGGCATAAGAGCTACATCAACCAGGTCTGGGTGACTTAGGAGCCAGATGCTGGGGACACTTGCCCCCACCTCTCCAAGCCCTGCTGTCCTCATTTGCAAACTGGGACCTAGAGGTTCGTGAAACAGATGTTTATTGAATCTTTCCGACATGCCATGTGCGTTTTAGGTTCCGGAGATATACCATGAACCAAACAGAAAAAAAATCCCTGCCCTTATAAGCATACATTCTGGTGGGATGATAATAGCCATATTTCCCTCTTAGGTTGTTTGAGATTTAAAGAATTAAACAACAATAATGAACACACCAGGACGACTCCGTGCCGGGAATGATCGTTAAGTATTTGGCACATGGTTTAACCAAGGATTCTTTGCTTTTTCTGAGCCGGCGTCCCCTTTGGCAATCTAGTAAGCTGACCAACCCCTTCTCAAAATAAGGTTTTTAAAAGAATAAAACAGAATACATGGGATAACAAGGGAAACTAAATACGCTGAGACACAAAAGTTATATGGTAATGAAGTGCCTCTTTTTTAACATATTAAATGATGAGCTCAGCAACAGGTTTAACAACACTGTAACTCAGAAAAACCGATGAGCCTAGATGTAATTAACATCCCTGTTCAAGTTCACAGGAATCTGGAACTCCAATCCACTGGTGTTTAGACCTCAGGGTTAATTTAACCCTCATTATAACCCTACGAGGTAAGTATTATTATTATTATTATTCCTTTTATTTATTTTTTTTTACAGATGAAGAAAATGAGGTACAGGAAAGTTAAATGGCTTGCCATGAATAATAAGTTATAGAGCTGAGATCTGAGCCCATAATCTGGCTCCAAAGTCTGTGTTAACACCACACAGCGCATGGCTTAGCTCAGGGCTTGCCTCATGGTCAAGGTCAACAGTAGTAGCTGGTAGCGGGAAGTAGTAAACTGTAATAAGTAATAGAAGCATTAGGAGGAAAATATATCTACGGGACAAAGAATAGTTTGTACCAGTATTAAGAAAATCTTTAAAGGGAAAAATCTGGTATGAAGCAATGAAATCCACCGTGTAGGACAGGCAGTATCCTGTTCCTCCAAGACCCGTACAAATTCATTTCTTTCTGTGTGAGATTACCCAGCCCGGGGCTGAGCAGCAAAGACTTTGGGGGATGTGATAACGTAGAGAAACGTTCTCGAGTCTATGACAATTTCTTACGTTTATTTGTATAACCCCCTATTAACTGTTGGGGCTTTTCTACACTTCCAGTGGGCACTCTCCCCCAAAGACCCTCCGGACGTAAATCAGGGTAGCGGAACAGAAAGCACACTCTTCATCTTTCAGAGCAGGGTCGCTGAGAATGAATGCAGGTGCTGTTCTTCTCTGCCGTCGTTTGCAAACGGGCGACGTCCGAGGTCTGGATCCAGCGTGGGGCCTTCAGGCACTATATAAATACTAATTAACTGAAAGGTGTTGATAAGGTAAAGAAACTTACACTTCTCCAAATGGTGACAGCCAACACTTCAGTTTCCATTTTTTCAGGAAAAAAGATCCACAACAGAGCCCAGATCATGAGAACGGCTTTCCTCCCGCGCTGGGAGACAGCCATCGCCCAGCCCTGCCCAAGGCTGATGGAACGCAGTGAGATGAGTCATCCTCTCTCCCAAGTCTGCTTCGGAAAAGCATTTTTCTAATTGCCTCTCCACGGCGTATTTTCACTGTAACAAGGCACTCAGTTCTTTCACATTCGTCGGGCACACTGCTCCCCAGAGCAAAGCAGGAAAGTGGCAGGAGGAGCCCTCATCACACCAAGGTAAGTGCCACCTGATTCCCCAGATGGTTCGAGAACTCCAGTTCCCAAGCTCTGTCTGTGCTGACATTCTCTTCAACGCCATAGGAAAGAAAAAGCTTCAACACTCCAATGCAAGAGGGGGTGAAATGCTAGTGGCCACGAAGCCCAGCCCTCAGCCCTGGGCATTGAGAGAGAGTCCCGGGAGGACGTGGTGAGGTCAGAGTTGCCGGAGAGACTGCACACATTCCTCCCCGGGCCACCGGCCTTGACTTGGGAAAAGAGCACATGTGACCAGCTGCGCTGAAAAATACCACCGTGAACCTTCACAGATGGCTCCAGGCCGGGGGTAAAAATAGCTCATCGTCCAGCACGGCCCAAACCCGGAGAGGGCAGGTTTGGATTTCAGCTGGCCAAAAAGGTAAAAAACCGTTTTCACTGAGCCGTGAGAAGCTGCCATGGAAAGAGAGATTAAAAACACGAATATTTCACATTCTACCTTCTTTCGAATTCATTCAACGGTCCTCAGCAAAAGAATGAAAAATATTTGCGGGGGGGGGGGGAGTATTTGTCTTTTTTATTTGACCATAACAAGAAAACTGGCAGACCAGTCTCGTAACTTGGTAAATAACTTCTTCAATACATGGACTCATAGGAAGAGCTGAAGAAAGAGAGAAATGAAAACCTGGGCTTTTGGATTCATTTTCAAAGACTCAGCTTTACAGAGTTATCAGAGTCCTAATTTGTTTAATCATTTATTTTCAACAAGTTCTTTCATCCATGTCCCATCGTTCCGCTGAGGTTTCTATTTTTACCCAGGGGGGTGAATCACGCTCTGCCCATTTACAGACATGTTTCGAACATGATTTTTCAAGTCAAGACCCAAGTGAAATTTTGATTCCCAAACCAGAGCCTTGAAGCCCAGCACACTAGCGGCCATTGTGCTGTGACATTATGTTGGCCTGTGTGCACTGATTGTATCGCGGAGTGGAGGTGATTGGAAGGGTTCCACGGACGAAAAACAGCTCAGATAATAACTCTTTACAAGATAAGAGGAAATAAATGGCATTTGACTTGGGGTTCCCTCAGTCCCCTGACCTGGTGAACAAGAAAATGCTTTTGTATCTTCCAGTTGTTGAAATTGATGCAATCAATTTGCATCCAATCAGCAAAAGAAGGGTTTGTCCTCCCGGACAGTGTTGTTCTGTCCTGGGAACCATGAATGCTTTTTCTTATTTGACTCAAAATTTCTAGTGCCTCATTAATATAATAGAGTCTTGGTGCCTGGTTCATAAAAATTGCAGCCCTGTTGGATTTTCTTCTGAATTTTTTAATAAAAGGTAAAATTAAATCTAATTAGAACTTCTACCAAGCACAATATAAATAGGTTCAGTGTTCAAATTCACATCTTAAAAATTGTAGAGTAGTTGCTCTTTTAGGTCTGATTTGTAGTTTTTAAGATTTGAATCCCTTGAAATTGAACATAAATCTAAGTGTTGCCTTTTTTTCAGTGGGGCAGGATTTTAAATGACCAGGATCGAGGTTTGTACGTTTCTAACAGCTCTGGTAGAATTCTTAGTTTTTTCTCTCTGGGTGTCAGGAGCTTGTCCACAACCAGTTCAGAGAAAAGAAAAATAAAGAAAGCTTCCATCTTGAGCCTTTTCCTTAACCAGAGAGTGCTTTTTTGATTAAGAGTTGATTTCCATTCCAAATAGAGAAACTCATATTTTTTCTTTTCTCCTCCACTGGAAGGATTTCCACGATTATGAATATATCGACCCATGTTTTCTTATGATATCTTGCAGCTATATTTTTAGCATTTACATTTTCTATATAGCTGGAATTGATTTTGGTAGGAAGTGTAAATCCGGCTTTGTTAAATAGCTTTCCTTTTGTCCAAATACAATATGGTACTGATTTGAAATGCTTGTATTATATACTGAATTTTTATATATATGGGCCTCTCTTCTTTTCCATTACTATGACTGTTCTAGCTATCACAGGTTTAGCCAATATATCGTTTATGTTCCCACACTGCTTTAGCCACTGTAGTACATCGTAACACATTTTATATTCACTATACTACGATGAAAATGTATTATAAAGATACTGCTCATCTCTGCCATTCTTTTCCAAAATGGCTGTGGCTACTTCCTGAAACTCTTACTAATCTGTAGTTTCAAGTCTTCTTGCCTGCCGGCCTCTGCCAACTGATTGGGGTATCTTTTGATTTCGTGATTAATTTAGATACTGTGACGACTCCAAAATGTTCCTTGTTCTAAAGCATAAAAATATTCAATATTGCTTGACTACTTCCTTATTAAGTTTATTCCTAAGTATTTCATGTCTTTGGTTTATTGTTGTGTCTGAGTAAATGCTGTCCCTCCTACTGGATATTTTTATGTTATTTCCTTTAGTTTAGTAAAGTATTGGTTTTCCCATGTTACCTTGAAGCCCACCTGCTTTCACATATTTTTTACTATTTCTAATAGTTTGTCAGCTGAGTTTTCCTTAATAATGCAAAACTGAGTTACATTTGTAAAAAGAAAAAACCATCAAAATGTAGTTTAAATGATTAAAATGTAAAGTCTGAGATCATAAGGTTTTGCTGTAACTGAGAATATTTACATTTTTATAAATCTCATTAACTTTAATAGCTTTACAGATTTTAACCTTGTCCAACAAGGACAAAATAGATATCAGGTTTAGGGTCTGTTCCCAGCTGACTAGCCAAAATTCTCTAATTATAACGACTTTCCCCCCCTTCTCTTTATTTTGGGTTGTCACTTTGTACAGTGGAAAGAGCTGTCCTTCCCTTTTCTCCCTAATTTGAGGTGATACACGATAAATGAAACAGTGAAGCATGGTATGAACAGCTTCGCAATAGACACTGCATTGCACCTACCTGGCACACCTGCCAGGCCCCACCGATAGGAATACTGCTCACAGAGCTTTGGTGTTGGTAAGAGTAGAAGTTGGGAAGCTTCTACCATACTGTCTTCACTTTTGCTAGCAACTCACTGAAATCATTTAAAAAAATGATCTGAAAGCATCGGCAAATGACTAAAAGCAGGTAGAATGTGGGTGAAAGCTTCATGTAATGTGAGGTGACCAGACCTCAAGAAGAAAGCCACGCTCTTCTTGGATGGAGGTATGCAAGATGGAGTATGGGGTTGCTTGAGTGGTTCAATATTGAGGGCAGGCATCCTGGAGCAGAGGGAACCACAGAGGCAGAAGCCCCACATGGGAATATAAATTCCTCTCAAGCCCCCAGCTGACCGAAATGGTGCATATGCTGGGCAGGCTGCAAGTAGCCTAGCAGAAAGAAGAAGCTAGAAGGTCAAAAGAGCTAAGCAGAGATTCTAGCTGTGGCCCACTGTAGAGCAAAGAACGTTTAGAATTTTGAAACCTACCAAGTGAGAGGGGCTTGGTAAGCATCTCAGAGTTATTCTGAAACCACCAGGGGGCCTTGACTTACAAGTAAAAATGATGTCCCAGGACTGAAGGGTTGACCCTAGGAGTAAGGACAAAACAGAAATAGACCTGCCCTAAATACACATTAAACCAAGCCTCCACAAGTTAAAGTAGATCAGTCAGGAATTTAGTTGCCTGCTAAAACAAAGATCAATACTCTTCAAGGAATCTAAGAGATTCCAAAGTGTCGACAGTGTACCATGTACAATATCTTGTATATGATTTAAAAATTACTATATATTTGAAGAAACAGAGAGGTGTAACCCAGAGCTAAGAGAAAAATCATAAAAATCATATTGAATGACCAAGATGTTGTAATTAGCAGATAGAAATTTTAAGGCAGCTACTGTAAATATGTTCCAAGAAATTAGAGGGAAAGATGGTCGTAATGGGTAAACAGATAGGGAGTGTCAGCAGAGAAATGGAAACTGTATTTTATGAACACAAAAAAGGAGGAAGAGGAGGAGGAAATTCTAAAGCTGACAAGCATATGAGAGAAAACAAGTAATGAAAGAAAATCCCAGCTCAGCTTCACAGCAGATGAAGAGGCAGAAGGAAAGGTCTGTGAATTTGGACACAAATCAATGGAAATTATCCAATCTGACAAAAATCAAAGAAGAAACATCTGAAGAACAAAGACAAAAAAGACCTAAGAGAGTCAAGGGAAAAGGTAGAGCTGGATAGTTTTTGAAGACTTCATCCAAATGTAGGATTTCATCAGTTCAGGTGGCAAAATGTCTCTCGTGTCTCTCACATTCTCTCAAACAGCTCTCTGAAAACTGCTTCCAGAAGACTTCATTTCCTGGATGAATAATTCAGGCCATCTCTCCACTTCCTTCCAACCCTATGAATGAGAGCATTATCCTTGTTGATCCAATCGAAACTACCCTCAACGAAGGGAAAAGTACCCAAGACTCATATACATTTCCAGAGATGGCTTCCTGGTTTTATCAATGAAACTATCCTACTTCTCCAATAACGTAGGGCACTCTATAAAAATCTGTTGAATGAGGGGTGCGTGGGTGGCTGTCAGTTAAGCATCTGGCTCCTGAACTCAGCTCAGGTCATGATCTCAGGGTTTTAAGTTCAAGTCCTGAGTTGGGCTCCCTGCTGGGCATGGTGCCTACTTTAAAAAAAAAACAATTATTGAATGAATGATGGCATGGTCTGAAGGAAAATAAAAGAACCATGGGAAATTGAGAGTGCTACTGAAAAACTGGCTCATTTTATTGACTACTGATTCCTAGAAAATGGATGTTTCAAAGAGGTCAAAGAATAGATGGAGTTGGAATAAGGCAATAAAGGAACTGGGGGTGGGGGGAGGCTCTGCTCAAAGAGAGAGCAGAAGATTTGAGAAGCAATACACTTACAGAAGATGACAAGGTGTAGGGCTTACCAGTTCTAGTCCCTTTAAATGAGCATAGTGCATCCATGCAGAGCCAGTAGGGGGCTCATAAAATCAACTTGCTAGCCTTGCTTTATCTCCAAAGCTCAACTCTTGATTTCATCCCCAAACCTGCTCCACCCCTGTCTCAGCAAATGGCACCTCCACCTGCCTAGTCATGTCCTATCAGAAACCTGGAAGTAGTTTTTATTCCTCTCTCTCCTCACCCCTGCATTCAGCCTATCAGGAGCTGCTGGTTCTTCTATCTCCACTGCTGTCAGCCTACTTCAGGCTGCCATCATCTTTGTCCTGAACTACTGAAATAGCTACTTACTAGATTTCTCTCTTCCCCACACTCGTCCACTTTCATCTTACTCTACACACTATCAGTGACCATGGAAGCATATAAAACAGATCAATTCTTATTTTTCTTTAAGATTTTATTTATTTATTTGAGAGAGCACGAGAAAGCACAAGTGGGGGGAAGGGCAGGGGGAGGGGCAAGGCGGGGCAGAAGCAGACTCCCCACTGAGCAGGGAGCCCACTGGGGCTTGATCTCGGGACCCTGGGATCACGACCTGAGCCAAAGGCAGATGCTTACCCCACTGAGCCACCCAGGCGTTCCATCAATTCTTTTATATTGAAATCGAAAGCTTCCATCCCAGCTAATATAAGATTCACATTTTTTTTACTGCACAATCAGAATCCTGCCTCTTCTCCCAATCTCACTTCTCTCAACTCTTCATCTTGTTTATTGTGTTCTATCCACCCCAGTATCATATATACTAGCACTAGTATGGCGAGTTATTTCTCTTCTACCCAGGCACCTTCACAGAAAATGTTTTCTCTCTTGAGGGCGCCTGGGTTGCTCAGTCAATTAAGCATCCAGCTCTTGATTCTTGATTTTGCCTCAGGCCATGATGTCAGGCTCGTGAGATCAAGCCCCACATTGGGCTCCATGCTCAGCGGAGAGTCTGCTTGAGATTCTCTCTCCCTCTGCCCCTCTCCCTGCTTGCACTCTCTCACTCTCAAATAAATAAATCTTTAAAAAAGGAAGGAAGGAAGGAAGGAAGGAAGGAAGGAAGGAAGGAAGGAAGGAAGGAAGAAAGAAAGAAAGAAAGAAAGAAAGAAAGAAAGAAAGAAAGAAGGAAAGAAAGAAAAAAAGAGAAGAAAGGAAAAGAAAAGAAAAGAAAAGAAAAGAAAAGAAAAGAAAAGAAAAGAAAAAAAAGTAAAGAAAAGAAAAGGCTTTCTCTGTTGGTGGAATTCTCATCAGATGACTGACTCCTTTTCTTTTGAGTCTCACCTTAAAAGGCCACTTCCTCAGATATACCTTCCTTGACCTCCCTGTCTGGAGTTGCTCTCCTCAGGCAACTGTTATTCTCCAACACAGAACCCTATTCACTTTCCTGTATTTGTGCCAATTTGGAATTATGTATTTTTTTACTTGCTTGTTTACCTTCTTCCCACTAGAATGTAAAGTCAGCAAAGCCAGAATCAGAGCGATGTTGTTCAGTACTGTTTACCTAGCTCCAGACCCTGCATATAACAGGTGCTCAACAAATATTTGATAAACGACTGAATGGATGGAAACACCTTGAGAGTTCCTTTAGACCTTCTCCCACTTACTGGCTCCTCATCGAGTGGGCCTTGCCTTCAACCGAATTCCTTCTTCTCTTCCTCTGCACACTAATCTCACTAAGGACGGGGCCTCAGGGAAGCACAGCTATAACGGTAAATTACTACTGTAAAATGCTGGAAAGGTCTTTAGAAATGATTTTAAATAACTTTAACTTAAAATCATGACATGAATTGTAAGGCAAGGAACGACATACTCAATAACATAGAGCAACATTCAACCCCAGTAATTGGTCTTGTGCACCTATCTTTTAGCAAATCAGCGTGCAATGAAAATTATAATGCAGGCTAAAGATGATATCCAACAAACTAATCTTCAGTGTGTAGTCTAAAAAAATAGTATCTTTACATAGAAAATTAGAACAATTACTATGTTCATATTTCATCTCTCAGGATTACTGAGGTCACAGACACTAATTCCAGGTTTAAGACACTTAGAAATTATATGTTCATCCCTATCTAAGGCATCACGATGCCGCTGACTCACTCTCAATGGAGCGGGTATTTGCTCTGTTTACACAGCTGTGGTCCTGGTTTGGGTTAGTCCATCAGTCCTTTCCGTGAGTTCCCTTTCTAGCCACCAAAAGACACTGAGTAAATCTTAATTTCGTTAGCACCATGTTTTAAACAACTTAAGTAATATTTGAGCACGTATGTCAATGTCTCGTGTGTGTGTGTGTGATTAACAAATTGCAGGTGGCTTACCTTGGTACAGTATTTCTAATTCCTGTCCATTCCCTAAGTGCTATCCTAACCATATTCCACCCTCTTTTCATTTAAATGGTTTATGATGTAAAATTAAAATTGAAAGTATATCGTTTAATATTCTTTGAGGCATAGGAGTTTTTAAGTAACTATTTTAGAGTTGACAGTTTATACACATTTTATAACCTGAACAGTAATTTAGAATATGAATAGTGTAAGCCTGTCAGAAATTATTATAGCTAGAAACCCCTCTCCTAGTGTTTCTTGGGTGTGTATGAAATCAACGTTTCTTGCGCACTGTGGTACATATTTTATAATGTATTATCACATTTAACTTTCAAACCATCCTGCAAAGCATGTATTACCATTGCTTTTTACTGAGGAGGAAAAAGGGACATACAGAGGGTAAGTACCAGGCCAAATGTCCTACAGCTGATACATCCAACCAAGATGTGAGCCCATTGTGTCCGGCTGCAAAGGCTATGCTTATGGCATCGTGAGAGTTCTACTTAATTTAACTCAACGTGTTAAAATCCCAGTGCTCTGAAATGTACTAATTCCTGAGTTCTGCAATTATAGGGCCCCACTTAGCACACATTATAAATTTTCAGCTGGAGTAAATCTGGAAATCAGAAGTAACAGGAAAAGGTTACCAGTAGTTCCGCGATGTTCCATTGTGTAACATTACACATTTGCGAAACTAAAATAACACAGGAAATAATGTAACGAAGGTCTGATAAAAATTTGGCCTTGCAAACAACTAATCTCCTTTCTTAGAATGTCATTTTTTCAAGCACTTTCAAAGAAGTAGTTTCCATTTGAAAAGAGACCCATGTGGACACATTTTTGAAAGAAATACATGTAAAGTAGCTTGAATTCTTTTTTTTAAGTCTATCTAGAAACAAAGGAAAAGCAAAGGGCTCAGTCCAAACATGTGAACTCAGCTACACCAATACAACAGGGGCTGAGAGAAACCTGTGAACGTTGGGGGGTGGGGCGGATGACAGGGTTGGGGCTGGGGTGGGGTGATGAGGGAGGAATGAAGACAGGAAGTGAAGGAAGAATTCCTAGAACGAAGTTTTAGAACTGAAGGGGAGTCTGAGAAAAAGTTGCAGTTCAGAACACTAACTGCAAGAAAAACCTGATGGAGAGAAGACAGAAGAAGACAAACATAGTAGGGGTTTTTTTCTCTCCCCTAAACACTTAACCAACTGTTCACCACAACAACTGAATCCAGGATGAGATGGTGGTGGTGGTGGTATCTAATTGAAACTAATGTTTTGTTTCCTTTTCTTTAGTTGCCAAGCAACACGTTCACCTCAAGGTTCCTTCCCATTACCCTCAAGCTTTATATTCAGGTCTATAGGCTGGATGTTTGTTCTAAGACATATGATTCTATACCTTAGTAGAAATACAAATGTACAGGGGTTAAAATGTTTTGTGAAATTCTAATATTCATGTTTTCCCTTTGAACATCTATTTCTCCCCACCTTTTTCTCTTTATGAATATACGTGTTTTGTCCAAATAAGTAGAACCTTGATAACAGGAATTATTTTAAGTTAAAGAGAAAGTGAGATTACGGTTCAAGAAGATGGACTGCACACACACATTTATTTCTCTCCTTTCCAAAAGCTTCTTGAAACAAAATAAAATGTATTTTAAAATTATATTAGTTACCTGCCGCTGTATAGTGAATTATCCCCAAACTTGGAGGCTTAAAACAACAGACGGTTTTTGAATCTCACATTTTGTGTGGGCATTAAGAAGCAGGTTAGCTGGGAGTTTCCAGCTTAGGGTCTCTCAAGAGTTTGCAACCAAGATGTCAGGGGTAGCTGGGGGCTGAAGTCATCTGAAAACTTGACGACTTAGAAGCTCCACTGTCAAGCTCCCTCATGGCTTGGGGCAGGGGCCTAAGTCCCTCACCACATGGGCCCCTCTCCAGGGCGGCTGAGGGTCCCCCTGACATGGCACCTGGCTTCCCTCCGTGAGAGTGACCCAAGTGATAAAGGGCAAGGTGGAAGCCACCATGTTTTTTATGACCTGGCCTTACAAGTCACGCACCATCATTTCTGCCATCTTCAGTTAGTCACACAGATTGACTTTGACGTAGTTGCGTGAGGACTACATAGGGGTGGGAATACCAGGGCGAGGAGATCACTGGGGACTATCCTGGAGCCTGGCTTCCACAAAAAGATAAATCCCAAACAGGAAACTAAAAGGGAAATTTGAGCCAACAGAAGATTATATATACAAATGTATAGAGTCTTTTGGGGGCACCTGGGTGGCTCAGTGGGTTAAGCATCTGCCTTCAGCTCAGGTCACGATCCCAATGTCCCATGTTGGGCTCCCTGCTCAACAGGAAATGTGTTTCTCCCTTTCCCTTTACCCCTCCTCCCACTTGTGCTCTCGCTTTCTCTCTCTCTTCCTCCCTCAAATTAATTAATTAATTAATTAAATCTTACCCAAAAAAAGCACCAAATGTATAGATTCTTTTTGAATGATAAAAAGCAAATGAAACTAAAGAATATTTAGAGAAAAATAAAAATAAGAATCCCAGATATAAAAACCTAGAGATGTACACAGATTAAACTCAGAGGAAAATATATAGCATTAGGTTATTATTAGAAAACCCAGAATATGAGGAAATGTATTGACTAAACATTAGACTCAGATAATTACTAAAATTCACATTAATTTCAGCTTTTACCTGACATAAGAGTTTTCAAAAGTACTTTTGAACAGGGGTGCCTGGGTGGCTCAGTTGGTTAAGCGTCTGCCTTTGGCTTGGGTCACGATCCCAGAGTCATAGAGATCAAGACTCACATCGGGCTCCTTGCTCAGTGGCGAACCTGCTTCTCCCTCTGCCTGCTGCTCCCCCTGCTTGTGCTCTCTCTCTGACAAATAAATAAAGTCTTTTTTAAAGAAGTACTTTTGAACAAAAAAAACAAAAACTGTTTCTATAAAAAGGCCATAAAATATCAAAGCTTTTGAAAGCCTGATCAAGAACAAAAGAGATGAATTAAAACTGAAACTAAAATAAACCAATAAGTTATCAGAAATGATAAATCAGGGGCGCCTGGGTGGCGCAGTCGGTAAGCGTCTGCATTCGGCTCAGGGCGTGATCCCGGCGTTATGGGATCGAGCCCCACATCAGGCTCCTCCGCTATGAGCCTGCTTCTTCCTCTCCCACTCCCCCTGCTTGTGTTCCCTCTCTCGCTGGCTGTCTCTATCTCTGTCGAATAAATAAAATCTTAAAAAAAAAAAAATACTGAGATGAAGAGAGAGGATTGCCATTGGATTTGGCAAAATGGAGTTGCTAATGACTTTGGCACAAGTGGTTTCAGTGGCGCAGGTTGGGGTGGGGGACAAAAGAGGAATGGCAGGCCAGGAAGCAAAAACAATGAATCCAGGCAAGTTTTTCAAGAAGCTATAAAGAGGTGTTTTGTTGAACTGAGAGATTGTGCCAGATGTTGCAAGGACTCTGGAATCCATATGGTCGTAAAATTTTGGAAAGAAAATAGAGATTTGTAGAAAATGGAAGAATATTTTAAAATAGGAAATTTTACTAAGAAAGGCTGCAGACGTTTCCTATTAGCATGTAGGAAAGTATTCAAATGAAATTCCAGAGTTCCAACTAGTAGCTACCAGAAACCCAGAAGCAAACATCATTCTTTTTTTTTTTTTTTTTTAAGATTTACTTATTTATTTTAGAGCTTGAGGGCACGAGCAGGAGGGGCAGACGCAGAGGGAGAAAATCTCAAGCAGACTCTGTGCTAAGCACAGAGCCTGACACGGGGCTCAATCCCACAACCCTGAGATCACGACCTGAGTCAAAACCAAGAGTCAGATGCTTAACTGACTGTGCCACCCAGGTGCCCCAAGCTAACGTCATTCTTAATGATAAAATCAAAATATTAAAATAAGAATCAAATCAAGAATGCCAAGTGACACTACTGTTATTCCACATTACTCAAGAGTCTTAACCCATGCAATAGATGCAAAAAATGAGATGTAATTTTTGAAAAGAAGACAGACTTTCACGATTTACGTGCTTTAAGATCAGTAGTGTGATGATGCGTGCGAAACAGCTAGTTCTCTGAGTACAGTTTCTAGCACGAATGTTGGCTGATGTTTTCTTTACATGACTAAGTAAAGCAAAAGTGAAACAACTTGTCCTGACTCTACTTGTTGGTCCATGATGTGAGCTACTTCTTCACTAAATCGAAAATAGTCTTTAAATATTGCCGATTTTTTTGTGCTGTTCACAGCAGAATGACTACGACATGATGCATTTTTCAGTTTAATCTCCACTGCTAACATTTTTCTCCATTAAGTCTAGACAATTAACAAAACAATAAGTCAAGACCTGATTTGTAGCGTTTCCTGATTTTCGTGGTGTAAATATTCTCGTGATTGCTTACAAGCTACCAATGTGAACACATTCCACGTGAAGTTGGAGGACATACGCAGTAGCATGCTATTATGAAGAATTTCCATTGCACAGAAACATCAGAAATAAATAACTTTAAGGGTAGAGATTAGTAAAATAATTAGGACACGATGAGTATTGAACATCTATCTTTGTTTTTAATATAATCTATTTAACCATAAAGTTACACAACTTAAAATTTAATAATGATTATGTTTAATACTCAGTCCACAAAATTCCTGAATATCTAAAGAATGGACTCTGATGAGCTGGCATAAACCAGCTCTCGCACACCATATAATTCTGTATCTAGAAAAGCAAAGAAAATCAAGTGAAAAACTAATGGAACCAAAGAAGATTCAGTTAAGTTGGTTGGGTATAAGATCAGTGAATGTAGAGTAAAAACAATTGACTCACAACGTCAACAGGAACAATAAAATAATTAAGAAAAAGCCTAATTCATAATGAGGAAGGCATACGTAAAGAGACATGCAAAACTTTACAGATTCATACTTTAAAAGACATTAATAAATTAAGAGATATGTCTTGTTCCTACATAGACATATTTAATATCATAAAGATATAAGTTGTCTCCCAAGTAATCTATATGCTAACACAGTCTCCATCAAACTTTGAACAAGATTTTATTTATTTATTTTTTTTTTTAAAGATTTTATTTATTTATTCAACAGAGATAGAGACAGCCAGCGAGAGAGGGAACACAAGCAGGGGGAGTGGGAGAGGAAGAAGCAGGCTCATAGCAGAGGAGCCTAATGTGGGGCTCGATCCCATAACGCCGGGATCACGCCCTGAGCCGAAGGCAGGCGCTTAACCGCTGTGCCACCCAGGTGCCCCTGAACAAGATTTTAGATAGACATTGGCAAGCTGATTCTGAAGTTTGTTGGAAGAGAAAGTGCCCATGGATGAATTCTTGAAAAAATTTGATCTCCTAGATATAGAAACCTTCTACAAAACATTAGGAATTAAAATAATGAGATTCTGGTGTAGGAATTATCAAATAGATGGATGAAACAGGAGAAAGAATTCAGATGTTTCATTTGTAAGGGAAGTTTGTAGTGCATGAGAAAGGAAGCAATTCAAATCAGTGCGGAAAGGAGATAGTGCGAATTATTTACCCTACGATTTACTAAAAAGTTTTAAAACGTTTTATCTCACGTCAAACAAAAAAATTAATTCCAAATGCCTTAAAGAGGTTAACATTAAAGAAGGAAATAACTTTAAAGAAATACAGGAGGTTACTTTTGTATTCCTAGCATGGAAATATTTCCTTAGCAAGACACAAAACCCAGAGGTGATAAAGGAAGAGATGGATAGGTTCTTAAAAACTTATAATTTTTGGATAACAAGAAACCCATAATTCAAGTCAAAAACTAAGTTATAGACTGAGAACAAATATTTGCTATAATAAGCAAAGGTTATGTACTAACAATATATCAAGAGGTCCTGGTGATAAATAATAGTCTTTAACACACCACTTACATCAACGGATGGATCATCCAGGCAGAAAATCAACAAGGAAGTAGCGTTCTCTGAATCACACATTAGACCTGGACATAACAGAGATATAGGGAACATTCCATCCAAAAACAACAGAACACACATTCTTTTCAAGTACACACGGAACATTCTCCAAAATAGATCACATCATTAGGCCACAAAACAAGTCTCAATACATTTAAGAAGATTGAAATTATACCATGCATCCTTTCTGATCACAATGGTATGAAATTAGAGATCAATCACAAGAAAAAAAAAAAAGAAACGGAGAAAAAACCAGAAACACATAGAAGCTAAACAACCAATGGGTCAATGAAGAAATCAAAGAAGAAATCGAAAAATAATGGAGACAAATGAAAACGAAAACACAGCAGTCCGAAATCTTTGGGACACAGTGAGAGCAGTTCAAAGAGGGACATACATAGCAATCCAGGCCTACCTCAAGAAACAAGAGAGAGCTCAAGTAAACAATCTAACCTTACATCTGAAGGAGCTAGAAAAAGTAGGACAAACAAAACTCAAAGTAAGGAGAGTGGAGGAAATAATAAAGAGCAGAACAGAAATAAATGACATAAAAGCTAAAAAAAAAATAAAATTAGAAAAGATCAATGAAATCAAGTGCTGGTTCTTTGAAAAGATAAAATTGATAAACCCTTAGCCAGAGTCATCAAGAGAAAGAAAGGACTAAAATAAATAAAATCAGGAATGAAGGAGAAGTAACAACTGACACCCCAGAAATACAAAGGATTATAAAAGAGTACTACAAAACAGCCAATGAACTGCACAACCTAGAGGAAACTGATAAATTTCTAAAAACGTGCAATTTTCCAAAACTGGCCCAGGAAGAAATAGAAAATAGAAATAGAGCATCTGAACAGGGGCGCCTGGGTGGCTCAGTCGTTAAGCGTCTGCCTTCAGACCAGGGCATGATCCCAGGGTCCTGGGATCGAGCCCCACATCAGGCTCCTCCACGGGGAGCCTGCTTCTTCCTCTCCTACTCCCCCTGCTTGTGTTTCCTCTCTTGCCGGCTGTCTATCTCTCTCAGTCAAATAAATAAATAAAATCTTAAAAAAAAAAAAAAAAGAACATCTGAACAGACCGATTACCAGTAAAAACAAAAACAAAAAACAAAAATGAACCAATAATTTAAAAACTATCAAAAAACAAAAATCCAGGACCAGATGCATTCACAGGTGAATTCTACTAAACATTAAAAAAGAGTTAATACCAATTTTCCTCAAACTATTCCAAAAAATAGAAGAGGAAGAAAAGTTTCTAAATATGTTCTACAAGGCCAGGATTACCCTGATACCAAAACCAGACCAAGACACCACAAAAAAAGAAAATCATAGGCCGATATCTCTGATGAACATAGGTACAAAAATCTTCAGCAAAATATAACAAACCACATTCAACGATACATTCAATACACACCACAATCAAGTGGGGTTTATTTCAGGGTTGCAAGGATGTTCAATATTTGCAAGTCAATCAACACGATACATCACATCAACAAAAATGGAAGATAGAAATCATACCATCTCAACAGATGCAGAAAAAGATTTGAAAAAATTCAACATCCCTTCATGATAAAGACTCTCAGTGAGGTGGGCTTAGAGGGCACATACCTCGACATAATAAAGGCCATATGTAAACAACAGCTAATATCATATGTAATGGTGAAAACCTGAAAGCTTTTCTTTTATGATCAGGAACAAGACAAGGTTGCCCAGTCTTGCCACTTTTATTAAACATAAAAGTCCTAGCCACAGCAACGGGATAAGAAAAAGGAATAAGAGGGGCGCCTGGGTGGCTCAGTCCTTAAGCGTCTGCCTTCGGCTCAGCGTGTGATCCCAGCGTCCTGGAATCGAGTCCCACATCGGGCTGCTCTGCTGGGAGCCTGCTTCTTCCTCTCCCACTCCCCCTGCTTGTGTTCCCTCTCTCGCTGGCTGTCTCTCTCTCTGTTGAATAAATAAATAAAATCTTAAAAAAAAAAAAGAAAAGAAAAGAAAAAGGAATAAGAGGCTCTATATTGGTAAAGTAGTTCAACTGCCATGATTAGCACACGATGCTATACTTAGACGACCCTAAAGACGGCATCAAAAAACTAGTAGAACTAGAGGCGCCTGGGTGGCACAGCGGTTAAGTGTCTGCCTTCGGCTCAGGGCGTGATCCCGGCGATCTGGAATCGAGCCCCACATCAGACTCCTCCGCTAGGAGCCTGCTTCTTCCTCTCCCACCCTCCCCTGCTTGTGTTCCCTCATAATGAAGTAGCAGAAAGAGAAATTAAGAAAACAGTCCAATTTACAATTGCGCTAAAGAGAACAAAATACCTAGGAATAAACTTAATCAAGGAGGTGAAAGACCTGTACTCTGAAAACCATAAAACACTGATGAAAGAAACTGAAGATGACACAAACAAATGGAAAAATATTCCATGTTCCTGGATTGGAAGAATTAATATTGCTAAAATGTGCATACTACCCAAAGCAATCTATAGATCCGATGCAATTCCTATCAGAATACCAACAGCATATTTATATAACTGTAACAAATAATCCTAAAATTTATATGGCACCACAAAACACCCCAACTAGCCAAAGCAATCTTGAGAAGGAAAATCAAAGCTGGAGGTACCATAACCACAGATTTCAAGGTATACTACAAAGCTAGTGTAATCGAAACAGTATGGTACTGGCACAGAAATAGACACTTAGGTCAATGCAACAGAATAGACAGCTCAGACATAAGCCCACACTTACATGGTCAGTTAATTTATGATGAAAGCGGCAAGAAAATAAATGGAGAAAAGAAAGTCTCTTCAATGAATGGTGTTGGGAAAACTGGAAGCTACATGTAAATGAATGAAACTGGACCACTTTCTTACACGATACACAAAAATAAATTCAAAATGCTTTAAAGACCTACATGTGAGACCTGAAACCATAAAACCCTAAAAGAGAAGATAGGCAGTAATTTCTTTAACATCAGCCTTAGCAACATTTTCTAGATATGTCTCCCAAGGCAAGTGAAACAAGCAAAAATAAACTATGGGGACTTCATCAAAATTAAAAGCTTCTGCACAGCGAAGGAAATTACCAAACAAAAGGGCAATGTACTGAATGGGAGAAGATATTTGCAAATAATATATCCAATAAGGGGTTAATATCCAAAATATATAAATAACTTCTACAATTCAACACCAAATAAAAATCAAACAATACAATTTTTAAAAAGTGCAGAACACCTGAGTACACATTTTTCCAAAGAAGACATCCAGATGGCCAAGAGGTACATGAAAAGACGCTCAACATCACTCATCATCAGGGAAATGCAAATCAAAACTACAATGAGATATCACTTTACACCTGCCAGAAAGGCTAAAATAAAAAAGACAAGAAATAATAAGTGTTGGTGGGGACGTAGAGGAAAAGGAACCCTTGTGCAGTATATGTGGGAATGCAAGCTGGTGCAGTATGGAGATCCCTCAAAAAATTAAAAATAGAACTACCATATGATCCAATAATTCCACTACTTGGTATTTACCCAAGGAAACAACAAAAACCCTTGTTCAAAAAGATACATGCACCCCTATGTTTATTGCAGCATTATTTATAATAGCCAAGATATGGAAGCAACCTGAGTGTCGACCAATACATGAATAAAGAAGATGATATGTAAAATTCTATAATGGAATATTATGCAGCCAGAAAAAGGATGAGCTCTTGCCATTTGTGACAATATGGATAGACATAGAGGCTATATGTTAAGAGAAATAAATCAGAGAATACCATATGATTTTAATCACATGTGGAGTCTAAGAAAACAAAACAAATGAATAAACAAACAAAAAGCAGAACCAGATCTCTCAATACGGAGAACACACTGATGGTTGCCAGACCGGAAGGGATTGGGGGTGATGGGCAAAATGGGTAAGAGGCATGGGAGATATAGGTTTCAAGTTATAGAATGAATAAGTCACAGGAATAAAAGGCATAGCATAGGAAATATAGTCGATGTCCTGTAATCATGTTATGTGGGGACAGATGGTAGGTATACTTGCGGGGAGCACAGCATATATAATACACCTGAAACTAATGTAACATTGTGTGCGACCTACACTCAAATTAAATTAAAAAAAATCATATCAAGAGGTCCTATAAACCAATTAGAAAAAGATAAGAATTCAAGTAAAAGAAAAATCTAAGCCACCCGCCCAACAGAATTATCATGCGCACGACAGGTGTCATTTAAATGTTTCCAGCAGCCACACTCGAATTATTTAAAGCAGCATGTCTGTATTATCATTGAACATACACTCAATATAAAAACGTTAACAAGGGGCGCCTGGGTGGCACAGCGGTTAAGCGTCTGCCTTCGGCTCAGGGCGTGATCCCGGCGTTCTGGGATCGAGCCCCGCATCAGGCTCCTCCGCTGTGAGCCTGCTTCTTCCTCTCCCACTCCCCCTGCTTGTGTTCCCTCTCTCGCTGGCTGTCTCTATCTCTGTCGAATAAATAAATAAAATCTTTAAAAAAAAAAAAAACGTTAACAAGAGATTTTGCATTCTTTTCCTTAGACAAAGTCTTTGAAATCTCTTGCGTATTTTATGCTAAGCTTATCTCAGTCGAGGCTAACCACATTCTAGTGCTCGACAGCCATGCTTGGCTAGTGGCTATCACATCTGACTGCACAGATCTAAGCAATCCAGAAAAGACATATAAATGGCCAATAGACTAAAATACGCCCCACCTCACTACGATTAAGGGCATGCAAATAAAAGAAGCGAGTAGATACCACACTTCACCCATCACGCTGACAAACATTGAAAGAACAGCCATTATTAGAAACGAATCATTCTAGGTACAAAGAAGTTTATTATACAATTGGAACAGCAACAGGAAAGGAAGGAAAGAAACAAAAGGGAGGGAGGGAAAGAAACAGCTCAGGAAGCAGATGGAGGAAAGCAGGTGAGCGTGCGTTCACGCAACAGAAGCTGTGTGGTGATTACGAATAATTATTTGAACTAGAGGTACTGATACGGAAAGCACTTTAATAACAGAGAGAAACCAATTTGTGGAAATTTTTATGTAATTGGATTTATACGATATAAATCATTTTTAGGCTTGTTTCTGTGTAGATGCGTAGGCTTCTAAATGCATTGACAATGATCTGAAAGGCTATAAACCAAAGTATTAATAGCAGCGTCCTGTGGTAGGGGACGTGGTGGAGAGGCTGGTTGGTAGTGGGGACAGAGAGCTTCCTTCACATAATGTGTAAACTTCTGCACTATGCACCTGCTAGATTTGAAATTGGAAAAGGTTCTCTTTTTAGACGTGGGAGGCTCAGTGGGCCACAATCAAGAATTCAAAATTCTCTGGCAGCCATGTTCCATGGGGCTGGTGCTCTCAGTTATTCTAGTCCTTACGAAAGCGCTGAGGCCACCCCGGGGAGCAAGAGCTAGGATATGTATCTTGATGGTTGTTGCAAATCTTGCGGGATCGGTAGTTATTTTTCATCATTCCAATCTAAACAGCTCAACATTGAGAGTATTTCAGTCCATCCAAATTTGATATGTCATTCAACGACCTTTTTCTTTTTTTTTTTTTTAAGATTTTATTTATTTATTCAACAGAGGTAGAGACAGCCAGCAAGAGAGGGAACACAAGCAGGGGGAGTGGGAGAGGAAGAAGCAGGCTCCTAGCGGAGGAGCCTGATGTGGGGCTCGATCCCATAACGCCGGGATCACGCCCTGAGCCGAAGGCAGACGCCTAACCGCTGTGCCACCCAGGCGCCCCTCAATGATCTTTTTCTGAACGTATGATGGAGTGCAAGACCTCCCACTAAGCACTGAGAGAATATCAAGCTACCAAGACAGGAGTCAGATGACTCATCCCACTGGGCATCGTTTATGGAACAGAGAAGTAAACTGCAAACTTTGGTTTTCCTAACAGCAGAGTGGTGTTGGGGTCTTCATTTCAACAATGCACACTGTTAATAAAAGGTAAGATTTAGTTGGCATGTACTTTTTGCCCTTCCTTCATCCTTCCTCATTTCTTTTTTTTTTATGATTTTGTTTATTTGAGAGAGGGAGTACGAGCAGGGGGAGAGGCAGAGGGAGAAACAGACTCCCCACTGAGCAGGGAGCCCAATGTGGGGCTCGATCGCAAGACCCTGAGATCATGACCTGAGCTAAAGTCAGACACTTAACTGACTAAGTCACCCAGGCGCCCCTTTCCTCATTCCTTTGAGCCTGGAATAAAGATACGTAATTTCTAAAAGGAGAACAGAAGCCATAAGCTAAGGATAGTATCGAAGTCCCCCAAATATCACCAGACAACCTGTTTAATAAAGCAAAGCAAGATTTATTAGAACTCATTGCAGGAAGGGAGAACAGCACCTGGCCAGCATCTTAGCAGTGATTCTCACTAAATAAACTGTTGCTGGAAGTGAGCTGTTGGCCCCAGTGACCAGACTGTTTCCTCAGGTGTATCGATGTACAGAAATTTCCGGAAGCAACAGTGAAGTTATTTATTGGTTAGTCTTTTCCTTGAGCAAAGGTTTCTAGAAACAACGACAAGGCCATGCTTAGTTGGGCATTTCCACACCGAGTCTCTGTTGTCAAATTCTCATCTTTTAACCCAGCAGTTGACCTGGGTCCCAGTTCTCAATCCTAATAGCCATACAGTTGACTATAGCCATACGGTTCCTGGTTGCAGATCTCAGTGGTGAGTGGGAGTCTAGAAGGAATCTGGGTACATTAAAATTGAGTTGCTCCGCAAGCTCTGAACTTCCCAGATGTCTTTTTATATGAGAAAAAAATATTTCTTTAAGCCAAGGCTGAAAGGACTTCTCGGCCAAGCTGAGAAGGTTGGGTTTGATCCGGGGAGCGAGGAGGAGCCTCTTAAGAATTAGTTAAAAAGTGACATGACCAGATTTGTGTTTGGGAAAACTCTGGGGGCATTTTGGAGTATAGATCAGAGAGAGGCAAGACTGGAGTCAAGAAGACCTCCTGCGGCAACAACCAAAACTAAATGACAAGGATCAGAGCTCTACCCCTCCCCCTACTCGTGCGCTCTCACTCTCTCATAAAGGAATAAATAGATGTTTTAAACATATATATATCCGCAGTGTCTACATACTCGAGGTAAGCCACACCAGAAGAATGACCTAGCCTACTTCTACCTACCGTAGTTCTTCAAATACACAGGCCCTTCTCTACCTTGTATCCGTTCATTCTCTTACTCAACTGAGATGACTCTGCAGTATTCTTTTAACTTCATGGCTCTGGGATCTCCAGCAACCATTTCACATCTCAGTAGTAAGAGGCGACCTTGGTCTTTGTCGTTGGCCTGCCCGCTGGCACTGTGACAAAGTTCTGCCAGTGGTCTTCCTCTTCTCCTTTAGACATTCTTTAAGTAATAGATGGTCAGTTGGCCAACTCCTTAAATTCTTCTTCTGGCTGGTATCGTGGGCCTTTGGGAAACTGCCTCTTGGAATCACCCCGTAGATCACATGAAGATTTCTACAGCTGACCTCGTGGGAGCTCATTAGAAACAACGAATTGTCCTTTGAATTGTCCTACGGTCTGTTCCATTTTCCAGCTTTTTAAATTTTTTTTAAAACATCTGTTGAATTCCTTTCAACCATTTGGAACCGTAATGGAAGCAGCAGACACCAGACCGGTACTATTTCCTCTAACCTTTTTGACTCCCTGATATGCACATCCTTCGTTCCTCTCTGCATCATTTCCCCCATGACTGGCCCCTTGCCCAGCACAGTCCCTCCCCGTTGAAAGCCTGTGCCTGTCTTCCCACACTTTACCTACCCCTGCGCTCCCCAAGCTTCCAGATCTTTCTCTTCCAGTCTCATCCCCAATTCCTCTGTCATTTTCCTCCCTGTCATCCCCAGTCCTCTCAGAACAGATGTCAGCTCTCCTTCACATCACCCCTTTCCTTTCCAAAACGAGTGGCACGTTTTCCTTTTATAAAAATAGAATGTGAAAGAGTAGGGGCTCCTGGGTGGTTCAGCTGGTTGAGCATTCAGCCTTGGTTTCAGCTCAGGTCATGAGATCACGACCTGCTCTGGCTCCGAGCTCAGCAGGGAGTCTGCTTGGGATTCTCTCCCTCTCCCTCTGCCCCTCTCCACCATGCACGCACTCCCTCTCTCTCTCTCTCTCAAAATAAATAAATAAATCTTTTTAAGAAGATATAAAAGAATATATATAATATATATATCATATATACCATATATATATCATATATATAATATAATTTATACATACGGGCACCTGGGTAGCTCAGCTGGCTACGCATCAGCCTTCGGCTCAGGTTAGGATCCGAGAGTCCTGGGATTGAATCCCGTGTCCTGCTCCCTGCTCAGTGGGGAACCTGCTCCTGCCGCACCCCCTGCTTGTGCTCTCTCTCTATCATGTAAATAAAATCTTAAAACATATATATATATATATATATATATATATTATATATATATATACACAATATATATATATATACACACACACACATAAATAAACTATGAAAGAATATGGTCACTATGATTATAACATGATATATTATCTCTTACATAAATGATTTAGATCATTTTTTGCTGTTATTCATCAGTCTACATAATTTAACATAGGAAAATACTCACAGAGACATATATGTCTTATATTATCATAATAAATTAGTCTGCATCGCCTGGACACTTACTTTTCAATCTTTACATCTATAATTCTAACTTTCTCTTGCCTTCAAAAGTCATGAAGTGGATATTAGTCTCCACCTGCCTGCCTTGTTGGTGACTGGAAGAGTCAAAGTGTGAAAATAGTTGTAAAAGCTCTTCATTCATTTCCCTTAAGTAAGCTCTATGCCCATCCTGGGGCTTGAACTCACAACCCTGAGATCAGGAGTCACCTGCTCTACCCACGAGCCAGCCAGGCACCCCTATAAAAGCCCTTTAAAAAGAGCCGAACTATAGACCCGTGATGCACTGCTGTGTAACCCGTCACGTGACACAGCTCCCATCCTCACAAGCTGTCTCTAAGACTGGTGGACTTATTCTCACCTTATAGAAAAGAAAACAGGTGGAGATTATCCACAATCTTATGTCAGACCAATTATAGAACAGGAAAAAGAGCTATTTTCAGTCATCCCTGGTTTATAAATTTCTTATGTTTGAAACATATGGAGCCGCAGCCCAAAGATACGTGGAAAACGTGTGCGGTCTAATTTTTTCCAGATCAACCTTTTTTAGTGCAACATAAACATTACACTTTTAAACTGTTATGCACAAATTAAATAATATAAAGCACTGACCAAAATGTAAGGAGGATTTTGTTGCATATTTTTGTTGGTGATCCTTGTGTATCATTGTTGGTTGTCCGGACGCAAATACACTCCCTCTCCGCTTCATTCCGGAGAGTCAAGGGTCTGCCATTACAGGACGCACATTCCTACAAAGCATAAAGGCAGTCATTAAAATGTTAACATCCACTAAAAGTATACATATAAGCAGTTTTTTTGGGTAATATGTGGAATGATATGCTTCTGTGAAATGCACATTGAAAATGTAAGGAAAATTAAGGATATTTTCCAGACCAATATATGTTTTACTGAGAAACTCAATCATCAGTGTACCAGTCAGAGAAAACCATTTCCTCTAGTTAAAAAGAACAGTCAATATCTATACTATTTTGTATTATGCAGTATTTTTCTTTTCAGAATGATGAAGGTTGCTTTACTTTCCCCCAAAAAAGCTCCATTAATCTTTTTGAAACCTTTTGTAGATAGATTATTAAATATTAATCAGATTATTTTAAAACAAACATCAATCTGGTTTAATAAAAAATCCTCCAGGGGCACCTGGGTGGCTCAGTTGGTTAAGTGTCCAACTTTTGATTCATGATTTCAGTTCAGGTCATGATCTCAGAGTCCTGGGATGGAGCCCCACATCCAGCTCTATGCTCAGTGGGGAGTCTGCTTGAGTCCCTCTCTCCCCCTTCCTTGGCCCCTCCCCCCTCAAATAAATGCACATTTAAAACTAATTCTCCAATAATGATGGGCTGATATCCAATAATAATTTGTTCCATAGTTTAATTGATGATACCATTTAAAAGTCCTCTATTTTCTTGTTATAGTAAAAAACAAACTCCAGTAAACTCAAGAATAAAAACAGAGCACAATCAGACAGACAATCTGACAAACAGATCAGTAGAACCAAATAGAAAGTCCAGAAATAAAGCCACACATACAGGGTCAATTGATTTTCAACAAAGTACAATGGCAAATTAGGGCAAAGGGATTTTTTTTTCCTAAAAAAGGCATAGAAACTATTGGATAACTGTATGCAAAAAAAACCCAAAAAACAAAAAAAGCTTTATTTTAAACCTCATGCCATATCTAAAAATCCCCTCAAAATAGGTCATTTACCTAAATAAAAAACAGAAAACTACAAAACTTTTAGAAAACAAAACCAAAAAATGGGGTGCCTGGGTGGCTCTGTCCATTAAGCAAGCAGCTGCCTTCAGCTCAGGTCATGATCTCAGGGTCCTGGGATCCAGACCCTCATTGAGCTCCCTGCTTAGCGGGGAGCCTGCTTCTCCCTCTCCCTGTCTGCCATTCCCCCTGCTTGTGCGTGTACGTGAGCTCTCTCTTTCTCTCTCTGTGTCAAATAAATAAATAAAATATTAAAAAAAAAAAAAGAAGTCTAGAAGAAAATTTTCATGACCTTGGGCTGGGCAAAGATTTCTTAGATAAAATCCATAAAAGAAAAAATTAATAAATTAGACTTCATAGAAATTAGGAACTCCTGCTCTTTGAAAGCCATTGTTACAGTAAAACCACAAACTGGAAGAAAACAGTTGCAAATCACGTATCTGATCAAGGTCTTGTATCCAGAAAAGATGAGTAACTCTCAAAACTCAATAATAAGAAAATAAACATTCCAGTTTTAAAAATGGGCGAAAGAGTTGAACAGACACTTCACCAAAGGAAATATATGAATGGAAAACAAGCACATGAAAGACATTCAAATCCTGGGTCACCGGTAAAATGGAAATTAAACCCACAATGTGATACCTGCTTACGTGAAGGGCTGACATTCACAACACAGATCGTACCAGGTGCTGGAGCAGACGTGGAGTAAGTGGAACTCTCACGCTCACTGCTAGCGAGAAGGCAAAATGGTACCTCTGCTTTGGAAAACATCATATACAAAATGTTGATAGCTGGCTTGACTGGTAATGGCCTTAAACCGGAAGCAACTCAAATGTCCATCAACAGGCGAATAGATAAATTGTGCTTTATCTATACAATGCGACAGTGCCCACCATTCAACAGGAATGAACTACTGATGCACATAGCAGGGGTGAATCTCAGAATAATCACGCTGGAGGAAGAAGCCAACCAAGGAAAGAGTACGTACTGTATGATGCTACTTACGCAAAATTCTAGGGAATGCAAATTAGTCTGTAATGACTAAAAAGCAGATCAGTGGTTGCCTGGGGACTGAGTGGACGGGGGCAGGAAGGAGAAACCTTAAGAGGACGTGAGAAAACTTTGGAGGGTGATGGATATATTCATTATCTTGACTGTGGTGATGGTATCACGCATGTAAGCGTGTATACGTATGTGAAAAGTTATCAAATTGTGTACTCTAAACTATGTGTAATTTATTGTATAACGATTATAACTACTATCAAGGTGGGGGAAAAAAAGCCAGAGCGCTTTTTAATATCATGTCACTTAATCCATCTAAGAAAACAAGTCTGTTTTTGAAGTGTGTATTTACAATTTAATATTCTTAGTAAAGCTTGTACACTGATGATTTGTTTGACTGTTCATATGTAGCGAATGATGTCTATTATCAGCATAAATCATTGTGATGCTGAAATGTTACTGTTTTGGCCTGTACTCTTTCTCTCTCTCTCCCCCTTCTCTTGCATTCTTGAATTCTAGAATGCTGTCAGAATCTATTTAATTTATTCGTGTATTCATTGAAAATTTATGAAGGTCCTGTATATGCCAGATACACGTAGTGCCTGAGAAGACAAATGAGTCCGACCCTGATTCTAAGGATTTATCGCCAACACTGTGTTGTGTAAGTATCTGCTAATTTCAAACACTGCTTTGTTTGGGTATTATCTTTGGAGGAGGAGACCCTATATTATCTTATTTTTGCATTTTTTAGTCCACAGACCTTCCTGTGAAGACGAGGAATGTATCAGACTTTCCACTGCAGGCAAAAGGACAACCACACAAGAGAGAATTAGGAATGCTGACCTAGACCAGTGGAATGCTGATGGGTTCCGGGATTCACGAACAGTTTACACAGTCACACAGGGTCCCACGCGGATGGGGCCCAGCCTAGGTCACTTGGGTAACTGGGGAATAGTGGTGGCATCTATCCCTGTTAGTTACGATTTTCCAGAGGAACAGAACCAAGAGGATATAGATACAGAGGATATAACATAGATAGAGATAAAAATTAAATTATATCATGTATATGGAGAGATTTGTGATAGGAATTGGCTTATGTAATTATAGAGGCCAAGAAGTCCCACCATCTGTGTCTGCAACCTGGAGAACGAGAAGAGCATGTGCCGTGAGTCTGAGTCTGAAGGCCTGAGAACCAGGGAGCACCCGTGTCCGAGGGTAGGCGAAGTGAGGTCCCAACTTCAACAGAGAGAGCAAATTCATCCTTCTTCCACCTTTTTGTTCCTCTCAGGGAATTGATGCCCACCCACACTGGGAAGGGCCACCTGCTTTATTCAGCTCATCCATTCCAATGTTAATCTCTTCTGGAAAAGCCCTCACAGACACACCCAGAAATAATGCTTTACCCGCTGTCTGGGGATCCCATAGTGCAGTCAAGTTGACACATGAAATGAACCATCACGCCATCCAAGGCAGTAATCCGGAGAGCTGTAAACAAGGCGTGGACAGCAGGCTACTCAGAGGAACTGGCTGGGTCATGGAAGATGGCGGAACTTCACAGTCAGGACCAGTTTCCTGTGGGCAAAAGAGGGGGCTGTCCCAGAGTCCGTGTGAGAGGGCCCTGCAACACGATTCATAAAATAGCCCAAAAGAAGAACAAAAACGTGTTGTCTTTTAACTACTCAAATCATCAAATAATAAAACAAAACATGAACAATTAGCCAATTGAATGATTATAATCAAGAAACCTTTCCTAATACAAAGATTGCTGTGACGATTTCTCATACCAATTATTTTGAAAAGCTTAAATAAAACTAATGAAAAGAACCAAAAGGCAAAACAAAATCTAAATCCACTTGCGAGTATGAACCTATCATGTATCTCAGCCTTGATTTATAAATAGTACCGAAATATTTGCAAGCCAAAAATGCTCAAACCATGTTTTTAATAAATATTATTACAGTGCAATCAAAAAAAAAATCCCAATGTAGGAGGACACTATGGGGATATTAAAAAGGGTTTTATCCTAAGCTTTCCCGTGGGTGGGTCCCTGTAAATGTTTGAAAGACTCTTGCTGAACTGAGGAACTACACTGGCTTCTCAGCGTGTTCCAATCTCAGGTGGTGGGACGTGAAATCCAGAACTTTCTCTCCCTGAATGCCTACTGCAGGGGAGAGAAATTATGGAGGCAGGAGAAGTTAAAGGAGAAACTAAGGAAAGAGAGTAAGGAAGAAAAAAGATAAGCAAGGCATTGGCGGAAGAATAAAATGAAACAGGTTGAGAAAAATAGGAGAAAGGAGAAAAGCCAGAAGAAGGAGACAGTATGATGGGAAGCATGTAGGAAGGAAACAGAAAACCCAGCTGCCTCTGTGGAATATTTACATATGATTTGCTTTTACCTTTACAGACTGGGGCATACGATCTGGGGTTATCAAGTTTCACTTTCATGATTACTGTTTAAAAAGCTAGAAATTCAGGGCACCTGGGTGACTCAGTGTAACCCACTTACACTCAGGGTAAGCCTCCGACTCTGGATTTTGGCTCAGGTCATGATCTCAGTGTCGTGAGATCGAGCCCTGCATCGGGCTCCATGCTGGGTGTGGAGCCTGCTTCAGAGTCTCTCTCTCTCCCTTTGTCCCTCCCCTCCTCTCCCCTTCCCTTCATCCACTTCTCGAGCTCCCCTCCCCACTGTTCGCACACATGTCCTCTCTTGTTCACTAAAAATTTTTTTAAAAATGCTTAAAAATAAATAAAAAGTTAGAAATTCTTATCATTTCCCTTTACTTCCCTCTCTTCCTCTTCTTGCCCACCCACAACATTAACCTCAAACTGGGTAAAGCAGAGAAAAGGGGAACGAGAGAATGAAGCAGTTGGGCATCTGGAAATCCGCAGCTAGTCACTAATGGGCCGTAAGTTCCTACGGAGAACACTACAAGAATATTCTTCTGGAAAAGATGAGCCTAATGGAAACCCTCTTGTGACATAAGCCCCTGAGACCACCACCAAGTTCAAAAGTGTAAGACAAATGGATGCAGACACGTGGCCTTCTGGCTTTCTGGGCGGTCGTAACCTATCTGGTCTCAACAGGGGTTTTCCTTTGGAGAGTCAAACTTCTTGCCAAGCCATCTTTCAGCCAAAAATCACTTTCCTCTAATTTACAGGAAAAAGAGGAAGACAGAATCCCACCCATCCTTTTCTGAGCAGATTATTTTCCATTTGGAATTAATGAGATTTCCACAATGAGGTCAAGTTGCTTTGTTCAGATAACGAAATCGCCCTTTTGCTTCACACGAGACAGTTCAAACTGAGGTGGATCTCAGCTGTTTGGGGGCAAAGCCTGTTTTGTGACCAAAAAGAAGGAATGCCACTGTTTTGTTGAGATAAAAATTAGACTCAAAGTTCTGTCCAAATTTATCTGCCCATCACTAACAGAGGAACTCACGGTGAAAGGCTTAATATCCACTCAGGGTATTTCAAATACAAATCTATATTTTAAACATCTTCCCATGGCTGGCCAGTGTTTCAGAATACACATTGAAAATGTTCGAGAGGAGAGTGGTGATTCTGGACCAGGTGTCCGTTACCAGCCCGTATCACACACGATGCAAACCTCCCAGGCAGCCCCACCTCCCTGTGACATGGTACCAGGGGCATCTATTGAGTGGACAGATGTGAGCCTCTGCACCAGGTCATCACTGGAGACCCCCACCTTACAGGGAGTGACTGACAGATGAGACAGAGAGAGAAAGGCTCAGGGGTATAAATTCCTCTCTAGAGCTCCTACCATCTGGGAGTCCTGAAGGTCAGAGGAGTGAAAAAGCAGAGCTCGAAGTTGTTCTTGGGCACAAACAGAAACTATTCTCAGCAGAATCAGAGAATGGAATGAGCTGTCTACTCAAGCGCGTATTTAATGGAAGGACCCAAGTCATAGGCACAGTGACTTTAGCTTCTCTGGGAAAGAAGGCAGATCGTGGGCTTCTGCATCCGGCCCACCTGAACAGATTCCCGGACCTGGGTCAAAGGGTAGGGGGATGGTAACAAAGGGTTGAGAGAGGAATAGGGCCCGCAAAGGAAAAATCATAGCATGGTCAAGGACGGGGACCAGAAAGGCTCTCTCCCAAAACTGGACTCGGGGTCTTGGAATAAAAATGTAGAGATTACTTTTCAAATGATCATTATAAAGCATAAGCATTTTTCATGGTAAGCATGAGTCCAGAATCTGAAGAATTTGTAGTTTTGTAGGTGAAAATGAACGGGGCAGGAAGTAGTCATGTTACCTGGATCAATTGTAAGCAATTTTCACTTTGTTATATGTCTCGTTATGTCCCAGAAGATGGCGACACCAGTAAGAAGGGGACCTGAACAAATCCTGAAGCGATGTACAGGTCACCTTCATCTTTGCCTCTGTGCGGGGACAAGGAGTAAAATTACACACACACACACACACACACACACACACACACACACACACACCCTATGAAACACTGAAGTGTCCTGTTGCGGAAGGCAAGTTTACATGAGGAAAAAAGTTCATTCATTCAACAAACGTTTATTGAACACCTACTATGTGCTTAGTCCAGGGGTGCTGAGGATGTGATAGCAAACAAAACAATGTTCTTTTGTTTATGGGCCTTTGTTCTAGTGGAGGAGACTAACAGTAAACAAATAAACAAGACAGTGTTTGATGGAGGGAAGTAATATGAATAAAATTAAATGGAGTAAGGGGGAAATGTATGAAGTATAAGGGTGATGCTATTAAATAGAATGATCGATGAAGGAAGGACTTCGAATAAATGCCTCTCCAAGAGAGACCTAAATGAAATAAGGAAGGGAGGCATGTGCTGGGTAAAGGAGACTGTGCAAAGGCCCTGAGGTAGCAGGTATATGCTTAAGGCAAGAAGCGACATGAAGTACACATGTGCTACAGGCAAGAAGGCAAGCAGGGCTGGAGTGGAGTTAGTGAGGGTGAGTTCACCTCATCTGACAGCTCCCTTTCAGAGTGAAGGAACTGAACACAAAAAGGCTAATTACCTAATTATTTTGTAGCTTCTATCCCAAAGGATTACTGGTAGCAAACCCAGAGAGCGTAAGTGACTTACATGGGCTCACCTCATTGGTCCTTGGTAGAATCAGGATAAGTCTTCTAGGACTGCCGCTAATCTATCCAGTACCTTTGGGCCAATTAGAGAAAGGTGTCTCTTCCTCTCGGCAAATGCCGCTTCACGCTAGCGTTCACTCCTTGGCAGACCGGGCTTGGCCTGGAGCTCGGCTCCTATGGCCTCCTCAGTCAGGTCCCCCTGGGCGAGGCCCAACCTGCACAACACACGGTGGCCCAGAATCAAGAGTTTCCTCCCTGTAGCCTAATCCCTCCCCTAATGATCCGATAACTTCCCAAGACATTGGTTTGGTGTCTGACGTCTTAGTTAGTTCTGACCTGGAGCTCATTTTGCAACAGCTGCGCGGCCATGCTCCTTGGACTCCCTTGGTCCATGTGGGAAATGGTGGACTAATGGAAAAAGATGGCTTTGCTTGGCCACAGATGGAGGATGAGGTGTCTCCTAGGTTTCTGTTGCTGCTGTCACAAATCGCCGCACACGTTGTGGCTGAAAACAACATAAATATATTACCTTACAGTTCTGGACGTGAGACGTTCTCAACTCAAGGTGTCAGCAGAGTCCCGTTCCCTCTGGAGGCCCCAGCGGGGAGTCCATTTCCTTGCCTTTTCCAGCACCTAGAGGCCATCTGCATTCCTTGCTTTGTAGCCCTTCCTTCCGTCTTCAGAGGCAGAAGCACAGCATCCTCAAATTTCTCTTTCTCTCTCTCTCCCCCCTCACTTCCACATCCATTGTCACCTCTCTTCCTCTGACTCTGACCCTCCTGCCTCCCTCTCATAATGACACTTGTGAAGACATCGGGTTTGTGAGGATAATCCAGGATAAACTCCCCATCTCGAGATCCTCAATTTAACCACTTCTGCAGAATTCCTTTGCCATTGCAAGTGATGTGGTAGCTTCCAGGGATTAGGATGTGGACATATTTGCAGGGGCAGAATTCTGTCTACCACAGGATGTAATAAGAGAGTTCACCCACTGAGAAGGCCCCTTGCCCTACGCTGGTCCTGGCCTTAAAATCTCTTTTAGAGATTTATTCTTCACCCCTTGAACGCTTTCTGAGTCTTTAAAGACTTCACTGATAAAAGATGAATGCCCGCTGGGAGAAAAAAACAGTGTAAGCTTTATCTGTAGAGCTTTCAGCAGGAGAATGAAGACCGTGGGAAATAATCTAAAAATAGGAGGGGTGATTGTGAACTGTAAGCAAAAAACCATTATTTCCCAGTTTTTGCTAAAAGCTAACTTACCCTCTAGAAAGAACGCACGACTAGGAATCTCAAAGTCTAGTCTTTAACTGGTTGTTAACCACAAAAACTGCCCTTACGATGTTTGTGTCTTGTTTTCGCCATTGTGAACTGAGAATAGCTGTCCTACCGCAACCGTAGCATGGTGTGTGGATGACATTAAAACCTGTACGTGAGGGGCACTGGGTGGCTCAGTCGGTTAAGCCTTCGGCTCATGTCCTGATCTCAGGGGTCCTGGGTTTGAGCCCCCTGTCAGGCTCTCTGCTTGGCATGGAGTGTGCTTCTCCTTCTCTCTCTGTCCCTCCCCCTGCTCTCTCTCTTTTTCTCTCTCTCTCTCTCAAATAAATAAAATCTTAAAAAAAAAAAAAAAAACCTGTACATGGAAGCTCTTGAACATGTGTAACGGATGAGAAGAGCGAACATTCTTTTTGTGATAAAGCTTCAACATGGACTGTCTCCCTGAACGCTCACAAGTGCTTTTCGACGCAGGTGCTATCATTACACCCATTTAACAGGTGAAGAGACTGAGGCTTGAGTCAAATAACGTGATGAGGGTTACACAGTGAGGAAGTAGCAGGACTGTGATGTCAACTTAATTCTAGGGTCTCTGCTTTTTATCCCAATAGACGATTCTGCCTGTAAAACAGCTGTGGGAAAACTGCCAACCAGCCCAGCCTACAGCATTGGGCGTGGCACTTGGGTGAGATTATAGAAAGGAGGCAGAAAAGATAAAGCCAGGCTGTCTTTAAAATTACAAAAAGTGGTAATTTCAAGGCAAATGAGCTTTGCAAAGGGAATAATTGCCGTTGAGAAGGGTATGAGCCATTTTTAAACCTCAGGCATCAGGAACGCAAATCAGCAGGGACCTGCCCTGCGTCCCAGCCCTCTGCCCCTCCTCCCCCCACCCCACCCCCGCCACACTCGGGGGCCGACACAGCAATAGCCAGTTTCAGGCACCACACTTTGTTTTGTTTTTAAGTTATTAAATACTCAAGACTTTGGAAAAGAAACGAAAACAATAAAATCCCAACGATATCAGAAGGAAGAAAGTAATCTGATTTATGAATGAACAAATGTGAAAGCAGGACGTCATTTAAATTACCACATACATTCAAATGGGGCTCCTTTCATAAGAAAACTCCCCCTAAAATAGATGAATCCTGAAATTTTCATCAAGAAAAACACAAATGAAAGAAGAAAAATTAATCAGAAAAACCATGGAGATTACATGAGACCATTATAAACAACGTAATAAATACTTCAATCTAGACAAATGTCATTTCAAAAAAAAAAAAATTGACACCAGAAGAGATGCAAAACAGGAATAAACCCCGTAGGAATGTATTTCCCTGGCCTGGGTCCCACTGAATCTTCCCATGAACATTCGAGAATGCTGCTCACATCTCTGCAGGCTGAACTCCTACCCCCTGCTTCCTCCTTTCTTTCAGCCACCCCTCCCGCTTCAGCCCTTCCTGTGTCTCCATTCCCATTCCGCACACACGCGCACACACACACGCGCGCACACACACACGCGCGCACACACACACGCACACACGCGCGCGAGCGTCTTGTGGAACTCAGGCACTCAGGCTCAATTCTGAACACGCTTCCCTACCACCTAATGCATTTTTAATTTGTTAATTACTGGTGAAATTACTGTGTTAATCGTGAACAAAACCAACCCAAATCCCTGTTCTCAGATGACTTATATTTTTAGTGGGTGGAAGGCGGATCATTGTAACAGCTCCAGAGGCAAAGGGGGAGTGAAGAAAATAAAGCAGGAGCTGAACCTCCCTGGTGTGCGCGTTGGGCTACCCAAATCGCTGATGAATCCCGAGATGGATTTCCCCCTGCCTCTGTCGCTGGGTTTTTAAAAGATTATCGGGCACGCTTTAGTCTGATTATCTAGGCTGAAAGAGTTGACACACAGGCATAGTGAAGCATTTAATCCACATAACAAGCCTGTCAGGTAGATACTATAACGCCATCATCACATTATTATTATTTTTTTTTACAGACGCAGACACAGCAGCAGAGACGAAGGGACTTCCTCAAGGCCTCAGAGCTAAGCAGTGGCTGACCTGGCGTTTGAACCAGCCCGTGTCTCCAGAGTTCAAGCACTTTATGGCTCTAAGTCTGTCTGCGCCCCCCGACTGAGGTCATATTACACCGATTCCTGCCACTCTGCTCCTTTCCGCGTCCAAATTTTGGTGTAGTCTTTTCAGTCTTTGCTGTATTTGCTCAAAAACTGTCGTTCCTCTTTTCCAAGCCTCACCCCTGCATCTGTGTCTTTCTCTTGCACCTCCCGAGATCCTCTCATGCCTCCCTGTACACCCTTCTTCTACCTTTTGAAAATAGGGCACGGGAGACCCTGCTGTGAAATTAACACGCTTTCTCTGGGCCTTGCTCGGCGCTCAGAGCTTGGCCGCTGTTGGCCTGAGGTGTCTGCACGCTGGGGAGGGGCTTAGGGGCATTATCTAGGAATGGTAGCAATTCATCACGGGGAGGCATAACCATCTTCTGACATGCAAAACATGATCATGCCACAAGAAGGTGGCCATAATTCCTCCCACCTCTATCGTGGCCTTTACCCAAGCAGACTCTGAGAGATCAATTCGAATTCTATCACGTGAGGAAATCCCTTGTCAACAGCAGGTTTCTCAGGGCTCCAGGGAAGCAGAGTCACAGAGGAGGAGAGTAGGACTTAGGGGTCTTTGAGAAGGGGCAGGGGAGAAGAAAGAGAGCCGGGCACGTCTCCCTTCCCAGGCTCCATCCCACAAGAGGGCAAGGGTGTTGGAGGAATGGCCCTGGCCAACTGCCCACCGAGGACTCTGGAAGGCCACCTCTCTGCTGTGCTGTCCCAAGACACAGCTCGGCCACATCAAAGAAGATTTGGCTTCCATGAAAAACACATTTTACACGACCTTCCTTCTCCCATCTTTCTTGCTTCCCCCTCTCATTTTGAGGGTGTTCTTCGACTTTTCCCCATTTTACTTCCTTCTTTCATTCTCTATGCGTGCACCTTCTCCAAAGCTCTGTCCTCACCACTGGTTTTTTTCCCTTTAGTGATCTCCTTGTTTCTTATACTAGTAATTGTCACGTCCAGGAAGAGGTCTTCCAATTCTCTCTGGGGCCCCCGTGCGGTATCTCCAAGCCCCCGTGCATGTTCCCACCCTTCTCTTTGCCTGTAATGCCAGCTCCATGCATTTAGAGCCACGCATATCCCCTGCCATCTTCCAAACCGCTCTTCCTGCCTTCCTACAAATGTTAACGACATCACCATTCTTTGTGAATTTCCCTGCTTTCCATTTTGAGGGAAAACCCTCAGCTATCTCACACATGTTTATAATAACTGAGTACGGCGCCTCACACATGTAAGAACCACCACATGCCTGATGCTGAGGGCTTTCCATGTGTTAACTCACTTACTCCTCATAACAGCCCTGTGAAATTGTGACTCTGATCGCTACCATTTTATAGTTATGGAAACTGAGGCACCGAGAGGCTGACGTCACACAGCTAGGAAAGGGCAGATGTTGGGATTCGAAACCAGGCAGCCAGTTCTTGAGCCTGTGCTGTTAAACTCTATCCTATGCCCCTGTCCACCACACCACAGACAAAAGACAGATCTAAAAAATAACATAACTATGGGAAACCAACAAGCAAACCAACGACCTAAATAACTACGTATAGAAAAAGGACTGGAAGGAAACATGATCCTGGGTGCAGGGAGAACTGAGAGCAACTTTACTTTCTACCCTCTACTATTCTGATTTTCCAAATTTCCTATTTTGAGTATAATGTTTATAATAAAAGCATATTGTATATGTAATACATAATTAATACATAATCCACTGTATATTTCATTTTATTTATTTGAGAGAGAGTGTGTGAGGGCAGGGGGGAGGAGCAGAGGGAGAGGAAGAGAGAGAATCTCAAGGAGAGTGCTGAGCCCAATGAGGGGCTCGATCCCACAACTTCAAGATCATGACCTGAGCCCAAATCAAGAGTTGGACGCTCAACCGACTGAGCCACCCAGCCACCACTTTATGGTTCATTTTTAAATGAATTTTAAAATTCATTTTATTGCAACCCATTGAAACACGGAAAATACCATCACAACATACTTCCCTCCTCCAAGAACAAAAATATACCTTGTGGATCCCTAAGACACCTAAATCTTCCATTCCGTTCCATGCTCCCGTTCTGGCTGTTGTCTCCCACTGATATAGTGACTTTTGTATGTAATACCGTCCCACATGCCAGATTAACCTTTTTAAGACCAAGTTTTCTTTATATCACTTCCCTATTCAAGAGTTTTCTATCTTTCTGTTACTCATAGAATTCAATTCAAGCTATGCAGTCCAGCATTAGATTTGCCCACAATCTGGCCCTAACCTTCTCTGTATAGTCTCTTCTTCCATCTTTCCTGCTATGCTTCCTGTGAGTCAATCAGCCCCTTGTCATTCCTCTGCCTTGTTCTTCCTGAGCTCTCCCCAGGTCCCAAGGTAACCCTGACAGAAGGGAATCAGCAGCCTGAGCCCAGCTCCTGGTCTGGTTTGGATTAGCACCTGCTTCCCGGTGGCCAGTGGCCACTGATCTGGTCAGATCTCCCTGGGCTCCCGGGCACTGTCACTTGGCAGTGTTGGGAGCCAGGGACCGGGAGTGGGTCTTGGCATTGCCAACTCTCCCAGATTAGCTCCGAGCCTAGTGTACGGGCTTGTCCTGCTCTTCGTTTCCCTCTGTTCTGCGTACTTCCCTGACAGAAATGACGACCTCCTGTTCTGCACAACACTGGCCAGATTTAAGTTGGATCCTGCCCAGCCCTCTTGTCTTCTAGCTTGGACCAACAACTAAATTCCCTAGCACATTACTCTGCTCACTGAATTAGACCTCCTCGAATCATCTGACCCACCTAAGACCCCTGGGTCCTGGAGATAGCATGACTTGACCTACTTAACCGTTCCCACTGACCCCAGACTCCACCGCCTCACGCCCTCCCTTCCAGACCTGCTCCGTCACTCCATCAGCTTTATGTTGCCAAAATTTCACATAAGGTACGAGGGCGTCTTTCTGAGATTTGACAGTTTCTGCCAAAAAAATATGTTCTTCAATCTTTTCTGTCCCCTGAGCCTTTGATTTTTGCCCAGAAATCCCTCTGAAGGCTTATAGTCTCTATGCATCATTTTCATGAGTGTGGTTAAATATGTATATTATAAAATTTACCATTTTAGCTATTTTTAAGTGTACAGTTCAGTGGCATTCACTACATTCATCCTGTTGGACAGCCATCACTCTACCCATTCCCAGAACTTTTCACCATTCCAAACACAGACTCGGTACCCATTGAACCACGTTTCCTCCCAGCCCCTGGCCACCACCGTTCTACCTTCTGTCTCTGAATCTGATGTCTCTCTTCTAGGTACCTCAGATGAGTGGAATCATAACATTAGACACATTACATTGAAATGGATACAATATCCCCTTCATTTTTCCTTTTTAATTTTTGAAGTATAATTGACATCTGATATTAGAGTAGTTCCAAGTGTACTGCATGGTGATTCAACACTTGTATGCATTGTGAACTGATAAACAATATCCATCTTAAATGCCCTATCCTGGGGGCGCCTGGATGACTCAGTCAGTTAAGCGTCTGCCTTTGGCTCAGGTCATGATCTCAGGGTCCTGGGATCGAGCCCCACCTCCAGTTCTCTGCTCAGCGGGGAGTCTGCTTCTCCCTCTCCCTCTGCCCCCCCCGACCCCCACTCTTGCTCTCTCTAATAAAAAATCTTTTAAAAAAATTAATAAATGCCATATCCTCTAGCAAACCCCATTACATTGTAAGCTTTGGAGAAAGGACCACCTTCCTATCCCTACGATGCCCAGCACAGAGCCTTTTACACAGTAGGTACTCAGCAAATATTTAAAGCACTTAATAGGAGAATGAGAAGTTAATGCAAGTTAATGCAAGTTAATAAACACAAAAAGGAATCCTTCACTTCTTCTACCTTTTAATTCAAAGTAACTAGTTTTTACTGGCTAATTTCCACAATTTTGTTATTAAAAACCTTCTTTAAGGAAGCACATGTATATTATCTGCTTATCAGTTTGCCAAAAATAATGATCCATTGAAATCATCTAATTATCTAATTGGTCTATTAAGTTGAAATAAGCCAATGCTTTTTGCCAGGAAGAAAAACGGACCCTCACGAGTGGTTATTTCAAGAGTTTTACTTAACTGTGTAATCAGATATCTGATCCTCGGTATGTTGGTTGTAATTCTCAGGCATCCCTCTGAGGAGCCGCACGCTCAGGAAAGTTCTTTAATTATGGAAAATGAGGAAGCCATGGCTTTACTGCGTGGAACTCAATACCTTGCCTAATGGGAAAGTTGCTCAACGAAGTGTCAGATTTTGCAAAACAAGCATTGCCCCGAAACGCTCAATACACGAGTTACACATTTTTTTTTTTAAAGATTTTATTTATTTATGTGACAGAGAGACAGCCAGCGAGAGAGGGAACACAGCAGGGGGAGTGGGAGAGGAAGAAGCAGGCTCATAGCGGAGGAGCCTGATGTGGGACTCGATCCCCGTACGCCAGGATCACGCCCTGAGCCGAAGGCAGACGCTTTAACGACTGCGCCACCCAGGCACCCCACGAGTTACACATTTTTAAAGGTTTATCAGAGAGTTAACAATATGGAAGGAGAGGAGAAAAGTAATCAATATTGATTAATAACTGGAAATGTGTATTCTTGCATGTATGTTTGAATTCTAGGATTCCAATTATGTAAATAGCCTTTCCGTTGAAAGAGTGCAGAACAATCCAAAAAGGAGTTCAAGAAGATCCCAAGCCAGTAGAGCTGAGGAGCCAGGATTATACTGGAACACGCAACCCTTCCCGAACTCTTCCCACCCCACAGCCGTCTAATTACCTCAACGACTCCAGGTCAAGGCCATCGACCATTGATTGCCCTTCTCAGCAGACACACGGGACTGGTATTTTTAGGTACTCTTCCCGGGGCCAGTGGCTGGAACGTATTAATTGTACTAGGCTGCCATCTGCTGGTTCCCCACCAAGATTCATGGGCAAGAAGGAGGGACCCTCAGAGACCCCTCCCGCCCCCCACCCCATGGCGCTCTCATCTCCCCCGGGGACCAACCACAGTAAACTGGAAAAAGGAAACGTGGAAGCCTTTTATCTCTGTACCCAGCAGAACAGCTCAGCCTGTCAATCCTAGAACAATTTTCGAGTAAATAAACAGCACTCTAAGATTGCAGCGTGGCAACAAAATCCTCTAGGACCCCGGGAATTCAGAAAACAAAGCTGGTTCCAGTTCGCGGTATTGACCTTCGAGAAATTTCCAGAGAGGCCAGAATGGCGCACAGGGAGGATGAGTCAAACCAAAGAAAGTTACGTTTTCTGGATCCGTGGCAGGCTATGAGGAGATGTTCCGGTGGAATCTGGAATCTGTGACTGCCATGAAGGAGTTCTGTGCAGTGAGGCTCAGTCTGTGGGATTCAGGGACAGCGGTTAGGCCCATCCTGTCCAACAGACCAGCCAGCAGCCACAGGGGGCTGTGAGGCACTGGAACCGTGGCCGCCGGGCATTGAGCTGCGTTATACCTACACGATACTGGATTTCAAAGGCTCAGTAGGAAAAAAGAATGTAAGACATCGTGCCAATGATCTATATTGGTTATAAAGTGATAATATTTTGGATAGGTTGAATTAAAATACGTTATTAAAATGAATTGCATCTGTTTCATTTATGAAATGTGGCTTCTAGAAAAAGATTACATTACAGATGTGGCTCCCATTATTTTTCTTCTCAGCAGTGTTGAGTTCGACAGAAAATCGTGGCTAATGTTTACTGAGCACTTACCAGGTCCTAAGGGGACTGCCTCGTAAATACACTACACTAAGGGTTTTATACACACTGGGTTTTCACTTAATCCCCACAACAGCCATGTTAAAAATATGTATTATCGCTCCAATGTTACATATCAGGAACGGAGACTCAGAGAATAAGGAACACAGCTGGTGGGTCGCCACGTGTGGACTTGAACCCAGACGGCTAAGAAGCCAAATCCAGAAGGATCTTATCCACAATGTATAGACCCTTCCAGTAGGGCTCTCATTGGCCCTCCCTCTGTCGGGGTCCAATCCTCTCTTTCCCTGACCACAGCTGTGGCTTTTTATGTCATAGGCCTTTTTTTCCTCTGTCGGACCACCTTGCTGTAAATTCTATAGTCAGGTAAAAAGAGGTTTCTCGCCCTTGCATATTTTCCTAGGCCCATATTAAATAACAAATTTAGAGGTGGAATAGTATATAGAGGTAGAATTCTTTCCAAGCACGCCTTCTAATTTTTGTCCATCTTGGCTTTCAGTGTCTTGAGGTATAAAATTTCTCAGACATCATAAATCCTTGAGAAAGTGCTCTAAGAGGTTTTAGAAGAAAACAGATTTTCCAGCTTTGCCTGAAATTGTTTTAACTTTTTGCAAAGAAGGAAAATTCTGTTTATACAAAAGCACTAGGGCAGAATTTCTATGAGCCTCAAATCCTTCCATTATTTGTGTGAGTGAAGGCTGCACGTGTCTACACGCACATACCCACGGGTCAATCTTAATCACTCTTGCAAGGAAATTAGGCTTTTGATCTTCTTAGTTTTTGTGAAGCGAATCTTAAATTCCTAAAACAACTTACACTGTTATTTCTGGAATCATTGTTCAGGAACGAATAAATGTAACCTCTCCTCTGTGTCCCATCACTTCCTGTTTTATCTCTAATTGGTTTTGGTTCTCTCCAGTCGGGAGGGGCCAAAAAATTTTTAGCAGTGGATAGCAGAGCAAACCCCCAACAAATCCTATGTTAAATAACACAGTTTTGTGGTGCAAGCAGAAAAATCAAAGACTAGATTTTAGAAGATATGGCCGCCCACCCACCTGTCCAACCATGCACCCATTTACCCATCCACACCAGGCATGGGGAATAAAGATGTCACAATCAGCTAACCCCGGCCTCAAGGAACTTACATTCTTGTGAGAAAGGCAGACAATAAGCAGTAAACAAGTGAATCAAAACAACACATTGAGATGAGTCCCGTGAAGGGAGCAAATCGGGTGCGGAGCCCCCCTTGGGACTGAGTGGCCGAGGGAAGGATCCAGCTCTGTGAGGGCTGGCATAGGCCCTAGGCCGCAGTCCAAGCAGAAGGAGACTCAAGTGCTGTCAAGAGCCTGCAGTTATGGGAAAGGAGGGGTGAATATGGATGGGACACAGTGAGCAAAGGCGAGCGTGCCCGCAACATGCAGGGAGAAGCAGCAAGTATGGGAGAGACCATCCCGGGAACTCAGGCCGAGTCAGGAGTCTGGGTCGTATCCAAAGCAATCCGTGCAAAGCTACTGAGAGTTTCTAAGCAGATGGGTGATGCATGCAGCTTTGCATTTTTTAAAGACTACTCTCCCTGCGGGTGGAAAGTAGACAGAAGAGTTTCCTGACTCATTATTCCTTTGCCCCTTGACATTAGCATTCTCCAGGTTCGTGCGGCTAACACTTTGTTCCACGCAGATTCCCAAATTGTTCCATTCTTTTTCCAGGTTAAAACCTTTTCATTTTCTTTCTTGTTGTTTTTTAATTGAATTTAGAGAGGGAGGGGGGAGGGGCAGAGGGAGAGAGAGAATCTCCACACTCAGCGTGGAGCCCCATGCCGGACTTGATCTCACAACCCCGAGATCAAGACCTAAGCCAAAAATCAAGAGTCGGTGGCTTAACCGACTGAGCCACCCAGGTGCCCCTCTTTCTTGTTATTTTTAAAATTTGGATATAGTGGGCACATAGTTTTAGAATAACTACATGGCAATTCAATATTTGCACGTACTGTGAAATGAGGACCACAATAAGTCTAGTGAACGTTCATCACCACAGTTAGAAATTCGTGTGCATGTGTGTGTGTGTGTGTTATGAAAACTTTTAAGATCTAATCTTAGCAACCTCCAAATCGACAATACGGTATTATTAGCTATAGTCACCATGCTGGACATTACCTCCCCAGGACTTAGTTCCTTTCGAGCTGGGGGTTTGTACCTTTTAACCCACTTCACCCATTACGCCCACCCCCACCCCCCTCTTCCTAGCTCTTTTTGTTTATTTGGTTTCTCTCTGCACATCTAGACCCTTCAAGCCCCGAAGAATAATGCTTCTTCCCTCAGAGCATTCTAAACATCTGCATATAGGTAATAAAGAAGGGTGGCCCCGGCCCAGGAGTGCCTCCCGTTCGGGGACCCTGGCTCAGGCCCCAGCTTCTGCCTGGAGACCTCCGAACACATCCCGTGGGGCATTTCAGTGCTTCCTCCCAAGGGCTTTTCGAAACAACGATGACACGCTGCCTGTGCTTCTCCGACAGGAGCTCTGGGGACTGGCCTCAGGCCAGGCTCAAGGCTAAGCACCGCCCCGAGGGGGACCCTCCCTTAAGCACAGCAAAGTCACAGGAGCGCCCTCAGTGGTCCCACCAGGGTTGATCTGGCACTTTCTGCGCTTTCAAACAGTGGCTCACCTGGTCTCCCGGGCTGCCTCGGGCTCCCGCAGGCTCTCGCTCGGATTAACCCTCCACCAGCTCCTTAGGGCGGGCGATGAGAGAGCAGGGCAGCGACCCCCCTCTCGAGGAGTGAAAATACCTCTCGTCCCGGAGCTCCACCATTCACCCCTACCTCCAGCCCTGCTCCCCACCTTTCTCAGCCCTGCGCTGAGCCCTGAGGGCAGCCCAGCGCCGCCCAGCCGGCCTCTGGCTTCCCGCTGGCTTTGGCTCTGAGGATCCCGGCAGGGAGCCAGAGGGAAGGGAATGAGGTCGGCGTTTTTCTCCCCCCACTTCCCCCCGGGGGGCACCCTGGGTGGGCTGCACGCTAGCCCCCAGCCCCTTCCACGCCACCAGCTGTTTCTGCTCCTTCCCCGTTCCCCTTCAGGCTCAAGGACAGTAATGGCAACCCCGCTGTTACTGGTCCCCGGACCCCCTACTCCTCGCCACCTTGGTCCATTTCTTAAATGCGCCTAAAGTGATCCCAGTTCAGATGCGCCGCCTCTTTCCGGCTCAAACCCTGACCGATGCAACCTTCCCCTTTAAGGGTCCCTCTGGCGCTCCCGGCGACGGGATGTAATGACTCTGACCCCTGACCTTCAATTGAGAATGACCAAGTCTCAGCCCACCCCCTTCCTCCTTCCAGCCGGAGAGTCCTTCCCTACAGGACCGTATCCTACATCCCCCAAGTCTTTACAACCACTTGATTCACTCCCTCGGAGCACCTGCCATGTGAGGCGGATGAAGTCCCGCAGAGAAAAGAAGTAGCCCAACAACAACCACAGGCTGCCTGTGCTGTTCACTCTCTCCTTGCTATTCGTAGAGACAAAAATTAGTGTGGGGGGCACAACCACTAACCCCTAAAGCATAGCACTAAATATACAGAGACGCAAACACGGTGAACCACATTATTATTCAAGCATAACAACAGTAGCTGATATGTATTGAGTGTGCGACGTGGCAGGTGCTAGTGTAAGCCCTTCCCACGTGTGAACTCATTATCAATGCTCACAACGCTCTTAAGAGATGGGGACCATTATCATCCTCATTTCATGGGTGAGAAAATCTGGACACAGAAGTCACACGACTTATGCAAGTTTAAATAGCTCGTAAGTGGCAGATCTTGCATTCAAGCCAAGCTATTTGGCTACAAAGCTAATTGTCTTCACCACACTATTGTAAATAATTAAAGTCGGCTGTGAAATCTTAGTGAGGAATCCTGCGTTCAATGCTGACAGCTGGCTTATTTGGGTGTCCCTTATTATAAAATATGTTTGTAGGGTGAAAAGAAATACTGGAAGCCTCCAGCAGGAAGAAAAAGGAGGCACTCAGGGCGTTGAAAACAGAACAAGAAATTTTAAAACACTGTCCAATGATCTGACGTTAGAACATGAGATTAGGGGGGCGCCTGGATGGCGCAGTCGTTAAGCGTCTGCCTTCGGCTCAGGGCGTGATCCCGGTGTTATGGGATCGGGCCCCACATCAGGCTCCTCTGCTATGAGCCTGCTTCTTCCTCTCCCACTCCCCCTGCTGTGTTCCCTCTCTCGCTGGCTGTTTCTATCTCTGTCCAATAAATAAATAAATAAATAAATAAATAAATAAATAAATAAATAAATAAATAAATAAATAAATAAATAAATAAATAAATAAAATCTTTAAAAAACAAAACAAAACAACAACAACAAAACCCATGAGATTAGGGCAAAAGGCACACTGTAAATTCTTTTAATCGCTAATTTTGATACAACACATTTAAATTTAAAATAGGTTGTTCAAGAAAAGAGATGTCCTAGGATGCTTGCCCTTAGAAAAAGGGTATGAGGCCGCCTGGCGGGCTCAGTCTGAAGAGCATGCAACTTTGGATTTTGGGGTTGTGAGTTCGTTGGGAGCAGATATTACTAAAAAAAAAAAGAAGAAGAAAAAATCAATAAACTTAAAAAAGAGGGTATGTATTCATTTATAGCAATGGTTCTTAAACTTCAGTGTGACAACCATTAGGGGCTTGTCACATGAAGACTCCTGGGCACCACATCCAGCTCCTGAAAAGGAATTCCTAAGCCAACGTAGCAGGCAAAATAACGGCCTCCTAAAGGCGGCCACATCTTACTCCCCAACCTGTGGACGTATTTCCTTTCGCTGCAGATATGGTTAAATTGAGCATCATGGGATGAGAAGATGATCCTGCATTATCTGGGTGGCCCTAATGTACACACAAAGGTCTTATGGCGGCGGCTTCTTGAAGCTGGAAAAGGTCAAGAAACAGACTCTCCCTTAAATGGTCCTAAAGGTGTGCACCCTGCCCGATCCAGTAGACCTCTGACCTCCAGAACTGTAAGGCAATGAATTTCGCTTCTTTAAAGCCACTAAGTCTGTGGTCATTTGTTACAGCAGCAAGAGGAAACCAACATAACAGTCAATTCCGGAATCCGCAGTTGTAACAAGTTCTAAGCAACTCTGTTGCAAACCTGCCTTGCAGGATCAGCCGGGGTACAGGGCTCTGGCTACAGGGTAGGCGTGATCAGTGGTTCCTCCAGCCTTTCTTACTTAAAATGAGTCCCTCACTCCCAGTCTAAACGATTTCAAATAACATTCTGGTCTTTGATTAACTTTAAAAACATGGGTCATTGGTTTACCACGTATATTAGTAACTGATGGGCATGAAAGGAAGAGTAGGCGTAGTGGAGAAAGCATGGCATTTTAGAGTCACCTGGACCCCGGAGCCGGTCTGAGCTGTGTAATCTTAATGCTTTCGCCTCCGCGAGCTTCCGTTGCCGACCTATTTGCAAGCTCTAGGAGAATCACACCCCCAAATACGTGTATTTCAGAGGGCCAGGCACAGCAGCAGGCACATAATAGATGCTCAGGAAAACGTCGAGTCCTCTGTTTCCTATTTCTCCCCCCTCCCCTCCTTTCCCTCTTTCCGTGGGTAGAATGACAAAACTGGTATGATTCTATGTCTGTGAATCTTCAGGGATCAGTTCACGTTCAACCTTTGTTTCTACAGAGACCCCAAAAGGACAGGTGCGAACCACTTCCACTTCCCAAAGTGCGGTGCTACGTCACCCGGCTGGAGCAAAGCTGATATTTAAAACCAGTTCTGTTACTTTAATCCAGATCCCCCCGTTGAGGGTGTAAACTATTTGCAGCTGGAGCTTAGACGGGAGTCGTCGGTGGGTATACCTGATGTGCTGTGAACGGCCCAGATGGGAAGTCTGATACGTGTTCCACGCTGATGGTGTCTGATGGCTGTGCTTCAAAGATGATCAACAGACAACGAACTGCGGGGCTGAAGCTGCTCCCGGCTGCGGGGAGAAGCGTGTTTCCGAAGTGACCGTGCGCCCTCTAGTGGCGAATTAGAGGAGAGCGTTTTTCTGTGGGTCAGCTGTGCGCCACTCTGGGGGGCCGGGCTGGGGTTAAGTCCTGTGGGACAACGTGACCTGGAAGGGCCAGGAGATCTCCGCAGAAAGAGAGCGGAACTCCTCCCAGAACCAAAGACCCAGAGGACGCATTTCTGCTTGAATCTAAGAGAATGGCTGGGCTCTGAAGTAATCCCACAAAATGGGTGAAGAGGTGGTGTGGGTCAGGAGAGTGGAGGAGAATAAACTCTCCCTATAGGGCACGCAGTGAGTCCTGCTTCTCCAATGTAATGACTTAAAAAAAAAAAAACTCTGTGTAAAGCGAAGACTATACAATATCATTAAGATTTTTCAGGAAAAAAAATCATATATGGGAAACTGTTTTTGTAATTTCTGAAAGAATGTAAAGCCTAGGGGCACCTGGGTGGCTCAGTTGGTTGAGTGACTGCCTTTGGCTCAGGTCATGATCTCAGGGTCCTGGGATCAAGTCCTGCATCAGGCTCTGTGCTCATTGGGAGTCCGCTTGACGGTTCTCCCTCTCCCTCTGCCCCTCCCCACCTCTAAAATAAAATAAAATTTAAAAATCTTTTTAAAAACCACAAAGTACAGGGAAATTTAAATAAAAAGCAAAAACATCCTATAATCCCAGTAATCAGTTTAAGTACAGGTAACATCTCAGAACATATTCTTTCAGACTTTCAAATGCATAATTCTCAGAGTTATATACTTAGGAAGAATGTACATCGATGTGCCTCTGAAACAAAGAAGTATCTCTAAAGCCTCCTGTCGGACAGCCTTCCCGGGACTGCAAGCTCATTATCTCACAATTCCTTCCACACAGACATGTGGACGGGGGGCTCAGTCTCTTCCCAAACTACGACGCTGCCGTGTTGTGACCTTGGGCAAGCCATCTAATCTTTCCAGTCCTCGTTTTTCTCATCTGTAAAATGGGGGGCAATAATAAGAAATCCTTTATCAGCTTGGGGAGCATTTGATGACAGGTCTAGTCAGCAGTGTGTCCGGCATCTAGTGAACTCTCAGGCGATGTTGGCTTTCATAACACCTCTGGGCTGCTGTCCTCTGCCTGCTTTCTGGACTCTTACAAGAGAAATTCAATTCCTGTTTCACACGAGGCCCTCAAGTATTGGGAGATTTCCATCTTGGCATTCTGTGTCTCCTCTGGCTGTTCATGAATTGGTCACTGTTCTTAAACTGCGGTCCCTCCGGCGGGACACGGTGCGTAAGCGCTGAGCGCTGAAGAGTGTGGCAAATACTAGTGACTGCCACCTTCTGGACGCCGCTTCTCACCACAGACTCCTGATTTTTCTGCTGGGATCCGATCCTATCCATTGCTCTCCCTTTCGCAGTTGGTTTTGAAATCACATGCAACACTTCGCATCAGTCTCTACTCATTTTCATGGTTCGACTTACTCTACTCTTTCTTGGGAACATGATTCGGTCATAAATGCGATGATAATTCTTTCCCACTCTGGGCTATCTACAACCTCGTGATCACTCCTTCCTTTTTTTTTTTTTTAATTGGGGTGTAAGGGACATAACATGATACTGGATTCAGGCACACAACGTCGTGATCTGATATTTGTATATATTGGGAAATGATCACCACCATAGGTCTAGTTAGCATCCAACATTTTTTTCCTGTGATGAGAACTTTGAAGATCTCCTCTCTCAGCCTCTTTCAAGTACACAATACAGTATTATTAGGCCTGGCCGCCACGCGGTACGACATCCCCAGGACTTACCTATTTTATAACAGCAATTGTGTACCTTCTGATCCCTTCACCCATTTTGCACCCCCCTCCCCGCCTCTGGCATTTTTTCTGTATCTATGAGCTTGTTTTTTGTGCTTTGGTATTTTTTTTTAAGATTCCACATATAAGTGAGATCATATGGCATTTGTCTTTCTCTGTGTGACTTATTTCATTTACCATAATGCCCTTAAGGTCCATCTATGTTGTCACAAATGGTAAGATTTCCTTCTTTAATGGCTGAGTAATAGTCCGGTGTGTGTCTGTGTGTGTCTGTGTGTATCCCATTGTCCTTACCCATTCATCCGCTGATGTCCGTTCAGGCTCCTTCCATGTCCTGGCCATTGTACATAACGCTGCAATGAGCCAGCGGGGTGCATAAGTCTTTTCCAGTTATAATTTTCATTTCCTTTGGGTAAATACCCAGAAGTGGATTTTCTGGCTCATATGGGAGTTCTGTTTTTAATTTTTGGAGGAGCCCCCACACTGTTTTCCACAGCAGCTACACCACATTACTTCCCTTTCTTGGCTTTGCAGAGGGACTCTAACAACCTGGCACTTCATCTCCCAGGATTCGAGCGTAAGCTCACTGGCCTTACATTTTTGGAATCTGTCTCTTCTTTAAAAAAAAATGAGGGGTGCCTGAGGCCTCAGCCAGTGAAGCGTCTGTCTTCAGCTCAGGTCATGATCCCGGGGCCCTGGGACTGAGCCCCACAGTGGGCTCCCCGCTCAGTGGGGAGTCTCCTTCTCTGTCTCCCTCTGCCCCCCCCCCCAACTGGTGCTCTCTCTCTCTCTCAAATAAAATCATTTTTAAAAATTAGAGTACTTGCCTCCATTGGGTATGTTTGGAAAACTCCAGTCATTCAGAGATTATCATTATGTGTTTGGCAATATGCCTGTGAATTCTTACAGTAGCCTAGAGTGTCTGAAAAGGTCTCCTCCTGAGAACTTTCTTGAAGTGTGGCTTTCTGAGCTCCATCCTTATCCGGCTGGCGCCTCCATTTCTTTTTTTTTTTTTTTTTTTTAAGATTTTATTTATTTATTCGACAGAGATAGAGACAGCCAGCGAGAGAGGGAACACAAGCAGGGGGAGTGGGAGAGGAAGAAGCAGGCTCACAGCGGAGGAGCCTGATGTGGGGCTCGATCCCAGGACTCTGGGATCACGCCTTGAGCCGAAGGCAGACGCTTAACCGTTGTGCCACCCAGGCGCCCCTGGCGCCTCCATTTCTATTAATGAATTTACTTTCATTCTTCCAGATACAGACATGAGATATTTCATTCATAGTTTTCTTATTTACTCAAATTTGTATTTAGGTGTAAATATGTCATTTTATATACCATCTTGTTAGCATATATGTGAAATAATTGAAAATATTTATATATTGGTCTCTGTCCTCAGTTCCTGGCACAGAGCTCCTAAAACATCTGTGATTTCCAAAGTGATAAGAGCACCGGGAACATCTCTGGTCTAATATTTGGTCTTTGACCCCATCCCTGACGCGGGGCTCCTCAAACTCTTGCAGATTCTGAAGTGGTAAGAGCAGTAGAAGCATCTTCTCTTCTATTGAGGTGGTTGGGGGAGGGGGGCTCCCGGGTGGGGGATGGTCACCACAAAGACCAAGCCATGATTAGAGGCTTGGAATCTTCAGCCCTGTCCGTCGTCCGAAGAGGGGAGAGGGGCTGGACATGGGATTAGTAATTGATCACGTCTACATGAGGAAGCTTCCATGAAGTCCCAATAATAAATAGGAGGTTTGGAGAGCTTCGGGTTGGCAAACACTTCCACACACCAGGAGGGTGATGGCCCCCAACTCCACAGGGACGAAGTCTAACCTATATGTTGAAAAGGATTCATGGTGACTCTGCTTTCTTCCTACTCCTTTAAGAGAAAAGTAGTATCTCTATTGCTTTCGTCTATCAGAGTGTAATAAAACATACTGAATCTCTCAGATCCTGACATACATTGCTGATAACAGATTTTTGAGGAAAAAAATCATTAAATATAGACACTTTTTCGGGTTCATTCTGTCTTTGTGTGGTGGCTTATTGACTTACGCTGTGCAAACTCTATGGCATAAAATGCCCACTCTCAGGTCTTGAGTTCATGTGATACGGAGATACAAGCCATACAGACAGACTAAACCAATCTCTCTGTTCTTTCCATCGTCTTCCTGCTTTTTCCCCTCCTCCTTTTTTCCCCCTTTCCCTCTCTCTTCCTCTCTCATTCTCCCAAATCAAAGTCAACAAGCAAGACTCCGGCAGGCCCCCTCGGAGCTAAGTTCAACAATTAGCCGATGATGCCAGAAGTTCCCCTTGTGAATTGGGAGCAGGGAGGCAGGTGAGGGCATTCACTGGGGATGGACCAGACGTTTCAGGAGTTGTCTGCTATGAGAGCAGAGTGACCTCCATTTTCTTAACGCTCAGGATTGAATTGGACCAAGAAGGGAGCTTTCAAGAGTTTCACAATTCCTACAATGATCTAATTTCAAGGCCGATGTCTTTTTGGACAGTTATACAATAAGAATACCAAACAATCAACAGTTTTACACAGGTCATCATTTTTTAAAAAGATTTATTTATTTATTTGAGAGAGAGAGAAAGAGAGAGAGCATGAGCTGGGGGGGGGGCAGACAGAGAGAGAGAGAATCTCAAGCAGACTCCCCACTGGGTGCAGAGCCCAACATGGGGCTCAATCTCACGACCCTGAGATCATGACCTGAGCCCACATCAAGAGGTGGCAGCTTAACTGACCGAGCCCCCCAGGCGCCCTGCACATGTCATCATTTTGCCACTCATCTCATCCCAGCTTGCAACTAAGCACATTATGCAGTGATAAGTCAAAGTCCACGTGTCTCCTTAAAAGAAAGATAATAAACCCCAGAATTTTGGATGAACAAAAGTAAATTTCTTAGTTCTTGGAAAAAACAAAAGCTTCAGCGTTTTGTTAGGAAACTTACAAGATTCTTGGCATTCAAATTGCTTTTACAAAGCAATACTGGGATGAGTCAAGTATAATTGAACCAGGAACATATGGATTATATTCTCCCTTAAATATACATGGGTATAAAAATGAAGGGGAAGAGAATTTGCCAAATGTGTTACCAAAACAAAACACTTTCAAAATAACTCGAGACAGTCAACAGACCCCAAACACAGCTGTGTTCTCTTATGTCTAAAAAATGCATTTTCCCTTCAACGTCTTGATATGTTAATCTAATTTCTGTTGAGTATCTACAGCACACAAGGCATCTTCACGAGCTCACCAAGTCTGAAGAAAGGGCTTCCTATTTGAAAACACGAACTCTTAATGAAATGATTAGCACAGTTCTCGTCTGGTTTTTCACATGTATTTGAATAATTGTTTTTATTTATTTATTTATTTTTAAAAAGATTTTATTTATTTATTCGACAGAGATAGAGACAGCCAGCGAGAGAGGGAACACAAGCAGGGGGAGTGGGAGAGGAAGAAGCAGGCTCATAGCAGAGGAGCCTGATGTGGGGCTCGATCCCATAACGCCGGGATCACGCCCTGAGCCGGAGGCAGACGCTTAACCGCTGTGCCACCCAGGTGCCCCTGGTTTTTTTTTTTTAAGCAGGCTCCACACCCAGTGTAGAGCTCAACGTGGGGCTTGAACTCATGACTGTGAGATCGAGACCTGAGCTGAGATCAAAGGTAGATGCTTAATCGACTGAGCCACCCAGGTGCCCAACTTCCGATTTCGTTTCAACCAGAGAAGTGGTAGATGGCAAGAGAGGCTGTGCCACATTAAGAGGCAGCCCCCAGAGGAAGGAGAAGTGCCCACACCAGATCTGATGAGACCGAGTTTGCTGGGCTATTTATTGCTGTGGCGCGGTGATCAGCGCTTAGCGTATTAGTGTTGCCTTTTTCTTTAATTTTTGTAACAGTAGATTTTCTCAGTTCGTCTGAGCCATTTTATGAGGTTCAGAATTATTTTCGTCATTTGCACGTTTGTCTTGTAACACAGTTATGATTCGGGTCATATCACGCAGAATGAGCTAGCTCTTCTGAGATCTACATGTGCAATATGGAGCCCACTCAAGCAGAGAGTAGCCTTATTAAAGCAGCCTTCTGGAAAGGGAGTTGCTTATTTTATTTTTACTCACTGTGGTCACCAGATTCCTGACGGCAACCAATAGTCAGAATCTGTCCAGGACTAGTATTTCAGAGTGTTCATTAACTCAAGGATTTATAAAGGCAACAAAAGATAGGTTGATTATAACTTATGTTACATTTTGTAATAATAATTGCTACAATTCTTACTCTTCAAGAAACAAGCAGAAATTCACATATCTAACCGTTTCTAGCAGGCAGTGAGACTAGGACATAAATTTCCAGTTCTGCCTCACTACGAAGCTGCTGGAAACCCTTAGTGTGGCTAGGAGAACCGTGTTTCCTCTAGACTGAAATCCTTTGCCTGCTTTTTCCAAGTTCTGCTGATGCTTGTTTGCACATTCCTGAGCGAATCTGTGTGAGGAATCAGAGTCCTTACTCCCGGAATAACAGTCCTTACTACTATTTGCATAAAAATTTCAGCCTATGCCTATGCCATTTCTGAAAAATCACAGTTGATAGAGACTATCAGTGACATTCCAGTGCTGTCCCGAGAATATCGCTCTCTTTAAAATGCTCTACCAAAATGCATTTTTTCTAATTTTTCAAAGATTTTACTTATTTATTTGACAGAGAGAGAGAGAGAGCCCAAGTAGGGGGAGTGGCAGGCAGAGGGAGAACCAGGCTCCCCCCTGAGCAGGGAGCCTGATGTGGGACTCGATCCCAGGACCCCGGGATCATGACCTGATCTGAAGGCAGATGCTTAAGCAACCAAGCCACCCAGGCATCCCTACCAAAATGCATTTAAATAATCATCTTACTCTGGGACCGTTTTGTCTTTCCACTGGCGAGGTCCTACACGCTGCTTGTTTATAACCGGAGTGCTATTGTCCGCACAACCTGTTCTGCTCTGCTGGGTTCTCCCTTCCTACAGCAATGAAAATGGTGATCATAGAAGAATAACTTCTTGAAGTAAAGGTAGATTTTTTTCCTCCCTCAATACTCCCCTTGCTCTGCTTTTCAGCCCGTGGGGAAGTTCAACTCAATAAATGTTTACAAGATGCCTGTTATGTCCCAGGTACTGGGCTAGTTGCCAAGGATATGAAGAGAAACAATACATGGTCCGTGGCTTCCAGGAGCCTATGACTTAACTGGCAAACAAGAAATAGACAATTAGTACAGTGTAGTGGAAGAATGCAGTGAGTGTGCTGGGTGCCGGGAGAAATGGCTCTCAGCCCCCAGGGCAAGGCGGGGGTGGCCGGGGGAGGGTTAGGAGGGAGATACAGTTAGTTCTCCAGTTCTGGAGGTCAGACGTCTGAAACAGATCTCACTGGGTCAAAACCAAGGTCTTGAGAAGGCTGCACCCAGGAGAATCCAGTCTTTGCCTTTGCCAGCTTCTAGGGGTTTAGTTCTTGCCTTCCTTGGCTCCTGGCCCCTTCCTCCACTGCCAAGGACAGCTTCGTAGCATCTTCAAATCTTTCTCTGCTCCATCTTCGCATTGCCTTTTCTCCTGTGTAGTAAAATCCACTTCCCTCTTATGTGACTGCTTTCAGTGACCACCAGATCATCCAGGATAATCTCCCCATTTCAAGATCCAGGATTTATTTATTTATTTATTTTAAAAAGATTTTATTTATTTATTTGACAGAGAGAGAGAGAGAGAGACAGCCCGTGAGAGAGGGAACACAAGCAGGGGGAGTGGGAGTGGAAGAAGCAGGCTCATAGCGGAGGAGCCTGATGCGGGGCTCGATCCCAGAATTCCGGGATCACACCCTGAGCCGAAGGCAGTTGCTTAACGAATGAGCCACCCAGGCCCCCCAAGATCCGGGATTTAATCAGAACTGCAAAGTCTTAGAACCTGGCTAAGCCTGGGGGCCACCAGGAGGCGTATAAAGAAGCTAGGAAGGAGTATTCTGACAGAAAGAGCAGCACAAGCAGGTGTAAAGAGCACGACAGAGCTCAGAGCGTGTTAGTAATTTAGTATTATTGGAACATCGAGCGTAAGGCAGGTGATGCCTGGATAGGGAGGAGGGGCCGGCGTGCAGAAGATAGCCATGCTAGGTCATTCGGGGTTTATTTTGTAGGTTCTCAGGAGTCTTTGAAGGTTTATCAATAGGGCAAGGATGTGGTCATATTAGCAATTGAGAGACATCATTCAGGCAGGTCGATATGAGTGAGATAAGGAGAGTCTGAACCAGGATAGGGATTAGGATGAGAAGATTTATTGGAAAAGAAAGTTCTCTGGGTGAAATCGAGAGGAATAGTCATTAATTGGAGAGGGAGGTGGAGGACAGAGAGGAATCTGGGACTATCCCAAGCTTTTTGCCTGGGTAGACAATGGCACCATTAAAAATAATAAGTACAAGAGGACAAGCTGTGTCCACGGTAGGGAACATTGGCATTTAGCTTGAACTTGTAAAATTTGACGATAACCCGCGGCCACGATCTGCTTCTCAGCTTCTTGCCCTGTGCAGTCACAGGGGACCCTCCACGGAGAGGAGCCTCACGTTTGCTTCACGCGCTGCTGTCCAGCCTTGAGCAACGCAATCGCTTTTACACCAGGGGCGTCATATTTTTCTTTTGCAGTGGGTCCCACAGATTATTTCATCAGTTCTGCCTAAAGACCCAGTGTCAGAGCAATGACCTTCAGGGATCTCGGGTTTCCTTAGGCAGAAATATGGATTCACAGCTTCTCCTGGGTGGCGCTGTCTTCTGTTCTCATTCCCGGTTAACCCCTGCCAGCCTGACTGTGAGCCGTCGAAGTCCTATATCCTATATTACAAGACTCTTGCATCAAAACTCAATGAATACAAATGTCCCTGAGTTAGGCTCTCCCTTCTCTACCGGCCTCAGCTCTGAGGCTCACTGAAGCTAAATACTGGAGCCTGAAGGCTTTCCTAGGAGTAAATTTGGGGACTAGAAGAGCTCATTCTCTTGGAGTTTGTTCATTTCTCTGGACTAGAAGAATACTTAGGGCACCTCCCCCAGATGACGGGAGAGCAGAAATTAACAGTCAGAGAAGAGGCTCAGATTTCTTTTGCCGTGAACTAGAAAGCTCCTAGAATTAAGGGAAGTCCTTTCCCCCTTCTGCACCCCGCCCTTTCCCTCCGCTGCTGGCCTCCTCAGCCCCCTCACCACTTCCTCCCGTCGGTGGATCCCGTTCATCTTCCTTTGCAAAGGCAAATGCTCCCACATTCTGAGTAAGTCCTGCCATGCGGGAAGCCCCCTGCCTAAGTATCTTGCCTGCTTTTTGCTTTACCTAGACCCTAAAAGCATTTCAGCCTCTTTTTTCTGGTTTCAGATCTCAGGTTCCTGGTTTTAATTTTGATCCCACCTGCATTAGTTTTCTGGACTGAACCCTTCGCCTTCCGGATGTGCTCTGGCCCGCCTCACACCGACGCTCTATTCTGTGGTTTGTGTGAGCAGACCTGTGAGACCCCAAAGTGTTCAAGCAGCCACCTTGTGTGGTTGGGTCCCACCTACAGCCTTCCGGGTCCAGAAATGTGATTTTGAGAGTAAACTCAATCTCAAAGTTTACAAATGCATGAACCAGAAAGAGAATTGTTCAAACAGCAGGGGCAATAGAGGAAAGTGACTAATTCCCTACTGGAGAAAGGAATTCTGGTATCATCTGACTCCTTTTGGATATCAAGACATGTAGGACACAAAACTATTTGTTAGAAAGTTGTTTAGAACAACAGGAGAGAGATTTTCTTGAGGGATATTTTACATGGAGAAGCTAAAGACCTTCCTATAAAAGGTAGGCATTTGCTGGATTCGGGAACGTTCTTCCCTGGAGTGTTGGCAGAAACAGTGCAGTGAGTTCCCTAAACCAGCTGATGTTCCTCTTGGACATACAGGAAGATGACTTTTCCCCATGTCTTTGCAGCTGGGTGAGGCCACGGGAGGAGTTATGGCCAACGGGGCGGGAGCCAGGTCCCCGAACCCCTGATTCCCACACTGCCTCTCTTTTCCCATAGCATCTCTGACAGGATGCAGAAAACGCACGGTGGAACCACCGCTGGAAAGCCCGGCTCCCTCAGTGACTCTCTGGGCTCCCACCTCTCCCTCCCAACGGACACCCAAGGTGAGAGGGAAATAAATCTCCGTTGTGTTTAGTCACGGAGATTCAAGGCTGTTTATTACTGCAGGTAACCGATCTTGACGAATACAGAAAATATCTGATAAACTCTACCAAACATTTCCTTTTGGGGATCCCCTGTGAAGAGTGTGCAAACAGTTTTCATTTTATGATTGTGCACTTTAAAAAAAAAAGGGGGGGGAATGTGATCAAATCATTGGACACTTCAGCCAATTTTCCATTTATTTATTACTAGTACAGTTGATTCAGAGAAGGTTCCGTGCTTCTCGAGGCCACCTTCTAGTGACTCACTGGGAGTCTCTGCTCTGGAATCATCTCAGCAATCTGGCCCCTTGGAGAACAGGCCAATTCTCCAGAAAGCCGATCTTATCTGGTAAATGTTTCGGTTTTTTTTTTTTAATTAAAAAAATGTTCCTACATAATTTATTTTTGAAATTAAACATAATACATATTTAAGGAATACAAAATAGAAAACTTTGTAGGGAAAATTAAAATCATTCCTAACTCCACACCCTAATATTTTAGTGAATATTCTTTTTCTTCTATGTACACATATGCACGTCAACAGATATATATTTACATATATACACATATATGTACATATATACACATGCATAGTGACCATGAATTGTGTGTATAATCTTTTTTTTAATAAAATGGCTCTTCCTACTATTTCATAACCCGTTTCCCCATACTAGGTACCCTGAACATTGCATTGTGAATATGTGGGTTCTTTCCTTGTAGTGAACATAGCTCTATATCATACTTTAAAAAAAAATTATTTATTTATGTGAGAGAGAGAGCACACAAGCAGGAGGAGGGGCAGCGGGGGAGGGAGAGAATCTCAAGCAGACTCCCCGATGAGTGGGGTGCTCGACTCGGGGCTCGATCCCAGGACGCTGAGATCATGACCTGAGCCAAAGTCAACAGGTGGATGCTTAATCGACTGAGCCACCCAGGTGCCCCTATATCAGACTTTTTAAAAGTTCGATACTATTTTATTATATACACCTGTCATTTATTTAACAATTTAGCCTGGGTTTTGGTTTGTCTGTTTTACTACTACAAGGCAACAGTGTACTGAACATCTTTATATGTTCATCTTTGTATAATTGTGGGATTATCTTCTCATGGTAAATTCCTAAAGTGATGTATTGAAGGATATGCACACTTTATGCTTTGTAGATCTTGCCAAACTACTCAATAACAATGCAACAATCGCCGATATATTATGATTCTGTCCCCTTTACCATATATTTGCCAAGACTGAATTTAATCAAAAGTGTTTTATCATGACAAACCTGATGGGGAAATGTTATCCTGACGTTATTTGCATTTCTTTGATCTTCAGGGAGATTGAACGTATTCTCATATTTTCATTGGTGAATTTCCTATTCATGTCCTTTGCCCACATTTCTCTTGGTCTCTGCCTTATTAGTTTGAAAGATCTCTTTGTTTGGCAGAGAGAAAAACCCTTTGTCTCATATCTATTGCAAGTGTTTTTTCCCATTTTGTCATTTTTTTGTGTTTTTTTCCATATTAAAGATGGTATGCAGGGGTGCCTGGGTGGCACAGCGGTTAAGCGTCTGCCTTCGGCTCAGGGCGTGATCCCGGCGTTCTGGGATCGAGCCCCACATCAGGCTCCTCCGCTATGAGCCTGCTTCTTCCTCTTCCACTCCCCCTGCTTGTGTTCCCTCTCTCGCTGGCTGTCTCTAACACTGTCGAATAAATAAATAAAATCTAAAAAAAAAAAAAAAAAGATGGTATGCAGACAAATATATCTATCTTTTTCCTTGGGCTTTGTGATATCATAGGAGTCTTTCAACCTCAGCTCTACATTTTTTAAATTTTTATGTTTTCCCATTAGTACATTTAATTTAACTTCTTCGAAATTTATTCCGGTATAGAGTCAGGATATCAGCTTGGCTTCCCCCACATCGAGTGTTGACTCTGGGCCACGCACTCTTCTAAATGCTTTGAATGAAGTCGCTCATTTTATTCTTCTAACAACGCTAGGAGAGTCATTATTATCTCCAGTTTAGATAGGAGAAAACTGAGGCAAAGTGGGGGTGGTAACTGGCTCACTTCTAGTAAAAGTAAGGTCATATATTCAGGGTCCACTTGGTCTTAAATCCTCAACACCATCCCACCTCTCTAGTGCCAAAACCAGTTTTCTTTTACTTAAAATATATACATTCGTGTGTGTGTATTACAAATTAATATATTTCAATTACAGAAAATTCAGGAAATGGTAGAAGAGCCCAAAGACAAACACTAAAATCATCTTTAATCTTATCCCCAGAGATAACCAGGATTAACCTTGGGTGAACGGCACGTTCTTACAGTTTTTGAACACACATATGTCAATGTGTTTATTTAAGCATTTATGCTTAATGCTTTATTATGAACATTTCTTCAAGTATCGTGTTCTTCTGGGGCGCCTCGGTGGCACAGCGGTTGAGCGTCTGTCTTCGGCTCAGGGCGTGATCCCGGCGTTATGGGATCGAGCCCCACATCAGGCTCCTCCGCTATGAGCCTGCTTCTTCCTCTCCCACTCCCCCTGCTTGTGTTCCCTCTCTCGCTGGTTGTCTCTCTCTGTCAAATAAATAAATAAATAAATAAATAAATAAATAAATAAATAAAATCTTTAAAAAAAAAGTATGGTGTTCTTCTACAAGATTTATAAATTATAAGCTATAACTTATAAACTTACCAATTATTGTTATAAATTGCAACTGAAACCAGTTCCTAAAGGAGAGACATTTAGGTTTTTTCTTTTTTAATTTCTGCTGCGAATACTGTGACGAGCACACGCCCTTGCAGGTCCGTTCCCGCACATCCATCCTGGATGACGTTCGAGGGCTGAGATTGTTCGATGGAAGAGTCTGTACACTGTAAAAGCTTTTAACACAAACTTCTGAATTGCCTTCCAGAGACTGTTACTATTTTATACTCCCGCTACTGGTAGATGAGGGTATGCCAATTTCCTCAACATTTGCTTAGTTGTCTCAGTGGATGGTTCTAGGATTATTGATATGGTCGATCATTTCGATTTGTACTTCTTTTGTGAATTGTCTTAAATCCCAATTTTGTTCCTGTTGGGATATATCCTCTTACTGCTTACATTTTAAAGTGCTTTAATATATGCTATATACTAATACTTGTAAGTTACTAATTATAATATATATGTATATATATGTACATATATATATAAAATCAACATTATATATCTATCTTTTCACTCTGACATACAGCAAATACATTTTTCTAGAGTGTCTGCTGGCCTATTAATTTTTATATTGGGGTAATTGACAGAAGGAAGTTTAAAAATTTTATTTAGTTAAATCTATTATCTGTTTCCCTTGTCATTTCTTCTCTTCATTCCTGAATTAAAAAACAAAAACAAAAACACCTCAAACAAAAGTAATGAATAATACCATGAACATTTTTGGGAGAAAAAAATTAAAGCATTAACTCAAGGAATTCTACTAGAATTCTTATCAAAACACAAAAAGATAGAGGGACACCTGGGTGGTTCAGTCAGTTAAGTGTCTGACTCTTAATTTCAGCTCAGGTCATGATCTCAGGGTCGTGGGATCGAGCCCTACATCGGGCTCCCTGCTTGGCGTGGAGTTTTCTTGTCCCTCTCCTATTGCTCCTCCCCTGCGGGCGCGTGCTCCCTCTCCCTCTCTCTGTCTCTCTTTCTCAAATAAATAAATAAATAAACAAATAAATAAATAAATAAAATCTTTAACGAAAAAGATTCTCTCCCTCTCCCTCTGCCCCTCCCCTGCCTAAAAACACAAACACACATATACATAAAGAGATAGAAATTATCAGAGAATTATCATTGAAAAGATAAGAGTGAGAGAAGAGGCTGGGTATTCCCAGGCGAGGTGGTGGGAGGGGATCAGGGCAGACTGGAGTCAAGAGAATGGAATGGGCAGGATTCAGAGTTCAGAATGAGAATGTGGATCCGTGTGTGACCCCACATCTGTGTTCCTTAAGAAAAGAAAGGCTTGCAAGGAGCCAGGCGCAAGTGGATTATGAGGTGGGAAGAGTTGGCCAGCAGGGCCTCCTCTCTCTTTTTCCCCTCTCTCTGCGCTCTGTCGTCTCTAAACCAGTCACCTCCTAAGGGCATCGTGCTTTCAGCTAGCTGCTATACAGTGATAACCAAGAACTTCTCTGGTAATAGTGTAAGCATGTATTCTCTCCTTGGAGGTAATTTCATGGTTAAAAAAATATATATTTTTAATATATACAAGGAGAAGTAATCTTTATTAAAAGATTCATGCCTGGAAATTGGGGTTTTGAATATTTAACACCTTCTAAATACAATATCCTAGTAGGAGTAAGGGAGGTTTCCCTGTTACTCTGATGGGGGAAGGGGAAATGAATTTGGGTAAAACCTAGGAGATTTGAGGGCCTGTGAATTGTGAAAAGCAGAAAGTAGGAGGTAACTGAGTTGTGAAGACCCTAGGAGGTGAATTGATGGAAATTGTGGGGACTGCTTTGTGGAAGTAAACACAGAAAGAAAAACAAGATTATGGAGAAATTTTTCTGGAGGAGGTCCAAGGGGAGGGCTGGGTTATATTTATCTGAAGCTAAAAGGTTGGGTCTTGGACTGAAAGGAGGGGAAAGGATGAACCATCCAGAAAAGTCAAGATCAGAGCAGGGCCTGGGAACTGGGGGGCTCCCATGCTGAAAACAGTTGAACTTACAGGAGAAGCCCAGATTTCTCACCGCAGCTGGCCAGGCCCTTCCTAATCTGCTCCCTGACTGATTTTGTCTCTTTCTACTCACTGCACTTCAATACATCTCTCTTTTCCAAGGCTGTCTGAACAACTAGGCATCCTTTAGGAGTTAACCAAATTATCACCACTTGTGAGCCTCCCTGACCCACCTCCCTGGAGGCATTCTGCCCTCTGCTGTGCTTTTGAAATACTAGGTCTGTGGGTCAATTAATACTTATCATGCTTTATATCATTCTTCCCCCCCTTTTTTTAATTTTTAAAAAGATTTTATGTATTTATTTGAGAGAGAGACAGTGTGAGAGAGAGAACAAGCAATGGGAAGGGGCAGAGGGAGACGGAGAAGCAGACTCCCCACTGAGCAGGGAGCCCAACGTGGGGCTCGATCCCAGGACCCTGCGATCATGACTTGAGCCAAAGGCAGATGCTTAACTGACTGAGCCACTCAGGCGTCCCTCATTCTTCCTTTGATATGAACTCAACAACAGGCACTCACGCTCTAGATTTCAGTATCCAGTCCCGGATATCATGCCTGGACAGCAGTGGGGTGTCCAAACATGCTCAGTAAGTGAGGAGGTGAGGGGAACATAAAGATTCTAGAAAAAGGGATCTTTTGTGACATGCTGTGATGAAAATGATGATACATGCCCCTGCCTTCATTTTCTTTTCCTTTCCTTCAAGGTGGTGACAGTGAGAAATTACTTAAGAGAAGGACTGGCTCACTGAGTAACTCTTGGCTTTGACGGGGAAGACACCTGTAGTGTGAACTTGCTGGTCCCTGTAGTGTGAACTTGCTGGTCCCTGTAGTGCGAACTTGCTGGTCCCTGTAGTGTGAACTTGCTGGTCCCTGTAGTGTGAACTTGCTGGTCCCTATAGTGTGAACTTGCTGGTCTCTGTGGTATGAACTTGCTGGTCCCTGTAGTGCGAACTTGCTGGTCCCTGTGGTATGAACTTGCTGGTCCCTGTAGTGCGAACTTGCTGGTCCCTGTAGTGTGAACTTGCTGGTCCCTGTAGTGCGAACTTGCTGGTCCCTGTAGTGTGAACTTGCTGGTCCCTGTAGTACGAACTTGCTGGTCCCTGTGGTACCAACAGCACCGAGAGGCTGGGCGTGGCTTCCCGTGAGCACCTTGCCCGGACGCCAGAGACTTTCCCAGCCTCTACTGCAGCAGGCAGGGCACACTACTCCCCAGAGCAGCCAGCCTGCACACTTCCTGAGAAGCAGCCCTGGAATATGGTCCCAAAGCTATCATCAGTAGTTCTCCACCAGAAGAGATTTTGCTCCTTCCCCCCAGAGATACTTGGAAAAGTCTGGAGCTATTTTTGTTGTCATAACTAGCACGTTGGGAGGTGCTCCTGGCCTCTAGTGGGTAGAGCCCAGGGATGCTTCTAGACATCCTACGTGCACAGGACAGCCCCCCCGCCCCCGCCCGACGAAGAAGGATCCGATCCCACTGTTAATCCTGAGATGGAAAAACCCTGCTTTAACTAGTGATGTCATGGGAGAGGTTACCAATTCTGAGAAACACCTTGCCTGAACCTCTCAGCCCAGAGCGCCCCACCCAGTGACTTGGGATCAGCACACCCCGGAGCACACTTCTGCACCCTCAGCAGATCCCGGGTCAGGTGACAGCACCACTCCAAGCAGTCACAACGGCCAAGTGCCCACTGCCGCCTTCACTCTCACTTCGGGGGCCTTGCCTTACGCTCCACTGACAAATCCCTGGGCATCGAGCTCAACGTCTCTCATCTTTTTTTTTTTTTAAAGATTTTATTTATTTATTCAACAGACAGAGAAACAGTCAGCGAGAGAGGGAACACAAGCAGGGGGAGTGGGAGAGGAAGAAGCAGGCTCATAGCGGAGGAGCCTGATGTGGGGCTCGATCCCATAACGCCAGGATCACGCCCTGAGCCGAAGGCAGACGCTTAACCGCTGTGCCACCCAGGCGCCCCAACGTCACTCATCTTTGGCCCCCTTTTCCTCCCAGGTTATTGGCGATGGCACCTACGCTGGCCTCTGCATCTTCGATCTTCACGGCCGAGATCCTCACCTTGAACCAGATCTCATCCTCTCCTGGGGCTCCGCCCAGACCTTGCTCCACTGGTCAACCCCTCTCTTTTTGTCGAACCTCTCTCAAGTCTTCGGCTCCTTCCTTTAGTCTATAAATATACATAAGATTCTGCATCCTCTTTTTAAAAAGTAAAGAAAGTTTTCTTCATCCAATGCCTCTCAGATTTTTACCTCCCACCCCATTACCACCTAATTTATTTCGTTTATCTGAATATATCTTCTTACTGTAAAAGATTTTCAAAAATCTGGTAAAAGCTCAAGTCTGTCTCTGATTCCACCCGCCTCCATACCAACCAGCAACAAAGTGACCACTAGTAATTAGTTTGCGGTTTCCTTCCAGAACTCTGTACATGTATTCACTATAGAATATTAATTTATTTTGCGAAGGTTCATTCTTGCAAGAATGGCATTATTCTGTGAAGATTGTTCCACAACTGTTTCCCCACTCCAGATCGACTTGTTATCTCAGCACCATTCCTGTCCCTTTCTGTGGTTTTTTTCCCCCTGCATTGCAGGGGCTGGAAATCTGGAAAGTGTACTTCCCAGGCTCCCTTGCCTGCATATTTCCAGTCTAGCTTCCAAGAACACCAGGCTCTTGCTTGGTATTTGGAAGGCGGAAGAGAAGCAGAGGCCATCACTGCCTTACAAACAGGGGCAGGTTGGTGGGCAAACGTGGTTTCCCGGCATCCTCCTGGGAGTGGCCCGTTGGGTACTGCAGGCAGCTAAGATCACCACCAGCATGTTCCTGTGATCCTGGGCCACCCTGCTTTCCCAAGTGTTAGTGTAGCCTTTCCTGACTTTTGCTCCTCTGGTCCTCTCAACAGTTGTGTGAGCCCCCAGTCCCTTAAATTAAACGTTTTCCAGTTTAAGTGACCTGAATGATTTCTGTGTTCGTCACTGAACCCTGACTGCTGGAGTATTGTGTCCAGAAATGGTTTTAGGAAACAGACCCACAGGATGGGGCTCCTGGGTGGCTCAGTTGGTTAAGCGTCTGCCTTTGGCTCAGGTCATGATCCCGGGGTCCTGGGATCGAGCCCTGCATGGGGCTCTCTGCTCAACCAGGAGTTTGCTTCTTCCTCTGCTTCTGCCCCTCTCCCCACTTGTGTGCACGTGCTCTCTCTCTCTCATAAATAAATAAAATCTTTAATAAATAAATACATAAATACATACATAAAATAAAAGGTAGGCTTTAGGAGGCCAAGTGCCTGCCACAATACAACAGTATGGTGGAAACAAAGACGGAGAGTCTTGTGAGTGAACAGGTTGCTGTGACTGCCCCAGAGAGTAAAAGGAAAAGAATGGCAAGCTTAGCGCTTGGGAATGTCCACTAATGTCCTGGTCAGAGGCCCAAAGGGCTTCTACGACCGCCCCAAAGGAGCCCCTGGTCTCTTGCAGCCCTCAGGACAGTGTGTGTGAAAATCAGGCCCAACGTCGGTGCCTAGGGATCACAGAATTACACCCACAGTGATAGCACAGCTTCTCCAGGTCTTGGTCACGCTGAAGTTAAGGAACTGCTCTGGAAAGAGGGGGAGCCTCGTGGTTACAAAGAATCTGAACAGGGTGGGCCCCCTCGTGGAAAGCAGCGCCTTTTCTCGGAGGGGAAACGTCTTGCTGAATACCCTGCAGTGTGCTCGTCTGACAGCTTTCTTACCGGGAGATGCCACGGTACCCTCGACACCCACCCTTCCACCTCTGGGACCTCTAGACCCATTGCTGGAACCTTGGAAACTTTGGAAGACAAGGCAAGGGCTTGTCATGAAGAGAGAGGCCATTCTGAAGGATTTGCAGCTGTGTCCGTGGAAAGCCGAGGTAAATGTGTGGGGACGAATTCTGACAGTGTCTGTGGAACAGACTCCTCACCACATTCGTTCTTTCTGCTTCTTCACAACTAGACCACGTTTCCCAGCTACCTGGGGGTTAGATGTGGCCATGTGACCGAATTTTGGCCAGTGACTTATGGGCGGAAATAATGAGAATCGCTTCCAGGGCTGCGCCATAAGAACGCCCCTCAGAAGATTCCTCTGTTTTCCTTCATCTGTAGGCTGCATGCTGATGCCCAGGGTGAGCTCAGAAACCGTGGCTGAAAGATGAGAGGGTCTCTGTCAGCCTGAAGCCCCGAATGACTGTGTGGAACGGATCTACCCTCTCTTTTGCAGCTCACTGTATTGTATATGAAGGAAAAAGAAACTTGCGTTGTTAAGCCACTGAGATTTTGGTGCTTACCTGTAACAGAAATAATCATTTCCTTAACTAATATATTCACTGAAGGATATATCTTGGAGGGACGCCTGGGTGGCTCAGTTGGTTAAGCATCCAACTCTTGATTTTGGCTTAGGTCATGATTGTGAGGTCACGAGATCAAGCCACGTGTCGGGCTCCATGCTCAGGGGGGAGTCCGCTTCTCTTCTTCTCCCTCTGCCCCTCCCCCCATGCACATGCCTGTACGCTCTCTCGCTCTCTCTCTCTCTAAAATAAATAAATAAATCTTTCAAATATATATATCTTGGAAATCTTTCCTAGCCAGTACGTAGATTGACTCATTCCTCTTAGCTACTACATAATGTTTCACAATATAGACATATTACCATTTGCGTTATTATTTTTCTGCTTTCGTTTTTTTGCTATTAAAATGCTGGAATTAACACCTTTGTGAATGCCTCTTTGTATACAGCATTTCTTCATATCTAGACCTGATACAAAGAGATGGAATTGCTTAGACAAACAGTAGGCTCATGTTAATTTTTTGTTAAATTTTTGTTCATGTTAATTTTTGCCATTCGCCTTCCAAAATGTCTGTATGATCTGTTCTACCACCAGCAGGACCCGAGAGCAGCTGTTTCCCTGGCTTCTCGCCAACTTCAGTAATAGGAATCATATTTTGCAGATATTAAGCTAATGTGTTTTTCCTTTGAATACCTTCCTTAAATCATACTCCCTTGCAGACTTCCCCCTCTGAGGCTGATGCATGGGGCTTAATGCCCGAAGAAAGGAAGGCGGGTATGTGGAAGGAAGTCATTAATCAATTCTGAATCTCACACTTGAATTTTCGGAATCAGAAACAAGTCTGGGAAGCCAGTTTGGCAATCTATTCATCTATTAATAGATTAAGAGCAAAGCCTAGAAAGCTCTGTTATCAGTTAGCTTTTGCTGCATGACAAGCCACCCCGACACTTAGTGCTTTCAAACACTAAGCATGTATTTGCTCTTGATTTGACAGGTTGGTGATTTGAGTGGGCCTCCGCTAGATGGCTTGTCTCTGCCCTGTGTCATGTCAACGAGGCTCACTCATGCCTTTGGACCTTGGCTGGGAAGCTAGGATGGCAGAACCTCTCTCCATGTGCTCTCATCCTCCAGAAGGCTAAGGCAGGTTTTGCACATAGTGGAAAAAGAGTTTCTAGAAGCAAGAGAGGGCAATCCCCAATGTCCAGGCACTTTTGAAGCCTATGCTTTCACTACTGTTGCGTTGGACAAAGTTGTGCGGCCCACCCGTGATTTAAGAGGTGGAGAGATAGACCCCATCTCTCCTGCAAGGACACATTCAAAAATCACCATACCCACCTCGAATGCCCTCTCATAGGCCTCTACTCCAGACCTCCTTGTCTTCATTCTTTCAATGCTTTCCCTTCAGGTTCTTGACCAACCAACCAGGCTATTCAGCACTACTATGAGCTCATATAAATTCTCATCCTGGTCTACTTTTCTTTCTGTGTAAAGTGGGTGATCAGGCAATTACTAAAAGCTCAACCCACTGGAAAGACTTTTCTCTCAAAACCCTTTTTGAAGATTACCATTGAAAGTGACTGTGAGGCATCTGCTATCCATTTCATCCGTTTGCTGTTGGCACCCAGCAAGCCAATCCAATCCATCCATAAACCAAGTTCAGGCTTTCCTCCTCTTTCAGCATCTCTTCCTTTGCCCTGGATGGCCAAACATGTGAGTTGAGGGAGACACGTTGGTGCAACTATCACGTGGAAAAGGAGAGTCTGGGCTAACTTCTCGTGCATCTTAGTGGTACCGCTTAGACTCAATCACTGATACAACGTTTCCATCCTATTACGGATGCCATTGGGCCCCCTGTCTTTATGATCTGTGGGTTCAAGAGAACTCAGCTCATAAGGAACATTTTCAGACACATGGCCACTTGATGCTTCATGGTAAAGAATTCTGCCTTTACTGGGGCCCAGTAACACACCAAAAATTATTTCTAGAAAGACAAAAGAGTTGGGGCACTTGGGTGGCTCAGTTGGTTAAGCTCCTGCCTTTGGCTCAGGTCATGTTCCCAGGGTCCTGGGATCAAGTCCTGCATTGGGCTCCTTGCTCGGAGGGGAGTCTGCTTCTCCCTCTCCTGTCCACCACCATCCCCCTTCCCCCCAACTTATGTTCTCTGGCTCTCTCTATCTCTCTGTCAAACAAATAAATAGAATCTTTTTAAAAATCTTAAAAAAGGAAGGAAGAAAGAAAGAAAGAAAGAAAAAGAAAAGACAAAAGAGCTATTCCTATGGAGCTTGCCATAAACTCCACATAGTGTCTTTCCCACCACTGACCCTTCAAACATAATTAAGTCTGCCATATTGAATTGCCCAAATGGCAAGACTGCTTGTAGTGCAGCCTGGACTTGCTGCAGAACCCTTTTCTACTAAAGGGTTCACTCCAAGCTACCTGTCTTTTAGATCAGTCAGTACATGACCTGGAGCCATGGCATGTGAAGAGGTCTACCAGGGAGAGTACTTTCCTCTTTGTGGTAAGAGGTGCAAGATCCACTCTTTTTATTAAGGGATGTCCTGGTATACCCCAACCCTTGGACACCCAAAATCTTTACCAATGTGGCAGGTCCATAAACCTTCCTGGAAATTCTCTCCTGCCCCGTGGTGCACGTGTGTCTTAGCAAGGCATCCTGCTGCCAGCACCTCTTGTTTGCCCTGCCCAAGCAGATGTCATCAATGTGGTAGATTAGCTTCATGCTCTCAGGCTGTCCATGTGATCCAGATCTCTTCTGAGTCTACGATGACAGCCAGTGGGTGCATTCAATTAGCCCTCGGAAAAAGCTGTAAACGTATATTGCCTATGTAGTGGATAAGTATATTATAAACCCATGTGATTACAAACTGTTTCAGATCCTCTTTTCTGATTGGGATAAAAAAAGAGGTCCTTAGCCAAATCAATGGCTGCATAACAGGTACCCGAACCCATACTAATCTTCTTTAGCAAAGATACCATGCTTGGCATGGCAGCTGCACTTGGGGTTACTGGTTGGTTTAGCTTGTCACAATCTACCGTAGTTCCCCAGGCTCCAGGTTCCGCAGGGCCCGGTGCGATAGAGTAACTAGAGATCTGGTAGGAGCCACCACAGTTATATGCTCAAGATCCTTAAAGTGGCACTAAGCTCTGCCATTCTCCCCAGAAAGCTGTTGGTCTTGTTTCCCTATCTTGACCAGGGAGTTACGTTCTACTTCAGAGACTTGCATATGACCTTCCCCACTATGGTAGCTATTACTCCACAGGCCAAGAAGGCAACTGCCAAGTGTGTCCGTCTGTCCTACCTGTAGGTCAAGCACCCTACATTTTCTTTGTAGATCTCATCACACGTGATATTACTAAACTCAAATTTTTGTCAATCTGATGGAAGAAGAATGGTTTCTTTCTGTTTGCACTTCCTCATTGTAAGGTTGATGACATTTTTACGCAACTGTTGGCCTCTTCACGTCCTTTTCTGTGAATTGCATATACACATTCTTTGTCCCTTCTTGATTGAGTAGTATCCCTTTTTCTTATTAATTGGTAATATTAATTTTGATTACATTAAACAATATAATGAGCTGAATGATTATAATTATAATTACTACATTAACATATATTTATATTACCTGATAATATTGATTGTGTCAGTCGTATGTCGATATAGAATAGTCCTCCCTTATGTGTGGTTTCTCTTTCCTGCTTTCCATGGCTTCAATTACCCATGGTCCAAGATGACCTTCCTTTTGATATACTGATAATTCCTTTGATATATCTGTCAAAAGGTCAATAGCAGCCTAATACTATGACACAATGCCTCCATCACTCACCTCACTTCATCTCATAAAGTAGACATTGCATCATCTCATATCATCACAAAAAGAAGGGTTAGTACAGTACAGTATTTTTAGAAAGACAGAGGAGGTCAACAGTCACACAACTTCGATTATAGTATATTGTTATGATTGTTCCAGTCTATTATTAGTGATTATTGTTAATCTCTTACTGTACCGAATTTAGAAATTAAACTTTATCATAGGAAAAACAGTATATATAGAGTTCAGTACTAGCCCCAGTTTCAGGCATCCCAGACTGGGAGTCCTGGAACGTATCCTGCACATAGGAGGAATCGCTGTAATGCAATGAATAATGTAATAGAATGTATAAGTAATCTATATGTTGTTAAAGAATAACATATAGATTATTTAATGTGGATTATGTATAGTTTGTATTAATTATATTAATATTAACACAGATATAAATTAATGCTTAGTGTAATTAAATAGTTTTACTTAATTTAACTAATAATCACCTTAATAGATGTTTTTAAAATAGAATTATATTGATATGGTATTAATGTATTAATATTACAAATATTTATTGTTTCCATTATATATGTTGCTAAATTTCTTTCACTAGAGTCAATGTTCCTTGCTTTTACTTACCTTACTTCTCAATATTTTTTAAAAGATTTTATTTATTGGGGCGCCTGGGTAGCGCAGTCGTTAAAGCGTCTGCCTTCGGCTCAGGGCATGATCCTGGCATGCCGGGATCGAGTCCCACATCAGGCTCCTCTGCTGTGAGCCTGCTTCTTCTTCTCCCACTCCCCCTGCTGTGTTCCCTCTCTCGCTGGCTGTCTCTCTCTGTCAAATAAATAAATAAAATCTTTAAAAAAAAAAAGATTTTATTTATTTATTTGAGCGAGAGACTGAGCACAAGTTGGGGGGAAGGGGCAGAGGAAAAGGGAGAAGCAGACTCCCTGTTGAGTGGGGAGCCCAACATGGGGCTCGATCCCAGGACCCTGAGATCAGGACCTGAGCTGAAGGCAGATGCTTAACCGACTGAGCCACCCAGACACCCCCTTAACTTCTCCATATTTTAATGAACCCCTTATGATCTGGCTTCTAACTGTAAAACACAACAGAAATTCATCTTGCTAAAGTCTTAAATGACCTTCAAAAGTTAAATCCAGAGATTTGTTTTTGATCTTGCTCTGACTTATTTGCAGCATTTTGCTCTTCCTGAAACTCCCTGCTTTCCAGCCGTCAAGCTCACGCTCTCCTGCTTTTCTTCCTGCCTGTCTGCCAATTACTCATCACTCTGTTCCCAGGCTCTGCTCCTTCTGGCTTCCCCTTTAAGCGTTTGCTTTCCTTGGGCTTCGTTTCTGTCTTGCGCCTCATGCTCTTTTTGGTAATTTCATCGAACCTCGGGCTTCAACACCACTTACACACTCTTGCAAATCTATTTTTGCATGTAAGACACGTCCATCAGCAGTAGTTTTTTTTCTGTCTGGCTCTTCCTGGACTTCTCCACTTCAACACCATATGAGCATATCCAGTTCAATATGTCCAAAATGAAAATCTCACCCCTTCGCAGCCAACCTTCTCGAATTGCCTTCCACTGGCTGCCCTTCTCGCCTCCTGTCACCTGCTATTTATTCTTCAACCCCCTGCAATCTGGCATCTGCCCCCACCACTCCTAAATACATGCTTTTGGTTGAGTTACTAATGATCTTCTTGTTATTAAATCCAATGTACACTTTGAGTACTTTTCTTGTTCGTTTCTTATGGTTCGTTTCCTCCTTCATGAAGAACGGTTTTCCTTGCCTCTTTGATACCATGCTGTTCTACTTTGGTTCTTAAATATCTGGTTGCCCTTTCTTGCTATCACTTGTCAGCGTGACCTCCTTGACCTAACCTTATATGTTGAAATGCATCAAAGTGTATTCTTCAGCTTTTTTCTCACGCTTCATTTCTCCCTCTGCAACATAACCCCTTTCCTCGGCTCAGATAACTTGCCTATGATGTCTTAAGTTATATTTCCAGCCCAGACCCACTCATCTAAGCTCCAGAATCGAATATCTAATGGGACATTTCTACTTGGACGTTTCACAGGCGTCTCCAAATCCACGAACATGTAACTGGACTTCTGATCTCCGTCACCCCCCTCCCCCCCCCCCGCCCCCGCCGCCGCCAGCAAACCTGTTTGGTACTCATGCCATGCTCGGCACGCTGGTTTGTCGACTCCACGTTCCACTCCAGCGCCCTGCTAGTCAGTCTGGACCCTGTTCTCCTGGCTGGTGTCACCTTGTTACATTCTGGACCTCTTCTAATCCATTCTTCACAATTCAGCTGCAGAATTTTATATAAATGAAAATCCTTTTATGTTCTCTCCTAAAAACACTTTGATGATTTCTTATTACCTCTAGATTAGGACCTTGCTTGCCATCAACATAACTTAAAATGCTATGTCCGACCCCTTACACCTGCTCAATGCTCCAGCCTCTTAATATGGCTCCTCTTCCTTTCTCACTGAGCTCCCTTCAGTTTCTTTATCTCACCAAATTCCCTTCAGCTTTGCAGCTTCTCCTAGGCCTGAAATGCTCTCCACTCTGTCACTGTTTGTGTAGAAAAATCTCTACTCCTTATTGAGAGCTCACTTCAGAAGTCTCTTTCTCAAGGTTGACTCCCTCAATCAGGCTTGGTCTCCCTCATACACAGTCTCCTGGCTCTGCTGAGCTTTTCCTTTATGACATTTGTCACAAGTATGATTAACTGTCATAGTTTTCACAACTACAATGAATTAATTATGCAGTAATATTTGCTTAATATTCATAGTCCACACTAGACTGTAAGCTTCACGAGGGCAGAGACTGTGCCCATTTCCGGTTTGCTCATGCTTGGCAGAGAGCCCCGCCCCCCATTGCTCCTTGGCCTATGTAATAAAGACGATTGCGGTGGGAAGGGCCAAGTGAAAGCCCTTTGAGTTCTTCCTCCCTGCTACAATCACACACAAAAAGCAATAGCGCGTCCCTGAGGAATTGTAGGAATTGGTGCCTTCTTCGACATTTTGAAAAATCAAGAGGTGTTATTTCTATTAAATCCCATTAAATTCAGCGATGGGGCCTTTGCAGAAGAGAGAGAGGTCTTGGAAGAGGACAGCGGATTATCCAAAGCCTAATTAGTTAGTATCTCTAATTAGAATTGCTTTTCTGCATATGTTCACAGTAGCAAGTTGGCACAGGCCCAGGTACCTGGTATGCTGCTGTTAATCTGGAAAATGGTTTCTTGTTTTTGTTTGTTTGTTTTCCCTCTGTCTCAATAAGTAGAGAAAATTAGCAGGGACAGTAATAACCTCACTTCCTCCCTGCCCTTATTCAAGGGAGTCCCCTGGGAACTTGATATTCCTACTATCTATATACAACATCCTTCTTCTCCACTATTTTGATGACATTTATATGGATAGGACCTGATGAGCTAGAATTAGGAAGTTCCTCGGAGGCCCAACTAAGATAAATGTCCGCTAAAGGGCGGGAGATAAACCCCATAAAAATATGGACTACCAACCAGTAAGAAAGAGGCACAACCCTTGATGGGACATTGTAGATTTTAGAGGCTACTGCCTTCATCCATTTAGGTTACTGTAACAAAATTCCAGAGCCTGGGAGGCTTATAAACAACAAAAATCTATTTTTCATGGTTCTGGTTGCAGGAAGTCCAAGATCAAGGCATCAGCATGGTTGCATTCTGGTGAGAGCCCTCTTCCTGGTTCTTAGCCTGCACCTTCTCATTGTGCCTTATCATAATGGAAGAGGCAGGGGAGCTCTCTGGGATCTCTTTAATAAAGGCACTAATCTCATTCATGAGGTCTCTGCATCTCATGAGGCCCCACCTCTCAAAGACCCTACCTCCTAACACCATCATCTTTGAGGGTTAGGATTTCAACATACGAATCTGGGGGGGACACAAACATTCAGACCATAACAACTACCTATGTCACATGTAGATGTCTTTCATGCAGCTCGTATACTGTATAAAGATTGCCATCTTTGAGTGTGACCCAGAACAGGAGAAGTCTATATGGAGTCTGAGGTTAACCATGATTGCGTCATTAGTTATAGATCAAAGTTATGGTCTGTTATGTTAGTTACAATTTCCGTTTTGAGAAAACATCTCTTGGCTTGCTATTGAACCCTGGTAGGTACTGAATGCCTGACCATGCGGTGATCGTGTGTACAGAACTACCCGTGACAAAATGGTTATTTCCAATGCACTTCTCCATACATTTGAGGTGCCCGGAAGCACTCCATTATCAAGTGCAAGTAGCAGATACTTAACCCAAACCAAGCATGTCCTATTGACACAAATGAATTGTGTGTATCAGTAGCTTATATTTCCAGCAGACCTACTCCTGGCCACTGCCACTTCAATCTCCAAGCACAGATGGCCTCATGGGCAGTTTGTTATATCCCGTTGACTGATGGGAAATTTTCGAACCTGGATTACAGATGGGTCTGCATGGTCTGCTAGCACCAGCTCAAAGACAGTTGGTGTAATATTACAGCCTCACTATGGGATTTTGGTATGGACTTAGAATAACACTATATGGTGTTGATTTCCGTACACAGAATGTTTGCGTCCCAGCAAAATTCATTTTATTGAAACCCAACCCCCACTCTGATGGCATTTATAGGTGGGGCCTTTGGGAGGTGATTAGGTCATGAGGGTGGAGCCCTCAGGGATGGATTAGTGCTCTTATAGAAGAGAACCCAGAGCGCTTCCTCACGCCCTTCACCATATGAGGTTACAATGAAAAGATGGGCATCTGTGAACCAGAATGCAGGACTCACCAGACACTAAATTTGTCTAATTCCTTGACCTTAGACTTCTCAGTGCCCAGAACTGTGTTTCAGCCACCCAATATATGACATGTTGTTACAGCAGCCCGAATGGACTGACACAATGGTCTTCCCAAAGCCCGAGTAAAGGCAATGCTCATCGTTAGTGGATTCCATACTGGCACATTTGCCTGCTTGCTAAGATTTATTTGTAACCATGACATTGATGCTGACAGTACTTTTGCAGATTTGAGGACATGCACAGAGCGGTGAAACATCTGAGTCGCCCCGCGTGCATGTTGCCAGATGAAACTGAACGAGGCAACACTGTCTTCTTGTTTCAGCTCTCATACTGAACAAACGTCCCTTTTGTGGCCTAAGTAGAGCCATGTTTTTCACATTCTGTGCCTTTTGTTGGGATTTCACTGTTAGAAACAGCCGCCAAGCACAGAGCTGAAGTGCTGGCTAGTGTCCCGCAGCTCAAGAAGGCTGGGCTGTGCCGTGGGGAGAAAATGTGTGTGTTCAACAAGCTTTGTTCAGGCACGACTTACAGCGCAGTGTCTGTGTGTTCAGTGTTGAAGAATCAACACTATGGCACATCCAAAAAAAGGACAAGGGAATTCTCTGAGCTGTATGTCAGGCCTCTCCAGAAAAGGCAGCATCGCTAGTGTGCGGTGAAAGCTATGGCAAAGGGGCTCCCCCTGTGGACTTGAAGATGACACTGATTAAAAAAAAAAAAAAAAAAAAAGCATAGTAGAAACCATTGCTGTGAGGCTGAAAGCCAAAGAAATGTACAGTCCCATTGCCCGGGGTCAAGAAAATGTTACTCATATAGGCTACCACTGACTCCCATAGTTTCAAAAACAATACAGCATGAAAACTGCTAAACTCACAGGAGGGGCAGGCTCTGCAGATCAAGAGGCCGTGGAAGAATTTTTTAAATACCTGCTAAGTGTTATGCAGGAAAAGGATTATATGTAGGAGAACAGGTTTCCAGTGCTGACGGAGCTGGCTTGTTTTACAAGGATGTTGGCAAATGAATCTACAGAAGAGTGGAGTTTTGGTTGATGAAAATGCTGTGAGCAGAAGCTCGCGGGAACCTAGCTTAGTACTGACTAATTCAGGATTAGTGGTGACTTTACAGAACGTAACTACCCTGAATACCGTGTGCCCCAAATGACTGTGTATGGATCGGCGAATCAAGAGGCGGCAGTGAGAGTATCACCTCCACTTGTATGCTCAAGGACTCCCTCCAACACTTTTGTTAACAACCTTCATCATCCTGGGCTCTGATGGCTTCAGGGTCAAATACCCAAGGGATGAGTTTTTCTGCCAGGGGGATACAATGATACTCTCTCAAATATTTTTAAGACACTTTATCGGTCACTGCTATGTGTTTGTACTGTGGTGTGTCTGTGTGTGAGTAGGTGTATAAGGGCTAAAGAGCACACAATGCCATCTACACTGTGGGTCACTACCATTCGTTTCTCACCTACCCTGAACTAGTTTCCATGCCCGTTACTCGACTGTACTAAAAGTGCTCGTCAATTTCACCAGTGCCCTCTGCATTGCCAAACCCAATGAGGTCTTTGACCTCAAATTTCTCTAACTCTCAGGTGCTTTTAACTTAGTTGACCCCTATCCTCTTTTTCCAACTCTTCTCTCCAATTCTCTGATACCCTATCTTCATTCTACTTTTTCTCCTATGTTACTAGCCTACCTTTTTAAGTGTCCTCTACTAAGTTTCCCTTCCCTGGGGCGCCTGGGTGGCACAGCGGTTAAGCGTCTGCCTTCGGCTCAGGGCATGATCCCAGCGTTATGGGATCGAGCCCCACATCAGGCTCCTCTGCTATGAGCCTGCTTCTTCCTCTCCCACTCCTCCTGCTTGTGTTCCCTCTCTCGCTGGCTGTCTCTATCTCTGTCGAATAAAAAAAAAAAATTCTTAAAAAAAAAAAAAAGTTTCCCTTCCCTGCGCGATTATTAACATTTGACATCTGATCCTCCTCCAAATTTGGTCCTGGGTCTTCTTCTCTTCGCCATCTTCTGTATTTAAATATTCTCATTGGCTCTGATAGCTTCATGTACACTTTATATGCTGCACCTCCCTTTAATAGCTTCCGCTCAAATCTCTCCCCCTAACTCCAAAGTCACATATCCAACTGCACGCCTAACATCTCCACTTGCCTACCTCATAGACATCTTTTAAAGGCCCTGCTCATCACCCCAAAGGGCTGGTCTCATCTCCTGTTCTATTGCTGGTTCTCTCCTTATATTAAGAAACAGTAACACACTCATGCAGGAACCAAAATTAGAAACCTAGAAATTACTCTTTACTCTTCCATTTTGCTCATGTCTTGCCTCCAGTTCAATCCTTCAGCAGATTCTACTTCCAAATATGTTCCAATTCCATCTGCTTCTCTCCATAGCTCCCACCCTGGGCGTCTACCATGAATGAAGTGGGTGGGGGTAGAAGAGCATCATGGGCAGTTTCAGGGTTCCACAGGCCCAGGGTCGTGGCCCTGGAGAAAAGAGCATTAACATATAAAATCCCAAAGAGGGAGTGACCAGTTTTGGGTCCTTTTCCAATAATTTTGACCAGGGAGGTGTGATATGGTAATTTTTCAGGCCTTGCTTCTATGTCCAACCCACGCCAAGGGTCCAAAGTGTGTGATTAACACCCCCCCAGAATCTCATGGAGGAGAAAGGGCAGTTTCCCAAAGTATGGTGGTGCGATTGGCAAAAGAAGGGCAAGAGGATGCCAGGCAGAGAAAAACAAGATCTATAAAGAGTGAAGGCTGTTGTCAGGGAGTATCACCTCCCTTGTTTGTGCTTTGCTGTCTTAAGTACATTTTTCAGGCAGAAAATTACTTGAAGTAATTGGCTCTCAAATGAATATTGTTATCATTATAATGCCTACACGCTTTGAGGATTTCCTAGAATAATACTGTATAGAATTTGGATAAACTGGAGTGTTTTAGGGTTCTGAAAACACTCTATTACATTTCGTTGAATTAATGAGTCTGGTAATAAGTAGAAGGTGTCTAGTTCTGTGTTCTTTTTCATTCTCTCAGGGTGCTTTCAGCTCTGGGTTCCCCAGATTGGCAGGGTTCCAGGATGTGTGTGTGTGTGTGTGTGTGTGTGTGTGTATTCAACTCCGGGAATTTATGACGTGAGTGCAGTTATGCACATGAGAAAATGCATAGCTAAAGACTCAACATCAAGAAGTACCTAAAAAGAAGTTAAGGAAGGTTTTCTTCCACCCTATGTCTTATCTCCAAAAATTCACGGTAATTCAAATTAATCTAATCAATCTATATAATCCATTAAAATGCACGTGTCTTCTTTCAACCCCTTTATTTTAAGGATTTTATTTATTTGAGAGAGAGAGAAAACAAGAGAGAGCAGAGAGAGAGAGGCGGGGAGGGGGGGAGAATCAGGTTTCCCACTGAGCTGGGAGCCCGACGCGGGACTCCATCTCATAACCCTGGGATCACGACCTGAGCTGAAGGCAGACGCTCAACCAACCGAGCCACCCAGATGCTCCTCTTTCAACATCTTTTATAACTTGTGTGTGTGTGGTGGGGGCGGGGATGGGGGTCAACTGGACTTTTGACTTCCCAAAACAAAAACAAGAAAAATCTCACAGGGGCTGAGAACATAGTTCTTACCATTCATGTTCTTCTTCAGAAAAACCAGCAGAGGGCGAAAAAGATGGACAATAAAGCACTGTAAATGACAAAGCCGACAAGAGATGTTTTTCACACATTTGTCCAAGTTCGCACAGAACCTAAGTGGAAAAATCATTTCTAAGTTGAGGACTTAGGAGTAAATGTGGTCTTGAACACTAATTGGACTTAACTCTGGCCTTTCAAGTTGTTTCTATAAGATTTTAGTCTGTAGAGATTAAAGCCTTTGCAGCCAGGACCCATTTCCTCGTAGAATTTCCTAGAGATCCAGTTTTGGAAAGGTAGGCACTCAGAAAACGGGTAAGGAGGTAGAGAATACCAACACATCTCTTATTCTAATGACGGGATCTCCCATGCTCGTAGCAGTCGGAACATAACTCCCTGAACGCTTCAGTATTCCCAATGTCTGCAGAGTTTGAAAGGAAGAAAATCAAAAGAAGTAAAATGTACTTTATTTCATTGACCCTAGGTTCAAAATGAAGACACATAGAAGCATTATGGAAAGAAAAGGTAAGAATTTCATAAATCTTGATGTTAGAGAAGTGTGAGAATGCTCTATTAAAAATTTAAAATAGGTAATGTATGGCTTTTGCCCAATCTGGTTGCCTTAGGGGTCTTTTGGGGTAACACTCTTTTTATATTGGACCTCGGTGTGGCAAAGATCAGTTACAGTAGTCCCCCCTTATCCATGGAGGATATGTTCCAAGAGCCCAGTCAGATGCCTGAAACCATGGATAGTATCAAACTCTATATACACATGTTTTTTCCTATACACACATACCTATGATCAAATATAATTTATAAATTAGGCAAAGTAAGAGATTAACAACAACTATAATAAAATAGAATAACTATTACAATATGGGGTAAGGAAAGTTAGATGACTGTCATCTCGCTCTTGCTCTCTTTCTCTTAAAATATCTTGCTGTATGATACTCACCCTTCTTGTTGTGATGATGTGAGATGATAAAATGCCTACGTGATGAGATGAAGAGAGATGAGTGACGTGGGCATGGCGACATAGCGTTAGGTCACTATTGACCCCCGATGAGATATCTGACAATACATTAGAAAGAGGGTCCTCTGCTTCTGAACCGAGGTTGACCTCAGGTAACTGAAATGGCAGAAAGTGAAATTATGGATAAGGGGAGACTAATGCATATTTACATATTAGATGGAATATTTGCTTTTAATTATAAAATCCAGTTTGAGCAAAAGTCTGAGGAAATGAACTGTTGGCTGGAGCGTAAAATGGTACAACTTTTGGAGAACAATTAGGCAAATCATAACTCTGTGTGAACATCCTACATGAGCATTCTTATATATATATATATTGCACCTTTTTTTGCTAGAGTTTTTATAAGAATGCTCATCATAGCGTTCTTTGTACTAGTTAAACTTCAAAAAGAACTCCAAACCCTACCAAGGACATGATTGAGTAGGTTACGGACACAGGGCACTTGCTATGCACCAGTACTGTTCTTCATGCTTTATCTGCTTCGACTCATTCAATCCTTTTTTTTTTTTTTTAAGATTTTATTTATTTATTTGACAGAGACAGCCAGCGAGAGAGGGAACACAAGCAGGGGGAGTGGGAGAGGAAGCAGCAGGCTCATAGCGGAGGAGCCTGATGTGGGGTTCGATCCCATAACGCCGGGATCACGCCCTGAGCCGAAGGCAGACGCTTAACCGCTGTGCCACCCAGGTGCCCCCAACTCATTCAATCCTTACAAAAAAGCATTTTATTACAACACATTTTACAGATGAAGGAACTAAGACACAGAGAGGTGAAGTAATCTGGCCACGTGCACTCAGAACCTATGTGGCAAAAATGAATTGCAAACCCAAGAGGTCTACGCTCTCAGTCCCTGTGCTCTACTGCTTCTCTTAAACTGTGCTGTTGTAAGAATGACAGTTTGTATTATATAGCTCCCCCTAGGGAGCTACAAAGTTACTTAGAATGATCTCGAAGATGAAAACTAGGCAGAAGCTAGTTTTCCATGGAACTGCAACTGACTGCCCCAAATTCTTAGGTAGTGACTCTTCAGACCCGGGTTTGAATCAGCAATACAGAGTCTCTTATTGACCTAACAACCCCTTGAATCAACAAATTTTGTATCAAGTGCTGATTTCACACCAGATAGGTGGAGGCGAATCGACATGTAAGTGCTGAAAAACGCAAATAACATAATGCCGATCTGACTGGGTAAACGATAGAACCGACGGAGCTTGATTCCTAAGTGGTATTGGAGTTCCTTAATTAATGTAAACAGGAAATGGATATGCTACATTCATAAACAGTCTTTTCTTTTCTTTTCTCCCCCATGAACGTGGTCATTGTGATGTTGGCAGTTGCCATTTGGAAAAACTCCATTTGCCACAGCATGGAAGATGGTGGCTCTAGTAAGCTGACCAGTCATGGCCCATGTGTGACGTGAGAAAGAGGCCATTTTCAGAGTCGGGTCGCTCGCCAGGTGAAAGTCTAATCTGCCTTTTTGTTGGGCAGCCTTCTCAAGAGCACTCCTGTGTGTTTATGTGATACGCTTTGCAGTAAAATTGTTCTTCTTTCACATTTTATAAATTCTTCCCTTGCTTTTCAGCCTTATCCTTGTTTTCACCCAACATGTTCCTCCAATATGGTTTTATTTTGTCTTAGCTTCTCCCCAAACCTAATCTAACAACAACTCCTGGAGTGTGGGAAAGAACCAACACTAATGGCGTCTACTGAGTACCAGCTACCGTGTGAGGTGTTTTTCATACCTTTGTCACTTAATTCTCCTAACAATACTTCAAGATGGATCCTATGACCCGCATTTTCCCAGTGAAAGAATAAGTTCTGAGACGCTAAAGTCTAGCCTCAGGTCACACCGCACACAAGTGACAGAGCTGGGGTTGGACCCTGTGTCTGTTGGACTCCAAAGTCTACACCCGTTCCAATAAGCCAGGCTTCCTCACAAAATGTACTTATATTTCTCGTGTTTATACCACTTGCTGTCTGGATCTCTTCATAGTTAATGCTTAGAATTTACAGAGCAATGAAGTCCAGCAGGATCCCATGCCTTTTTCTAAGATCATGTTTAAGGTCTAAACAGAATGCTGGAAAGTTTTCCAGACTTGAGGGCTTTCTTAGTACAAGGACTACAGCTTTCTTCTTTTCCGGTAAAGGAACATTGATGTTACAGGATGGATTCTAAAACAAGAACATTAAAGAAAGAGTGGAGGTGGAAATAGTGGCTCCAGGCAGAGGGAGGGGCTGCGGAATTCTCAGTTCCCTGTGTGGTACTTAATGTTCCAGAAATTCTTGTTTTGATCAATCTTCCCTTCCCTTGGAATGTGAATGATTTTTAACCTGCTGGTGGAATTCTGTTGATCTCAGGAAGGGAAGATCCACTCACACATTCTTAACCAGGATGTGATAATATAAGCAGAAGGAAAACAGGGCTCTGGTTTCACATGGCCATATTTGCCTGAGCTCAGCACTTAAGACCAGGAAAGGGGCAGTATGTCTCCCACATGTAACAGGAGTATAGAGACGTGTTTATTGGAAAGCAATGAATAGTTCTTTAAAATACCAACCTCTCATGTTACCTAACTTTTCAAGTTCTAAATGAAATACTCATGACCAATCAATCACAGGCGAGAGAGTGTTGCTTGCAGCTTTCACATTATTGATGGACTGATGGATCCCTATATCTCTGCTGGGATATGAGCTTGACCAAAAACTCACAGTAATGGTGGCTAAACAGACCAGATTTTTTCAATTTCAAGACCACATTTTTTTTCTCTCTCTTCTCCTTAAAAACAACTTCTATTGCCTTTGTTGTTGTTAATGGAGGCGATGAATGTCCACTGAGAAGAGTGAAAAATATCAAATAGAATAAAGACAAATACAAAAATTGCATTTAACATGCTACCATCACATGAGCACTCAACATTTTGGTGTCATCTCTCTAGATCAACGTGTCTATAAATATACTTGGAGTCTTTTGCCTTACTTTTAAAAATTGGGATTATGTCAAGCACCCTATATTATTAGTAGCCTTTTTCACTTAATTTGTTTTGAACATTTTCTTAGGTTAAGTACTCTCCTCCAATGTTAAAATAATTTATAATGGAAAAAATGACAAAATAAAACCAAATGTTTCGTTTTTATGATGTGAACATCATCCAGAAACAAACCTTGTCTGAGCACCATAATCTTGACCATATGACTCAAGTTAACTGAGCTCTGTCCCATTTCACCAGCCTCAGGTACAAGACGAAGTCAAATAATTCGTAATCATCTAATTAAATTTCTCTGAAACCGCATCTCACCAGTTGAAGAATTTTTCTGCTCTTCAAGAGTCTTTTCTCCCATTATAACTCAAAGAACCCCAAGAACGCTTTGGGCAAGAGATTAGTCCTGGCTAGCACTGACTCAGGTGATAAAAAGCAGAAAGCTTGGAATTAGCTAAGGATGGAAACCCCCAAATTTCAGTGGCTTAATACAAAATAAGGTTATTTCTCATTCCCTTAGAAGTTCAACGTATGTTCTTTGTTGGGAGGTAGAGGTGGGGGGCAGCTTTTTTTTAGTCATCTTGGGCGTTGACATCCAGACAACAGGAGGGAAAATGCATGGAGGAGCACACAAAAGATCCCCATGGGTCTACCACCACAACCCTTTGTCCGGAAGTCATGACATGGTTATAGCTCACTGCCGGGCCGGCTAGGAAATGTGGTCCCACTTGTACCCAGAAAGAAGAGAACATGAATCAGTATCTGTCACCTTCTGCTCTTGGCACCAAATACCCATTCGCAGTCTTTTTCCTACACCATTGAACACACCCACCCATCTCCCTAAGGGTACTGCATGCAGCTCCTACTCCAGAACTTTGCTCTGATTTACAGTTTTCCCTTTGGGTGGGGCTCTTTGAGGTCTGGAGAGCGATGAACTAAAATATAAATTATCTCACCTCCTTTTCTCCCATATACACACTCAACATACCATGGTGGAACAGGGGTATGTCAACCACAACGAAAGCTCCCATTTGGAAATGTGAAGAATGGCAGACAGCTGTCAACTACTGACTCATGGCAGTGATGATATTCAGTGGGCAGTCCTTGTAGAAACACCTGTCCTGGCAGTAGAAGAGGTTCCATGATTAGACCTGCGTCTGCTAAATGGGAGGAACTTCCTTGTCCCTTGTTCTCACTTGGACTGGGCATCGAGAATATCGTCTTCAGAGGATCACTTGCTGCCTTTGCAATTTTGGCCAGCCAAGGGACGTTTTGAAGTAGCAGGCTCCTTTTAGGTGAGGTTCTTGGTGTGTTTGGACATGTAATTCCCTCAAAAAAATGTAGCAAACTTCTGGTCTATTTCTTTCTCAAGACCTAATTCTCAAGATTCTTATTTATTGGCTTTCTTGCTTCCCTATTTCTCTAACCCCTTCCCTCATCGATCTTTGCAACCGGGTTTAGCCTCTTTGTTCAATTAAAAAGCCGTGGGCCTTTCTCTCTCAAAATTTTTTTCCATCTTTTTTGCTACTGGGGTCCCAAGGCAGTAGGCTTTTCAACCTATGTCTCCCTTATGTCATCATCAAAGCTTTATTGACCTTGTCAATGCTCAGATGACCTGGACTGTGGTGTCTTTTTTATTCTTGTCTCATATAGACAAGCCCACTGGAATGGGGCATCTTTCCATAAGGATGTTTTCATTTATTTGGCCAAAATACTTGAAGTGCCCACCATGTGCCAAGCACTGGGCGCAAAGATAAATATGGCACAGTGTCTGATTCTGAGAGATCCAAAACCACATTGTCAAACTGAAAGCATGCATAAGGGAGGAATGGGAGCACAGCGAAGGAAACACAAGTGCCTGGAAGAATCAGGAAGGGTCTTTCGGAGGAAGCGACATTGGAATTGAGCTTGAAAATTGAGTCAAGGTTTCCCAGAAGTTCACAGGGGCAAAGGATTTTCCAGTCTGAATAAACAGTATGTACAAGGTAGTTAACAGCTAATTACAGGCAGCGTTTATCTTTCTTTTGGCAATTGCTCAAAGCTCAGGTTTTAAGTACTGAGTGCTCATAAATTATTTTTTTTTGATAGGCAGTCTACCTCAATTCACTGTCTCCATTGGTTGTGTCTAGTATCTTGGAAGCTTTCCTTATACTCTTCTGCATAGGCACTTCTAGACTTTGCTTAAGGGTTCTAAGAGGGGCATATATTTATGCACCCTTGACTGAAGAAGTGTCAGCCTGCTCCATCAAGCAGGCCGTTTTAAGAAGGAAGCATGTACAGTAGTGCCATGGAAAGGTCCCTATCCGGATTAGTAGAAGCAGCCTGGACAATCATGGGGGGTAACTGATGTTAAGACCACATCACCTTTCCATCCAACATCCTGCTTTGGCTTTACCTATCTCCACTCTCTCTCTCTCTTTTTTTTAAGTTTGTTTGTTTGTATATTTTAGTAATCTCTACTTCCAACATGGGGCTGGAACACACAACCCCGCGATCCAGAGTCACATACCCCTCCAACTAAGCCAGCCAGGCGCCCTTACCTATCTCCATTCTTAATGGTACAAATTTGAGGAGATCTCTTTTCCAGAATATTCTGTAAAATGCCTACTGCCTGGTAAGGCATGTCTCACTTCCAGTTAGCCACATCTTCCCTTCAGTGGAAGATTTTTTGTCCGTGTCTCTGCTCCCTCTCCTGTTACAGCAGCAAGAATGGTGCTTTACAGCTCTTTTGAAAGAGAAAGAGTCTGAAAGGGAAACGGGTGAAGGAGGTCAAAAGGTACAAACTTCCAGCTGTAAAATAAGGCCTGGGGATGTAATATACAATATGGTTACTAAAGTTAATAATACTGTATCGCATATTTGGAAGTTGTTAAGAGAGTACATTTTAAAAGTCTTCATCACAAGAAAAAAACCCTGGTAATTACATATGGTGGTAGACCTTAATTAGACTTATTGCAGTGATCGTTTCACAATATATACAAATATTGAATCTCTATGTTGTACACCTGAAACTAATACAATATATATGTCAACTGTACCTCCATCAAAAAAAAAAAATGCTTTTAAAGAAAGAAAGAATCCTGTAGATTGAGGACCATTTGTAATTTTTGCCAGAAACACATTTTTCTCCCAAACACCCTCTCTGGCAGGTGTAGGCTCAGGTTTGACTACTAAGCTTTCACTTTTGAATGTTGCAAATACAATTACCCCACATATTTTTATCTATTTTTTTAAGTTTATTTATTTTCTTGTAGTAACCTCTATCCCCAAGGGGGGGCTTGAACTCACAACCCCGATATCAAGAGCCCCCTGCTTTTCTGAGTGAGCAAGCCAGGTGCCCCCCCCCTTTTTTTTTTTACCTATTTTTAAGTTGACAGAGGGAAACTAGAGGGTCCATCCTTCACTAGCATTACTTAAGTATTTTATTCGCTTTTCAATAGATGTGGATAAACTCTTAGAAGGAAATAAATTACTGAGCTGAAGTCAGGATCGTTTGGGTACAAAGGACAGAGATTAAGTTATGCCTGGAAAACACAGACTTAATGAGAGGCCCCAGATCCCAGGGGCACAGGGAGAGTCTCAGGCAGGGCAGGGACCAGAGCTTTCTTTCCCTTCTTTTATCTTCCAAAATCAATCTGCTTCCCTATTCCAAATTTCCAAGAGAGGAAATTCACTTTTCCCACCAGGTCACCAGATTTTAGGTTTCAGGTCAGCCCATGGGTGGCCCATCCAGTCAGGTCTCCTCCCCTAGCTATGGCCAGGGCTGGGGGAAGCCCTGTGGTTCCTGACCCACAGGAGAAATAATTGAGGGAGCCATCCCCAAATATATCTAATGAGTATGAGGAGAAGGGCAGCAATTCAGTGTTGTATTCCGGACCCAAAATGCCTGCTTCCGGTGTTGGCTCCACCCCCTACTAGCTGTGCGACCTTGAGCAAGTTACTTACTTGCTCTGTTCCTCGGTTTTTTAATTCTTAAAATGGGGCATATAAATGGTATCTCCTCACAGGACTGTGATAAGGATTAAATGAGACAAACCAAAAAAGCACTCAAAGCTAGAAATGGCATCCAGTGAGTACTGCTATTATATTTTCCCCAGAAAAAAAAGAGTACCCTTCCTGTTTTCTATTATTAATGCATGCCATCGATATTCTCCCATATATCAACACTACTGTCATATGTCAACCTCATCGGCTTGTTCGGCCTTCCTTTGTCAGTTTTTTACTTTATCATGGATTCATTTTTTTATCCGATTTACAGTTCTTGAGCACCCATTTGCTACATAAAAATAATTTTTTTCCACCCAATCCTGCTGGCATGTCTCCATCCTAAGCCCTTAATACTTCTCTCTTGGATTGTTACAATTAGCTCTCTGGTCTCCTTGGCTCCTGCATGCCATTGCCAGATTAATTTTACTAACACCCCTTCTGATCATGTTATTCCCCTGCTCACAAGTTTTCAGTGTTCCCCTATTACTAGTATAAAGTCCACAGTTTGAAACTTGACACTTGGAACTTTCTACAGCTCAGAACTGATCTGCTATTGTAGGTTTATTTCCCACAGCTTCCTCATATACAGATGAAACTCTGTTTAACGGGACCGTTCTTGTTTCTGGCTCCATTGTAGCTCGTATTAAACTCTCCTACCTCTGGGCCTTTGCTCATGCTGTCCCATCCACCCGATAAGCCTCACCCCTTGCTCCGCGGACCAGCAGCATCAGCAGCACCTAGGACCTTGTTAAAAACCTCATATCCAGGGGCGCCTGAGTGGCTCAGTCAGTTAAGTGTCTGCCTGCCTTCAGCTCAAGTATGATCTCAGGGTCCTGGGATGGAGCCCCGTGTCAGGCTCCCTGCTCAGCGGGGATTCTGCTTCTCCCTCTCCATCTGCTGCCCCTCCTCGCTCCCGCACTCTCTCTCTCAAATAAATAAATAAATCTTAAAACACACACACACACACACACACACACACACACAAGTCATATCCAATGCCTACTCAATCAGAATCCTCATTTTAATAAGATCCCCAGATGATTCATATACACCTATTTTTCTTCTATATTACGAGATAAAATATCTTGCAAATTTATTACTAGCTTGTAAGTGATAGATTAACCCACTCCATCCCCTTTCCTGTTAAAGTTCTACCCTTGCCCCAGAGCCCAGCTCAGATAATATTGCCTCATCCTGATGTCCTTGATTACTGGAGCTGAAAATAATCTCTTTAATATCTACATTCCCATAGCTGCTTTCTGAATTCTTTGAATTTCCCATGACTAAATTCTTTATGCCTGCTTATGGTAATTAGCACATACTTTTTTCTTTTTTAGTATGAGCTAAGAATTTTGTAATTACTTTGTTATTGAGATATAATTAACATACTACATATTATTTTCAACACACAGCATAAGGATTCATTATTTATATATTGTGTCAAATGATCACCATAATAAGTCTAGTTAAAACCCATCACCTCATTTAGTTACAAATTTTTTCTTGTGATGAGGACTTTTAAGATCTACTCCTTATACAATGTTCAAATATACAGTATCGTTGACTATGGTCTCCATGCTGCACACTACAACCCCAAGGCTTGTTTGTTTTATTACTGGAAATTTATACCATTTGACCCACTTCCCCCATGTTGATCACCACTCCCATCCCTTGCCTTGGGTCATTGCCAGTCTGTTCTCTGTATCTTTCAGTCAATTTTTTTCTTATTTCTTCTTTTGGATTCCACAAACAAGTGAGATCATATAGTATTTGTCTTTCTTTGTCTGACTTATCTCCCTTAGTATAATGTTCTCATGGTCCAGGCATGTTGTCACAAATGGCAAGAGTTCAGTTTTTTTATGGCTGAATAATATTCCATTGTGTGTGTGTGCATTTGTATGTGTATATACACCCACAACAGCATATTTTATATATACAATCTTTTCTTATCTCATAGTTATATATAAATAATCTTTTCTTTATCTGTTTGTCCTCAATGGACACAGATTGATTCCATGTCTTGGCTGTTGTAAATAATGCTGCAATGAACATGGGGGTGCAGATATCTTTTTTAGTTGATGTATTTTTTCCCTTGGATAAATACTCAGAAGTGGAATTGCTGGATCATAGGGTAGCTCCATTTTTAATTTTTCAAGGAACCTCCATACTGTTTTACACAATGGCTGCACCAGTTTACATTCCCATCAACAGTGCACAAGGGTTCCATCTTCTCCACACTCTTGCCAACGTTTATTTCTTCTCTTTTTGATAACAGCCGTTCTAACATGTGCGAAGTGATATCTCATTGTGTTTTTGAACAATCTCTACACCCAACATGGGGCTTGAACTCATAACCCCCAAATTAAGAGGCACGTGCTGTACCAACAGAGCCAGCTAGGCGCCCCTCATTGTGTTTTTGACTTGCATTTCCCTGATGACTCGCGGTGTCAAGCTCCTTTTCATGTACTTCTAGCTCAAGTGTATGTCTTCTTTGGAAAAATGTCTATTCACATTCTCTGCCTATTTTTTAAATGGATTGTTTTTGTTTTTGTTTTGCTATCGAGTTGCGTAAATTCTTTATATATTTTGGATGTTAACCCCTTATCAGATATATGAATTGCAAATGTTTTCTCCCATTCAGTAGGCTGCCTTTTCATTTTTTTGATGATTTCCTTTGCTGTGCAGAAGATTTTTAGTGTGATGTAGCCCTGCCTGTTTATTTTGCTTTTGTTGCCTTTGCTTTTGATGTCAGATCCAAAACATCATTGCCAACCCCAATGTCAAAGAACTTACTGCCTTTAATTTCTTCCCGGAGTTTTATGGTTTCAGGACTTGCATTCAAGTCTTCAATTCATTTTGAGTTAGTTTTTGTGCATCGTATAAGATAGTGGTCCACTTTCATTCTTCTGCATGTGGCTGTCCAGTTTTCCCAATGTTATTTACTGAAAAGACAGCCCTTTTCCCTTGTATATTCTTGGCTTCTTTGCCATAAATTAATTGACCATATATGCATGATTTATTTCTGGGCTCTCTGTTCTGCTCCACTGATCTATGTGTCTGTTTTTATGCTGATACCATACTGTTTTGAACACTATAGCTTTGCAGTATAGTTTGAGATCAGGGAGAGTGATGCTTCCAGGTTTGTTCTTTTTTCTCAAGATTACTCTGACTAGTCAGAGCCTTTTGCAGTTTCTTTTCTTTTTTTTTTTTTTTTAAGATTTTATTTATTTATGTGACAGAGAGACAGCCAGCGAGAGAGGGAGCGCAGCAGGGGAGTGGGAGAGGAAGAAGCAGGCTCCCAGTGGAGGAGCCCGATGTGGGACTCGATCCTGGAACGCCGGGATCACGCCCTGAGCCGAAGGCAGACGCTTAACGACTGCACTACCCAGGCGCCCCCCTTTTGCAGTTTCATACAAAATTTAGGATTATTTATTCTATTTCTGTGAAAAATGCCATTGGAATTTTGATAGGGATTGCAAGGAATCTGTAGTGTGGACATTTTAACAATATTAATTCTTCCAGTTCATGAGCATGAATATCTTTCCATGTATTTGTGTCTTTTGCCATTTCTTTCATCAGTGTTTTATAGTTTTCAGTGTACAGGTCTTTCACCTCCTTGGTTAAATTTATTTCTAGGTATTTTATTCCTTTTGATGCAATTGTAAGTGTGATTGTTTTTTTAATTTATCATTCTGATAGTTTGTTATTAGTGTGTAGAAATGAAACTGATTTTTTTCAATCTTTTTTTTTAGATTTTATTTATTTGACAGAGAGAGAGAGAACAAGCAGGGAGAACAGCAGAGGGAGTGGGAGAGGCAGAAGCAGACTCTCCGCCGAGCAGGGAGCCCGATGCAGGGCTTGATCCCAGGACCCAGGGATCATGACCTGAGCTGAAGGCAGATGCCTAACCAACTGAGCCACCCAGGTGCCCTGAAACTGATTTTTTTTAAATATTGAATTTGTATCCTGCAACGATACTGAATTTCTTTATTCTAACAGTTTTTTGGTGGAATCTTAAGGGTGACATAATATTTCATCTGCAAATAGTGCAAGCTTTACTTCTTCCTTTCTAATTTGAATAACTTATATTTCCTTTTCTTGCCTAATTGCTATGGCTAGGACTTCCAATGCTATGTTGAGTAAAAGTGTCAAGAGTGGGCATTGAGTATGATAGACTTGCTATATATGGCCTTTATTATATTGAGGTAATTTCCCTCTACACTCACTTTGTTGAAAGTTTTTATCATAAATGGAATTTTGCCAAATGTTTTTTCCTGCAACTATTGAGATGATCATATAATTTTTATCTTTCATTTTGTTAATCTGGTGTATCACATCGACTGATTTGTGGATGTTGAACCATCTTTGCATCCCTGGAATAAATCCCACTTGATCATGCCTAATGATCTGTTTAATGCATTGTTGAATTCAGTTTGCTAATATTTTCTTGAGGATTTTTGCATCTATGTTCATCAGAGATGTCTGCCTATAATTTTCTTTCCTTATGGCATCCTTGTCTGGGTGCCTTATTTGGTATCAGGATAATGCTGACCTCATAAAGTAAGTTTGGAAATGTTCCTTCCTCTTCTGTTATTTTGGGGTTGGGGTGGGAAGGAGAGTTTGAAGAGGATTGGTATTAAATCTTCTTTGAGTGTTTGGTAGAGCTCACGGTGAGGCTGTCTGGGTCTGGACTTCTGTTTGTTGGGAGGTGATTGATTACCGATTCAATCTCCTTAATAGTAATCGGTCTATTCAGATTTTCTATTTCTTCATGATTCGATCTTGGTAGCTTGTATGTTTCTAGAAATTTATCCATTTCTTCTAGATTGTTAAATTCATTGGTATATAATTGTTCATAATAATCTCTTATGATCCTTTGTATTTCTGGGATAACAGTAGAAACGTCTAGTTTTGATTCCAGATTTTATTTGTGTCCTCTCTGTTTTTCTTGGTGAGTCTAGTTAAAGCTTTGTCAGTTTTACCTTTTTAAATAACCAGCTGCTCTTAGCTTCATTGATCTTTTCTATTTTCTTCTTAGTTTGTCTTTCATTTATCACCACTCTGCTTTTTGTTACTGTCTTTCACCTTCTAACTTTGGGCTTCATTTGTTCTCCTTTTTCTAGTTTTTTGAGGTGTAAAGTTTGGTTTTTCTTTGAGATTTTTCTTAGGTATTGAGGTAGGCATTTATCACTATGAACTTCTCTGCTTTTTCTGTGTCCCATACAGTTTGATATGTTGTATTTCCATTTTCATTTATCTCAAGGTATTTTTTTATTTCTCTTGATTTCTATGTTGACCCGTTAGTTGCTTGATAACATGCTGTTTAATCTCCACAGATTCCTGAGTTTTCTAGTTTTTTTTTCTTGTAATTAATTTCTAATTTCATATGCTTGTGTCCAAAGAAGATGCTTGATATGACTTCAATTTTCTTAAATTTATTAAGATTTGTTTTGTGGCCTGACATATAATCTATCTTGAAGAATGTTTTGTGTGCACTTGAGAATATGTATTCTGGTACTTTTGGTTAGAAAGTTCTGTAAATACCTGTTAGGTCCATCTGGTCTAGTATGTCTTTTAAGGCCAATGTTTTCTTATTGATTTTCTCTCTGGATGACTATCCATTGGTGTAAGTGGGATATTAAAGTTCCCTACTCTTATTGTATTGGTGTCAATTTCCCTCTTTAGGTTTGTTAATACATAAATAGACAAAAATACAATAATAGCAGCTGACTTTAAGAACATTTTAACGGGCATTTTCAAATATATACAAAAGTAGACGGAAAAATACAATAAGCCTCCTTTTATGTATCATTTAATGTCAACAATGATTAACAATTTGCCTACCTCATTTCACCTATTTTTCTACTACACACACACATTTTTTTCTGTTGTACTTAATTAAATTCCATAATAAAGCATCTTACTTATTGATACTTTATTAGTATCTCTAGAAGATATGAAGGTTTTTAAAACCTAACCACAATACCCTTATTACACACAAAAAATGATAATTTTAAAAAATGCTTCCTTAGTAAAATTCTGTTTCTTGTTCAAATTTCCCCATTGTCTCAGAAACATCTTTTATAGTTGTTTTATTCAAATCAGTATGCAAGCAACATCCACCCATTAAAATTGGTTTTGTCTATTTCCCATACCATTTATTTGTTTGTTGAACAAACTGACCAAGTATATATATATATATATATACATACATATATATATATATATATTTAAGATATATGTTTTTAATATATGTTTTTAAAAATCACTCTGGCTAGGGGCACCTGGGTGGCTCCACCAGTTAGGCATCTGACTTCAGCTCAGGTCATGATCCCAGGGTCCTGGGATCAAGCCCCACATTGAGCTCCCTGCTCAGTGTGAAGTCTGCTTGTCTCTCTTCCTCTGTCCCTCCCCTTGCTTGTGCACGCTCTCTCTCTGTTTCAAATAAATAAATACAATCTTTAAAAATAAACAAACAAATAAAAATCTCTCTGGCTAAACAGAATGTGGCATATACCTGCAATGGAGTATTATTCAGCCCTAAAAATGAAGGAAATTCTGTCACATGCTACGACACAGATGAACTTTGGCAAGATTAGGCTAAGTGAAATAAGCCAGTCAAGAAAGGACAAATACCACTGTGATTCCACTTACATGAGGTACAATGAATCATCAGATTTACAGAGAAAGTAGAACGGTGGTTGCCAGGGAGTTGGGGGAGGGAGGGAGGAGATGTTGTTAATGGGTATAAAGTTTCAGCTCTGCAAGATAGAAGTGTGGTGCCTGGTCGCACAAAGATGTGAATGTACTTAACGCTGCTGAAATGCACACCTAAAAATGGTTACGATGGTACATTTTTATGTTATGTGTATTTTATCACACTTTAAGAACATTTTTAAATCACTGCCGTGTGGAGAACAGTTTGTAGCCAAGACAAAGTAGAAGCAGGCTGACCAGCTGGGAGGACAGTGCAATGGGCCAGGGGAAATGACAGTGGCTGGGAATTGGTGATAACAGTGGAGGCAGTTAAAAAAAAAATCAGATTTTGGGTCCATTTATACAGGAGAAACAGGGGTGACTTGGTGGCTCAGTCAGTTGAGTGTCCAACTCTCAGTTTCGGCTCAGGTCATGATCTCACGGGTTGTGGGATAGAGCCCCACGTCAGGCTCAGTGCTCAGCGGGGAGTCTGCTTGAGGATTCTCCCCCTCTACCCCTCCCAGCCACCCCCCACTCTCTCTTTCTCTAAAGTAAACAAATAAATCTTTTAAAAAATAAATCAATAAAAAGGAGAAACAGTAGTACCCACTGGCAGATTGGATGTTGAGTGGGAAGGAAGGGAAAAGTGACGGAGGACTCCTAGGATTTGGGCCTGATGAACTGAGCTCCTGGCAATGCCATTTAGTGCAGTGAGGAACCCTGAGGGGGGAGCCAGGTACCAGGTGGCAGGTTGATGACTTTGGACCTTTTCCATGGGGGAAGGGAGCCTGGTTGTTCTCTTTGGAACGGGCACTTATTCTGGATTTGGATCTGGTTTCCCTGGCTGTTGTCATGCTGCCGCCAGCGCTCTCTCTCTAGACCTGCTGAATGGCTCACACGTGATGACTTCTGACCGGGGAACTCATGTTACCGGCAAAAAGTAAGCCATGGGCAAGTGCCCATGAGAGTCCCTGATCTTAGTCTGTATGGGGACACCAGCAGCAGGAGGCTCGGTAGAGCGGGAACGGTCTATTGGCAGCCGGTGCCTGTACCAGCTGGGGAAACACCTCGCCGAGGGGCAGCATATGGTCTCACTAGCACTGCTGTTTCTCCCCAGCCGGGATACACTTGGCCAGGACTCCAAGGGTGGTCGCGGTGGTGGAGGGGACTTCTCAAGATCCTACCTACCGACGTGACCAAAACCATGTGCCTCCTTTACTCAAGTTTCTGTTTGGGAGGGTTAGGCATCTGGAGAGACATGTTTTCACCTGGAGACACAGCCTCCCAAAAAGGACGGGCTGGAATATTCTGCTGCCAAGTCAGTGAACATTAAACCGGATCTGATTTTACAGTAGTCCCGCATGATCCATGGGAGAGACGTTCCAAAACACCCGGGGTGCCTGAAACTGCAGAGAGTACCAAACCCTGTGTAGACTTGTTTTTTTCTACACATACATACCTATGATAAGGTTTGATTTATAAATCAGGCACAGTAAGAGATCAACAATTAAAAATAAAATAGAACAGTATGGTGACTAACATAATATAATAAAAAATCATTAAAAAATAAAATAAAATAGAACAATTACAACAATATGCTGTAATAAAAGTTATGTGACTACAGTCTCTCTCTTGCTCTCAAAACTTTTTTTTTTTAATTGAAGTATAGTTGACGTATATTCGTTTCAGGTGTACAACATAGTGACTGACAGTCATACACATTACAAATGCTCGCCGTACGTGTAGTTACCATCTGTCACCATACGCTATTACAGTAGTATTACTCTATTCCCTGTGCTGTACTTTTCATCCCTGTGACTTGTTTATTTGCTAACTGGAAGCTTCTTCCTCTTCATCCCCTTCCTCTGTTTCATCTATCCCCCAACACCCCTCCCCTCCAGCAACCACCAGTTTGCTCTCTGCATTTAGGGGTCTGCTTCTGATGTTTACTGTTGTTTTGGTTTTTCATATTATGCGTGTAAGTGAAATCATACAGTATTTGTCTTTCTCTGACTTATTTCACTTAGCAACATCCTCTCATCCATCCATGTTGTTGCACATGGCGAGATTCCAATCTCTTTCTCTCAGAATATCTTTAACATATTCTTTTTTTTTTAAGATTTTATTTATTTATTCGACAGAGAGAGAGTCAGCCAGCGAGAGAGGGAACACAAGCAGGGGGAGTGGGAGAGGAAGAAGCAGGCTCATAGCGGAGGAGCCCGATGTGGGGCTCGATCCCATAACGCCGGGATCACGCCCTGAGCCGAAGGCAGACGCTTAACCGCTGTGCCACCCAGGCGCCCCTCTCAGAATATCTTATTGTACTGTACTCACCCTTCTTCTTGTGACGACGTGAGATGATAACATGCCTATGCGCTGAGACGAAGTGAGGTGAGGGACGTAGACCCTGTGCCGTAGCGTTAGGCTGCCACTAACCGACCTCCTGATGACACGTCAGAAGGATGATCGTCTGCTTCCGGGCCACAACGGTCACCGAAACAACAGAAAGAATTCCAGATAAGGGGGCTAGTGTTTGTTGAAAAGCAATGTGGTGTTGCTATCCCTGAATGTCATGGAGCTCTTCACACCTGTCATGTGTCACCCTCACTTCCGGGTCTCGGCATCTTCCACTGGATCAGAACTCCTCGGAGCCCGACCTTCCATGATCGCCAGGGGCAAGTTTTCTTGCTGCCATGTTCCTCCTCCCCAGCCCCTTGCTCCAGCTTCATGTCTACTGCCCACGAGGCTGCCCGAGGGAGATTGTCTGCTGCTCTTGCACAAGACCACCAGCATCCCTGCCAACAGCCTTTCACACAACACCCCTTGGGCACCAGAGAGATGCTGGGGTCCACCCTCACACTGTCACTTGGGCCCCGGAATCTGTGCATCCCTGCGGGTCTCCCAAAGCCTCAAAACCAGACAGTTTTGTTTTTTCTTTTGTTTCTTACCTGCAAACAACCAAAACTTTTTTAAAAATTTTTTTATTTATTTATTTGAGAAAGAGTGAGCAAGAGAGAGCACAAGCTGGGGGAGGGGCAGAGGGAGAAGAAGGAGCAGACTCTCCGCTGAGCAGGGAGCCCGATGTGGGACTCGATCCCAGGACCCTGAGATCATGACCTGAGCTGAAGGCAGACGCTTAACTGACTGAGCCAGCCAGGCACCCCAACAACCAAAACTTTAATAAATGCCTTTTTCCTTAGGAATTAGTACTGTCTTCATTCATGTAAAGCCAAGACTCTCCCACCATTCACACCCCAAACCAAGCAAAATGCCACGCACCTGAATGCACAATGCACGAAGCCATAACACTTCTCATCTGCCTTCTAGTTAATGGTGACGCCCCACATTCCTGGAGAGTAACAGGTACTCCTATTGTAACAAGAGAGGGTCTATTCTAGCAAACTTCCTAAGATAAACAGAACGGGTACCAATTACTCAGATCTTAGACTCAAGTGCACAACAAACGTAACTTTATTTTTTATAACATTAATTTTTTGTCTGAGATAGTCACCGCTCACCACCACTCCTCATTCTGCAGGATGGCAGAAGTGAGAGCTTAGCTAATTCGTGTCATGAGTTCTCAACAATTCAGGTTTACCGCCCCCCATCCCACCCCAGGGCTGCATTTAACCTCTGGGGATCGGGGTCAGGGAAGATTTGCAACATCATAGGAAGAGAAACCTGAACTCCCTGCCTCCTCTGAGAGTCCCTGGCTCTGTGAGAAGCACCGTCTTGCTTCTCTGGGTTCTCTGGGTTGCATGCTCCCTGCTCGGGGACACACAGGGAAATGCTTGGCTGCCCTGCTGCCCCCACGCCTCACAGGGGATCCCCGGACACTGAGGTGGTCCCAGACGCCTGGGCCCAGGCACCCTTTGGGGTTTCTGTCCTCTACTGCTCCCTAGCCACGCGGCATGGGGGCTCTCAAGGCCCTCATTCCCCAGCCCCACGGCCTCGCTCTCAGATCTCACTTACCTGGGGGTTACTGCTAGCCAGCTGGCCGCGCAGAGCTGAGCAGCTGCCCTTCCTTAAAGGGAGCATGTGATCCGGGTCCACGGCTCACCCTGCCTGCCGGGCCAAGCCTTCCTCCCCTCCTCATTTCCCTCTGGGCCTCAGCCAGGGAAGGCGGGCAGGCGGAGCCCAGACTCTTGCTATTTTCAGGGTCCCTTCCAGTTTGCAGAAGTCCCATACCCCTTTGAGCTTCTGTGTGACAGTCCACTGCCAAATGTTCCATTTCCCACGGACAGAATCAGGAGAAGCAGGAAGGCATTTGTTCTTTCGGAAACTTTGAAGGGTTGTCTCAAAGGCAACACAAAACAAAAATTGCATCCCTTTTAGGACGGGGGATGCTTTTCCCCTTCGGCATTAGAAACTGGGATCCTTCTCCAAAGCGTAGCTGGTCTGCAGGGGCTTAGCTTCGGGAACCCCGAGGCAGGGAAGAGGATGCCGTGTGCCTGCAGCATAGGGCCCTCTCCCTGGGTGGTCAGAGCTGGGGTCCGTGATGCTGTGATGTGGAGCGAGAAGCCACAGGCTACAAAAGGAGCCCAAACTACAAAACAGGAAAAGGTCTTTAAAGAGTTTTAAATTCTCCTTTTCTTATCCTTACGTTTCTTCCTTTGCTGGCTGTCCTGCATAGACTCAGATGCTATTTTTTTTTTTCAAATGTAGTCTCATCTTGGCCCATGGATACTTCTAGAACCACAGCGATTTCTGAGAAGCTTGCCTCAGCTCTACACACCGGTTTTCTAGTGTCCAGAGTGACCTGCCCCAGATCCCTTTCTACAGTATGTTATCTGTCTGTAGAGCCAACGTATGCTACAATGTTGGGCAATAATTTAATCTCTCCGTGACTCCATTTTCTTCCATAAAATGGGACAAATAATAATATCTACGTCATAGTAACATGTGAAGTCCTTAGAACAAAGCATGGCACATAGTAAACAGTCAAAAAATATTACTCTCATCATTATTATGAGTATCTTCATTACTATGACAAAGCCCATATGAATCCCTACACCAGTGGGGGTAAGTCTTAGGCCACAGCTCAAATAGACAAAAAAATGTAACTTGCTTTATTTTTCCGGAAGTCTGTTTAGTTTCTATTTTGTACGCCCCTTCCCCTGGATAACAGAAACTTCATTCCAGTTAATTCCATGTCTCCTTCTCTCCAGGGTTGTGTCTAACTTTTGGGCCTGGGTCCTAGGCTTGTGGCGCACCCAGGTGCCTACAGTGAAACTGACTTCCCCAAGCATCCAGCTGAGATCCCGTGCCCACTTCCTGGGGAGTGTGGGAGCACAGAACACCTCTAGAAGAAGATAACTTTCTTTGTAAGTTCGGGGGGAATTACAGGAAGGAGGGGGGATGCGGTAGGGTAAATTTTTAGAATCCTAGACAATGGTTTTTTTCATTACTGCTACTTTATTTTTTACTCGCTTGCTCTTTACCAGTCAAAGCAGACTGTGAGGCAACCCTTGTGCATCCAGGGAAGGGTTATTACACGAGAGAAGCAGAGGAAATGCTTTTTGGAGGTTCAAACATCTGGATTTTTCAGTGTCAAAAGCCTGGCCTTGAAAAAGTTGCAGCATTAATTTTAGGCCATAAACACAAGATTGGAAAGAATACGAGGTGATGGCAAAAGTCAGGTCTTGTAAGCCAAAATGAGATACAGCTTCTCTCGGTTGGAAGAGAGGAGAGTTAGAAAGGAAACAGGTAAATGAGATTCCGTGTGGGTAGGGAGAGCAGAAAGTTTAGCGTCCAAACTGCTTCACTTTTGAAGGTGAAAGGCAGTGCTATTAATACAGTCCCTCCCCCCATCCACCGGGACCGGTTCCAAGACCCTCAGTGGACAGCTGGGACTGCAGATAGTACCAAAACTTATATATGCTATGCTTTTTCCTATACATACATACCTATGATGAAGCTTAATTTATAAAGTAATATAGTAAGAAATCAACAATAGCTAATAATAAAATAGAATATTATAACAACATACTATAATAAAAGGTACGCAAATGTGGTCTCTGTGTCTCTCTCTCTCTCTCTCTCAAAATATCTTCTTGTACTGTACTTACCTTTCTTCTTCTTGTGGTGATGTGATGTCACATAGCATTAGGCTGCTATTGACCTTCTGATGATAGGTCAGGAGAAGGATCATCAGCTTCTGGACCACCGTGGACCATGAGTAACTGAAACCAGAGAAAGCAAAGCCACAGATAATGGGCAACTACTGGATTGTACTGGTATCACAGACACAAATCAGGACTATCCTAGGCCAACCAGCCCGGTCATGTGGGTCCCACTCCCTATCCCCATACCTAGCCCAGGACCAAGTGGAAGTGAGCATTTCTAGAAACTGTCGATTTGCTTGGAGAATCTGAAAGGAGAGCTCCTATTCTTCTTTGCTTCTGAGAAACCTCCCTGTAATCTAATTTAGCACGCTGTGGCAGCATGATGACAAAGCATGGCTGCACAGACAGGGTGGACAAAGCCCGGTGAGCTTCTGCACGCACCAACGTGGCTAGGAAGCATGGCGACTTGTTTTCTCTGCCCTGAAGAGGTCAGTGGTAGCTGAAAAAGAGCCAGGCCTGGCAAGGGCATGGGGCAGAGACACCAGGGTCAGATGGCAAGGGAGTGCCCCAGCAAGTGTGGAGATTAAAGATAGTGAGACAGTAGCAACCTGCCCTCAAGCCACTCCCACTAGTGCCCACAGTCTGCCACCAGAACCAAGCAACCAATCCTGGGAAATGAGAGGGGACGACATACTAATGAGGTAACACGTGGATTGGACAGAGATCCTCTGATTTGACTGAGACTTCATTGCAGGAGCTGGGCAGAACAGGGACTTGATACGGAAATGACGTGGTTGTGAATATGGTGACATATCTTGCACATCTGAGTTGTGGCCTGAGATTCACGCTCACTTTACAATGACACAGAGAACCCAAAAGTTAGAATGTCAAGTCCTGGGACCCTGGGTGACTTAGTCTGTTAAGCATCTGCCTTTGGCTCAGGTCATGATCCCGGAGTCCCAGGATCAAGTCCACATCAGGCTCCCCTCTCAGCGGGGAGTCTGTGTCTCCCTCTGACCCTCCCCCCTCTCGTGTTCTCTCTCACTTTCTCTCTCAAATAAATAAATAAAATCTAAAAAAAAAAAAAAAAGAATGTCAAGTCCTAAAAGCAGAAGTCTTGCAACTTTTAAATAAAAGTCCCTCTTTTAAAAAATATTGCCTTAGAGTCTGGTCTTCTAGGGCATTCTGTCATACAGACATGCGTATCTATACCCAGGAAAGGTCTGGCCTTTGGGGGAGGCACTTTGATAGAACAGACAAACAAAACAAAACAAAAAACGCACTTAACCTTCAGCCCAGGGTTTTATTTCTCAGCATCTGCCTTAGAAAAATAATTGCGCACATAGTACACTGTAAGGAATGTGAAAGGATTTACAAGAGTTGTGTTGTTTATAATAGTGAAAAATTGGAAATACCCTTAATGTCAGTCAATAGGGGAGGGGTTAAATAAACAACTGCATCTTCACACTACTGAGCAGTAAGTATTCAAAATGTGTTGGGTTTTGTATTGTTCTGAAGTGGAAAAATCCTCAAGACATAAATTTGAAAAAGCAAGATATGGAACAATACAGACAGTATGATATTATTTACACAAACACATATGTAACACACCTCAGCCACGTACACATAAAAACCTGTATTGTCTATAAATTTGTTGATATAGGTAAATGTGAGAAAAAAAGATCTGGAAAGATAGTCACCAAACTGAAAACAATGGTTAACGCTGAGCCAGGGACTACAATTGGGAGATTGAAGGTTAAGGTAGATGTGTTCACTTCATGGGGATGGATCAAATTTTTACAGCAAGAATATATTCAGGTAGTGTTACCCATTTTTTTTTAAATTGCTGCCTTGTAGCAGCCAGGAAACACAAATGAGGATAATTTGAGGAGAGTTTAATTAAAGGACGATTTGTAAAGTTACAGGTAGTTTTCAAGAGAATTACTTGGGAGAGCGATGTGGAAACAAGAAGGAGAATTTTATGTAGTGACATTTCCTGGAGGAGAACCGTGACCTGTGTTCCAAGGATACAGCCAATCAGAGGAGTTAGGAAATAAATTCCCTGACGTCATTCTCCTTCCCTCCAATCACCTGTGGGAGCTGCCCACTGGCCAAATCCAACGGGAAGCCAGAGAATAAGGGAACTTGCTGATACAGTCCATAGAGTGAGACTCCTGGGGCAGAAAGCAGAGGGCAACGTGGGAGACAGTTATCATACCTACTATACAAAGGGCTGCCATAATTGGTAAAAAAGGACAAACAGCTCACCAAATGTTGGGATGTTTGACTAAATGTCACCCCACCCCTTTCCTGAATTCTGAACAAATCGAGATCTATGACAAAGAGTAAGGCAGATGGGAGCCAAGTATCACCTTCAGTATGGAATAGGGACCGGGATGGAAGACCATCTAGTGTGAGGAACGGATGTCTTCCCAATACTGAGTATGAGACTCATGCATCATGCCCACCGGTCACAGCGTGTGCTGCAATAGAGCAGACCCCTCCCCACGACAGAAAGGGAGAGGATGAGCTGAGCATGACCACCGGGCGTTTCTTCATGTCCCCATTACACAGGTCACGTGCCTCTTCTGGGGTAGAGTAAGGGAGGGGAAAAGAGTCCAGAGTGTCCTCGCCCTCACACGGATTGAATGATAGGGAGAGGGAAGGGTGTGTTCTCTGCTAACAACCAACAGAAAAACTGGGCAAAGAATATGAACAGGAAGTTTACATCAAGTGAGAGGCAGATAACAAAGGAAGGGAGGGGGGAGGAAAGGGAAAGGAAGTCAGAGGGGAGGAAGGAGGACAGACCCCTCTCCCTACGGGTGTGTATGGGGTGGAGATAGCGATGTAGAAGATACCTCGCCGGGAAGGCTGAAAACCAGGAGGAAGAGGGCGCTCATTTTATTCTTCATAGATTTCTATTGTTTCATCGTTATGTAAAGCGTCTGTAGCTAAAAACAAAATCTCAATAAGTGGAAAAGCCATAAGTTCCTTTTCTAGAAAGAAGAGATGAAATAAACATGGTACCAAGAGATGAAGTGTGGATTTTTGGATTGGACCGTGAACCAGGAGGTTCCTACAGACACCAACAAGGGCAGCTGGGGGCATTGTTGTAACCCCGAGTTTGGTTCTGGGGAGGTGAGGAAGTGTAGGTAATGAGTGAACACGATGCTTTCTAAGAACTGGCTATGGCAAAAAGATGTCGTGGTATCTGGAGGGGAACAAAGGGTTATGGACAGACTTTGTTTTATGATTGGGGAGATGTGAGCCTATTTATATGAGGCGGGAGAAGGTGACAACACAGACGAAGAGAGAAGACAGGCCATGAGCAAGGTCACAGATGAGACAGATGGTGGGAAATCTTGGCCTCTAAAATAGGTGGGAAAGAAGCAAGGGGAGTGCACTAAGCCTATGGGTGTGAGAGGAAGAGAGTTTCTGGTCAGAGAGAAGGCAAGGGCACCTCCCGATCAAGAGGTGTGGGGGATCTGAGAAGAGAGTTCCAGTTCAGAATAGGAGGTGGCAATCTGGTTAAGGTGAAGACTAGTCATGTCTCCAGTCCGTTAGCATCCACGGTAAGGTTAGCACAGTTTAGTCTAATTTTGGTGGATTGTAAGGAACATGTGTAAGACAAAAAGAAAGTTGTGGGAGCTAAGAACCCTTGGAAGAAGTTGATTCAATTGGAGGCTACTGTGGACAGAAAAAAAAAGTCCCCTTCATATGTAAAGAGCACTCTATACTTCCCATACTATTGCAGTAATCGCCTCTTCCTTTGCTGCCACCAGCCCCTATTAGAGCATAATCATCTCCATCCTCTAATTCTTTTTCTGAGAATAGAGACTATGTGCCATATGGTAATTATTTGGTAAATAACTGTCCACTGAATAACTTAGGGGAAAAAAAGGGGACATTGTGAGGGAACGGATCCCTTAATGAGCTAGAGAAGAAAGTAGAGTGGGATTCCATTTAGTTAAATTCAACCAATTTGGGCATCTCTCCCACACTTCAGGTACTAGGCGAACCACAGCACAGGAGCAGATGCCGTCCTGCATCTACAGAGCCTGGGCTGGAGCCAAACGTGGAGGCTGTGATCCGAGATTGACATGATGAAATTGACGATTTGGAGGTGGAGGTGCTCTAGGTGACAGCTGTGTCCAACTGTCTTTTGATTACCGATCGGAATTGCCTAAGCCAGATGGGGAAAGGAGGAAAGTTCCAGGCTGCGTGCATTATGGCAGGGGGAGAGTGCAGTGTGCCTGAGGGCAGAGAAAAGGAATGCAGAAGGTAAAGGTAGGCAAAACAATGCAGCGCATAATGATTAAAAGCATACTTTGATTCAGACCTGGATTCAAAACTCTGACTTCCAACTCGGCGATGAGACACCTCCCGGAGAGTGATTCTTAACTGGTGATTTTACCTCCTGCCCCAGGAAATATTTGGCAATGTCTAGGGGCATTTTTGGTTGTCCCAGCTCCGTGGGAGGAGAGCAGGGTGCTACTGCATCAATTGGGTTGAGGCCAGGGATGCCGCTAAACAGGACTGCCCCCTAGCCCCAAGTGCCAACAGTACCAAAGTTGAGAAATTCTGCCTCAAGACTTCTCTGTAAAATAGTTTTAATAATGCCAACCTATTAGAAGTTTTATGAGAATTAAACCTTTTAATGTATACAAAGAACTTGCCATATAGTGTATGATAAGAATGAGAAACAGTCTTATAAGAAAAGATCGAAGAAAACAACGAAGAGGAACATGAAGATGGAGGGAGTGAGATGCTGCAGACCGATCTCTCATTGCAGTTGTGAATTGAGCATTTATTTGCAGGACACAGAAAACCATCTTTTGCTTGGATTGCTGGTCTGTAAAGTATAACATCGTAATATGACCAGGCACTGGAGTTGCTGTGTGCCTGAAGTAGACCCCCTCGGGGACAAACCAGGATCAGCCCTGATCTTCACGCCACCAATGCTGAGTTCACCCCTGAGAGAAGAGAGAGGAAATGTTTTCAGGGTTCCATGGGAAAAATTGTGGGGTTTCAGGGAGACCAGCTGTGCCCAAATCCACAATATGGTTGAGTCCGCTGTGCTTACCGCTGGGGCTGGAGGGAAGAGCAGGTTCCGCCAGCTCTTCTTTTTTCTCCTTTAATGGAATGGTTGCAAAATATGAAAAACACAAATCTGGCAGGGAAAAAAAAATGGAAGTATTTATTGGCCAAATCAAAGTAACTCAATTTTTATTAAAATTTTTATTTATCTTTTCAATCTCTATGTAAGTCATTATACGTTCATCATAGAGGGGAGGAAAAAACCCTGACAAAAAGAAAAAAAGAAGAAGAACACACATAGTGCTACCATTATTTTGGCATGCATTCCTTCAGGTTTTTTTCCTGTGCATACAGGGCATTATGTATACCTTATAAAATAAAATTGTTGGGGCACCTGGGTGGCTCAGTCAGTTAAGCATCTGCCTTCACCCCAGGTCATGATCCCAGGGTCCTGAGACTGAGCCCCCACATCAGGCTCCCTGCTCAGCGGGAAGCCTTTTTCTCCATCTCCCTCTGCCTGCTGCTCCCCCCCTTCTCTGTTAAATAAATAAAAATCTTTAAAAAAATAAAATAAATAAATAAATAAAATTGTTATCGTGTCATTTAAAAACTTTGTAACCTGCTTTTTAATTTAATAATACATTTTAAATAGTTTTAATGTCTTTAAGCATTCTTCTATATTAACTTGTCAAAATATAAATATCTTTTTTTTTCCTAATTACAAAAGGAATAACCACTAAGTGTGAAAGAAATACCAACAGTGTCTAGAAAAGAAAGGGAGAGGGGAACCCACAGTATTTGGGTTGGGAAACTGTGACTTCAGTTGGCACGAGCAACTAAGCAACAGAAAGTTCTGAGGCAGGACGGGCTCAACAGCATCATCAGGATGCCAGGTGCTTTCTGTCTCTCTCCTCTGCTGTCTTCGGGGCCTCATCTTCAAGCCTGTTCTCCTCATCATCACAAGATGGCTTCCAGTGGCAATCAAGGCTGCCTAGTCCCTTCTTACATCCCTCTCCCTGGGAATATCAATTTGTTCTTCAAGTCTAATGGCATCAACTTGTGTCATATGCTCTCCCTGACCAACAACAGTCACCTGGGCAAACCTAATCGCTCATGAACAAGGCCTGGTCAGATACAGAGCCCGGGGGTGGGGTCAGAGTGTTCTGAAGGGCATGGCTACGTGAGGAGGGGTGGACACCTAAACCCAGTGGGAATTCTGTCAGGAAAGATGGAAGGAGAATGTGTGGTTAGCTAAGCAGTCAACGGTGTTCACTTCAATACTCCCCTCTGGCTCGCCAATGTGCCTACACCCTTTCCCACCTATCATTTAAAAAAAAAAAAGATGTATTTATTTATTTTAGAGGGAGAGCGTGAGCAGGGGGAGGGGCAGAGAGAGAGAGAGAATCCTCAGGGAGACTCCTCGCTGAGCAGGGAAGCCAATGTGGGGCTTGATTCCACCACCCTGAGATCATGACCTGAGCTGAAATCAAGAATCAGCCACTTAACCAACTGAGCCACCCAGGGTCCCCCCCCCCCCCATCTACCGGTTTTATACAATAACCACAGCTTCATAAAATGTCCACAACCCTTTTCTGAAGGGAGGCAAGGAGGGGTCTTCAGACTCTTGCATACAATGTAAGTCCTGGGGCTCTGGGGCTCTGCAGGCCTCTTCATTCTGTTATTTTCATTATACCTGGTTGCCGTTGTTGAATTTATGTAGGAATAGAAGGAATGTTCTGTGATTTCTTCCAACATCAGCTCTTCTTTTTCTGATGTGTTTTGAGCTCCTTTCACATCCACTCTTCTTCCTTTTTTTATTTTCTTTTGGGGGGCAGAATTATCACAGAGACACCCAGATGGGTTTCTTCTCACTTAGTCATTCTGAGGTCATCGCGGTTGTACGTGGGCCTGCCCTTCACTCCCAAAACAATACCCACGTAGTCTTTTGCTTATCTCCCTGCTTACCTGAGCTTGTTTGCTTCTTCCCTGAGACATGTGGGTGGGCTGACGCTTGGATCTATATCATTTATACGTATGGGTCCCAAAGCTGCCTGAGCAGAGTGGGGAGAGCAGGGCTTCCATGAGCCATCGAAGCTGGGAACAATTTCCCCATTCATTTTTTTTTTTTTTCTTGTGTTGAAAGCCTTGACTAGAGGCCGGGTCCAAGGAATAGCCTACCTTGTCCCGTGGATGGTGGTGGGTCTGGAGGTTTGGGTCTGTCTCCCTTCTCCCGCTGATCAAAGCTGGAGGCAGGGCCCTGCCGGGTGGTGTGAAAGTCGTGTCTTGTGTGGCTGCAAACACGTTCCCCCACCCAGCTCGCTCTGTCCAGAGCTGCCAGCCCCTCAGAGACAACTGCTGCTAAAAGCTTATTTCTGGACTCTCTCCCACCACTGTGGCCTTCGACTGATGTTTGGTTTTACAAGGAGGAAAAAGGGCCCCAAGTGGAACATTCCAGATCTTTTCTCTTGCCAACTCAAGCCCCTATTTCCTGTCCTTCCAAAGTGAGAATTATTTTTAGCGGGATTTTCAGAAATTCAGCCTCTTCTCACCACTTTGTGCAGTTCACTCCAAAAAGGGAGTTGATTCCCAGAATTTTATGTCAATTTAGGCTTAATTGTTTTGTATTTCTTGAAGTCTGTGATATGAGGTTGAGAAAATCCCCTAGATTCTTTGTTGGATGGTGCTTTCTTTGGTGTATTTTTTTATTCATTCCAGTGAGCCTTGGAAGGAGATTTTTATAAACCCACTAATACACTGCTCTTTCCTGGATGCCCCCCAAACACTTTTAATGGTTACATAGCATCCCAATAGCATGGATAAAGCTAAATGTACTTCACCAATTTCCAACCGGCAAATGGTTAGGTGATTTCCAATTTTTCCCTCACTATAAAAAAGTTGCAAAAACATCGTACGTGCTATCTGTGCATGTCTCTGATTATTTCGTTAGTAAATTACCACATTTTCAAATAATGACAGTGACCTGAGCTCTACTTTGGCCCTTCTCAGCACTGTCTTTGTTTTTCGCTTAAGTGGTTCTAAATAAAAACCATCACAACAATCCTTGGCCATATTGTAGGTGCCTTTCAGCGCCTTCTCTTCCCACCAGACCATATGTTGACCCAGATAAACTAATCCCTGTATCCAGGAACACGATTGGTCTTCTGGGGATGCTCATTCTCCTCATTTCTACTCTCTTTCTGCAACCTCTCCTGGTCCTTTATCACCCGCAGCTTCTCTCTGCGAACTTTCTACTTACTCCCCGGCATTTTCAGCTGTTTTTCTCCACACCCCTCTGAAGTTCTCGGGTCCCTTTCTACCAAGGCTTTATCTTGTGAAAATCAATGAGATAGAAGAACCGCCATCTGCTTCTTTTTTTTTTTTTTTTTTAAAGATTTTATTTATTTATGTGACAGAGACAGCCAGCGAGAGAGGGAACACAGCAGGGGGAGTGGGAGAGGAAGAAGCAGGCTCACAGCGGAAGAGCCCGACGTGGGACTCGATCCTGGATCGCCAGGATCACGCCCTGAGCCGAAGGCAGACGCTTTAACGACTGCGCTACCCAGGCGCCCCCCGCCATCTGCTTCTTAACACTCCGCTCCGCGAAATAAAATATCATATACACAGATGCTCTCACACATGCTGGAATCCTGATGTATCCATGTCAATAAGGCAGAAACCAATAATCTGTGTCTATCAAACCGTGAAGGCCACCAGCACGAAAACTCTCAGAGGTGCTTGTTAGAATCCAAATTCCTGGACTGTGCCTCAGGTTAACTGGATTAAAAATCTCTAGGGATAAGGGACTAGGAATTTGTGTTTTACTGATTTTTCTAATGATTCGGTACTTACTAAAATATGGAAACTTACCTAACTTACGAGAATTCTTATATCAAATCTCAACTCTGCATAAGCTGACACCCCAACTCCCTTTCTGTCTTGCCTTTTATTTTTTATTTTTTTTTAAACATTTTATTTATTTATTTGACAGAGAGAGAGACAGCCAGCGAGAGAGGGAACACAAGCAGGGGGAGTGGGAGAGGAAGAAGCAGGCTCATAGCGGAGGAGCCTGATGTGGGGCTCGATCCCATAACGCCGGGATCACGCCCTGAGCCGAAGGCAGATGCTTAACCGCTGTGCCACCCAGGTGCCCCCTGTCTTGCCTTTTAAATAAAAATTCTATTAATCATGTCTCTAAATTGGTGGTAATACTGGGGCGCCTGGGTGGCTCAGTTGGTTGGACTTCGGACTCTTGATTTGGGCTCGGGCCATGATGTCAGGGTCTCAGGATGGAGCCCCACATAGGGCTCTGTCCTGCATGTGGAGCCTACTTGGGATTCTCTCCCTCTCTCTCTGCTCCTCCCTGTCCGCCCCCCCCCCCGGGCTCGCTTTCTCTCTCTTTCAAAAATTAATTAATTAATTAACGAATTAATTGATGCTAATACTGACACAATCTCCACAAATCCCAAGAACATCAGGTGGTAGAGCTTACAAGAATCACCGTATCTGGCACCGCTCTCCTTCCTACTTCCTTGCTCCTCGGTTGGGGTCATGTGACCGGTTCTGGCCACTGGGTTGTGAACAGGATTTAGTTGAGCTCACACTGTACCTTTGCTATGGTACCCGTGTAGCCACGTGCTGAGATGGAAGTGTCATAAAAGAGTGGAGCCAGTGTCACCTTGAGTCTCTGACAGTCTGTGTAGCAAAACCGCTGTCAACCTTCAATGCAACGTGAGCTAGAAATAAGTTATAGAGATTTTTAAAGTTATTTGTCACGCAGTATCATCTTCTCTTATTCTGAATAATACAAATAAAACAATACAAATACAAAACCTGAGCCACCCAGGCGTCCTCCATCAGTGTATTTGAGTGTCTTCTGATCACTTAAAATGTGGTTATAATAAGAAATCTCCAGTTCTATAAATCTGAGCTTTATTCAAATATTGACCTCCAAAAATCAATTTCTATCTTTATAACTAATTTTACCATATTTGAATTTGTGCAAATGAGAGAAAACTTCCTGTGGGTGATAGAATGATAGTAGGAAACTTGATGACCTGGAAAAAGGAAGTGAGGTAAAGGGGCGCCTGGGTGGCTCAGTCGGTTAAGCATCTGCCTTTGGCTCAGGTCGTGATCCCGGAGTCCTGGGATCGAGCCCTGCATTGGGCTTCCTATTCAGTGGGGAGTCTGCTTTTCACTCTGCCCTTCCCCCTGCTCATGCTCTCTCTCTCTTGCTCACTCACTTTCTCTCTCGAATAAAGAAATAAAATCTTAAAAAAAAAAAAGTAAGTGAGGTAAAAATGAGTCGGTCAGTGGTTCACCCAGAGAGAAAACTCAGAACTTCAGAGAGAAAACTCAGAACTTGCTCTGTTACCTGGTTTGACAACAATTCATTTTTTTTTCTTTTTCTTTCACTTTTTTCTTACCACTAACTATGGTAGGAAACCTCAAATGTCTTTTCAGTTCAAAATGCATGTGTATTATGATACCTCTATTTTATACAATATGCTATAATTTTATATATAACATGCTATAATATATATTTAGCTTCCTACACTATTAACTGTTGATGCCTTTGTGACTTCTGATTAACTTTCTCAACTCTGGTTGTGGCTCAGTTCGGCCATATCTGCTGATATCTCAACTCAGGGCCTGTCTTAAAAATGGTGCCCCTCTGAGGGTAGAAGTCCTATCCCTAGGTCTGTAAGACAGAGGAAAAGGACCTCGAATCCCTTTGCACCTCTTGATATGAGTTCTGTGAGTCTCGAGGCCATCACCCGTTCTTCAGCAGCTGAAGGGAAAGTGGGGACAGAGGGAGGAAGAGGTGGTAAGAATTTCTTCGCTCCAGCCATTCCCTTTTCGTCCTTCTTTACTTTCTTTTCCTTCTCTTTGCCTTCTTTCTTTTCTGCTAGCATAATCTGTTTCTACTTTCTGTTTGTCCTTGTCTACTCTGATAGTTTAGCATGTAAATTATTTAAACGGCACGGGCATCATTTAGAATCTGATATGGTCTATGAACGCTCTCCTGGGAAAACTGCACATGAACTATATTTAGAACCTCAAATCAAGTAAACTCTATAAGAACCAGATATTCTGCCCTCAACTAAAAGTCTCTAAGTTCTCTCTTCCTACAGTATTCATCTGAAATCTATTTGCATTGTAAGACTCCGCCCCTGGCATTTTCTTGGAATTTTTCAGTTCCATTTTCTGGGTCACGGATTCTTGATGGTTACTCAGAAAACTTCTCTCAGGAGTCAGGCTGGGGTGGTGGAGGGAGCATGAACTTCGGAACAGCCCATGCCTGGATTAAATAGTGGCTTGACTGCTTGTTAGCTGTAGGACGATGGAGAACATATGGAACTCCTTGCAGGTCCCCTACTTCATCTCTCATGGCTTCTCTTTTACAGGCAAGGAAAAATACGGAGTGAGGGTTATAGAACTTGATTGGCCCGTGGCTGTATCTTGCATTCTTTCTGGAATGAATGGCTCTTAGCACTCACTGTCATCAGCATGAAAGTCAGTGGGAACCCTAAGACAACAAAAAAATTAAAAAGAAGTATTTTCTCTCATAGGCAAGACAGAAATCATGCACATTATGAGTGAGACTAAAGAGATTAATCTGATGCCTCCAAAGGATTATTTCTTCTTTACCTTCTTAATCTTTGAGAGATCCCTTTGGAGAACTGATTTTCTGTTTCTTCAGAACTCTTCATATCACGCAAAACCTGCTCCTCAGGATTTTTCTCTCTCGTTACTTAAAAATTCTTTTTAAATAGAAGAAAACTTTCTGATTTCAACATGCTAGGCTTCATTTCATCAAAGGCGTATCAGCTCCTCTAAATTTCCTCTCTAACAGGTTATAAAGGGGTCTGAATTCACACTCATCTCTTCCTTACACACTAGTACCAACCGTTTTTGCATTATATACACATAAAGCCCTATTTGATTCTAGTCAGACTATAGTCGGTGATTTTTTTTATTATTCTGTATTCAAAACCAAAATATTCAAATAAGATATGGAATCAAAAATTCTTCTGCAAACATAAACAAGTCACAGAACCCGTGATACGTTCTAATGTGCCTCTTTACAAAGCTCATTTCCAAAAGAAAACTTTGAAGGGAAATAGGAATATGTTCTCTTTTCCTAACATAAAAGAGTGATTTCTCCTAGGTTTCGAATGATTTTGTCTTATTCCTCCATTTCCCTCTGTGGGTTTAACACAAATCATTTCAGAATGCCAGAAGGTGGTACCAAGTTTGACATCCTTCCTCCAAAATGGCGTTAGAAAGTTCCTGCAGGGGTTCCTGCTGAGGGTGGAGAGGAAGCTTGAGAGCTGTACCCCATTCAGAGTGCCGAGCTCTGGGTTCACTGAACAGAGGAGGGAGGAAAAAGAGAAGCAAAGACAATTATAGTTCCAGAAAAGTTGCCCCTTCCTCACCTTGGGCCACATTTTCAGGTTATCACAAAAGGACAGGAAGCAGGACTTAATTTAAGTATGGGAACAGCAAAGGATTTGTTTGGTTGAAGCTTTCATTAAGGCAGGTATAACACTGGAGGAGGAGTAAATGCAGGCGTGAGGTCTGCCTTGGTCCCAGCTAGAAAACCAACTCTTCCCCTGTCCTGGGGTGGGGCCGGGGGTGGGGGAGGGGGTCATCTAAGTTGCCTTCCAGAGATGTGTGAACAGTGGAGGAGACTCGGTGGGGAAGGGGGGAGGAGCGTTTAGCATAAACTTGCTTCCCTACTCTTCGTTGTCTGACAGCTATGGTCAGGGCTTGCCGGGTAGCCATGGACCAGCCCTGAGGAACAGAGGCTTCTGTCTACACCACAGAGACAACCTTACCATAGGTTTTTGTGAATACAACCTTTCAGACTCACAATGGGTGTTCTTCTTGCAAAAGGGCATCCTGACATTAGTGAACACTCTAGTGCACTGCCCAAAACCCCCTTAGGTGATGTCTCTCAGCTGTGGGAGGCTGCCAGCACACAGCTCTCAGCTATTGGCCTTCTTGGAAGTTGCCTCATCTGAAAAGAAGGTTCTAAACCCAAGGTTCTACAGCCTTCCCAGGGTGGCCCACATCCAGTGACTAATTGACCTAGACTTTGACACAAATGGGGCAGCTCTGAGAGGCCATCCCAAGTTCAGAGCTCTCTGCGGGGCCCACGGGAGCTTCTGTTGAGACTTCATTCACCGCAGCCCAGTTTTGCATTGGCCCAATCCTGGATTCCTTCCCTTCCTCACCCTCCCTCAGGTGAGATTCGGGAACCATTCCTTGGTAAATGTCCTGCACGCTTGTCTGCACCTCAGAGTCGGTTTCCTGGAGGAACCCAGACCTGAACATCGATATCTGCTTCACTACACTGAAAACAGTAGAGCACATGTTCAGAATTTTACAGAAAGCTCTGTCTTAAATATGGTGCCATTCCTTGAGAGACTTCTGATTGTGGACTGACTGTTAATAATGAGCCAACCTTTTAAAAGAAATGATTCAACTGGTAATAACCGTTTACTTTCATGTTGAGAATGATGACCTTTAAGATTCGAAGGTTTAGCAACAGGAAAGTGACCTTGGAGTCTGAGGGGGTATGTCGGCTGTCCATTACAACATCTCTCATGCACTAAACAAGATGGGATGTCAGGGAACAGCCCTGGTCATGTGAGCCCTGATTCGTTGCCAGCCGTTTAAAAAATTTTCAGTTGTCAATTAGTCTAACTCCTGTCTCCTCCTCCATGAGCAGGGGAGTGGAAAAGCACATATTAGCACACTTCCCTCAAATAAAACAACACCTCCCAGCTGTCCCCAGCTCCCCTACAAAGATAAAAGAAAAAAACCTCCCAGCCCACAGACACCTCTGCTTGTATAGGAAGGAGGCGGAGGGAGGGATATTGGGTAATTCCTGAGCAGTGGAGGTGACCTTTGGGGATAGCACTGTTGGCAAGCACCAAAGATGGAAATAGAATGGGCAACTCCTTTACCTGCAATACAGAAAGCGAGATGGAGGGGGAGGGGAAGGAATAAGGTGAGGAAGAGGGAACGAATTTTGAAAAAGCAATGAGCTGGGGGAAACATGCAATGTAGGAACCCCCAATACACGGAAATCTCAGTTTTGTTAAAAACTGGCTATACTGAATGTATGACTCTTTTGATAAAGTCCCGTTGTCTCCTGAAGGAGATGTGACCACAGGCATGTCAAATAACAAAAAGCAAAAGGGAAGGTGCTGATATTCTTTTTTAAGCTTATTTTCTTGCTGATTGATTCCTTTCCCCAGAAAGCAACTGCTTAATATTGAGAAATAGCTGAAACTCTTCTGTAATATGCTCTGGGGAAAGAAAAAAGAAGAGGAAGGAAAGCAGATACAATATTACAAAAAAAGCGGTGCAGTGTTAGCTTAAATTGGAAATAGTTTGGTTTCTCAGAAGGGAAAAGAAGTTAGAGGTTTCCACGGCTCTCCAAAAGTAAAGAAGGGTCCCTAGGAAAACTTCCGTAAGCAGAAAGGGCATAAAGCAAAGAAGCAACTACCATCAATGTGTATGAAAATTTGGGGCGTGTTACAGACCGCCAAAATCACCTCTCTCAGGCTTTTCCGATGTGATCTTGGACACATCTTGCTAAAGGATGCACAAAATAAATCAAGATAAAGCACAGGGGTGCCTGGGTGGCACAGCGGTTAAGCGTCTGCCTTCGGCTCAGGGCGTGATCCCGGCGTTATGGGATCGAGCCCCACATCAGGCTCCTCTGCTATGAGCCTGCTTCTTCCTCTCCCACTCCCCCTGCTTGTGTTCCCTCTCTCGCTGGCTGTCTCTAACTCTGTCTAATAAATAAATAAATAATCTTTAAAAAAAAAAAAGATAAAGCACAGATGCTCACAGACAGTTCAAAGCTTTGGCTGCTTGATGCCGAGATGCTGAGTGGAGTTCCCCTGCAAGGGGCACACCCGTGCTGGGGCTCCGCAGCGCCTCTCTCAGGGCTTGCTGCAACACAGATGCTCCATGCTCATTTGGCTTTTCACCTTTTCTGGTAAAAGCGAAAATCCTCTTTGGATTCCTTTCAGTTAGCGAGAGTACGTACTAGCCAGCTTTCCCAAAGTGGAAGATACCTGTACAGGAAGAAATAGACGGCTAAATCAGAAAGAAAAAATAAATAAGACTCGTTATACACAGGAAAAATTAAGCTACATAAGAAAATGTCTTGGGGTGCCTGGGTGGCTCAGTCAGTTAAGCAGCTGACTCTTGATTTCGGCTCCGGTCCTGATCTCAGGGTCCTGGGATCGAGCCCTGTGTTGGGCTCTGTGTGTGATATGCAGAGAGTCTGCTTCTCTCTTTCTCTCCATCTGCCTCTGCCCCTCCTAGTACGCTCTCTCTCTCATAAATAAATAAATCTTAAAAAAGAGAGAGAGAGAGAGAGAGACAGAACTTATTAAGAGCATGTATGTTAGCACATTACTTTGGAAAGAAGTGGAAAATGATGTCATGTGGGTTTTCTCTATTTGCTTATGATCGTGAGCAGGTCATAGGGCTTTAGTAACTGGAGGGCATTGCCAGGGCTTTAGTGAACCAGCAGACGGATGCTTCTGCTTATCATTGGCCCCAACCCGCTCTGACTAGGCCTAGGACCACCCCCGTTCCATTCCGTGACTGAGAGGCCCACTGTGTTAAATGCATGGAGGTCACAGGGGAATTCCTTAAGAGCCCCTTCAGAATACGGTCTCTAGATACACCCGGCAATTCAACAAAAGTGAATCACAAGTGAGTTACGATTTATACAGACTTCAATCTTTGTATATTGTGCCGCTACAACTCCAAATACAGTCCTTAGGTACTTTGATTCGAAATCATTAAAGGTAGAATCTTCTTTCTAAAAGAATCTTAACTCACTGAGTTTGGATGAAATATCTTATCTCTTTATCAGTATCTTAAAGATTTTTAAAAATTTTTTTTAAGAGAGAGAGAGAGAGCACAAGTGGGGCTGAGTGGAGGGACAGAGGGAGAGAGAGAATCTTACGCAGGCTCCACGCCCAGCACAGAGCCTGACACGGGGCTTGGTCTCACAACCCCGAGATCACGACCTGAGCTGAAATCAAGAGTCGGACACTTAACCGACTGAACCATCCAGGTGCCCCCTCTTCATCAGTATTTTATTCTTTGTAGCAAATCAATTCAGATTTCAAGTCCCACATGTGTGAACAGGTGAATGCCGAGTGTAACTGACAACGTAAGAATAAAGACTTACCCTCGACTTCTACATCAGTCTCCTCATAAAAGTCCATCCATTAAAGCAGTTCGTGACAAGTACTTCGTGCAAGTGGTTTATGTATTTTTCTCTCTTTACGTGAATTATGTCTATTTTGGATTGGAAGCCTTTGAAAGGTATGGTGGTTTGAAAAATATATCCACAAATTCTTTTTGCTCCTTACCTCAAGAGGTAGAACTTAATTCTCTCCTTGAGTGTGGGCTGGATCTATTCACTGACTTCTAGCCGACAGATTTGGGTAGAAATGATGTCACCTCTTTATTTTTATTAGTTGTTTAATATTCTGGTTAAATATATATAATAAAATATTGACTAGCCATTTTTCAGTGCATGGTTCAGTGTGTGGTTTAGCCTTGAGAGAGACCCCAACCCAGAATCACCCAGCTGAGCTGCTCCCAGATGTGTGGTGTGAGTGGCATCTTCCAGTGTGTAGCTCAGTGTAATGACATTCGCAGTGTTGTGCACCCAACACCACCGTCCACCGCCAGAACTTTTTCTTCATCTCAGACTGAAACTCTATCCTCATTAAACTACTCCCCACTCGCCCCCAGCCTCTAGTGACCACCATTCTTTCTTTCTTTCTCCGGGAGTTTTATTCCAGGTACCTCATATAAATGGAATCATACTGTATTTGTCCTTTTGTGACTGGCTTATGCCCCTTCGCATAATGTCCTCAAGGTTCATCCATGTTGTAGCCTGTGCCAGAATTTTCTTTCCGTTGTCCTATACGTTATATGCCACATTTGCTTGTCAGTGGACACTTGGACGGCTTCCACATCGGGGCTCTTGTGAAAAATGCTGCATGAACATGGGCGTACGAGCCCCTGCTTTCCATTCTTCTGGACATACATCTAGGAGGGGAATCGCTTGATCGCACGGTAATTCAATGCTTACTTTTTTGATGGACTGCCAGACTGTTACACAGCGGCTACACCATTTTACAGTCTTCTTTTTTTGGGGGGGGGCATCTTTTTAAATATTTTATTTTTCATTGCAGTAACAGATACACCATTTTACATTCTTACTAGCTGTGCACAGGGTTCCATTTTTTCCACGTTCTCGCCAATACTTGCTACTTACCGGCTTTTGATAACAGCCGTCTTAATGAGTGTGACGTTGAGACGTCACTTCTGAGACTAGGTTATAAAAGGACTTTTGTCTCGCTTGTGTGTGGCTCTCTGTCCGTCTCCCATCACTCGCGCTGGGGAAAGTCATCTGCTCCCTTGTGGGGAAGCCCTGGGGACAGAGAAGCAGGCTGCCATATTGTGAGTACCCTCAGGAAGCCCGTGGAGAGGTCCACATGGTGAAGACCTGAAGCCCCCGTCAACCGCCCATCACTGAGCTTGGCAGGGGATCCTCCCCCAGAGGGTCTTGAGATGACTGCAGCCTCACGAGAGCCCTCAACCCAAGTTCCCTCACCAAGCTCTTCCCAGGTTCCTGACCACAGAACCCGTGCGATAACCAATGCGTGAGTCTGGGGTAGTTTTTAGGCGGCCAATTCGAAGACAGTTCCACAAAGAATTTCCTGAGCAGCTCTGCGGCACTGCTGTAGGCACTGGGAGGAAGCAGTCCCGAGCCCGTGGAACCTAGTCCGAACGCACCGTGCGGCCGTACCTCTGAGTCTTCGCGCCAGGCTCAGCTTCAGACACGAACGACTCCAGCACACGGGCGTTAGAAGGGACTCGCGAGGCTTGGAGGCGCAGACTCTGGCGGAGCTTTCGGACCAGGCTTGTAGGGAGGCCAACGCCGCAGCACTAGCCCCGCAAGGGAAGGTCCTCCTCCGCTGTAGTCACCAATCCAGACGTCCCAGGAGCACCTGCGATGCTGTGGGCTCTGCGTGGCACCGCTCTTGCTGTGGTCCACACCACGGAACACATGCCCTCACCCTGCCCCTCTGCTACCCACGCCCCAGAAAAATCAACTCTCTGCCGCTGCAGGGGCACGTCCCCACCTCGGTCCCCACCTTGCTGGTCTCTAGAGGAAGGTCCACTCAAAGAGGTGGCATGGGGCAGAGGGAGCCGAAGTAGAGTATCTCCTACAATGCGACTGATAGGGGTCGACAAATAATCAGGAACGAGAGTGCTGTTGGAGCCAAGTAGCTAGGCTAGACCCCCTGAATTGTGCCCATCATTTGAAGAGAACTCAAAGCAGGGAGCTACGGTAGACTGAGCAGCTACTGTGTGGCTGGTACCAGATGATGAATTTTGTATTGTTATTTTGCTTAATACAACAACCCTATGAAATAGGTATGATTATCCCATTTGCAGATGGGGAAACTGAGGCTCAGCCACAGTAAGTAACTTGGGCAAGTTCCCATGATAGAGATATTACATATAATATTCTAATTTTAATATACTTTATATATTAATTTTAATATAATTTTATATTTTTATATTTAATATCATTCTATATATATATTTCTAATTTTAAAAAAATATTTGAAGCAGGGATCTCCTTCAAAGCCCGGGCAAAAGACACTGCATTCTTGGTGCCACACAAAATAATGATAATAGGTGAGATTATTTGTTGGTGTTAATTTGGTCTCTGTTGTGGACTGAATGTTTGAATCCCCTAAAATTCTTTTGTGGAAGCCCTAACCTCCAATGTGACTTTATTTGGAAATGGGGACTTTATGGAAGTAATTAAGATTCCATGAGGGGGTGGAGGGTGGAGGAGTTAGAGAAGGTGGTCAAAAGGCACAAACTTCTAGTTATAAGATAAATAAATACTAGGGATGTGATGTACAACATGATGACTGAAGCTAACACTGCTGTGTGATATGCAGGAAAGCTGTTATCCTAAGAATTCTCACCACAAGTTAAAAACGTGAAAAATACATTTCTTTCTTTCTTTCTTTCTTTCTTTCTTTCTTTCTTTCTTTCTTTCTTTCTTTCTTTCTTCCTTCCTTCCTTCCTTCCTTCCTTCCTTCCTTCCTTCCTTTCTTTCTTTCTTTCTTTCTTTCTTTCTTTCTTTCTTTCTTTCTTTCTTTCTTCTCTCCCTTCCATTTCTTTCTTTCTTTCTTCTTCCATCTATACGAGATAATGAATGCTAACTAAATTTATTGTGGTGATCATTTCACAGTGTATGTAAGTTGAATCATCATGCTGTACACCTTAAACTTCTATAATGCTGTATGTCTCTTATATCTCAATAAAACTAGAAGGAAAAAAGATGAAATGAGGTCATAAGGTTGGGGCTTGGATCTGATAGTGTCCTTATAAGTGTCCTTATAAGATTAGTGTCCTTATAAGAAGGGATACCACCCACCTCCACTACTTACTGGCTCTGTGAGTTCCGCAAGTTACCTCCATGCCTATCAGGGAAAAATGATAGTGCCTACTTCATTGGGTTATTATGAGGATCAGACGAGTTGATATTTGTGAAACAGAGTGCCCGGCTCACGGCAAATGTACAAGTGTATGACAAATAAAGAAGAAACTGATAAGTCACATTCTATTAGGCGAACAGGAGCCACCTAAATAGCTTGAGTATGAAGTTTATTACTGGGAACGAGGGACTTAAACAACCTCTGGAGATAAGGAAGACGGGGACGATAGGAGGCACGGAACACAGATCAAGACAAGCTCCTTTTCTCCAGTCCCTCAGCCACACAGGGGGCGATTCCCAGAGTACAACTGAAAACCACAGGCAAACACCCATGTCAGCTTTCTGCATCTGCAGATGTTCCCGCTGGCTTTGGGGAAGAACAGCCCCTGCTTATCTCCTGCCCCCAGGGCCTCGCAGATGCTTCCCTGTGCGCAGCCAAGACTGGAAAGTGTGGGTTTCAGGCTGTCCACAGTGCCTGGGAGAACTCAGGAAGGCAGGGCTGGCACCAGGTCGAATTGATTTGGTTTCCCTTGCAACTCATTAAAAGTAGGAGTTTTTTACAATGAGATACCACCTCACACCAGTCACAATGGCTAAAATAAACAAGTCAGGAAACAACAGAGGTTGGCGAGGATGCAGAGAAAGGGGAACCTTCTATACTGTTGGTGGGAATGCAAACTGGTGCGGCCCCTCTGGGAAACAGTATGGAGGTTCCTCAAGAAGTTGAAAATAGAGCTACCCTATGACCCAGCAATTGCTCTACTAGGTACTTACCCAAAGGATATGAACATAGTGATTTGAAGGGGCGTATGTGCCCCAATGTTTATAGCAGCAAGTCCACAATAGCCAAGCTATGGAAAGAGCCAGATGTCCACCAACAGATGTATGGATAAAGAAGATGTGTATATATACAATGGAATATTACTCAGCCATCAAAAAAATGAAACCTTGCCATTCGCAACGACATGGATGCAACTAGAAAGTGTTATGCTAAGTGAAATAACTCAGTCAGAGAAAGACAAAAATCATATGATCTCACTCATATGTGGAATTTAAGGAACACAACAAAATAAAACATAGGGGAAGGGGAGGAAAAATAAAATAAGATGAAATTAGAGAGGGAGACAAGCCGTAAGAGATTCTTGACTATAGGAAACAAACTGAGGGTTGCTGGAGGAGAGAGGTGGGGGGATGGGGTAACTGAGTGATGGACATTAAGGAGGGTACTTCATGTAATTAATGAGTATTGAGTGTTACATGCAACTGATGAATCACTAAACTCTACCTCTGAAACTAATAATACACTATGTTAATTAATTGATTTTAAATTTTAAAAAAAGAAGGAGGTGGTTTTACTTAACTTCTGACTATCTTTATGTGCTTTGCTTTCATTTGTCATTCAACATTCAAAGAGCCCTCAGAGATCTTCTGTCTAAAACTACATTATCAATTCCTTAATGTAAGGAAGACCATAGTTTATAATTCTCTTACCTTTCCTTTGTGCCTTAATAGAATTTTGCACATGGGATGCACTATGTATGCTCAAGAAATTTTTATTTATTGAAGAAAAAAAACCTTTATAACCAAAAGGACTATAAACAATACCATTCAAGCAACAACAAAGAAGCCTGAAATTCTTTCAGATAAAATTTGCATTTTTAAAAAAATCTGCTTGTACTTTTTCTTTTTTTTTCAGTAATAGAATTTATTATTAAAAATACAGTCATTAAAAAAACCCCAAAAACCATGGCATGTCACAAAGACACAGGAGCCAGCCTGATGGGGCACCAATAGGCCAAATCCAGAACAATTTGAGCACCAAAATAATTAATATTCTAAATCATTGGAAAAATAGTAATCTGCGAGTCCATACTGATCATAGTTGGTAATAAGTAATAATAAACAGAGAAATAAATAACTGGGGATAAGGAAGACCCTTGCTCAGGGCTCACTGGCCAACGTGAAGGTGTGTTGGAGGTGGCCACTCATAGGAAAGCCTGCACTGGGCAAGAACCACCCATAGATGCTCAGTCTAGGCATTTTGATGAGGAGCTTCGTCTTAAAGTGTCTCCCCACCCAAACCTCTTATTAGTTGCAAAAAGGGAAGAAAAGAGCAATTAGACAATGGAGAAATCGGAACCTCGACTGGGGTGACCCAAATCAACGTTACCAGTGAAGACCAGGTGGGTATCAGGTACAGCCAGAGGTGCTGCTCCGAGAAGGGTACGCGATCTGTGTAGTATTGTGGCCAAGAACGCATACTTGCATCTTATCATGAAGAAACACTAGCCAAACCCAAAGCGAAGAACATTCTATTTAACAAAAAAAAAAGAAAAAGAAAGGTGGGGGAGCTATATTTTTCAAAACTGTCAAGGAAAGCAGTAGAAATGTCCTTGATTAAAGGAAACTAAAGAGGCATGACAACTCAATGCAACATGACCTTAGCCTGACTCCCGTACTGGAGGAAAAGTTCTACAGAGGACGTTATTGGGCTAACCGACGACACTGGGACACCAGGGCCAATGGCAGATTAGATTAGACACAGGCCTTATATGGTGTTAAGTTTATTGAAGTTAATAACTGTACGGTTCTTAGGAAATAAACATTGATCTATGTAGAGATAAAAAGTCTTAGTGTATGTCACTTACCCTCAAAATTGAGGAAAAAATATTAGGAAGACAAAGATCAAATGATAAAGCAAAGGTGGTAAAATGCTAACAACGAGGGAACAACATGGATGTTCTTTTTTTTTTTTTTTTTTTTATTAATAATGATTTTTTATTATATTATGTTAGTCACCATACAGTACATCCCCGGTTTTCGATGTAAGGCTCGATGATTCATTAGTTGTGTATAACACCCAGTGCACCATGCAATATGTGCCCTCCTTACTACCCATCACCGGTCTATCCCATTCCCCCACCCCCCTCCCCTCTGTAGCCCTCAGTTTGTTTCTCATAGTCCATAGTCTCTCATGTTTCATTCCCCCTTCTGATTACCCCCCCTTTCTTTATCCCTTTCTTCCCCTACTGATCATTCTAGTTCTTATGTTCCATAGATGAGAGAAATCATATGATAGTTGTCTTTCTCTGCTTGACTTATTTCACTAAGCATTATCTCCTCCAGTGCCGTCCATGTTGTAGCAAATGTTGAGAACTCATTCTTTCTGATTGCTGAGTAATATTCCATTGTATATATGGACCACAACTTCTTAATCCAGTCATCTGTTGCAGGGCATCTCGGCTCCTTCCACGATTTAGCTATTGTGGACATTGCTGCTATGAACATTGGGGTGCATATGGCCCTTCTCTTCACTACGTCTGTATCTTTGGGGTAAACACCCAGTAGTGCAATGGCTGGATCATAGGGTAGCTCAATTTTTAACTTTTTAAGGGACCTCCACACGGTCTTCCAGAGTGGCTGTACCAACTTGCATTCCCACCAACAATGTAGGAGGGATCCCCTTTCTCCACATCCTCTCCAACAATTGTTGTTTCTTGCCTTGTCTATTTTTGCCATTCTAACTGGCGTAAGGTGGTATCTCAGTGTGGTTTTGATTTGAATTTCCTTGATGGCTAATGATTTTGAACATTTTTTCATGTGTCTGTTAGCCATTTGTATGTCTTCATTGGAAAAGTGTCTGTTCATATCTTCTGCCCATTTTTTGATTTGTTTATTTGTTTCTCGTGTATTGAGTTTGAGAAGTTCTTTGTAGATCTTGGATACCAGTCCTTTATCTGTAGTGTCATTTGCAAATATATTCTCCCATTCCGTGGGCTGCCTCTTAGTTTTTCTGACTGTTTCCTTGGATGTGCAGAAACTTTTAATCTTGATGAAGTCCCATAAATTCATTTTATCTTTTGTTTCTCTTGCCTTTGGGGATGTGTCATGAAAAAGGTTGCTTTGGCCGATGTCGTAGAGGTTGCTGCCTATGTTCTCCTCTAGAATTTTGATGGATTCCTGTCTCACATCGAGGTCTTTCATCCATTTGGAGTTTATTTTTGTGTATGGTGTGAGATAGTGGTCAAGTTTCATTCTTTTGCATGTAGCTGTCCAGTTTTCCCAGCACCATTTATTGAAGAGACTGTCTTTTTCCCACCGGATGTTTTTTCCTGCTTTATCAAATATTAGTTGCCCAAAGAGCTGAGGGTCCATTTCTGGGCTCTCTATTCTGTTCCATTGGTCTATGTGTCTGTTTTTGTGCCAGTACCATGCTGTCTTTGTGATCACAGCTTTGTAGTACAGCTCGAAATTCGGCATTGTGATGCCCCCAGCTTTGTTTTTCCTTTTCAACAGTTCCTTGGAGATTCGGGGTCTTTTCTGGTTCCATACAAATTTAAGGACTATTTGTTCCAGTTCTTTGAAAAACGTTCTCGGTATTTTGATCGGGATAGCATTGAAAGTGTAGATTAACATGGATGTTCTTGGTACCGGTCATATTCTTTCAACTTTAAGTTTGAAATCTTTCCACATAAAAAAGGAAAAATATTTTAAGTCTGCGAAACCATTTTTCACTTTTGCCGAATTTTAATAGGAAAAATCTCAAACAAATAAGAAATATAAAGGAAACTATAACCAAATCCCATGTACTTACCTTTTACAAAAAACTTTAATAATAGATAAGGGTCACGTAAATTTCTGGACAGGGTCTGGAAACTTAGGAATTCTAGAGGCATGCCCTTTGACAGACAACTGTGTTCCTAGCAAAAGGGAAAATGCAAAGTGATGGCTGGGAAAGGTCTGCTTCTATCAGCCTTGAGGGCAAGGCTCTTGCCTGAGCTCTGTTATCTTCAGGGCCCACCACACTGCTCGTTGTACAGCCAGTGCCCAGCAGACTTTATTGTGTGGCTGAGTGGATGGATGATGAGAGGATAACACAGCTCTCAGAGCCCTATGTATCCCCCGCCAAGCTCCAGGGCAGTGCTGTGGTTTCTAGGTTGCACACCTTTCTCCATGAGTTCATTCCAGTGCACCGAGAACGAGGAGAACTGGCCCCACCTCTTTCCTTTTGGCTCTTCCAATGGCTCTCCTAATCTATAGGGCCTTGCTGAAGCTATTAAAATTATCCGGACCTGGAATATTCTTGTCTGTGTTTCAGTCAACAGAGTCAACTGATTGATATAATTGACATACAAATTTTTTCATTATTAGTTCTTCGTCCTTTTAATGAATGTTATTTGGCCCTGAATTCAGAAATGATGTGTGGTTTTAAATTGTCCATACAAAACAAAATAGTCAAATGATGATTTAGTCTGGGTTCTCTGGGAAGCAGATGCCAAGAAGGAATTGGATATGTAAGACACTTACTGGGGAAAACATCTGCGAGGGATAGTAGGGAGGGAGCAGAAGGCGACAGGGAGAACTATTAGACCATGATGCAGGTCTGAGACCCATGAAGATAGGGAAGGAGAAGTGTGGGGAGGGAGGGAAGGAGGAAAGCCACAGCCTGCTTGTGGTTCTCAGAAAGTTTCAGCAAGTTTAGAAGGGAACCCTTGAGCCAAACTCTCTCATCATTGGCACACCTGTCTCCCAGGAATGGTCTCCTTAGTATCCCTGCCACGTTCAGTCACTGGCCAGGAGCAGACCATGAGAAGTGTGGCCAGCAGCTAGGGCTGGAGGCTGATTATGCTTCCTGCAGTAGGAGATCTGAGAGGCATATTCCATTGGCTGTCACGGACAATTATTTGCATGGTTTAGGCTGACCTACCCTCTGCTTTTACCTAAAACAGTGGCATGATCCAAGGCAAGTTTGGAGTTTCATCCATTTGGACTCTGTTGTCAGTGCCACGTAGCTTTGAACAGGGAGGTATCATCAGGGCATCTTAAATAAAGATTAAGAGACGAGATCCACATTGTGCTGAAAACACTAAGCTATAGCTCTGCAAAGTAAGTTCTGCTTTCAGGTCAAAATACAGTAGGGGCATTATTGTCCTTTTGCCTTAGACATTGATTCCAGATGTTGGATGCCCGTTGAGTCCCCAAATCTAATGGCTATTATTCCAAAGCTTCCCTTAAGTATTTATTTTAAAGATTTATTTATTTATTTGAGAGAGAGAGGGCATGGGGGGAGGGGCAGAGGGCAAGAGAGAAAGAGAATCCTCAAGCAGACTCCCCACTGAGCACAGAGCCCAACGCAGACTTGAGATCATGACCTGACCCAAAATCAAGAGTCAGAAGCTTAGGGGTGCCTGGGTAGCACAGCGGTTAAGCTTCTGCCTTCGGCTCAGAGCGTGATCCCGGCGTTATGGGATCGAGTCCCACATCAGGCTCCTCCGCTATGAGCCTGCTTCTTCCTCTCCCACTCCCCCTGCTTGTGTTCCCTCTCTCGCTGGCTGTATCTCTGTCAAATAAATAAATAAATTCTTAAAAAAAAAAAAAAGAGAAGCTTAAAAAAAAAAGTCAGATGCTTAACCAACTGAGCCACCCGGGTGACCCTAATTATTTTTATAGACTCATTTACAGATCCAGAAAGCTTTAAATTTGCCTTTGCTGCCAAATGTGAAGGTCAGCTTACGGTGGGCCATCTTTGCATCCATGCCCCAGGCCTGCTAGAATATCCCCCTTCGGAAACACTGAGACTTTTGGTAACACCGACATCAACTAGATGAAGAGAGTTGGCTTTTGCCTCTGCAAGGTAACTGTTTAGGAAGCCTGGGTTCTTAAGTGGGTTCCTTTGCAGAGCCTCCTTCACCAAATCTCTCATTTGGGGAACATGGTAAAAATATAAGGATAGATCTAGAAGGATCTGGTGCAGACAAGCATAGCCTTGATTTAGAGGTGACGAAATCTGGGTTTGAATCTGCCACACTGCTCTCAGCGAGGCAGGGGGCTGGCAAACATCCGAATGCCAGGCAGTTGGAAACGTTCCAGAAGGAAAGAGGTCTAGGAGTAGTTATTGGGTACTTGGTCACAGAACAGTGGCACTCAGAAGGGGAATTCACTCACGGGGCTAGGTGAAACTGGAGAAATGGAGGAGAGTCCAGTTCACGGGGGGTAGGGCAGTGAAGCATAAGGAGAAGAGTGGCGATCAAGTTTCCAACCTATTAAAGTGGAAGGCAAGGCCTCAGGCACAGAAGCATAAATGAGGAATCAATGTCCTGCAAATATTGGGGTGCAAGGATCAGGTCCTACCAGCAGTTAGAGCCTGAGCCAATGTTGGGTTGATGATCTGCTGCCATCGCTTTCTTTATCCGTCATGTATGGAGGATCTGAATTATTCCAGTGTGAGCTGGAACTTTCCGACCTTACAGACAGGGGCTAAGCAGCCCTAGGCGCAAACCCCTAAGATTCAGAATTCGGGAGACCATGACCTCAAGAAGCTAGAAGTCTGCTTGTATGTGTTCATACTTTGGGATGATAATTTCTGTAATACAAATTTCACCAACAAATTGAATGTCAATTGACTCAAAAATATAAGACATTATTAAAGAAATAACACAGCGGGGACTCTATTATCAACACGGGCCTAAAATAGGATCCTGGAATAACTGTAAATTGGCTGTACTCACATGTCATCAATACCACCGAGAAATCCTCAGTTTTCATTACCTTTTGACAACATGATGAGAATGAACAGTCCTTTTGGCTGCCACGGCCATACACAATCAAAGCACGAAGCGAATACTGTATCAAGACGGTTGCATATTTAGAACAAAGTATACCTTAGAAAAAGAAAACAGAATTAGAGGTTAGGGTTCTACTATTTTCTTTTTGCTTTATAGGGACATAAGCCTTTATCTGGTAAATTTCGGAGTTAGAGGCATTTCTAGATTATTCCTTTAAAGCTATTTAATCCTCTATTTAGCAAGATTCATAGGCAGAGGTACTTCTGGTCTTATAAATGTTTGGTTAGTTTAATGCTTTTTGTTTTTCTTCAAGTTTTTGTTTTCTCTGTGTGTGTGTGTGGTTTTTTTTTTTTTTTTTTTTTTACGAATTATGGGTCGTGACGTGCATGAGGCAGCAATCTTATTATCTTAAAGGAAAAGAATGCTTTATTCTCAACTTACCCTTAAATTAAATATGTAGGGAAAATTGCTCAATTATATACTTAAGACTAAGTCTGTGGAATTCCGGAAGAAGGGGAAATTACCTTGCCTATGTGCTGTACACCTTTCACCCCTACCCCTGCCATGTGAAAAATTAATTATGGAGGTATAATCTGGTTAAAACATTATGGGGGGGGGCGCCTGGGTGGCACAGCGGTTAAGCGTCTGCCTTCGGCTCAGGGCGTGATCCCGGCGTTCTGGGATCGAGCCCCACATCAGGCTCCTCCGCTGTGAGCCTGCTTCTTCCTCTCCCACTCCCCCTGCTTGTGTTCCCCCTCTCGCTGGCTGTCTCTATCTCTGTCAAATAAAAACAAAAACAAAAAAAAAACATTATCGAGGGGATTTTGATGGGGAAAGAAGACAGCGAAGGGAAGGAGGCTTTGAGAGATAAGTAAATAAGAAGGACTAGGCATGGTTTTATTTTTTATTTTATTTATTTTATTTTTTTTAATTTTTTTAAAGATTTTATTTATTTATTCAACAGAGATAGAGACAGCCAGCGAGAGAGGGAACACAAGCAGGGGGAGTGGGAGAAGAAGAAGCAGGCTCCCAGCGGAAGAGCCTGACGTGGGGCTCGATCCCATAACACCGGGATCACGCCCTGAGCCGAAGGCAGACGCTTAACCGCTGTGCCCCCAGGCGCCCCTAGGCATGGTTTTAATATGGAGATTGTAAGGCCACATTGTGGATTGATTTTATTCACATGTGTCTATTACTGCCCAAAGTCCTTTTTCAGTAACAGTTTACTGTGCTATGTCCCATTCCCTAATTTAATACCTTCGTGAGCCCAGGGCTTGGAGTCTGTAATAGTTGGGCTCTATGGTGTTGAGGTGGTCATTGTGGTATGGTTCACTCGGAGGCGAATCTGTGCTCTTCTCTTCAACGTTAGGCTTGTGTCCAAGGCTACATCTCACTGTCAATCATCAGTCATGCTGATGATTAAGACAACGAATGGTTTCTAATGAGATATGGATAAAGATACCCTGTTTCTAGCTGTGTTATCTTAGACAAATCATTTAATGTGTGTGGGTCAGCTTCCTCATTATTAAAATGAAGGGGCTACACTAAGAATCTTTCAGTTTTCAAAGTTTGTCTATGTATTTCATAGTTACCCTTTATTATTAAGGCAGGTACTTGTTAGAGGTTGATATTTTCGCTTGGAGCTAGGCTGATGAGAATAGCGCATACCTGTAGATACATTTAAAAATTCAAGAACTGTGGGGCGCCTGGGTGGCTCAGTCAGTTAAGCCTCTGCCTTCGGCTCAGGTTATGATTTCAGGGCCCTGGAATCGAGTCCCGGGCAGAGCCCCGTGTGAAGCGCCACCCCCCCCATCAAGTCCCTCACCCCTGCAAGCCCCAAAAGGAGTCCCACATCAGTGGGGAGTCTGCTTCTCCCTCTCCCTCTGCCTCTCGCCCTGCTCTTTTGTGCACGCTCTCTCTCTCAAATAAATAAACACAATCTTTTTAAAAATTCAATAACTGCTCCTGCTATATATAGAAGAGTAAAATATATTTGTTAGAAATGGATATTTTCATTTTGGTGTAGGCTGGTAAGATTATTTAACCATTGTGGACTCATTTAGACTCAATTCAGAGTCCATATATTTTAATCCTACACTGCCACTGGTTACTTTTGTTTTTTATGTGTTATTGATGACATGAATATTCATAATCAGCCAGCCTCTTCAGATCGTTGTTTCCTGATAGGTAAACTTTTAATAAAATTTAGGAAAATTATCACAAAGTGTATATTAATGGTTAAGGCTCTATTTCAGTTAATGTATCTTAACTGTGAAAGAGAAATGTGAACTATAAGTGAGAATTTAGATATATCTGAAGTGAATTTCTTTTTATCTAGACCCCATTTATGGATTAAGAAGACAAGTCAAGATAAGCTTCCAGACAGATAAAAAAGTGAAAGATGGAAAATATGACCGACAAGTTAAGAGACACATAAGATCAATCCAAGAGGTCTAATGCAATTCTCGGAAGAGAAAAGAGAGAGGGAATAGAGTTAGTAACTAAAGATACAATAGAGAAAATCTCTCCAAGCTGAGATTGATGGGGCCATCATGCGCCAAGCGGAATAAATTTTAATAAGACTGACATTTAGCCACATCCTCCTGACATTTTACAAAAGCGACAAAGAACTCTTGGAAGCTTTCTGATATAAACAAAACAAAACAAAACAAAACAAAACAAAACAAAACAAAAAAATGGGTTAGAAGGCATAAAACCCATACTTTCAAAGTTCTGAAAGACAGTCACTTTTATATTCCAATTTTTATTGTACTCATCATGATATGCATTTTAGTTCTTGGTTTCTTCCCCTAAGCTTCTCATTCACAAAACCACCTGCATTTTCTCATATGCATATTTTCTTTTCTTTTTTAAGATTATTTATTTATTTATTTATTTGACAGAGAGAGAGAGACAGCCAGTGAGAAAGCGAACACAAGCAGGGGGAGTGGGAGAGGAAGAAGCAGGCTCCCAGCGGAGGAGCCCGATGTGGGACTCGATCCCAGAACGCTGGGATCACGCCCTGAGCCGAAGGCAGTCACTTAACGACTGAGCCACCCAGGCGCCCCGACATACGCATATTTTCTTAACTGAAAAATTGAAATGCTTTTAAACTTAACTTCCTGGCCAAGAAGATTCTTTAAACATAGAAACATACACATTAAAACAAGGAGCTTGGAGACGATTTAAATTGTGTATTTTTCTTCATTTCCAAAAGCTTTGGATGGAATTTGGATATACTTTCAAAAATGCCTTCTTTTCCTAGGTATGAGCTGTTGCAAACTGGCAAGATAAAGAAGACATACAGTCTCACTTTGTGCTAATTGTGGACTTTAAACAAAGTCCTTAGGCACTACTCAACACGTAAAGCTCAGGCAACACCGAAATGCAAGTATTTAATGTCTCAAGTAACTTTTTCCCTATTGCTATTCAGAGCAAAGCTCAATTGGAAAGTAAGGGAAATCCTCAGGAGGAAAGAAGGAAGGAAGAAAAAAAGGAAGGAAGGAAGGAAGGAAGGAAGGAAGGAAGGAAGGAAGGGAGGAAGGAAGGAAAGGAAAGTGAGCAAGGAAGCAGGCGCATACTAAATCTGTCTAGAAAGCATTTGCTGATTTCTGTAGACTGGGGGAGTACAACACCTACGGTGTAGGGTCAGAGACCCCGTGTAAGGTGAAAACTCTCAAAGGAGACCCCATAGTGGATGAACTACAAAATGACCCATCTCTAGAAAAAGGATCTACAGTTGACCCTTGAACGCTTGCAGGTGTTAGGGATGCCGACCCCACATGTGGTCCAAAATTTACCAAAACCTAATTTCTATTAGCCTACTGTTGACCGGAAGCCTTACTGATAACATAAACATAACATAGGCAGTCGGTTAACACATATTTTCCACGTTACATGTATGATACACTGTATTCTTAAAGTAAGCTAGAGAAAAGAAAATGTTACTAAGAAAGTCATAAGGAAGACAAAATACATTTACTGTCCTGTCCTGTATTTACTAAAAACAATCCCTGTCTAAGCGGACCTGCACAGTGCAAACCCATGTTGTTCAAGGGTCAATTGTTCTTATACTAAAAAATTATTTCTTGTTTTCTGAAATTCAAATTTAACTGCTGTCCTATATTTTTATTTGCTAAACTGGCAACCCTACCCCTCAAGTAAGATAGTACTAACTTACCTCTTTTGGCCTCAGCTCCGGCTGGAGTCAGGTGGATAGAAAATTTCCCTGAGTTTCTTACAAGCAGGTCCTCCTACAGTTTGAAGGCACAAATTCATGCTACCTATGTGTCCCTGGGTACCTGGAAGAAACAATTGTAAATCCATTCTGCAGATATCCAACTGAAAATACAGACTTCAAAGAATTACAAGAGATAAATTTACAACGATTAACTCACAGTCAGGAAATACAAAACACATGAGGAAAACAGGCTATCATGAATGAGAGTTGCAGAAATAAATAACAGAATCAGATTTGAAAGACTACAGGTGTTTAACTTTTCAGATTTGGAATGTAAAATAAGTAAGGTGAATTTGCACAAATACATAAAAGAGGGTATTAGATGTATAACTAAGAAACAAGAGATTTGATTATTGAGGATATTCAAATTACTTAATTCAGGGAATCACTTAATTGTAGCTAGGTGTTGTAGTTTAACTCTTGCTTTAAATTGTATTATTCTTTAAAATGTAAAATAAATTAGTATAGAAAGAAATAAATATTACATTTATTTTAGTCTTCAAAAAAGAAAAAAAAAAAAGGAATCCCCATATCATGTTTGCTAAAGCCTTGTAACATTTTTGTATTTGAAAGATAGTAATTGGTATATACTCTGGTACTGGTGTTAGCTTTCGCTATGTAACAGATCATCCCCCGAATGTAGTGCCTTACTTCAGAGTTTCATTATTTGCTCACAATTATGTGGGTAAGCAATTTGGGTCTGTTTTGCCCGATGCAGGGTTAGCTGGACTCGGCTCACTCTCTGTCTTATGAAGAGGCTGGATGGGCTGGGACGTCTGGGTCCTCCCTCCATGGGCTCTTTCACCCTCTAGAAGACTAGCCTGGACTTTTTCTGAGTGGGAGTGGGCAGAGTCCCTGAGAGAGGACAAGCCTTTATGCATAAGTGCTTTTCAAGCCTTTGCTTACATTCTGTTTGCTAATGTCCCATTGGCCAAAGCAAGTCACATGGTCAAGTCCAGCTTTAAGGAGGGTGAAATAGAATGTCTCCTGAAGGGAGAAGTGTGGCAAAGGGTATACACTTACAATAGAAAGAACCGATAGCCATGTTTGGCTCTCAACAATATATGGTGGCTACCAAGCTGAGGGAGGAATAGGGAGGAAATGTGCAGGGACAGCTCAAAGAGTAGGTTCCAGAGTGGAGTAAGGTTCATTCATACATTTACTAAACCTTTACTGAGGACCCAGACAGTCGGGTGAGGAGCTCACACTCTGCTCCCGGGAGGTCATTGAGATCATGTCCTGTGATCTCCAGATCCATTTCACTGTTACCCATTTAGGGTGTATAAACTAGTTGTCTAGTCCAGGCAAATCGTTAGGTACAAATTATGTACAAAGGAAGCAAAAAAGCATGTGTGTTGTTTCAAGCCATTTAACTCATGGTCCCGTAGAGAGCTGCCTTTTAAATTGTTTCCAGTTTCCATTCTAGTTCCCTTATTTCCACTGCCAGTCCAAGACCAGAGCCATTTATTTATTTGGTTAGTTTAGATATATACCCTGACTGCTACTAAGAAGATTTGAAGCAGCTGCTGAATTTCTTTTTCTCAGTTCCCTTGGGTACTAGGGAAGCACATTCCTTTCGATCTGAGCCCTAAGTCTGGCCTCCCAGTACAAGCGAAAAATGCACTCTTGATAGCCAAATAAACCCCTACCTAGTTTAACACTGATTCTTACAAAATGTTCTTAACTCCAGTTCCCTTTTGCTGGGAATACAGAGCTGGGCTTATCTCCCATAAGCTGTTCTTGCTTTCAAGTGCTCACGTCCATGCAGAAATCATGGTTGCTCTGCAAGCTTAGTGTATTTCCTTCCATTCTTCTTCTAAACTTGCACCAGCCCATCTCAGTGACACAAGGCTCATATCTCGATTTTCTTACAAACCATTGTTCTCTGGTTACACTTTATCATATGCCCACTACCAGGGTATATTCCCAAGTCTATGTTCGTTTTCAAACAGAATTTGCAAAGACGACAGCTTTCCTTTTTAAAAATGTGATTCTTCCTAATAAATGCCAAAATTTTTATCAAAAATATTTCCAAATATAGAAACTCTTAGATTTTTGCTGTTCTGTTAATGTAATACATACTATATATGTATTTTTTTTTAAAGATTTTATTTATTTATTCGACAGAGATAGAGACAGCCAGCGAGAGAGGGAACACAAGCAGGGGGAGTGGGAGAGGAAGAAGCAGGCTCATAGCGGAGGAGCCTGATGTGGGGCTCGATCCCATAACGCCAGGATCACGCCCTGAGCCGAAGGCAGGCGCTTAACCGCTGTGCCACCCAGGCGCCCCTATATATGTATTTTAAAACATACTCTCTAGTGAAGCCTAAACTGATCTATTTTTACTCTTTCTCAAATCTTAGTCCTGATACAGTCATTCTTTTTAAAAAGTTTCCATGCTTGCTATTTCGGATAGAAAAAAACTGACTTACAAAATAGAGCAAACAGTTGAGACATACTGTTAATATGGAAAGGGAGTTAACAGGGTGGCCCCCGAAGAAAGGGAAAAGAGGGTGCATGGGTGGCTCAGTTGGTTAAGCGTCTGCCTTCAGCTCAGATCATGATCCCAGGGTCCTGGGATTGAGCCCTGCATCAGTCTCCCTGCTCAGCTTCTCCCTCTATCCCTCCCCCCTGCTTGAGATCTCTCTCTCTCTCTGTCTCTCTCTCAAATAAATCAAATCTTTTTTTTAAAGGGGGGGAGAAAAACACTCTTCTCAGAAAACGTTGAGTGGGAAGATTTTATCACAATCTGTTCTTTCCTACCTATCGCTTCCTACTTTTGACTATATCACAATCTTAGAGTTGGAGACAAAAATCTAGAAGCACACTACCCTTAGCCTTTGTGTATTTATCTCATACAGCTATTCATTTTCAAAGCAGACTATAATTTAGGGGCTGTATGGACTTTTCAGGATTTCAGTAACCAGTGATTATGTTGCTGCAAGTTGTTGGTCAAGAGCAGTCCCTTTGGCTTAAGCTCATCCAAGAAAAATTTGAGAAGCCAGCAGCCAAACCTAAGATTTTGTGGAGGGAGAATCTGTGGAGAGTCACAGAATACTTCTCCACAAATGTACTTTGGCAAATCTCCCGGCGGGTCACAGACAGGCCTTTGGGGTGGGTGACCTCGGGATGGCTTTATTGAGCTCCCTTAGAAGTTGGCTCCCTTTTTTTTTTTTTAGAAAAAGCTTTGGGGACTGAAGAGAAGAAGAAGCGAGTTGCAAGTTCTCGGTCACCACTGTCATCTCCGTCCACCAGCGCCGCTGCTGCGAGCGACCACAGACAGCTTCGTGGAGTTCCCGTTTTGATAACGCAGGGAAGCTGTACTTGGTAGGAACTGTCTGTTGATTCAACCACAGAAAGTTCTGCAGTGGTATCGTCGAAATCCTGATACTTAGCTTAGTTTGTTTGATTCGCAAGGAAAAAAAAATCATGAATTTGCTCAGGCCACGTTGTCTTTTGCCTGTCACTCATAGTGGATGATAAACACCCAACCTGTCCGATGTGATAGGAAGATTTTGAAGCCCAGCACTCCTGGATTCAAGTTCTATTTCCTTACAAAATGCAGCGTCTCATTAAAGATCATGAAAAATGCCTGCCATCACAGCTAAGCCAGCCCTTGTGCGTGGACCCTTTACTATCACGTGTCATTGGTGCAGGCGTAGCTCAGAGGTATTGCAGGCTTGGTCCCAGACCAGGGCTATACAGGGACTATTGCAATAAGGCAAGTCAAATGAAGCTTTTGGTTGCCCAGTGCGTATGTCGACACTCTGCTGCAGTCTATTAAGTGTGCACTACCATTGTGTCTAGAAAAACAATGTATAGACCTTAATTTAAAAATAGTTTATTGCTGGGGCGCCTGGCTGGCTCAGTCGGTTAAGCTTCTCCCTTTGGCTCAGGTCATGATCTCGACGTCCTGGGATCGAGCCCCACGTTGGGCTCCCTGCTCAGTGGGGAGTCTGCTTCTCCCTCTCCCTCTACTCCTTCCCCAACTCGTGCTCTCTCTCTCTCTCTCTCAAATAAATAAATAATCTTTAAAAAGTACTTTATTGCTAAAAAATGCTAACCGTCATCTCAGCTTTCAGTGAATCTTCATCTTTCTGCTGACAGAGGGTCTTGCCTGGAGGTTGATGGCTGCTGACTGACGTGGTGGCTGCTGACAGCTGGGGTGACTGTGGCAATTTCTTAAAATAAGACACTGAAGTTTGCCACATCAATGGACTCTTCTTTTCACAAATAATCTCTCTGCAGCATGCAATGCTGTTTGATGGCATTTTGCCCGCAGTAGAACTTCTTTTCAAAATTGGGGTCAATTCTTTCAGACCCTGCTGCTGCTTTATTAACTAAGTTTATGTAACATTCTGAATCCTCTGTTGTCATTTCAATGGTCCTCACGACATCTAGACCAGGAGTAGATCTCGTCGCAAGAAACCACTTTCTTTGCTCGTCGATAAGGAACAATTCCTTATCTGTCCAAGTTATGTCATGAGATCACAGCAGTTCAGTCCCATCTTCAGGCTCCACTTCTAATTCTAGTTCTTGTGCTGTTTCCACCACACCTGCAGTGAATTCCTCCACCGAAGTCTTGAACCCCTACAGTCATCCATGAGGGTTGAAATCAGCTTCCTCCAAACTCCCGATACTGTTGACATTCTGACCTCTTCTCATGAGTCGTAAATGTTCTCAATGGTTTCTAGACTGGTGAATCCTTTCTAGGAGGGTTTCAATTGACTTTGCCCACATTCATCAGAGGATTCGCCGCCTATGTCAGCCATAGTCTTACAAAATGCATTTCATAAATGATAAGATTTTGAGGTCAAAATTACTCCTTGATTCGCATGCTGCAGAATGGATGTTGTGTTAGTAGCTAAGAAAACATTAGTCTTGTGCATCTCCGTGAGAGCTCTTGGGTGACCAGGTGCTTTGTCAATGAGCAGTCATATTTTGAAAGCAATCTCTTTTTTCCTGAGCAGTAGATCTCAACAGTAGGCTTAAGGTATCCAGTAAACCATGTTGTAGACAGATGTGCTGTCTTCCAGGCCTTGTTGTCCCATTTATAGAGCACGGACAGAGTGGATCTAACATAATTCTTTAGGGGCCTGGAATTTTTGGAATGCTCAGTGAGCACTGGCTTCAAGTGAGGGTCACCAGTCACATTAGCCCCTAATAAGCATGTCAACCTGTCCTTTGAAGCTCTGAAGCCAAGCATTGACTTCTCCTCTCTAGCTACGGAAGTCCAAGCTGGCATCTTCTTCCAGTGGAAGGCTGTTCGATCTTCACTAAAAATCTGTTGCTTAGTGCAGCCCCTGTCATGGATGATCTTGGCTGGATCTTCTGGATAATTTGCTGCAGTTTCTACACCAGCACTTGCTGCTTCACCTTATGCTATTCTGTTATGGAGACGGCTTCTTTCCTTAAACCTCATGACCCAAACTCGGCTAGTTTCAGACTTCTCTTCTGCAGCTTCCTCATCTCTTTCAGCCTTCATAGAACTGCAGAGACTTAGGGCCTTGCTCTGGATGAGCCTTTGACTTAAGGGAATGTTGTGGCTGGTTTGATTTTCCTGTCGAGCTCACTAAAACTTTCTCCATATCAGCAATAAGGCTGTTTCGCTTTTTTTTTTTTTTTTTAATCATTCATGTGTTCTCTGGAGTAACACCTTTAATTTCTTTCAAACACTTTTCCTTTGCATTCACAACTTGGCTAACTGTTTGGTGCAAGAGGCCTAGCTTTTGGCTTATCTCAGCTTTTAACATGCCTTCCTCACCAAGCTTAATCATCTCTAGCTTTTGATTTAAAGTGAGAGATGTGCAACTCTTCTTTTCACTTGAACATTTAGAGGCCATTGTGGGGTTACTAATTGGGCTAATTTCAATATTGTTGTGTCTTAGGAAACAGGGAGGCCTGAGGAGAGGGAGCGAGATGGGGGAAAGGCTGGTCGGTGGAACAGTAAGAACACACACAACATTTACCAGTTAAGTTAGCTTCTTTTTTTTTTTTTTTAAGATTTATTTATTTATTTGAGAGCGAGCGAGCACACGTGTGAGTGGGGGAGGGGCAGAGGCAGAGAATCCCCAAGGAGACTCCATGCTGAGCACAGAGCTCCACATGGGGCTTTATCCCACATTCCTGAGATCATGACCTGAGCGGAAGCTAAGAGTCGGATGCTTAACCAACTGAGCCACCCAGGAGCCCCAAATTACCCTTCTTATATGGGTGCAGTTTGTGCCCCCCCCAAACAACTACAATAGTAACAGCAAAGATCACTGATCACGGATCACTGTAACAGATATAATAATAATAATAATAATAATAATAATAATAATAATAAATATGAAATATTGCTAGGATTACCAACATGTGGCACAGAGACACAAAGTGAGCAATTGCTGTTGGAAAAACGGCAGTGAAAGACTTGCTCAATGCAGGGTTACCATAAATCTCCAATCTGTAAAAAATGCAGTATCTGAGAAGTGCAATGAAGTAAAGCACAATAAAATGAGGTATTAAGTAGGCAGGAAACCACAGGCAATATTAAATATGAAAGGAAGGACAGCAGCCAATCCCATAGTTTTTCTCCTCTTATCTGAAAGAAAGAGGAGAGTGAGCTGTATGATTATTATTATCATTATTATTATTACTATTTTTACTATGAGGAACATCATTATGATTTGAATTACTTCATTAAATGGAGATGCCACAATTAACAAAAACTAAGCTTAGAGCACAATATGGTATATTTCTTTCCATATTTGAGAGTCGAATTAGCTATAAGTAACAACAACAACAACAAAAAATCTCAAATCACAGTGACTTCACAAAATAGCAGGTTATCTTCTCTCTCCCGTGAAAAAATCTGGAGGCGCTCTCTTGAGGGCTGATAAACAGGCAGATTCTCTACAATTTAATTATTTAAAATTTAAAAAGGAAATTAAATTATTATTATTATTAAATTATTTTTATTTATAATTTTTTTTTTGGTGCCAGGAAACCAAGATCCTGTGTTTTTTTCTATCACCCTTAGCACATGGCTGCCACTTCATAGCCCAAGCTGGCTCATTCAGGTTCCAGATATCACATTCACATTGTAGCCAGAGGAAGGAGAAAAGTATAATAGCCCTTTCCCTTTAAGGACATTTCCTGAAAGTTCCATGTGCTACTTCTCCTTATATCCCATTGGACAAAATTTGGTCACATGGCCACTTCAAGCTGCAGGAAGGTGGGGAAATACAATCTTCTTCTGGACAGAGATGGACCTCATCAAAAACCAGGGGTTCTACTAAGAAAGAAAAGGAGAAAAATAATTGGAAGAAAGCTTCTTTGCCACAGAGAGCTTTTAGATTTCTAATGTTCCACAGGTAAATGTATTTATTATATAAAAAGATCGATATCCCTTCAAACAGAAAACTAACTCTCATATAGTAAACATCAAAAATCTATTTGGGGGGCGCCTGGGTGGCTCAGTCATTAAGTGTCTGCCTTCGGCTCAGGGCGTGATCCCAGAGTCCTGGGATTGAGCCCCACATCAGGCTCCTCCGCTGGGAGCCTGCTTCTTCCTCTCCCACTCCCCCTGCTTGTGTTCCCTCTCTCTCTGGCTGTCTCTCTCTCTGTGAAATAAATAAAATCTTAAAAAAAAAAATCTATTTTGGAATTTTGCAAGCTAAATTTAACTTTCTAAATGATGATTTACGATGGCCTTTTTTGATATAACTGATGAATATTCCATTATCTAGAAGTATACTTTGTGATGAAGAAAGAATGAAAGCCAGATGGAGAACAACATTTTAAAAGGAAGGAATTTGAGGGATACCTGGGTGGCTCCGTCAGTTAAGCAGCTGACTCTGGATTATGGCTCAGGTCATGATCTCAGGGACCTGGGATCGAGCCCCACATCGGGCTCCACTCTCAGTGGGGAACTGGCTTGAGGATTCTCTCTCTCCCTCTGTTCCTCCCCCACTTGTGTGTGTGCACCCTCACACACGAGCTCTCTCTCTCTCAAATAAATAAATAAATCTTACAAAAAAAAAAAAAAAAAGGAAGTAACTGGCCAGGAGACAACACTAGATAAGTTTGGAGCCCCGCTGATAGAGTCATATGTTCCTGTCAGGCTGGGCTACAAGGCCACACACCTGCTTGTGTCTGGCAAGGGTGCTCCCTGCTGCAATGGGTTTATTGCAGTGACCTAAAAGCATATAACCTGTGCCAATGGTGAGCTTAAAAGAACATTCCCACAGAAGTCATATCATCTCAATACGATAATGAAGCTTGATTAATTAGGAAATACTGGACATTTACACGACTGAAATTATTATAGCGTTTTCTGAAACACTGCGTGTAAAACTGGGTACCTAGTCATTCTATCCCAAGTTGAATTAAGCTATAGCCTCACAACACCTTTGATCTATCTCCCAGGAATTCAAATTATGAATAAATACCTGAATATGCATGTTGGAAAGGTTTTGCAGAAGTGGACCCTATGATGCTTTAATGGAGCATTAGAATCTGTCAGGAGAAAGTGTCGACCGGGGTAATGATCGCTAACAACAGGATCCAGAGAAACCCTACTTCAACAACAAAATAACTGCAGAAAGTATTAGAAACCTCTAGTGTTCTACACCAAACTCTACCTGTAAGTAAATTTTGCTTTGGCAAAGACCCCTTAAATGGGTTTGATCTTTCTAAAATTTAGGAGAGTAAAAAAGTCTGAAGAAACCACTTGGAGGATTTCCTTTGCTTTGATTCAAACACAGATAATAATAGCTAACGGATGACACAGAAGCCTTTGAAGGCAGTGATAAACTCTTTTTTATGTGTGGGGGGTGGGCAGAGAAATTTGGCTAGAGTATGCAGTCCCTACACTATAAAAAATAAAATCATTCATTCTTTTCACTCACGAGAGTAATTGCAGTAGCTTGGTAAAAGTAGATGAAATTATGAACTTTTCCAAAATAAAAATTGGCTTTTCTATTTTTAAAAAAAGTGGCTTACCATTCTCTTAGGATTTTATACTGTTTTGCAAAAAGAAGTTTGCCAAGGAGGGGCGCCTGCATGACTCATCCGTTAAGTGACTGCCTTAGGCTCAGGTCATGATCCCCGTGTTCTGGGATCCACTGCATCGGGCTCCCTGCTCAGCGGGAAGCCTGCTTCTCCCTCTCCCACTCCCCCTGCTTGTGTTCCCTCTCTCACTGCCTCTCTCTCTGTCAAATAAATAAATAAAATCTTAAAAGAAAAAAAAAAGAAGTTTGCAAAGGGAAGTTTGCATTGCAAAACAATGTGGATAAACCAGGGATCTGAATGGTAAGTTCTAAGCAGCTGTTACTGTAGCACGTGAACTCCCTGGCCAAGGGAAGTTGCCTGTAGTTGGATAACTGGTGCTTCTGTTTTGGGGTAACTTCCTGGCACAACTGAGAGCTTCCCTTTTGGATACAGCTGCTCTATTGTAATATGACCAGGATTGCAAAAGAAAAGTAAAGCTGAAAATGGGGACCCAGAAGCAGTGTTTCATCAGTTTAAAATTTTCATCTGTGAGTAAATGAGCATACCTACCAGTAGTCAATGCTATGTAAATTACATTGAATATTGTGGTTTTATGGAGCAGGGATCGATTGGTATCTTGGGGTCATCTGTGCTGTACGTCTGTCTGATTATTCATTTTGTATGAAACACATGGTGTTACGATTCAGATTGTACTTTAAGTTATATAGAAATAACTCACACAGTGTTTTATTTTAATTGTGGTAACATTTTTAAGTGTTTTGTGGCATGAAGTACACTCACATTGTTGTGCATCCATCACTACCATGTACCCCTTGTTTTTCACCATATCATACTGAAACTCTGTGCCCATTAAACACAGCTCTCTAATAACCTCTCCCTTCCTCAGCCCCTGCTAACCTCTATTCTGCTTTCTATCTCTCTGAACTTGACTAAAATAGGTCCTCCATATAAATGGAATCATACAATATTTGTATGATTTGTGTAAATATGTAAACCTTTGTGACTGGCTTATTTCACTTAGCATAAAGTTTTCAAGGTTCATCCATGTTGTAGCATGTGTCAGAATTTCCTTTTTAAGGCTGAATATTATTCCATTGTATATGTGTACCATATTTTGTTTACCCATTTATCTGTCAATAGACACTAGGTTGCTTCCATCATTAGGCTATTGTGACTAATGCTTCTGTGAATATTGGTTCATAAATGTCTGTTGGGGTGCCTGGGTGACACAGTTGGTTAAGCGTCCAACTCTTGGTTTTGGCTAGGGTTGTGACCTCAAGGTCATGAGATCGAGCCCCACATCAGACTTCATCCTCAGCACGGAGTCTGCTTAAGACTCTCTCTCCCTCTGCCCCTCCCCTTTCCTCTCTAAAATTAATGAATAAATCTTAAAATATATATAGATAGATATAGATATATAGATATATATATCTGTTCGAGTCCCTGCTTTCTTTTGGGTATCCACCCAGAAGTAGAATTGCTGGATGATACGATAATTCTATTTTTAATTTTTTGAGAAATCTCCAGACTATTCTCCATAGTGGCTGCACCATTTTACATTCCCATCCGCAATGTACAAGTTTTCCAGTTTCTCTGTATCCTCATCAACATTTATTACTTTCGGTGGTTTTTTAATCGTAGCCATTTTAGTGGGTGTGAAGTAGTATCTCCTTGTGGATTTGATTGGCGGTTCGTTAATGATTAATGATATTGAGCACCTTTTTATGTGCTTATTAGCCATTTGTTTATCTACCTTGGAAAAATTTCTGTTCCAGTTCTTTGTTCACTTTTAATCAGGTTTGTTGTTGTTGTTGTTGTAGGGAGTTCTTTCTATATTCTGGAAATCAGTCCCTATCAGATGTAAGATTTCACATAGTGTTTTAATGCTGGCTGAGTAGAGGAAGACTCATGGGATGAACACAAGCTTGTTGTAAGTGAATGAAACAGGTCTCATGGGGGAAAGAATAAGTAGTCTAGAAATCCCCCACAAATGCCAAAGTGCAAGGATCAAATCAGTCTTAGGCAGAGTTCTTCCTTTTTTATCCCCCTTGGTGTGTGGGCGTGGCATCACCTGAAGTTTCTCTCTCTTTTTCCCAATCTCAACAACTATATCAAAGACTCACCCCGGACAGATCAATGATTTGCTTTAGGGCAGTGTTTCTCAAACTTCCCTCACTTAACAATTTTTGTCATATTCACGTAATATGTAACATTTTTTCTCACACTTTTCTTTATTTTTTTTGAACATATGTTCATATTTATTAAGCACTTATGTTTCCTTTTTGGTGAGCTGTTTGTTCTCTCCAATTTTTCTAGAATGATATTATTGTACATTTTTACATTTACATTGTGTGGCAAATAAAAAAAGCCAAAATAAAACAAAGACAAACGTGAATTTCAACTAAGAATCATGGTTTTAACAACTTGCAAGATTAAAATGATAAAATAATGCCAACTTTCAAATAGAAATCTGGTTTACCACTGTCTTCTGGGTAATCCAAATGTGGGATAAGAAGAATTGCAAATGGATTATGTAGATAACTAATGCTCACACTTTTCTTTAAATCAACTCAATTTTAAAAATCAAATTTATCTTAAAAGAAAACTTTAAAATCAATATTGTAAATGGCAAACCAGAATAAGGTACCCTTCCAGCCACAGCAGATTATAAACATCAGCTACTCCTTTGTCAACCAGGACATCCCTTGCTGGTGGACCTAGATAAGCATGTCCTGGCCCTAACGGTGGGCCCAATTACATCTGCCAGCATGCTGGCGTGGGACTATTTATTGGACAGAAGGTGCTGTTCAGGGGCGCCTGGGTGGCGCAGTCATTAGGCGTCTGCCTTCGGCTCAGGGCGTGATCCCGGGGTTCTGGGATCGAGCCCCACATCAGGCTCCTCCGCTGGGAGCCTGTTTCTTCCTCTCCCACTCCCCCTGCTTGTGTTCCCTCTCTCACTGGCTGTCTCTATCTCTGTCAAATAAATAAATAAAATCTTTAAAAAAAAAAAAAAAGAAGGTGCTGTTCAATGGACAGTCTGTACCTATGCACAGATGTGTGCCCAGGGAGTGGCCATGGGCTGATGGTAGCATAGTACCATCACAAATGGTTGTGTGTAGTCATACTATGTATGTGAAACACTACTCTAGCCTAAAGAACAGTTCTTAAGATTTTCTTCTTTGGGGGAAAAGCCACAGATTCCCACAAGATATGCTCTGTATATGTGAGAAAAATGTCAGTTGTCTGAAGGTAGTTCTTTAATTTGGTAGTCCTCAATCTTAGTGGTCTCAGGACCTCTTTATATCCTTAAAATTAGTGAGCTTTTGTTTATGTGAGTTTTAGCTACTGATATTTAACATATTAGAAATGAAAACAGAAAATTTGAAAATGTTTACTAATTCATTTTAAATAATAATAAACTACATGTTAACATAAATATTTTTATGAAAAATAACTATTTTTCAAAACAAAAGCTACTAGCTTTGTTTACATTTTTGTAAATCTCTTTAATATCTGGCTTAATGGAACTCAGCTGTATTTTCATATCTGCTTCTGCCTTCCGTCTTTTGCAACATCACACATCATGTGGCCTCCGTAAACTGCACTGCACACTCATGAAAGACAGTGAAAAAGTCAAACAATGTTTTATTATTATATAAAGTTGTGACTTCATAAATCTTCTGCAGGAAAATCTTCCGAACTACTCTCAGATCACACTGGAAAGCTCTGCTTTAATTCATTTGGAGCGAGCTAGTGGGGTACAGTGGTTTAGATGGCAGATCTTAGAGCTAAACTGCCCCAGTTCTGCCTGCCACTTTTATTATCCGTTTGACTTTGGCCACAACTACTTTGTGCCCTAGTAGAATAAAGATAATGAAGTGATAAACATAAGGGTATATATCTATGAAATTAGTAAAATAAAATAGAACCTTGAAAGAGGGGTGTATGTCGGTGCTCATTTTAGTCTTGAACTGGAAGTTCATTATTACTTTCATTGTATTTCTTAGCTTATATGTGAAGCTGAACATTTTTGGTACATTTATCAGCCATTTGTATTTCTTTCTTTCTTTTTTTTTTTTTTAAAGATTTTATTTATTTATTTAACAGAGACAGCCAGCGAGAGAGGGAACACAAGCAGGGGGAGTGGGAGAGGAAGAAGCAGGCTCCTAGCGGAGGAGCCTGATGTGGGGCTCGATCCCAGAACGCTGGGATCACGCCCTGAGCCGAAGGCAGACGCTTAACGACTGCGCCACCCAGGCGCCCCTGTATTTCTTTTTTTTGACTCGTTTATTAATATACTTTGACTATCTTTTTGTTGAGTTAGTCTTTTTTACTAATTTTATGACCTCTTTATATAGTATACATATTAACTTCGCAGTTCTTGTAGATATTGCTATTATTTTCTCCAAATCCATAATTTTCCTTTTATTTGTGGTGCATTTTTCATCATGAAGAAGTCTTAAATTTTTATGTGTCAAACCTATCAGTCTTTTTCCCATGGCTTCTGGTTCTCATGTCTCATTACTCTTAGACTGAAACTATTCTACATTTCATTTCTGTAGTTTATACTTTTAATAGTTAGAGATGTAATATACTAAGAATTTATTTTGGACTATTATGTAGAAGAGGGGATCTAATTTTTTTTCCCTGCGGAATGAGTAGCCAATTGTTTCAACATCATTTCTTTAATATTCCGTTAATCTGCTGCTGATTTAGAATGTCTTCTTTCTGACACACTAATTTGTTACAGCACGTGGATCTACTTTCGGATTGCTCTATTTTGTTCCATATAGTATTTGTCTCTTCCAACATCCATAACATACATTTTAAATTACTTTAGCTTCACAGTAAATTTAATGTATGCTATGAAAAGCTCCCCTTCATTATTCTCCTTTCTCATAATTTTGACTTTTTCATGAATTGATTTCATGAACTTTAGAATGAATTTTTCAAATACAACCCTTACTTCCCCCAAATTGTGATTGTGATTGGAATTACATTACATCTATATATTAATTGGGAAGCACTGTCCTCCTGTACAATGTTAAGTTATCCCAGGTGCCTGTCTGGCTCAGACAGTGGAGCATGTGACTCTGATCTCAGTGTTGTGAGTTCAAGCGTCATGTTGGACTGTAGAGTTTAATTAAAAAGCAAACAAACGAACAAACAAATAAACAAATTAATTTATTCCATCCGGGAAATTAAATGGCTTCGAACTTAGTCCAATTATTTTTTACATCTTTCAGCAAATTCTTAAGATGTTCTCAATATAGTCTTGCTACTTATTTTAAAACTTATTCTTAGGTATCAAATAGGCTATTCTGGAAAGATCTGTCTGTGATTATCACCCTCAATCAGGATAAAAACTATAAGGCAGATTGTGAATTATAAGAAATGATTGTGAATTTTCTTCTGCACCATATTTTTGTTTTGCCTCATCTTGAAAAATAGAAGTTCAGGTATTCAAAATGTATAGGGTGGGCAAAATGCATTAAGAATTAAAGATAATTTTGCACTAAGAAGGGTAAACTGTTTGTCTGCTAAACTTGTCTGATCCATTAACTATGTCTCCTCAAGCAAGATAAAGTGTTTGAGTCAAAAATAGATTCCATTCCCCTACCTGGGTCTTGAAAAGAGAAAAGTAAGAAATAAGCTCCTTGATTTTAATGTATAGACTCTCCAGCAATCACGTGCAACAGAACCACTGGATGGACTTGTGTTCTAACAAGGTTTCAGGTGATGCTGATGCTGTTAGTCCAACGACTACACTTGGAGAACCACTGGTCTAGTGTAATAACCTTGGGAGAGAAATTCCAGTAGCCTTGCTGAGATAGATGCAGGAGGAGATGGTAGAGGGAGCATTATAAGTTAGAGCTCTGATCACAGTGAGAATTCTAATGTTTGGCATTATATTCCTTTAAATCTATGATGTTTTACTCTGAGTGTAGGTCTTATTCATATCCCATATATTTTTGTATGAAATGTTCTGGTTTTTCAATTTGCATACAATTTGTAATCTCGACTTTGACTTCTGCTGTAACCTAAAAATTGTGTAGTAGAGTACTTAAAAATTAGGAAGGTGTTACATCTTTTGACTCATTTGTTCATTCATTCATCAAATATTTATTAAGCATCATCTGTGAGTCACACGCTTGGGATATATCAGTGAGCAAAAGAGACAGATTTCCACCTTACGGAGCTTATATTAGCGGGCAAGAGATGAGCAACACACAATAAACAAAATAAGTAAATTATATAGCATGCTAGAAAATGATAAATGCTATACATACAACAAAACAACAACAACAACAACAACAGAACAGAGAAAGGGGAATCGTGGATGCAGGTGGAGGGGCTGAGATTTTAAATATGCTAATCAAATTAAGCCCCAGTGAGAAGGTGAAATTGAGCAAGAACTTAAAGGAGGTGAAGGAGGCAGCCAAGTGGATATGTAGCAGAAGAAAGAAGAGTGTAGAGCCCGTGCAAAAGCCCTCAAGTAGTAGCACGTCTAGAGTATCTGAAGAACAAGACGGGCATGGAAGCAAGCAAGGGTGGAGAACTGGAGATGAGGTCAAAGATATTAAGGGGGCCAATTCATATACGGTTTTTGGAGGCCACTGTTATGACTTTAGGTTTCACACTGAGTGAAACAGGGAGCCATTGAGGAATTCTAAGCAGATGAGTGGTACACTATCATTTATATTTCAAAGCATCACAGGCTGTTAGGTTCAGCATAGATTATAGGGAGTGAGAGTAGAACCAGAGAGTTCAGGTAATAGGCAACCCAGCAGTGGTCCAGGTGGGGAATGATAGCTTGAATCAGAGTGGGGGCAGCAGAGGAACTGAGAAGTGGTCAGATTCTAGTCCCATTTCAAAGGTAAAGCCCACAGAATTTCTTGATAAAATGGATGCGTGTTGTGAAAGAGGGAAATCAAGGATGACTAAAGTTTTTAGCCTTAGCAACATGAAGGATGGTGTTAGCAACACTGAAATGAGGACAATAACTGAACAGGTTTAGGGTTGAAGATCAGGAAATTGGCTTTGGATGTTAAGTTTCAGATGTCCACTTGACATCCAAATGGAGACACTGAGTAGGCAGTTGGATATAGGAAACTGGATATCAGGAGAAAAGTCAAGGTAAGATATAAATTTGGGAGTTACCAGCAAATAGATGGTTTTGAAAGCCATGAAATTAGATATGATCACCAGGGTATATAAAGGACCAAACCCTGGGACACTCCAATGTGAGGAGATCAGAAAGAAGCATCAGACCGGGGAAGGAAACACCAGTACTGTAAGGAGAAAACAGATTTTGATATTCTGGAAATCAAGTGAAGAAAGTATATCAAGAAAGAAGGAGTAATCCACTGTGTCAAATATTGCTGTTAGGTCCATTAATATTAGGATTGAAGATTAACCATTGGCATACGGAGGGTATTAGTGACTTTAACAAGAGTGGTTTTGGTGATGGGGTGAAAAGTCTGAAATAGGTTCAGGTAAGAATTGGAAGGGAGGCATAGTATAGACAAGTATAGACGATTATTTCAAGAAGCTGTTTTACAAAGGGGAGCAAAGAAATGAGACAGTAACTGGCAAGCGAAGTGGGGTCGAGAGTTTTGTACTTTTTTTAAAATGGAAGAAGGAACAGAATGCTTGAATGATGGTGGAAAAAAATCTAGTATGGAGGCAAAAACTTGTTGATGTAGGAAAGAGAAGGGAGAATTGTTGAATTAATATCATTGAGTAGCTAAGAGGATAGGATCTAGTATAGGAATCGGCAAACTTTTTCTGTAAAGGGCCAGATAGTGTTTTAGACCTTGCCGGCCACACATGGTGTCTGTTGTATATTTTTCTCCCCCACCACCAGCTTTACAAAGATGTGAAAACCATTCTTGGCTCATGGGCTATGTGAAAACAAATAGCAGGATTTAGCCCACATGTTGTAGTTTGCCAATCCCTGATCTAGTACACAGACAGAAAGGCTGATTTTATTTTTATTTTCTTAAATATTTTATTTTTAAGTAATCTCTACATTCAACATGGGGCTTGAACTCACAACCCCAAGATCAAGAGTCACATGCTTTACCAACTGAGCCAGTCAGACACCCCAGAAAGGCTGATTTTAGATAAGAGCATAGAGAGCACTCATAGCTTTTGAATTGTGAGAGTCTGGAAAGCAGAGTACATGAGTTCAGCTGCTGGTAGGCAGACAGATGTAGTAGGACCTCTCTTCTGATTGCTACAATTTTCTCCAGGAAATAGGAAAAGTTATCAGAAGGTAAGATTGAGAGCAGAAAATGCTGAATATCTGAAGAGAATTGTATAAAAAAGTTGTCTATGAAAAGGAGAGTGAATAAACTTGGAGCCAATATAATTTGATTGCCTGGCAGCATTTTGAGATCACTTGAGGTTTGTGTTCATCGAATTTAAAGTGAGACCTCTTCACACTTGCATTTTTCTTCCAGTCATGGTTAGCTTCCTGGGAGTAAGCGTGGAGTAGGTAAAGGCTGACTAGAGTTATAGTTTTGCCAGGTGAGTACGATGATTTAAGAGAGAACTTTAAGGAAATGTCCAAGAGAGTGATCAATGTTAGACCATGAAATTTAAGCAGAGTGAAGAGGGGGGGGAAAGGTGAGGGGCAGTGAAACACTAATAGGATCAATATATTGGAATTCCCAATGAGTGTGAAGCAGGTATCTAGAGGGGGTAAGCTGGAAAGATAGGAGAAGATAGGAGAAGATGGCCATAGAGGGGAATGCATGAAATTAAGATATTGGTGGTTTTGTAGTTACTGGTAATAAGTAGCTCTAAGTAGGGAATGGCCAAGGGAGTGGTGTAGGTAGTTTGAAAAGTAGTCCAGAAGACGAGAGTCAAAGCATTAGAAAAATCATTGACATGCATATTAAGATCACCAAGAATTGAGGCAGGAATGTTGGAGAGACTGACAAAGTTAAAATCATCAAGAAATAAAGGTAACCTCTGTTGACTTGAAGTTTTTTTGTATTAACATCTTAAGAGTAGGTTTTAAGATTTCTACTTTCTGAAATACACTGAGGTTTTCTATGTGGCCAAAGTCGATTAATATTTGGAAATGCTCCACAGACATAAGACAGTATGAATTCCCTACTTGTAAGATACAAAATTATATTTATAATTTTTTTCATTAGGTTTTTCTCAGTGAATATGGAGAGATCAGTTAGGAGGACATTGTATAGACAAAAGATGGTGGTTCAGTTGAGACTGGTGGTAGTAGAGATGAAACGAACTGGCTGGACTAACAGAAATTGATAAAATCAAATCATCAAGCCCTAATGATGAATTGGATATGGCATGTAAAGGAAGGAAGAGACAAGGACGTCTTCTGGGGGGCGCCTCTGTGGGTCGGTTGATTAAGTGGTTGCCTTTGGCGCAGGCCATGATCCCGGGGTTCGAGATCGAGCCCCACCTGGGGTTTCCTTACTCAGTGAGGAGTCTGCTTCTCCCTCTGCCCCTCCCCCTGCTCATGCATGCTCTTTCTCTCTCTCTCAAATAAATAAATAGAATCTTTAAAAAAGAAAAAAGGATGTCTTCTGGGTTTCTAGAAAAAGGTGAATGACGGTCTAGCATTATCATTAAGGGCAAAGATTTTGAGAAGTCAGGATACCTCTGTTCAAAGTTAGCCTTACTTACAAGGGGTGTGATATCAACAAGTTAATTTTCTTCTCAGTTTTCTCACTTCAAAAAGCAGGAAACAGTAAATGAGGTTCTTGTGAGGATTAAATGAACTAATGGATATAAAATACTTATTTCAGCCCTAACACATAGTGAGCCTTCAATGAGTGTGAGCTATTTTTAGTCTTTACTGAAACATTCAAAGATGATCCAGTTTGAAAGGCAAGAAATGAGCTCAATTGCATATATTTCAAAGCATACATTTAAAGCACACATGTGGAGGTGTTAGGTAAATAAGCAGTTGGATATTCAGGCCTGGAACTCAGAAAAAAAGATCTGGGCTAGAGATATAAATTAATGAGTCATCTGTGTGTAGATGGTAGCTATACACAGAAACCATGGGAGTGGATAAGATTGCCTGGAAAGCGATGCCTGGGTGGCTCAGTTGTTAAGTGGCTGCCTTCTGCTAGGGTCATGATCCCAGAGTCCTGGGATCAAGCCCCACATTGGGCACCTGGCTCAGTCGGGAGCCTGCTTCTCCCTCTCCCTCTGCCTGCTTCCTCCCCTACTTGGGCTCTCTCTCTCTGTCAAATAAATAAATAAAATCTTTTTAAAAAATTGCCTGGAAAAAAATAGTGAGGGGAAAGACTGCTTTTGGGTTTTTTTGAGGGGAAAGACTGATTTTTTTTTTAATTGAGATAAAATTCATGACATAAAATTCACCATTTTAACCATTTTAGTCACCATTCAGTGACTTCCAGTACATTCACCATGTTTGCAACCATCACCACTAAATTTGAACATTTTTATCACTCAACAAAGAAACCCCACATCCATGAAGCAGTAACTCCCCAGTCTGGCCTCGCCCTAGTCCCTGGCAAATATTAATACTGCTTTTTACATCTATGGATTTGCCTATTCTTGACTTTTCACTTGAATGGAATCATACTATATGTGGCTTTTTGTGCCCGGCTTCTTTCACTTAGCATGTTTTTCAAGGTTGAGCCACGTAGCAGTACTTCATTCTGGTTCACGGCTGAATAATTTCATTGTATGGATACCACGATGTGTTTATTCATTCGTCTGTTGATGGACATTGGGGTTGTTTCTACTTCTTGGTTATTATTTGGCTATACACATTCACGTACAAGTTTTGTTTGAATATCTATTTTTAGTTCTCTTGAGTGTATGTTTAGGAGTAGTATTGCTGGGTCATATGGTAATTCAACGTTTAAACTTTTAAGGAACTAAGAACCTGTTTTCCACAGTGGCTACACCATTCTACATTCTCACTAGCAATTTATGAAGGTTCCAATTTCTCCACACTGTTGCTAATACTTGTATTCAAATTATAGCCACCCCAGTGGGTGTGAAGTGATATTGTAATTGCTTTGCATTTCTTTAGTGGCTTACAATGTTGAGCATCTTTGCAAATACTTCTTGGCCACTAGAATATCTTCCTTAGAGAAATATCTATTCAAATCCTTACCCATTTTTACACTGGGTTGTCTTTTTATTGATAACTTACAAGAATTATTATATATTCTAGATTAGAGACCCTTAATGGATATATGACTTGCAAATATTTTCTCACATTCAATGGGCTCTTTTTCTTGGTAATGTCTTTGATGCACGGAAGTTTTAAATTTTGATAAAGTCCAATTTATCTATTTTTCATTTTGTCACTTGTGCTCTTGATATCATATCTAGAAATCCATTGTTAAACCCAAAGTCATGAAGCTTTACCCCAATATTTTCTGAGATTTATATAGTTTTGCTATTACACATAGGTCTTTGATTCATTTTGAGTTACTGTTGTTACATGGTGCGAGGTAAGGGTCCAAGTTCATTCCTTTGTATGTTGATATCCAGTTTTCTTGGCAGTATTTATTGAAAATACTATTCTTCCCTCAGTGATCTGTCTTGATATCTTTATCAAAAATCAATTGACCATAGATGTATGGGTTTATTTCTGGGCTTTCAATTCTATTACATTGATTTATTTATCTATCTTTCTGCCAGTAACTGTACACTTGTAGTAAGTTTTTTTAAAGATTTTGTTTATTTATTTATTTATTTATTTATTTATTTATTTATTTATTTAATTTATTTATTTGGAGTGCACAAGTAGGGGAGGGCCAGAGGGAGAAGAGAAAGAGAATCTCAAGTAGACTCTGTGCTGAGCATGGAGCCCAACAGAGGGCTCAATCTCACAACCCTGAGATCATGACTTGAGCTGAAATCAAGAGCTGGACACTTAATTGACTGATCCACCCAGGCGCCCCTGTAGTAAGTTTTAAAATCAGGAACTATGAGTCCTCCAACTTTGTTCTTTTTTAAGATTGTTTGGGGATCCCTTGTTATTCCATATGAATTCTAGTGTCAACTTGTCAAATTCTGCAAAAAAAAAGCAGTTGGAATTTTGATAGGTATTGCAATGGATCTGTAGATCAATTAGGGAGTAGTGTCATTCTAACAATATTCGGTCTTCCGATATATAAACACAGAAATGTCTTTTCATTTATTAAGTCTTCTTGAATTTCTTTCAACAATGTTTTGAAGTTTTCAAAAAACAAAACAAAATGAAATGAAAAAAAAATCCCCAAAGTTTTGCAGTTTTCAGTGTACAGCTCTTACACCTCATTTAAATTTATTTCTCGGTATTTTATTCTTTTTGATGCTGTCAATGGAATTGTGTTCCTAATTTCATTTTTGGAATATTCATTGCAAATGTACAGAAAGACAACTGATTTTTGTATGTTGACCTTGTACCTTGAGATTTTGACAAATTTATTAGAGCTAATAAATTTTTTTGTGGATTCCGTTTGGACATGGTAGATAATCCTTTTACTGTGCTGCTGAATTTACTTTTGCTGAGATCTTTGTATCCATATTCATTAGGGATATTGGTCTGTAGTTTTATTTTCTTGTGGTGTCTTTGTCTGGCTTTGGTATCAGGGTAATGCTGAATTGATAGAATGAGTTAGGAAGTGTTTCCTCTTTATCTATTTTTTGTATGTGGGTGAGAGTTTGAGAAGGACTGTTTTTGTTTTTTTTTTTTCTTAGAAGGAGAGGAGAGGGGGTTGGGGAAGGCAGAGGTGTGAGAGAGAGAGATAATCTCCCACAACCCTGAGATCATGACCTGAGCCAAAATCAAGAATCAAACATTCAAACAACGGAGCCATCTAGGTCCCCCAGACTGGTATTGTTTTTTTTTAAATGTTTGATAGAAGTCGCCAATGAAGCCATATGATTCTCAGTTTTCCTTTTTTGGAAGTTTTTTGATTACTGATTCAGTCTCTTCTACTGTCTATTCTATTTTGAGTCAGTTTCGGTAGTTTGTTTCTAGGAATTTGTTTCATTTAGATCATCTAATTTTTTGGCATATAATTGTTAACAATTCCTTTTATTTCTATAAAGTTGGTAGTAGTTGTAGTAGTAATGTTCCCACTTATTTCTGATTGTAGCAATTTGAATTTTCTTTTTTCCTGTCCATTCTGTTTAAAGGTTTGTTAATTTGATTGATCTTTTCAAGGAACCAAGTTTTGGTTTCATTGATTTTTTGTGGTTGTTTTCTATTGTCTATTTCACTTATCTCTGCTCTATCTTTGCTAGTTCCTTCCTTCTGCTTGATTTAGGTTTCATTTGCTTTTATTTTTTATTTCCTTAAGGTAGAAGCTTAGGTTATTGTTTCTAGATCTTATTAAATGTAGGCACTTATAGCTATAAATTTCCCACTGAGCTCTACTTTTGCTTCAGTCCATGTTTCAGTGTGCTGTATTTTCTTTTTCATTCATCTTAAAGTATATTAAAATTTCTCTTGTGATTTCTTCTATGACATATTCATAGCTTAAAGATGTCTATTTGTAGTTTCATACCTTTGTGGTCAGAGAAAATAGTTGATATGATTTCAATCTTTTGAATTTACTGAGACTTGTTTTATAGACCAACCTATATTCTATACTGGAGACTGTTCCACATACACTTGAACTATCTTGGAATATCTTTTTCCATCCTTTCACTTTCAACTCTACGGTTATTTGGTTCTAAAGTGAGTCTCTTGTAGAGGGGGTATAATTAGAACATTAAAAAAAATCCATTCTGCCAATTTCTCTGCTTGTTAATTAGAGTTTAATGCATTTACATTTAATGTGATTAGTGATAAGGAAAAATTTTCTTTGCCATTTGCTTTTTCATATGTTGTATATCTTTTATGTTGTTCAATTCCTCCACTACTGACTTCTTTTGTGTTAGATATTTTCTAGTCCATCTTTTGTACTTCTTGTCATTTGTTTTACTACATCAGTTATTTTCTTAATAGTTGCCCTAGGGATTATAATTAGCAACTTGTAATAATATTTTTTAGGTAAAAACCAACTTAGTTTCAAGGGCAAAAAACATCTTTGCTCTTATGCTTCATTCTCTCTTTTGTTATCACAAATTACATCTTTATACATTATATGCCCAAGGACAAAGATTTATAATTACTGTTTTCATAGTTGTATTTTAAATCTTACAGAAAAAAAGAAGTTACTAACCAACAGTACATGAACTCTGACTTTTATATTACCCACATAGTTACCTCTAACAGTGCTTCTTCATGTGGATTCAAGTTACTATCTAGCGTCCTTTCATTTCAGGTTAAAGACCTCCCTTTGGTATTTCTTGTAGGGCAGGTCTACTAATGACAAATTCTCTCAGTGTTTGCTTATCTGAGAATGTCTTAACTTCTTCATTTCTGAAGGATAGTTTTGCTAGATATAGAATTCTTGGCTAACAGGGATGCCTAGGTGGCTCAGTCAGTTAAGCATCTGCCTTTGGCTCAGGGCATGATCCTAGCGTCCTGGGATTGAGTCCCACATCAGGCTCCTTGCTCAGCGGGGAGCCTGCTTCTCCCTCTGCCTGCTGCTACCCCTGTTCATGCTATCTCCCTCTCTCTGACAAATAAATAAATAAATCTTAAAAAAAAAAAGAATTCTTAGCTAACAGAATTTTTCTTTCAGCACTTAGAATATATCATTTCATTGTCTCCTGGTTTCTATAGTTTCTGGTGAGAAATCAGCTGTTAATCTTATTGAGCCTACCTCTTATGTGAGGACTCACTTCTCACTCGCTGCTTTCAGGATTCTCTTTGTCATTGACTTTCAACAGTTTGATTACAATATGTCTTGGTGTGGGTCCCTTTGAATTTATCCTACTTGGAGTTCATTGAGCTTCTTGGACATCTAGATTCATGTCTTTCATTAAATCTGGGAAGTTTTTTCGCCATCATTTCTTCCAATATTCTTTCTGCCCCTTTCTTTCTCTCCCCTCCTTTTGGAATGCCTATTATGCATATATTCATATGCACGATGCTGTCCCACGGGTCTCTTAGGCTCTATTCATTTTTCTTCATTCTTTTTCCTTTCCACTTCTCTGATTGGGTAGTCTTAGTTGACCTATGTTGAAGTCTGCTGATTCCTTCTTCTGACAGCTCACATCTACTGTTGAATCCCTCTAGTGACTTTTTAGTTTCATTTACTGTACTTTTCAACTTCAGAATTTCTATTTGCTTCCTTTTTATAATTTCAACCTCTTTATCAATATTCTCTACTCGGTGAGACATACTGTCCTGATTTCTTTTAGTTCTTTGTCCATGATTTCCTTTAGCTATTCCAGCATATTTAAAAGAGTTGGTGGAAAAATCTTTGTCTAGTAAGCCCAACGTCTGTGCTTCCCTGAGGACAGGTTCTATCAACTTCTTTTTTTCTGTATATGGGCCACATTTTTTTTTCTGCCTTGTTATTTTGTGTTGAAAACTGGACATTTTGATTAATATAATGTGGCAATTCCAGAAATCATATTCTCCTCCCTCCCTAGAGTTTGTTGTCAATGCTTATTGTGGTTGCTCTTGTTCGTTTAGTGATTCTTCTAAACTAACTCTGTCAAGTCTGTATCCCTTCTTATGTGTGACTACTGAAATCTCTGTTTTTTTGGCTTAGTGGCTGGCTAGTGATTCAACAGAGATTTCCTTAAATGCCTACAACCAAAAAATGAAGAAAACAACTTCCAGGTTTTGTTAGAAGTCTCTTTCCAGGTGTGTTGGGGCATGCCTTTATCATTCAAATGGACAATTTATAAGTCTACCTTATCTTTCACTTTCTATCTGAGCACAGCCTGAATGTTAGTCAGAGAAGAGACTTTAGGAACTTTGCAGTTTTTTTCTGTGCATTTGCCCCCACCCTAGATATATAGGTAGCCTTTTTTTAAGATTTTATTTTTAAGTAATCTCTACACACAACATGGGGCTTGAACTTACAATTCTGAGATCAAGAGTCACATGCTCTACCAACTGAGACAGCCAGGTGCCCCCAGGTAACCTTTCAGAGTCCCAGGAATATATAGGAGCTTTTCAAAGATTTTATTCTCCAAAGTATCTCACTCTTCAGCCTTTCCTCTCAGGCTTTTTGTTATGTATATTGTTTGCCCTGATTGTTATTCCTTTCCCCAACTGGCAGCAGCTAATAAACTTGCCTTTAATATCTCCTGGGTAGTCACTTCTGCCTCAGAAGAATTCTAAGTTAGGCAAAATAAGGGCAAGCCCTTGCACTAGTCCTTCAGGGAGCCACCAGACAGGTCAAAATAAACTACCACAATTCTTTGAGAACAAGGTCCATTCTGTTACCTCTGGCACCAGGAATCTACACCAGAAATATAGGCTGTTGTCCAAAACTGCCATTGAACTGGGGGTGAAGCAATGAGGCTAAGGTAAGTCTCAATAACACAAAGCTCTCCTACTGGGATTCAATCACCTTGTTCTTGAATAAACGTTTGCCTGGTTATTGTAACTTTTTACATAAGTTCACATAAACTTGATTCTGATAATTTTTGCCCAATTATTTAATGTTTATGTGGAGAGACAGGTCCTTGGAGTTCTATAATGGCCATTTTTACTGACATCACCCCCCCAGGGACTGATTTGGAGAACCTCAACATTTGGTAGTGGAGTAGAGGATGAGTCTGCAAAAAGGAATGAGAGGACCTGCCAGAGGTAGAAAGAAAACAAGGAATATGATGTGTTAGAGAAGCCAAGAGAGAAATGTAATACAAACAGAGTAGCTATCAATGCAAAATATTCTAGGATTCTAGGAAAAAGATGGTAAAATGTTCAGTGAATGCAGGTACATAGAAGTCATTTGTGACCTCAAGACTATTTTTCAAGAATCTTTTCTTTTCTTTTTTCTTTTCTTTTCTTTTTTTTCTGTAATGTCTACACCCAACATGGGGCTCAAACTTATGACTTCGAGATCAAGAGTTGCATGCTCTATCAACTGAGCAAGCTGGGCGCCCAAGAGTATTTTTTAACAGGTTGACTTTGGTATTTTGAGCAGGATAATTCTTAAATGTGAGAGACTGTCCTACAGATTGCAGTATGTTAGGTATCCTTGACCTCTGACAACTAAATACCAGTAGCACCCTTCCAAAAATATACAAATCAGATTAGAAAAAGTACTGCCACATATCCCAAAATGTCTCCTGGAGAATTAGCACTATCTCTTGAAGAACCACTCCATTAGGAATCTCTGTTTTGGTGATATTATAGGGGGCAGATGTCAGATGATAGTAACCTGGAATGTGAATAAAGGGGTGAACAATGAAACCAGTGAGATGTCAGAGGCAAGGCTTACTGGAAATTTGGCTGAAGTGAGGAATGTAACCGGGCAGCAACTGGGGTCAAGGAAGTGTTTATTTTGACATAAGATTCAGATGTGTTTAAAAACAATGGATATGAATCAGATAAAAGGGAGAGTTTAAGTATACAAAGAAAGGGATACTTGTTAGTGTAAAGTAACTCGAGGTGGAAGGAAAGTATATGTAAAGGAAATGGCCTTAGAGAGGAAGCTTAACTCCTGTTTTGAAACAGTGACCTCAGGACAATGCAGTAGTATCCTAGGTAGTTTCCCTGCTTCCTTCCTTACCACATAGACTATTCTTTTTTTTTTTTTTTAAAGATTTTATTTATTTATTCAACAGAGATAGAGACAGCCAGCGAGAGAGGGAACACAAGCAGGGGGAGTGGGAGAGGAAGAAGCAGGCTCATAGCAGAAGAGCCTGATGTGGGGCTCAATCCCAGATCGCTGGGATCACGCCCTGAGCCGAAGGCAGACGCTTAACCGCTGTGCCACCCAGGCGCCCCCATATAGACTATTCTTTTTTTTTTTTTTTTAAAGATTTTATTTTTATTTATTTGACAGAGATAGAGACAGCCAGCAAGAGAGGGAACACAAGCAGAGGGAGTGGGAGAGGAAGAAGCAGGCTCATAGCGGAGGAGCCTGATGTGGGGCTCGATCCCTTAACACCAGGATCACGCCCTGAGCTGAAGGCAGGCGCTTAACCACTGTGCCACCCAGGCGCCCCCCATATAGACTATTCTTAACACAGTAACCAGCATCACGTTTCTGCTTTTAACTCTCCAATGGCTTCTCATCTCACTCAGAATAAAAGCCAAACTTTTTGCAATGGCCTATTAGATCCTTCATGATCTGCCTCTTCATCCCCTCGTTTAACCTATTTGATCTCCTTTCCTAAAACTTTTCCCCTAGGTCACATTTCATCCCACAGCTTTCCTTATTATTCTTACACACCAGGCACACTCCTGCCTCTAGACATTTTCTCTTGCTATTTCCTTTGCCAGGAATACTCCTCTCCAAACACCCATACCGCTTACTCTCTCACCACCTTCAAGTGTTTGCTCAAATGTCATCAGCTCAATGACTACTCTATTTAAAATATTATTCCTTAATCAGCAACTTCCTATAAATTTCCATTCTTCTCCATAGTACTTACTACTTTCTAAATCATCATATCACTTATTCCTGACTTTCCCCATTAAAATATAAGGTCGAAGGCCGGGGGGAGGTAAAGATTTTTCTTTGTATGCTTCATTGATGTATCCCCAGCACATAGTGGGTACTCAATACATTGTTGAGTAAATAGGGAGAAGGATGACTGTAGGTAGATTTGCAAATACTGAAGCAGGAAGAAATTTCCCTTTGGTGGCTCGAATTTGGGAGGAAAGTGGTGATGTTATCTGCTGAGAGTAAAGGGGAGGTAGTAAAGTGAGGGGGATAGATATGTGGAGAGTGGAGTTTGAAAACCTTGTTCAAGTGGTGAGAGAGTTGGAGAGAGAAATAAAAGATTGCCTAGATGTACTGGGTGTTCATTTGATTTTGGTGATCATGAGATTTTAGCGGAATCAATCTTTTGTATTGTCCAATAGTCTTCAGCAGTGTGCAATTGCTCAGAGGCACTGAGAAAGTGAATGATTGGGCTAATTCAAGCTGCAATTTTGCCAGACAGAGGAAAAGGGTTTAGGGTATAGTTCTCATTCTTTTTTTTTTTTTTTTTAAGATTTTATTTATTTATTTGACAGAGAGAGAGACAGCCAGCAAGAGAGGGAACACAGGCAGGGGGAGTGGGAGAGGAAGAAGCAGGCTCCCAGTGGAGGAGCCGGATGCGGGGCTCAATCCCAGGACTCCGGGATCACGCCCTGAGCCGAAGGCAGATGCCCAACGACTGAGCCACCCAGGTGCCCCTAGTTCTCAATCTTGGCTGTACCCTACTATCTATCACTTGGAAGGACTTTAAAAAGTGGCCAGTTTGTAAATCCAGAGCCTCCCTTTACTGCCTCTGCATGAGTAAATAAGGAACTCTGGATCGTTGACTATTTACGTTATTATCTCTACTTAAAAAAATACATCATACTGATATGGTCCTGTCCTGGAGATTTTTACTCCCCTTTTCTAAATAGTAATTTTTGTGGCAGTTTTCCCATTTTTCCACATACTTGAATGAAAGCCTCACATCACAACTCTGAGAACTCAAATGGTCTCCTTTTAGTTATATAAAATATAAACTCCACAGAAGCAGAAACCAAGTGAATTTGCTTAATACTGTGTTCCCAAGACATGATACACAGGTCAATAATGTTTTTTTGAATGAATGAATGATAACCACCAGCAGTGGGGCATGTATGTGCCAAGTGCTGCTTAACTATGTAAAGTGATTTCATTTACTTCTGACAAACAGCCCTATACCCTATTAAGCTAATTTTAGAGATAAGGAAGCGTAATCTCTAAAATTTGGGGAATTTGCTGAACATCACACTGCCAGTCAGTCAATAATGTAGCCAGAGCTCTACATTATGTCATTCTGATTCCAAAAGCCATGTTTTTAACCACTATACTATCCTGTTTGAGAAGAAGGCAAGGAAGAGAAAAAAGAGAAATGAAAAGAGTAGGAAGAGATCCCTGGGTGGCTCAGCTGGTTAACCATCTGCCTTCAGCTCCAGTCATGATCCCAGGGTCCTGGGATTGAGTCCCACATCAGGCTCCCTGTGTAGTAGGGAGCCTGCTTCTCCCCCTGCTTGTGTGCGCCCTCCCTCTCTCTAGTAAATAAATAAATAAGAGTAGGTAAAAATCTCAGACAATACAGTCTTAGTTTATGATCCTTTAGAAATTCTAGCAAAACCTTTATAGCCCCTTCTACTAGAAGTTTGAGGCCTTCACTTTTTGATTCTCCATGAACAGGATCACATTAAACTCATGGTCACCTACAGCCTATGGGCTGATAGTTCTCCCCCTCTATTGGTTGATATGTGTTAATCTGTTGGTTAAAATATGGGGCTTTTGAACACTTACAAACTTGCAATCTCTCAATAGAGAGGAATGCAAATAGTCTAAGATTTGCTATATATGCAAATTTATGTAAATTTTCAAATGTTATCTAATACAGTATTTTATCTGCATTAGGAATAAGTCAGCTTTTCCCTATTCATGACAGCAGGGCTGGATCTTAAAACTACATCTTTTCCTCTTAAGAAGGAACAATATTTTGCTATTTTCTTTGTAATTTTGTAGGCAAATATACTTTCACTCAACAAATGTTTATCTGATGTCACAGAGATACCATTCTGGTGGGAGACAACCAATAAATGAAATATATATTATATGGCAAAGAGTAAAAGAAAAATAGAACAGGGTGAGAGATAATAGTGGGGTACCATTTATATAGAATTCTCAGAGGAAAGACCTTTCTGATAAGGTGAGATTCAAGTAGAGAACTAAAGAAGTGATACAGTGTGAACCAAGTAGGACCAAAGGGGAAGAACATTCCAGGCTGGATAGTAGGGCAAAGGTCCTCAGACATGCCTGGTATTTTGGAGAAAAAGTGGAGAAAGAGATGGGGGGAAATGATCAAGTAAAAAAGTAACTGGATATGAAACCAGAAGTAATGTGGATGGGGGTAGTTCACTCATAGACCATGGGAGGAACTTTGGCTTTTATTCTGAGATGGGAAGCCATTGGTGGGTTTTAAGATAGAAATAATACTGACTTGTAAACAGATCACTCCAACTGCTGTGTGAGCTAGTAAACCCTGTGAAAGCAGATGAGTTAGGAGGCCTTTTCTATGGCCTAGGGATAAGATGGTGACTTGGACCAGAATGAATGTGACAGAATTAGTGACCAAAGATCAGACTCTGAGTATATTTTGAAGATAATACTGGTGGCATTTGCTGATGGAGTAGATGAGATATGAAAGAATCAAGAACTCCAAAGTCTCTAGTCTCAACTGGAAGAATGGAGTTGCCATTTCATGAAATAGGGAAGACCTAATCAGAATTTATTGGGGGGGGGGAATTAAGAGTTTGGTTGTGGATAACTCAGGTTTGTGATACCTGGACATTTGAGCAGTACAGTAGGCAGTTGTGAGCCTAGTGTTCAGGGGAAAGGTATAGGCTGGAGATTCAAACATGGATTTCATTTAGCCAGAGACATGGGTAGGATTGCTTAGTGAGGGAGAGCAGAGATCAGAGAAGCAGTCCAAGTTGTGAGATTTGAATCTTAGGGCACTCCAACATTTTGAGGCTAAAAATTAGGAGGAACCAGCAAGAAGACTAAGCAACCTTTTAAGGAAGAGAAGCAAGAAAGACAGAATGGAATCCTGGCAGGCCAGATAAAGAGCTTCAGGAAGAAAGTAACTCACCATCTGTGTCAAATGCTGCTGACAGGTTGAAATGAGATGGAGATTGAAAATAAAAATTGGATTTAAGAACACGGAGGTTACTGATGATATTGAGCAGTTTCACAGTGGAGTGAAATCAAGTCTGATTTGTGGATTTAAGAGAGGCGTAAGGGGAGAAGTTTGTACAGAAGAGCAAATCAAAGTGGGGCAGGGTATTTGGAGGGAGAGAAAAGTCAAGTTTTGTTTTTTTTAAAGATGGTAGCTATTAAGACATGTTTATAAGTTGACAGAAGTGATCCAGTTTAGAGGAAAAAAATTCGTTAAGGAAAGCATACAATTCCAAGAGTAAAATGGAATTCAGGGAAAAGGTGGTAACTCTGATCCTAGGAACTTTGACAGTTATCCATAGTTACAGGAGTGTGGCAGTGAATTCAGATGTAGGTTGGTAGGAGCAATGGTTGAGTAGGAGGGAGCTGTTATTGATTTCTGATTTTTTTTCTATTTCCCTAGAGAGACAAGAAGCAAGATAATGCCTTACTCAGAATGAGGAGTGGGGGATGTCTTCTCACTTTAAAAGACATTAAACAGCTATTTAAGAGCTGGGTAAATGGATTAGGGAAATAAGCCTGGGGGGTGTGGTGAATACAAGGACCTCGGGCCAGTTAGGATGGCTGTTCTCCAGCCAAGTTCAACTGCTCTGCTGCAAGCGCACAGTGAATTAACCAGGAGTGTGGTTCAGACAGGTAAAATGGAAGGAGAGAGAAGGAAAGGATTGACGGTATTTCTAAAGGATTTATAGCACTGGATAATGGAATCTAAAATAGGCAGTGAGTTTCTTAAAAATGGGTATAACATTTAGAAAGGGACCTTTACTAAGTGGTTGAAATTTATTTGAGGTTCTGTTAAAGAACAGCGTTAGGTTCCTGAGAGACTTAGGTCACATTTTCATCAATGTGTTTCTATTTAGACAGCTTATTTTATATATATTGTTGATTCCTTAATACTGAACTCATCATGGCCAAGGGCACTAATGATAAGCCTGAAATGGTATCTAGGACATGTTTTCTCCACCAGGCATATCACGTCTTGTGCTTAGGATTACCAGACAGCACTTCAGCGCTATGCTTCGAGGGGCACTTAAAAAAGCAAAACCACCGATAAGCATGAAAAGTGCAAAAACCCTGAAAGTATATATATTGTGAAAAGTACATTTATTTACAGTATGAGAACAGAATAAACCAGTGTTGTCTTGTTAAACTCAACTGGGAATGTTAAATTTTTCATCACTATGCATGTCCATGACTGCTATGCATACTATTTGGTGATTACAAATTTTAATGAGTAGGCAAATTTGTAAATATAGGATCTATGAGGACTACATTGCCTTGTACAGTTTCCTCCAGTTTGCTGCTTTTGATCAAATGATATATATCAAAATTTCAGCACATGATTACCATCAAATTAGTAATAAATTTTGCTGCCAGTTTTCAAAAAGTTTCTGCATACGATAGATATACTACTTTGTGTACTCTGCAAATCTACCTTCTGTCTTCAACGTGTTACAAAAATGTTAGAAATTGCACATAAGGGGCAGCTGGGTCGTTCAGTCCGTTCAGCTGAAACTCTTGGTTTCAGCTGCGGTAGTGATCTGAGTGCTCCCTGTTCAGCAGGAGTAGGCTTGAGATTCTTCCCCCTCTGCTCCCCCCCCACCCCCGCCACGCTCTGAAATAAATAAAATCTTTAAAGAAAAGAAATTGTACATAAAACGCAAGGTTTTTAATTTTTTTCCCATTTCAGTCATTGGCTGTCTTTTTAGTTACTGGTAGTTTATGAGGGCATTAAGTAGGTTTCTATTACTGGTTCTCGAAAACAGCAATAATCCTGACATCTGGCAGGTGGATGTGACAAATAAGGCTACGTAATAATTTCTTTCAATCAATTGTGATTTCAGGGCCCCCCACATCATTCCTTCTCTTCACTAGGCCCAGCAGTAAGGAAACTTGTTGGATACCAAGTCAGTTACTTTTTGATACTGGTTTTTGGTGGGGTCTTATTTCTTCTGGTTTGTTTCCTCTTCTACCTTTTTCTTCTATGCAAATATTTACTTTGTGTTTATTACAATCTTTTCGTTAAATTAATGCTGCCTTATAAGGAATTTAGAGCAGGGGGGAAAAGCCCCACCTGAGTATCACCCACTACCCTCAAGTAAAGCTTAATTTTGGGGGGTATATTGGATTCCCCCCTCCCAATATGCCAATGCTGGTATTGTGTCTGTAGCGGTCTATAAAATCCAATTCGTCGTAGCTGCATTTAGCACACCCTATGCCTTTATTCACATGCACAACGTCCGCATGGATGTTCTTTCACCAAAGGATTCAGCGAGGAAGAGAAACTAGAAGAGAAAAATGGGAAATAAAGGAGAGGGTGGGGAGGACACAGACGGGGGGGGAGGGGAGGAAAACAGGAAACAAGGATGAGGCGGTTCAACACCTTCCCCCAGTAACCGATTCCCGCTCCCCGTCAGCCTTGGTTTCCATTCACCGCCCGCAGCGGCGCTCCCTCCTCTAACTGGGCACGTCCACCTTACAGCCGCACCGGCGCACGGCCTCCCGGCATTCGGTACGACACCCCTTAACTCCTGCGTCTGTCCTCGCTCGGCAAGCTCGCTCTCCTGCACACTTCCGGGGGTGAGACTTACTTTTCTACCGTGCCGACCGGCGAGCTCCAGGAAGCCCCGGCCCACCCAAGGCCGGCCACGCGCTCGGCGCACGGTCTGAGGCAGGTGCCCGCGCCGGGGTTCCGGCTCCCGGGAGCGGGCCGCAGGGAGCAGCGGCACGCTCCCCACCTCCCCAAGGGCAGCTGCCGTCGCTGCCGACCGAGGAAGCGTCTTGGTAACCGCCCGCCGGCCGCCTAACCGGGGGGTTTCCGACCACCCCGCCGGAGCCCGAAGGGGCGGGGGCCGGCGGCCGGAGAGCTCACCCAAGGGCACCCTCCCACCCCCGCGCCTCTGGGCGCACGCGCAGCAGCCGCAGCCTCCTTTATTTAGTCCGTGATGGCTCCTCTCGCGCCCCACCGTCCTCCTCCCGAAGACGGCTCCCACCCCGCGCACCCCGGAGCCCCCGGGACCAGCCTCGAGCAGGTCCCCGAGCGGGAGTATCCCTAAACTGGAACGGCAGCAGCCGGACTTGCGCGTGAGGAAACGAAGCGGCAACCGGAAAGAGCTGACGGGTCGCGAGGAGGCAGGCCAGGCCTCAGAGGAAGAGGAAGGCCGGGGCGAGCCGAGGTTTGCCGAAGGCGGCGTTCCGGAGCCGCACGGGGCGGGGAGGAAGGCAGAGGGTGGGAGAGGAGGGGCGCGGCGGAAACTGCCGAGGTTTTCCGAAGGCCGCGGCGTCCGAGTTGCCCGGATGTAGTTGGTGGAGCGGCAGCGGCGGCACCAGCGGCGGCGGCGGCGGCGGCAGGAGGCGGAGGAGAAGGACCAGGCAGCGGCGGCGACGGGGGGAGGAGGGGAGGAGGCGGCGGAGCAGGAGGAAGAGAAGGCGGAGGAGGCAGTAGCTCTCCGCGGGGCTGAGCCGGACGCGTCTTCTTGCCCCCCTCCCCCCGGTTCGCCGCTGCCGCCGTGTAGTTGGCGCGGGTGCCCGGGCTGAGAGTGAGCGTGGTGTCGGCGGAGGGAGATGGCCCGGGAACGCCGGCGCCAGTAACGGGGAGGTGCTGAGAGTCGCCGAGGGCGCGCCGGGCCCTGGTGCCGGTGCTGCCGCCCGCCCGCCGCCTGCGCGCCCGCCCGCCCGCCTCTCGCGGCCGCTCTCCCCCTCCCCCGACACACACTCACAGGCCGGGCATTGATGGTAATGTATGCGAGGAAACAGCAGAGACTCAGTGATGGGTAAATTGTCTTTTCGTTTCGGGCCGGGCCGCAGCGCGGGCGGGGGGCGGTGGCGGCGGCGGCGCGCGCGGGGGGGGGGGGGCTGTTCCTCCTTATCTGGTGCTGGCCGAGCCGCCATTTTTGTTGTTAACCCTGATCCGGATCGGGCTGGGAGGAGGAGCAGCCGCGCGAGCGGGCGAGGACGGAGTGAGTGTGGAGGCAGTGCAGGGCCGGGTTCTCGGCGTTTCGCCCTCGTTACCGCCTTTCAGCCGGCTGTTTGTGTGTGGTGTGTGTGTGTGGTGTGTGTGGGGGGGGCTCATTGCCGGTACGTTTGGTAGGTCTCCCGCGGGGAGGGGCGCTGGGGGGGGGAACCCGTTTTCTTCCTCCCACCCGAGGTGTCTCATATCGCTGTGTCTCTTCCTGTTTTTCAGCTGTCACGACCGGAGGGGGGACTCGCAGCCTTACCAGGTACCAGCCGAGGCCGGGGTGGAGGGGTGGGTGGGGGGACGGAGGGGGAAGGGAGGAACTGCTACTCGAGCGCAGGCTTCAGAAGTCGCTACAGGCCCTTCGGTGCAACAAATCTGAAACTAGCACCGCGGGTCCCCTTAAAATTTTGTGTTTGGTTCTGTTAGCGCTCTCCAGCAACGTTTAGTGACTTATTTTGACAGGTGACTGGAGGAAGTTCAGGGTGGTTTTTCTTTCTTTTTTTTTTTTTTTAGGAAAAAAATCATTCCTGGCCAGGAAGGACCTAACTCGATTATTTCGGTGTGAGGGAATCGATGGGATGAGATAATGATAGGTGACTTCTGAGCCATATTTATTGTATATGGGAACTGAAAGTTAACGTAATGATCCTTAAATTAGATGGAAAGCTTGGGAGGAAAACAACTAATTGATTTGCAACTCATTATGTGTGTCCTAAACTATCCTTTCCCCATTTTAATTGTTTTTGGTACAAATAGTTGAGTTACTAGTGAAAGTGCTTTTCTCTTTGTAAGAATTGAGATCTTTGGATACTTGGATAATTCGTTCTATGGTCAGAAGTCTTTATGGGTAATTCATTCTAATATAGATGGTTCTAGGTAGGTGGGTTCCTTTTTGTTACTGCGGTTTCTGCATGTAAAGTTTTTTAAAATTGTGATAGAAGTGGGCCGTTTTGCGGGGGAAATCTCATAAATGGTAACTATCAGATGACACCAGGAATAAGTACTTTCTACTTTCTACACCTAATTATTTAAAGGAGTTTCTAAGCTGATGGTTCTGTTACTGGCTAGCATGATTTGTTAAAAGCTGAAGTTAAAAACCCTAGGTCCCTTGGTGTGTAAAACATTGTTCATTATCTTTGGCTAGTCAAAAGATTAAACCCTGTTGATTCTGCTCCTCTGAAACATACTAATTACCTGTAGTGAAAGACTGGTTTATTATGGTTGTCTTAAATGTGTGTCAGAATAAAACTAAACCATTGTGAGGGAGTTCCATTAAATTATGTTAGAAATATTCACCAACATTTTTATACCTTGAAATAATTTTCTATACCTGCAAGAGTAGGTAAGTTAGGTGTGAAATGGTTTTTTTGGATCAAAAAATTGGAGAAACTGATGTTTTGGTTTTTTTTAGGTTTGCAGAAACATGCTTATGCTTATGTATACTGTGTCTATGCATATCACTTGTAGAACACAGGATTACATTAGTACTCAAGATGAAACTAGTACACTAGTTTCTACTTTGGATTAAACTTTGTAATTGCCAGAAAAATGTACCAAGGTGTTTTTTTTTTTGTAGTTAAAAGATATTTAATGAATTTTTGTTTTTTTAAAACGTGATATGTACAAGAAGCCTTATAATAAATCTTAGGTTCTTAGGTGTTGTCTGAATAACTTAAAGGCAGAATTGAAAATAGAAATTTTAATTTTATAAGTTCATAAACTGAAGTTAATATGTCAAATTTTATGATAAAATCATTTAGGAAGTTAAGTTTAAAGTTTCAATTCTTTCTCTCTTTTTTTTGGGGGGGTGATGTTTTACAGGCACTTAAGTATTCATCGAAGAGTCACCCCAGTAGCGGTGATCACAGACATGAAAAAATGCGAGACGCCGCAGATCCTTCACCACCAAATAAAATGTTGCGGAGATCTGATAGTCCTGAAAACAAATATAGTGACAGCACAGGTCACAGTAAGGCCAAAAATGTGCATATTCACAGAGTTAGAGAGAGGGATGGTGGTGAGTAGCTTTTTTGATGAAACTTCCACATATATTCAACTATAGCTCTCTGTAAAACAATAGGTGGCAGTGATATTTCCAGCTTGGGGACATTACCATCTGATTGTCTTCAAAATATTTTATTTCTGTTAATTTACTTAATTCCTAAACAAGTTACTGTAGAAATAAGGTATTGAGCTGATCATCTTAAAATGGATACCAATGGCTTGTCATAAGAGAATGCGTTTATGAATATAACCTACCAAATGCTCTATTAATGATGAGAGAAGTGCAGGATGTTTTTCCAAGAAAAGAACTTTTACCTTTTCAAGTGAAGCCTTCAGTTTATTTGGCTCAGTTTGAGAGTCTTGTTGCTGCTTAAATTTATTTTTATAAGGAGTTCAAATGTGTTTCCTACTGATAAATTATGAATTTAACAGCTTAGTACAATTTTCAAGATCTTTTTCAAGTTAAACCACCTGTGATCATAAAATTCTTTTGGGTTTTTGTTGTTAGCATTTAAAATGTTACTTTCCACATTCTCCAGGATTTTATTAATGTAATTTTTATACTGTGTTTGTACAAATACTCAACTTTTTTAAAGTTAGTCTCATTTTTTTGGTACAGTGCTGTTACTTATTCACTTATTTCCCTGCCTCAAGCTCTTTGTGGTAGGAGGCCAAGAAAAATAAATTCAGTAACTATTTTCAGATTTAATTTGTCCAGAATTTACCAAAAAATTGGAATTCATATCTAAAGCATGTATTGAGACACAAACCATTTTCACTAGAGTAATTAAACCATCTGTTTTTTCGCACTATAAGATCTTCTATTGCTTAATAGATAACATGTTTGAGATACATAAATACAACAGTGATTGTGTTTTCAGAAGCTTCTAAGGAAACTCAAATGAGTGCCATGTGGCTTTCTGTCCATGAGCTTCTCAATACTTTGCTCACTTTTAAAATATCCTGAATCTTCTGGTCCTCTTTTTCCGCCTCTTAGGATGGAGATCATCTTTATTCATTGTGATCAGATAATCAGAAATGCGGGTCTCCTCTGTCCGTAGTTACTGGGTTGAGGAAATTAATGGTCAGAAGATAGCATTGAAATGAAAGAATTTAATACTTACTGGATGGAAGGAGAATATAGTTCTGTTGAATATAGCTATAGCTTTGTGCTACTAATGAAGATAAACTATATTTTGTTTGTATGTAACCAGTAGGAGGTGGGTTTGGTTATTAAAGTGTTAGAAGTCCTTTGATGGCAAAATTACTTAAACTATAAAGATTTTTAATTTTGTCGGTAAATTTTCCAGTGTTACGGTTTGAGATGATACTATTTTCAGTTACTCTTCTTTAGTGGATTTCATTTTAAATGTTAGCTCTTGGAAGGCAGGTACTGTTTGTGTTGAACTGTGCTTTATTTTTAAAATTTTGGTGATTGTGACAAAATAGGATGTGGTACTTCATCTCTTTACAGATAAGTATCTTAGGTTTTCTTTTGGTGATTGTGATCTGGTTAATGTATCTTCTGTCTCCAAATCCAGGAAGAAGTCAGTTTAGGCTCTGGGAAAGTTCTGTAAATGCTTTCGAACATTCACAGTTAACTATACCTGATAATTCCTTTATAGGTGAAATCCCAGGACCATTCTGTTACTTACTCATTCAACAAACATGGGGCAACAATTGTGTGGTATTCCTGGAAAGTAAAGATAAAATGTGATCCTGGTCTTGAAAAAGTAGTTTGAAAGGCTTTGACTCTTGCCAGCTAGTGGTGGTTTTAGCTGCTAACTTTTTCTATACTCTTTTTTCTTCATGTTGATTTTAATTTTGCTTCCTATATGAACTCCAGATACTTCTAGGCTTTTAGTTTTCTTTTTATTTGCATCTGGTTGCTGATGCTTCATTTGTAAGAAACTTCTAATTTTTCTGATCTAGTCGTTTGCTAAGTTAGGCCCCACTTTCTAATTTGCTTTTTAGTTGTTCATCTGTCTTCCTTGAGCCTTTTAACTAATAAAATAGCTCCATTTCTATCTACCATTTCTCATATGCCTGGCTGCCATATTCCTTTATACTATGTATAAGTAATAAATACAATATATGAGATATGCATTTTGAAGCTTGGAGTGTCTCTTTGATGTTAATTCTTTCAGATGTGAAGTGGTCATTCTTTCCTCATTTAATACTTAGATATTTAGTTGTTATACACTGACTCCTGGTATTTTGTGTTATTGCCGATATGTGTTTGAAACTGAGTTTTTTAAAGTACATAAGTATGATTTTTTTATTACAGGCATTTGTATTCTTCTAGATTTTTATTTATTTAAAAGATTTATTTATTTATTTATTCGACAGAGATAGAGACAGCCAGCGAGAGAGGGAACATAAGCAGGGGGAGTGGGAGAGGAAGAAGCAGGCCCATAGCGGAAGAGCCTGATGTGGGGCTCGATCCTGGATCGCCGGGATCACGCCCTGAGCCGAAGGCAGCCGCCCAACCGCTGTGCCACCCAGGCGCCCCTAGATTTTTATTTTTAAACAAATGTAAATTATATATATAAGTACTTGTATATGTAAAGTCAAAACTATTTTCCAAAGTTAAATACCGTGAGTTGGATTATCTGTGCAGCTGTGTAAGTAACTTAAGAACAGATTATGGGGTGCCTGGGTGACTCAGTCAGTTAAGTGACTCTTGATTTCAGCGCAGGTCATCATCTCAGGGTTGTGAGAGACAGCCCCACATCAGGCTACACACTGGGCCTGGAGCCTGCTTAAGATTCTCTCCCTTTTCCCCTTCCTCCTTCCCCCTCTCCCTCTTAAGAAAAAAAAAAACAAACTTTAAGAACAGGTTACCATATTGTTTATTGATCTAATATCGGATGTGTTATTTTCATTTTAGGGCTTTTAAAAAAACCTAGTCTTTAGTAAATATCTACTAACTTAAGAGCCTATGTGCTGTGATTTGTAACTTGCATTTTACAAAGCAGGTTAACAAATGTAGAACTTAAAAAAACCAAGGTTGGGCTTTACTGGCATCTGTCTACATCACAACGTATTTTTTACAGTGAGTACTAGATTTCTTTTATGGCACCTTGGATTTCCTTGGAAAGTGCCGGTTCGGAAGTAATGTGTAAAAGGACTTTAAGTAATATACTAGGAAAAGTAAAAACAAGGAGAAAGATTGTCAGTTGTAGAAATCTTTAGTTTAAAAAAGACTTACTATAGCGTAGTATGTACAGTTAAGAGAGTTAGATTTTGTCCTTTTCAGATTTATTAAAGGGAATGTAGATTATTGTAAATTAAGGGAAGTTATGTGAGAGTGTAAGTTACTTAAACGATTCTTTAACTTGGTGAATCGAGTTATTTTTATATTCTGTGATTTATCTGCAAAACAGTCTTTTGTTTAAAAATAACCAAAAGCAAGAATCTTAAGGTACAATCATTAGATTTGTTTTTATAGCTTAAACATGTTTTTTAAAAGCGTGGCTGACATCCAGACCGCACAAGCATGATAGTACAGTACATGTTGAATTCGTACTTTTCGTGGAATTTTAAAAACACTTTCTCTTTAGTTATTAAAGTATGTCTTTCTTGAGGACCTGTTTTAAATGATTATTTTATCAAGTAACTTTAAGAATGATGATAGTACAGGTGAGTTTAGGAATGAAAGTTATTTTTACAAGGATTCCGGAAGGCTGTTCCACAAAACTTCAGCCTCTTGGGGGTTGTCCCATTTTTCACATTATCCCTCTCAGAATTATTTGTAAGAGACTTATTGTAAGATATATTTGGAATACTTGTTAGACACCTCTTTTTTGGGGAGATAGCTTAACTAAATGGACTAATCGAAAAATATTCTTCATTGGTTTCCTTAGCATTTAGATATCTTTGTGTACAAAAGTAAGGTTCCCTTTAGTGGTTTTGGTAACCATTGTTTCTAAAGATTTGAAAAAATTTTAGCTGCATGGTGAAAGTTTTTATCTTGTCATTTAGCCATTTTTGGAAATATTTGAAAATGTATTTTCATCTAATTTTCAAACAAAGGATACCATATAACATTTGAAGAAATTGTTCTGTAGGGATTATTTGGGGGTAATTGGTGCTTTTATAGTTTTTAAAATACAATTTATTAATGTTTGAATCTTTTCGCATTGGGTGATAGACTGATACTTGGGTAACACACAAGGCCTTATGGTTATTCAGGTAACCTTATGTTTTGAATAAAATGAAATGTGCTTTGCATTTGTAATGCTAGAAAGTATAAAAATGAACAGTCTCATTTGATCCTCCTGTTGCTCTTTGAAGGTAGAACAGATAGCATCCGTTTTACGGTTTTACAAATGAGAGAAAATTTACTTGAATAAAATTGAATAGTGGCAGAGCTGACTCTAGAAATTGGTCCTTTCTATTCTGGTAAATTGTTCACAGTGTCAGAGAGGAAACATTTAGGCATAATGATAGCTTATTTGGTGAGTGTTTACTATAGCACAAATTAACTTAAAGTCATATACTCTTTTTTTTTTTTTTTTAAAGATTTTATTTATTTATTTGACAGAGATAGAGACAGCCAGCGAGAGAGGGAACACAAGCAGGGGAGTGAGAGAGGAAGAAGCAGGCTCACAGTGGAGGAGCCTGACGTGGGGCTCGATCCCATAACGCCGGGATCACGCCCTGAGCCGAAGGCAGACGCTTAACCGCTGTGCCACCCAGGCGCCCCTAAAGTCATATACTCTTGTATTTTAATGCTTTCACCCAACTTCCTTGGTGGTTATACCTAATTTGGTCCTTATCAAAGCCACGACGTTGACATTGGCACAATATATGTGTGTAGTTCTAGACCAAGATAGCACATCAGTGTTTTACTTTTTTAAAGAGTTTTAATGTGAAAGTTTGCCAAAATTTTCGTTTGGAAGCAGCCATTTTTCTCAAGCCCTCATATTCAGTACTTAAAGCAACTTGGAAATTTCATACAGAATGTAAAGTTTATTAATACCTTGGATTTTAGTCCAGTGAAATAGGAGGTAAATATTACCTATTTTTATTGATCCATGCTTTATAATATAGTGAAGTAGGCAGATACATTTGCATTGGATCTCCATAAGTCAGTTAAAGACCACAGGAAATAGGTATTCCATTTCAAGAGAAACAGATTAGTGATCCTAATATTTCAGTTCTTCAGTGTTTTTTTTTTATTTTATAAAGTATATACATCCTAGACATATGTGCATGTATTTGAACACATCCATGTCATTTGTCTTAATCATCACTTTTTAACATTTTTGTTATTTTTGAAGGGATGGCTGTGTATTGTTAATGATACAATGGTATTTCTATTTCACAACCAAAAATATTTTGGAATGGTTCACTTTAAACTTTTAAGGCAGTCTTAATTGAACTGTTTTTTAGTTGTGCAAGATGTATTTAAATTTTTTGGTATAACATATACTTAGGATTTTGGGTCCATAATTCACAGAAAACTAGATCGTCTCTGTTGTGTCTGCTTATTGTTTTCTGTTGTGCAGAATGGTTGTGGTGTATGTAGTTTATCATTTTGTTATGATGCTGGAAAGAGTGAAGGTAGCGATGAGCTGGGGCATCTTTACAGGGATTCTGTAAGTGGGACCACATCTGTAACTATTCTGCTTCTGGGACTCTACTAAGTACTGGAGATACTATCTGTTAATCATTTCAAAACCAGTTATTTAGGTCTCGCAAATGTCTCCTAAGAGTCTCTTTTGTACTTATTTATGTGATTCTTCGTAATTTTGAAAGCCCCTTTACACTGTTTCTCATCTGATCCCACAACAGCCCTTTGAAATAGACTGATGAAGCTTATTCCTGTTTAAGTGGGAATATAATTTGAAGGTAGAGCTAGGGTGTTTACTATATAGCTAAGACACTGGCTTTCCAATTTTAACAATTAATAGTAGCTTAAATACTTCACTTGGATTTTAGTTGTAACCACTTCTCAATACTTAAAATACAACCATTATACTCCTAGCTACCACCTTCTCTTACCAGGACTCTGCAAAAGCCTCTGAATGGTGTTCTTTTTGCATCACACAATTATCTCCCCCACCCCCGCCCTAACAGTCCAGAGTGGTCCAGTTAAAATGCTGGTCAGCTCACATCACTCTCTTTCTGAAAACACTCCAGTGACTCCCTGTTACTTACAAGGCCTATAAAAGACCCTGTGTAAGCTGGTGTCTGTTTCTTCAGCTTCCTCACCGACCACTCTCGCCCTTGTTTGTGCTGCTCTGTCCATTCTGGCCTTAACAGGAAGAAGAGTACTGCATGTTATGCTTCTCTCTGGGATGTTCATCTTTTTGTGTGTCCTCCTGGTGCACTGTCAACTTGTAATGTGCTTAAATGTCACCATCTCCCAGAGGCCTTCCGTACACTTCCTGATCAGTCCGAAACAGCCATCCCCATCACTGTCTATACTTTCATTGATTGTTCTTCCTTGTACTTTCCATGACCTGATGTTATTTATAGTGATTCTGCTGTAACCTGACTTGTGTGTCTCTCAAATTCATCATGCTATGCAAAATCCCACCACAGGATTTATGGGAAAAGTGTTTAGGGGCACGTTAAAGAGATAGGAACCTAACAAAAATAATAGCATGACATTTTAAATGGTTAAGAAGTATATTAACAGTATAATAAATATGGTACTTCATCTTCCTAAAGACCTGAAATTAGCTTGTGGGAGGTGGGCATCTTTTGAAAGGGTTGCAGCTTGTGAGTTACTGTGAAGTGATGGAAGGAGGGTTATCTGAAATAACCCTCTGAAAGTTGTAACACTAATTGTGGATGGATATGATTCATAACTCACAGGATAAATTGAGGTAGCTGGCATCTTTGGGGTGTGTGCTTTGTGAATTCCTGTGTAGCTTGGTTCATCTGGGCACAGCTAGTTTTTTCACAGGTGAAACTTCTCATAAGTGGGAAATTTGTGTTATGCTCTGATAATTTCTTGATTTATCGATAGTGCTGGAACAAATGTGCATTTTCAAATACCAGTTAGTAGCAGAACTAACTATAGTTTAGCTTTTCTTTGCTTGTCTTCTGTGGAATATACTCTACCAGAACAGGGAGTGAATTTGTTTTGTTAACTTGTATTCCTCTTGCCTAGAGTAGTGCCTGACACCTTGTAGCATTTCAGTAAATGGGTGGCTAGAATAATATTGGAATTGTTATTATGATTTAAAGGAAATGAAATGCAGTTTTGTGGAACAGTGCTTCTTAAACTTGAATGTGTATAGTAATCACCTGGGGATCTTGGCTGAAATGCATATTCTAGTTAATGTGAGCCACAAATGCAAATTACATGTGTGGTTTCTGGTATTCCGTTGAAGTAAAAAAATTAATTTTAGCATATTTTCTAACCTAGTATGTCCAGAATATTATCATTTCAACATGTACTTGCTATTTTTAAAGCTATTAGTAAGATTCTTTACATTCCTGGTTTTGTGCGAAGTCTTTGAAATTCAGTATTTTACACTTAATTTTTATAGCACCTTTCAGTTTGGACTAGCCGTATTTCATGTGCTCACTTGCCACATGTAGTTAGTGGCTATTGGACAGCACAGTTGTGGAGAATATGATTACTCTGTTGGTCTTTCTAGCTTCACACATACCACTCTATTTCTCTAAAGAAAAATTTTTAAATGCCTGATTTCTGAAATAACCATGTAAATGCAAGGTATGGTTAAAGTTAATGAATCCTTGAACTATATGGTGCTCTTGTACTAAAAATTTTCTCTGTTAGGATACATTTATCAGAAAAATTAGAGAAAGGGGGAAAATAAAATTGCCTTAAATCCTGTCATTTGGAATTAATCGGTTTTCATAGGATACATTGTCCTAAAATATCAGAAGGGTTTTAAAAATAGTTTCCGGAATTTTTATTAAAATGGTTTCATATTCTGTTATGCCCCCTTTTTTTTGGCTTGTATTTAATATTTGTGTAGCGGGTTCAGTGGACACTTGATAGTGACAGTATCAGTCTTAGAGGACTGACTAGGAATACTTCTTAGTTGGTTCTTAGAGAGTATTTCTACTTCTTTTTATCCTTAACTGATGTACTGAAGTCTTCTTTCAGTTAGATGAGTGTTTAAGTCTAGGCTCTGATCCTTGTAGTTAGGTGATGTTAGGCACGCTACAAAATTTGAGTTTTTGCGTTCACTCCCTTAGGGTTGTGGAAATTATGCATCTAAAATGCTTTTAAAGCACATAGCTAAGTGCCTGGATTGTGATGCCCTAAATGATTAGGTTTGCTCTTACTCCTATGACTAAGTGTCAGATCAGCAACTGTAGGTCTCAAGCTACTATTCTCTAGAGTTAGGAAGGAAAACACTGGGTATTTCAGTTGCCAAACTGTGAAGAGCCTGGCAAGTGAGAGCTACTTGAAGGGGGCGCTAGGGCAATTCTCACTTGGTGCCTGCTCATGCCCAGGACTTTGCAGTTCAGAGATTTTTAGAATAGATGTAAGGATAATTTCCCCAGATTTGGCTGCTTTATTAGAATCACCTGAGAAGCTTTTAAAGCAACAAGTTTCTTGACTTCCTCTGAATGACCATGAGTCAGAGCAGTAGGGGATGTAACCTAGAAAACTGAATTTTTAAATAAACATGGATTTATTTTAGATACTTACAAACTGCAGATCTAGGGAGAATACATGGAAGAGGAGGAATAACTCCAAGTGGGACATTAATCATTTGGAATCTAGAAGTCTAGAGTTTATTATTTGCCAGATCATGTTAATTTGTTATCTTGCATTTTAAAGAATTTTCTCTTTGACTTTGTTTCTTGCTGTATAGATTGTACAGTTTGTGCACATTAAACAGCTAGCTTAGTATCCTGTGGCATGGACATGTAATGCCCCACAGTAGAACTAATGCTGGACAGTAGAGGAGTTTCTAACCAGTACCAGCAGCTGGCAGGCCAGTGAGATATATTTGGGTAGTATCAGGAGCTACTGTGATTGCTTTTTAGATAAAATTGTCTTCGGCACTCTGTATCCTCCTCCGCCTACCTCCCAATCCCTGTGCCTTCCTGTTGTCTTGAGACTGTTGAGTGGTAAACTTTAGTTTTTGTTTCAAAAATAGGTTTCACCTATTGGTGTACTCAGTCTGGTTTGAGGTGTTAGCAGATCATTTTCTTGAAGTAATTGATTTGTGAAGAATAATTTTGCAGACTTCCAACTTCATAAAAATGTGTGCTGGTTGATCATGGAAACATTGATTGTAATACGAAAAAGCTAGGAAGTTGGAACACAGTATGATAGGCTGTAAGAAGTAGTGTTTTCAGGTGCCTGGGTGGCTTAGTCGGTTGGGTATCTGCCTTTGGCTTGGGTCATCATTCCGGGGCACTGGGATCGAGTCCTGCATCGGGCTCCCTCTCTCTCTCTTAAATAAATAAATCTCAAAAAAAAAAAAAAAAGTAGTAGTGTTCTCTGCTGCCTGTGGCCTTTTCTGTGGTGCTTTGGTCCAGTTTCTGTTCCTGCAATGTTTTGGCTCCTTACCAGGGTTTTAAAGCATTTGTATTTAATACTGTATGCATAAATATCTGAGTCTTTCTTTATCACAGGACATTTAAATTATAAAAAATACTAAGGGTTAAGTCACAAAGCTGTACTTGATAAAACTGTAGACTAACCTTAATTTTATATTTTTGTGTAATTATGATAATTCCTTTTTAATATAACTGTTAAATGTCAGTGTTGATTATTTTGGAAAAACAGGACAAAGTGCTTAGCCTTTAAAATCTCCCTTTTGATTTGGGCCAGTTTTATTATTACCTTGACTAGGAGTGGGTGAGTCCCAGACACTGACTCATGTAGGGATGTTCTTGATTTCTTGGGAAGAACAGGTTTCAAAATGCAGCATTCATTTTAGTATTTTGATGTTTAAACTATTATTTTCAGTACAGGCATTAGGAGGTGGAACCCTTACCTTACTGTTTAATTTAGTGTATTAGTTGATTTTCGTTTTCATCATAACTATAAAAATAGTTCATGGAAAGACTTAAAGTAAGTATGGTCAATCTTGAGCAGGAGAACTACTGGGAGCCCTTACTCCTAGCTGTTTAATCGACTTTGTCAGCACATGTGTTTAGCGTAGTTAAGGGATTATACACTATTCACTACTTTTTCCCTCCTGTGTCCTTGCACATTGGCACATTATACATTTACAATTTGAAATTGTCCTTTTGTGTGCTGATTTTGGGCACATTAGCTAGCTTTTGGTTATATAAAGCTATATGTTACTAGCATTGCTTGTAATTAGGATTTGGATTAAGATGGTGGAAGTAGAATTGAAAGAGAATTACAGTTGATATGAATACTTTGGCATCAGATTGATGAGAAATGCTAAGGAAGAGCTCAAGCTTGAACCTGATACGTGGGAGAATCCAAGAGATACAGGGTGTGGGGGCGTAGAAAGTTAGATTTTAGACATGTTATGTTACTGGGTTACTTCTTTTGCTTTTATAATCTTGTTTAGAATTTTGCTGTATAGGAACCATATCAAAATTTCACTAATGTGGACACTTCTCCGTTCTACTTTGATAATGTAGAATGGGTTGCATTAAAAACATCTTACATTATCTATTTTAAAACAAAAAGGTTTATTTAATTTTTATAAAATCAGGACAGTATCCAAAGAGAAAACAGTTACAACAATGAAAGCACGTTCAAGGTAGTCATTACATGCAGTTCTTGCTAATTGCATGTTTTATTTCTTCTTTAAAAGTAGAACGGGCGGGCGCCTCGGTGGCTCAGTCGGTTGAGTGTCTGCCTTTTGGCTCGAGTCTTGGTCCACGGGTTCTGGGGTCAAGCCCACTGAATCTGCTTCTCTCTCTGCATCTGCCTCCCACCTCCTAGCCCAGCTTATGCTCACACTCTCTTTCTCAAATAAAAAAAATGAGAACAGCAGTGTTGATGAAAGGTAGAATATACAGTTCTACTGCAGCCCCTCACTGTAGTTTTATATGAGGTTAAATCGTACAATACTGCTATTTCTATAACTAAAAAAAATAATCCTCAGTTTCATGTGGTTTCAGCTAAGCATATTCTGCTTCTTGTTAGGGCAGTCCCCTTGTTTTTCAGAAACATTTAGGATGTACTTAAATATATTTTCCTGCCTCGATAATTTTTTTTAATGTTTATTGCCAAAGATGGGCATCCATCTAATGTTCATTGTGTTGATAATGAACATCCTTATTTCTGACTTCAGTGGGCATACTTCTATAGTTTCACCTTTAAGAATGCTGCTTTTAGTTTTTTGGTAGATACTTCACCAAGTAAGATATTTTCCTTTTCCTAGTTTGCCAGGAATATTTATCAGAAGTGAATCTTGATGAATCCATGCTTTTTCTGCAGCTGTTAAGAAATGATCATCTGGTTCTTTTTCAGTTCATTAATATAATAAATTACAATAGGTTTCTTGATGAAGTACCTGTTCTTGGTCGTGGGATTTGTCATTTTGATGTGCTAATTTTTATTTGATTTTTTAAATTTTTTGCTTTTATATCCACAAATGAGAAGCACTGTTGAAAATGGATGAGAAACATTTGTCTTTTTCTGTGCCCTGAAGCAGTTTAAATGGTACCAGAAGTAACTTTCTGAAAGCTGTGGTTGAATTCTGCTGTAAAACTCTGCTGTTACTGCCTTAGTGAGTGGTAGAACTTTAGCTCTTTTCACATTTTTTATATGGTTATTGACTCCCTTTTCCTGCCACCTTTAATATTTTATTAGAAAATGTATTGATAGTTTAAAATTTCTATATATCAACAGTTTGACTCTTTTCTTGTAGGTAGTAGTAACTTTTAATATTGTTACTCCTATACTTTTTAAGAGTCAGACTTAACCAAAGACTCATTTCTTGTATTGGTATTTTTAAACAAGCTACAGAGAAACAACTCTGGTTTCTACTTTTTATTTCAGTTCTTATTGGATTCTTCTTTGGCCTTAATTTCTTCAGTTGAATAGTTTATTTTGATTGTTTTGTTTATTGAAAGCATCTAAACATGTAAATTTTCTAAACTTTACCGCTTTGTTCATACTGCATAGGTTTTGATGCAGTTATAGAGTGATTGCATTTTTATTCAAGTCTAGATGTGATTCTCATTTTGTTCTTTTCTCTCTTGTAGCCCAGGAGTATTTGGGAGTACCTTAAAAAAAATTTTTTTTTAAGTTTTTATGTGTTTATTTTATTTATTTATTTATTTATTTGACAGAGATAGAGACAGCCAGCGAGAGAAGGAACACAAGCAGGGGGAGTGGGAGAGAAGGAAGCAGGCTCCTAGCGGAGGAGCCTGATGTGGGGCTCGATCCCATAACGCGGGGATCACGCCCTGAGCCGAAGGCAGATGCCTAACCGCTGTGCCACCCAGGCGCCCCTTATGTGTTTATTTTAGAATGAGAGCGTGCACACACAAGCGTGTGGGGGTCGGAGGCCGAGGGAGAAGAAGAGAGAGCGTCCCAATCAGAGTCCCTCCTGAGCATGGAGCCCAGTGTGTGGCTTGATCTCATGACCCCGAGATCACGACCTGAGCTGAAATCATGAGTTTTGAGCCTTAACCAACTGAGCCACCCAGGCGCCCCTTAAAAATGTTTAGTGGATTTTATAAACCAGTATTTTAAAAGTTACTACTACCTTTCTGTTAAATTCCAGTTTTATTGGCCTGTTGGAATTAAGGTTTTTTTCCTTATCAGAATAATTATTGTAAGTATTTTGTGGATGTTTGAAAATAACGTATTTCTTTATGGTACAGAGGATTCTGTCAGATCAAGTTCTTTAATTATGTAGCATAACTGTATAATACAGATCTTTAGTAATCTTAATTTTTACTTGTTTTCTGACGGGTGAGAAAATTTTCCATTGTGATAGTGGATTTCACTTCTCATTCTTTAAAACATTTTTTGCCTCACGTGTTTTATCTGTTTGCATGAAGATTTATAACTAGTATTTTTTATGAGTGGTAATCTGAAGTTTTGTATGCCCTGACATGTCTTCCTTTGTCCTTATACAAGAAGAATGATCTTTTGTCTAGATTAAAAAATATGAATCCTTTTTCTCCCTCCCCCCCCCCCCCAAACAAGATATTTCTAAATTGGTGATTACCATTCATTGTTGCAGGTGAAAAGTCTGTTCTCAAACCTGGTTCTTTTTATGTATAGTTCTCCCTTATGATGTTATGTCTTTTACTTTAACTCTCCCATCCCCTAGCTGGAGAGCCTTTAGGATTTTTATTTTTCTTTCTCCTAATGTGTAAAATTTCACCAGTGTCTCTTTGTAACTGGAATATTTTTTCATACTCCGTATGGCTGTTTTCATCAAAAGAGACCCCTTAGAGTTGTTCCCTCCTCCTCCTGCTACCCTCTACCTCTTTAAAAAAAATTTTTTTTTTAAGGTTTTATTTATTTGAGAGAGCGTGTGCATGAGCAAGAGAGCACAGGCGTGGGGAGGAGCAGAGGGAGAGGGAGAAGCAGGCTCCCCTGCAGCAGGCTCCCTGCTGAGAAGGGAGCCCCATGTGGGGCTCTATCCCATGACCCCTGAGATCATGACCTGAGCTGAAGGCAGATGCTTAACTGAGCCACCCAGGTGCCCCTTAAAATTGTTTTTGACTCTTAACCTTTTGGAACTTTTGTTAGATGTCTTTTGATTATATTCTACTTCTCTCTTTATTGGTAAATAGTACTTGGATACTTTGGATACTTTTTGAGTGAAAATATGTTGTAGTCTGGAGAGAATTCCTTGGCATATTTCTTCCAGCATTCTAATTAGATTTAAAGATGTGTTCATTTCATTCACCTGTTGAAAGTTTTATTTTGGACAGTCTACTTTTAATATTTTTATAACCTATAATTTTATGAATCTGGTTCGGTAGAAATACTCTGGGAATTTAAATTATATTTTAGTTTTTTCCACGTCAGATAGGTTTCCTCAGAAGGTTTTCTTTTTGAGTTTGGCACTTCTCTTCCATATTATTGGGTTCCACGGATGTTTGCTGTTGGTAGCTGACTGTTCACATTTGGGAATGAATGTCTAGGTTAGCCACTGTCCAATCGAACGTTTATGTGGTTGAAAATGTTCAAGGTCTGAGCTGTCCATATGGTAGCCACTATCCACATGTGCTCATTGAACATTTGAAATGTGGCTAGTAGAACTATGAAATTCAGGTTTTAATATTATTTAATTTAAATTAAGCCCATTGCCATTATGCTACTTCTCTCCTCACTTGAACTGCTTTTTTTTGGACCTGTTAATGATCTCTTTGTTAACAGGTCCACTGAAAACCTTTGGATTCACAAGTTCTTTGAAGTGATTTTTCCTTCTTTTATTGATATATGTATCTATCACAAAATACATATATGTGTGTGTATATATTTGTGTGTGTGTGTGTGTGTGTATAAAATGCCGGATTTCTGGGGCGCCTGGGTAGCGCAGTCGTTAAAGTGTCTGCCTTTGGCTCAGGGCGTGATCCCGGCGTTATGGGATCGAGTCCCACATCGGGCTCCTCCGCTGTGAGCCTGCTTCTTCCTCTCCCACTCCCCCTGCTTGTGTTCCCTCTCTCGCTGGCTGTCTCTGTCACATAAATAAATAAAATCTTTAAAAAAAAAAAAATGCCGGATTTCTTTCTGTGCTGTTTTCATCTCATTACCTGTATTGAATAGTTAGTATTCCCTGAGGTGTTCTGTCCTTGCTGCTGCTTGTTCTGTAAATCCTTCCAGGGCCACATGTCTTTTTGCTTATTAAGCATATTTCATATGGTGTCCCATAAATAACTTCCCTAAATTCTGTTCCTGAATTGATTATTCCATGGTTAATGCTTCTAGAAAGTCATCCTTGATTTCCTTTTCCTTTTCTTCCGTCTTTAGAGGGGAATTCTAGACCTCATTGTCCTCTTAACTATTGCAGCATCATTTTAACAGATGTTTTGTTTCATTCCTCATGCATTGCTGTCTGAGTAAAAATTTTAGACTAAATTTAAACATATTATTCATTAACTCTTAAAGTCTTCATTGATATTGTATTGACAACATAATTGTCTAAATATGACTTTCCTCCTTCCTCGTGTACTTATCTGGTGTACATAGAAGACAGATGAAAAGGGAACACTGTTATGTTCACTCCAGAGATCTGGCATCTCAGAATAGATTTTTGCTTGTAAATATAGCTTGAAAATTGGAAGAATTTAAAATCTGAGTCATCCTTGCCAGGAGTCCAAACTTCTCCTTTTCTCAACCCACCCTCCCTCTCTCTGTACTACGGTCATGTAAATCTACCTACCCCGTCCTAGAACATCAAATTGCTGTTGCCCTTATATATGTTTTTATAGCTAAAACTGTCCTCTAATCCTACCACATTTTTTTTTCTTGGCAAGCCTCTGAATCCTTCAAGATCCCAGTCCTTTATTGTATGAAGACTTTCTTGAACCTTTTTCTATCACTCTTTTATAGGGAATTGTAATTGTTTGCATATGTGATTTGTCTCCTATACTGTAAGCTCTGAGAAGGGAGAGACTGCTTTAATTTTTACTATATCAGGACCTGGCATATAAATGCAGGTGTTCAATAATGTTAAATGTCTTATATGCCATTTGACATGTCTAGTACGTGTCAGAAATAAGTGAGTGGTAATAACATTCAGGAAATTAATCGGTTTCAAGTTAAAGTTAATTTTTCAGGTGCAGTTAAGAGTAAAATAGTAAGAATTTACTGTTTTAGAATTCCTAAAGTGGTTGAACTTGCTTTTGTGCTTTTCATGAAGGAAGCAAATAGTTTATTCAGACCTTCAGGAAAATACATAAAGTTTTAGTTACTTAAAAACAATTGTGTATGTGATCGATAATGTTAATTTCACCACATTACTAGTCTCTTAAGTAGCTCTAATTTTTAGACTAATATCAGTAGCTTTATTATAATCTTGCAGATGTATGTATTTTAAATTCTACAGACTTACTAGTCTTAACTGTTCCTTTCCTAAATTATTGTTTCTCAGACCCTCTTAAGTTCATGCCCCACTATAGAGTTTTACTTTTTGTAGTACATTAGGCAGGATAATGGGTTGGATTTTTTTGTTTTTTAGTTGTTGTTAGTCTGTTTTCCAGCTATAACCCTATGTTTGAATTGAATATTCAGTAGGTTTTTCAAGCTTATTGAAATTAAGAATTTCCCTGGAAATTCTCATATGTAGTGCTCTATTTCTCAAGGGTAAGCCCTTGAGAATTGCTGCTCTAATTATTTTTAATTAGTGATTCATTGTGTTGTGATTTTATTCCTGAAAGTGACTAAAATGTTAACTGAAGATCATTTTGAATCAGGGAAATAAAGGAATGCAGCTATAACATGGCATACTTTAGCTCTTGAACTTGTGCATTTTGACAGTAAAACTGTGACTTTTATTTATTTATTTATTTATTTATTTATTTATTTATTTATTTATTATTTTATTTTTTTTAAAGATTTCATTTTTATTTATGTGACAGAGAGACAGCCAGCGAGAGAGGGAACACAGCAGGGGAGTGGGAGAGGAAGAAGCAGGCTCCTAGCCGAGGAGCCTGATGTGGGACTTGATCCCGGAACGCTGGGATCACGCCCTGAGCTGAAGGCAGATGCTTAACGACTGCGCTACCCAGGCGCCCCTAAAACTATGACTTTAAAAAGTAAACTCGTTGAGGAGCACCTGGGTGTCTCAGTCTGTTAAACATCCTACTCTTGATCTCAGCTCAGGTCTTGATATCGCAGGGTTGTGGGTTCAAGCCCTGTTTTGGGCTCCACACCAAGCCCAGTGTGGAACCTACTTTAAAAAAAAAAAAAAAAAAGGGTAAACTCTTGAAGTTGTGTAAGCTATTCTTACCCAGCAGTGGCTCAGTTGAAGTCTTTTTTGATTGAATTCACATTTTGTTGAAAATCCAAGAGCCGCAGTGGCTCTTTCTCTTCAATCTCATTTTGTTTTTGATACGAAACATTAGCCAATGTTCCTTCTACTCTGTTTACCAGTATTTTAATTGAATTACTCAATGTCTTTAATACCCAAGCCCATCTTCAGTGATTAAAGAATTAGCTTAAGATATTTGAGTGAGGGGCGCCTGGGTGGCTCAGTTGGTTAAGCATCTGCCTTTGGCTCTGGTCATGATCCCAGGGTCCTGGGATCGAGCCCTGCATCTGGCCCCCTGCTCAGTGGGGAGCCTGTTTCTCCATCTCCCTCTCCCTCTGCCATTCCCGTTTGTGGTCTCTTTTTCTCTGTCGAATGAATAAATAAATAAAATCATATAAAGGAAAAAAAAAAGGTAATTGAGTGAATGTATTATAGGCTCAGAAATGGTTTATCAAGAAGGAGTAATAATTGAGAATTGACATTGGAAAGTCTTAAAGTGAATACTTTGAAGTTCCTAATTTTTTATATGTGAGTATTCTAATTTTTTTTTAATCACATTATTTGTCCCTTTTCCAATTTTTTTTTGTGTTTATTCTGAAGAATATGTGTGGATTTTAAAAGCTATCTTCTGGCTTTGAAAATCACTAATTTATAGATGTTGGAATGGTGTATCATAAGATTTTTTCTCTAGGCTCAGAATTAAATTAAATGGAGAAAGTCATTTTTTTGAGCAGAGTAGTACTTAAGTTTTGGTTTGTCAGCCCTTTTCTTCTTTCCTTTTCTTTTTTTTTTTAACATTGTAATCCTTTAGTATCATTAAGATTAGTATCAATGGAGGAAGGCAGGGAAGCATAGAGAGAGCTTCCATTATGTGTAGTGTTATTTCAGAAGAACCTTATTGGTTGGCCTTTGAGTTTTTAATATATATGTCAAAGCATCATGTTCAGAAACTATTACCAAGTAAAATTTAAAACATCAAAAAAGAAAATATTGAGTCATGCAGCCAGAGCTCTTTGAGTATTGACTGGATTCTAATTGTCTATAAGAAAGTTCCTTTTGGGGTTTGGCTATAATGTGTCTTTCAGGATGCTGTGCTGCTTAGAGATAGATCATTGTTAACTTGATAAGAATTAAGGTGAAAACATGTAAAGTGGAAGGAGTACCAGTCTTGAGACGTGGATATTGTAGCTTTTGCTTTGCTGGTTATTAGCTTTTTAACCATGGGCAAATCATATTCATGTAACTTCTTGGCTACTGCTTTTGTTTTCCTTTCCTTTTTTTTCAACAAGTTGGATTGATAATCTCCAAGGTCCTTTCCAAATAAATAGCTTGAGATGTGTACATGAGAACCTTCTGATTTTTGTGGTTTATGATTTCTGATATTTTCTGTGTCCTGCCATTCCATGTTAACTAAAACACTCTTCCTGCTAGAAGTGTAATACAGTTCGTATAACTTGTTTGTTTGTGTGGGGACCTTTGGAATATTTTCCAATATTTCTAAAATAGTAAACCAGGGTTCATTTAGTATTGTCACCATTCTATAGAGAAAGGTAGAACAGCATGATAGTTTTCCTTGCATTTTTTTTTTTTTTAAGATTTTATTTATTTGACAGAGCGACAGCCAGTGAGAGAGGGAGCACAAGCAGGGGGAGTGGAAGAGGAAGAAGCAGGCTTCCCAGCGGAGCAGGGAATCAGCCCAATTTGGGGCTCGATCCCAGGACACTGGGATCATGCCCTGGGCTGAAGGCAGATGCTTAACGGCTGAGCCACCCAGGCGCCCCTTCCTTTCATTTTTTAAGTTCAAATTCAGAACCAAGGTTGACATTTTTGAAGACTGTTATAAACAGAAATCCTATTAGAAGTTTTTACTGTATATACTGTATATAGTGCAGAAATCAGATTTTGTTTATATAAAAGTGGTTTAGTTTTTTAACCTTATTATTACAGTTTCCAGTTTATTAAGTCTTAAGTTGCCCACCAAATACAGAATTCATTTTTTGCTTTAAGTCAGGGTATACTCATTTTGACTCTCCAAATAGAGTATTAAACATTTTAATCTACTGGTCAAACACCACAGATTCTTGTGGGTTTATTGTTTAAAAAATGAAAGCGATATAAACCTCATATCTAGAAATTCTTTTGTATTCTTTGTATTTTAAATGTAGAGCCTTTTCTGGTTGTTACTTAATGGATGAGATACTTATGAGAATTATAGAACAGGCATTTTGCAGTTATGTAGTGCCATTTAAAACTGTGGGAAGAGTCCTTACAGGTTTTATGTTTAAAGTGTATAAGTGAAGCGTAAATGTTAATACCTAAATTTGACAGTGTATTTTCGTTGAAAATTGATTTTTCAAAATGCGAATATCTGGCTTGAGTAAATACTTACAGTATTATATATGTTTATGTAGCTGCAGAATGGAATGAGCACTCATGCTTGGGTGAAACATCCTGGTTGTGCATTCATCAGTTTTGTGAGCTTCGGTTCTCTTTGCATCTTGGTTTCCTTTCCTTAGCTCTTGACTTTCTTAATGCCGCTATCCTCCCTTATCCCCAATATCCACTTAATTGAGTCTCTCAGATCTTGCCTCTGAAATAGCTTTTGAATCTATTCATTTTTTCTAACTCACACCCTGAGCCTCTTTTGCTTGAATTAAAGCAGTGGCATACTGCCCCTTCCCTTCCTCACAGTTCATTCTCTGCCCTACAGCCCGAATCACCTTTTAAGGAAAGTGCATTTGCTCATTCTTAAACGGTGTCTTCCCACTGCCCTTAAGATAAAGTACAAATGTTTCCCTGAACAGCTTGCTACATCTCTAATTTTCTAGCCCTCCTATATGCTTCAGTTCTTTGAAGATAATGAGTTCTGTCATGCATGGGTACTTCACACATGCTGCTTCCTTTTAGAAAACTCTCTCTCCGCCAGCCCCTTTTGCCTTGTTAATTCCTTCCTGTTTTTTAGGCTTCGATTTGGAAGTTAACTAACTCTAACCTCCCAGTCACCAGTGTAGGTTGGTTAGCACATCTGTTACCGCATGCAGCACTTTATTTATGTTGATTATATGGTAGTGCCCAAAACTTAGCTTCTCATTTTCCCCTCTCAAACCTGCTTTTCCCAGTTTTCTGTATTTTGTTAAATGGGAAATGCAGCCTCCCAGTTGCTCAGGCCAATAATCTCTTGGGCCTCCTAAACCAGTCCTTATGCTTTCCGACCTTCTAGCTCTTCAGTTTATTCTCCATGCCGCAATCATATCAAGTTGCTCCTCTACTCAGAACCTTCTCAGATGTTCTTAACAGTGGCCCACAGGCGCAGTGTGATTTGTTCCTTTCCCCATTGTTACCTTTCTTTGTTTCCTTTTCCTTTTCCTTTGCTCAGCTTCAACCATACTGACATCCTTGTAGTTCCTTGAGCATTTCGTGCACATTCCTCCTTCACAGTCTGTCTTTGCTTTTCCTTCTTACTGAATAGTCCCAATATCTTCTATCATTTAGGTAGTTTGAAAATAATATATAAAATGAGTGATTAAGGGTAATTATTAGAGAATAATAAACTGAATGAATTGAATGGAATAATCAAAAGGATCACAGTGACATCTGTGGTATTGAGGTTCTTACCCAGGATGGCAACAGATTGTTCAAATGCTCGGTTTCTCATGAATCTTTTTTCTCCTACCAGAGGACTAAATATCTAATCTTCCAGACTAAATCCAGTGCAGTTATTTAGAGTCTGTAGTTTTTTTCTATTTAACAGAAGGTGTACATATACTATAAAATACACAGCTGGTAACCTTAACTAGTCTACCAATTTTTTCGGTGTTCTTCAAATCATAGTTTATTTCAGAGAACGCTGTATTCATTACATTTTTAGAGAAACATTCGACTTTTTCCCTCCTTTTGGTCAAAAGCATGTGCAGGTGTGGTTCATGGACCACTGGTTCCAGAATCCTTGCGATGTTTAAAAATGCCACTCAGTCCTAATCAACAACCAACTGAATCAGAACCTCTGGGTGATGAAACCTAGATGTCTGCGTATTTAATATGCTCCCAAAAGTCATGTTGGTGCACATAAAGTTTAAAAACCATTGCTTTGTGCTACATGAATGATAAAATTAATAATGCACTAGAGGAACTAAGAACTCCATGGTGTGATTGTTTAGTGGCAGAAAGTTTGGGGTAGACTTTAATTTAAAACTTAACATTTAATTTAAATATATTTAAAACTTCGAAAAAATTTTAAGTTATAATTTTGATGCTAAGAGAACATGGGCTCTTTAAGAGTGCAGAAGAACCCTTGTGTCTTTTTTTTCTGGAGGCAAGTATGAAACATTTTGGGATTGATCCAGGATCTAGGAGGAGGAGTTGATACTCACATGCCTTCTAATTCTTAAGGACATTTTGTTACTTGGGGATTACACTAGAGAACCTTGGGAATACTCTGTGATTCAAACCATAGAAACATAACAGAGTATTGTAAAGAGTCTACAAACCCCTTCTTTCTAGGGAAATGCATCTTTTGTCTTAGTGCTTTGGTTGCATCAACAAAATTTTAGGTGTTTGTTATAGTAATTGTGAACTGTTTTACATTAGCGCTCAGTTTTTAGCCTGAATGTGAATGGGTTATTTTGGGTTGAGGACAGCTATTTTTTTCCTACCTTCTCACAGTTTTGTTAAGTGAAAACTTTGCTGCTTTTAAAATCCATTTGGTGTATAACAGTTCTAAGTTGGAGATTGTCGTAAACATTTGGGACTGGCACTTGGATACTTTGGTAATGTTTCTGAAAAGGCTGCTTAAAGTCAAAATTATTTAACTTGAAACAGTCTTTTTCTAGTAAAAATAGTTGGCTATACCCTGAGGTGTTTAGATATTATCTTTGAGTATCTGTATAATTGACTTACAAACTGTTAGGCATAATTTAATGCATTTTCAATGCCAGTATAAATCATATTGAGGCAGTATAACAACGGCATTATAAGACTGTATTTTAATGTCATACAGTATTATCATTAGCTATATAAGGTATCTTCAGATTTAGCAAGCTTAGTCTTGAGAGATAAAACTTTGCCTCTGTGAAATTATTTTTCGTTTTTTTTCCCTACCACTTTACTTTGTTCTCCAATGTTAGATGCAACAGTCTGCTTTTTTTCTTTTATTTATCCTATTCGAGGCTTGAATTCTCATGACCCAGAGATCAAGACCTAAGCTGAGATCAAGAGTCCGACGCTTAACTGACTGAGCCACCCAGGGACCCTAGCAGTCTATTTTTATAAAAATAAATTATAAAGTTTTATGTGAGCAGACCAACCTGTGTAAATTTAGGAATTTTTCTTCTCCTTGATCCTTATTATTGCACTCCATAGTGTCAAAGACTACAGTTATTTTAATGAAAGCAAGTTAAAAAAAAATACTGAATTTGCTTCAGAATCAGTAAAATCTGGTGCATTCAAGAAGTTCAGGGAATCCCAGGGTAGGACTGTCCTGGGGCTTAAAGACACATGAAAGAGTGGAGCAAAATTTTTATACACTGTAGGCTTATTAGTTGATGCAATTAGCAGGCACTTAGAAGTCAAAGGTTGACTAGAAACGAAGTAGAAGATATCAAGGACTTTCAGAATGAATCTGTAGTCCTGCATTGGTACAGATCAACCAACATGAATTTGTTATTATCACAAATGGAATATGTAAGGTACGAAAACAAGGAAAAGTGTGATATTTTCCATAAGATATTGTTGTAGGACATACAGCTAGATTGGGGATCTACCATGTGCCAGGACAAGATCGTTAAATCTGCTCTTAAGAAATTGACACTAACAGGAGAGAGATAATAAACTAATAATATATGAGTTAGAGAAAAGTGCTGTCTCATAGAAAAATAAAGCTGAATAAGAAGAAATAAAATAATCTAGGGAAGTAGGGGTTGTTACAAAGAAATTTTGGAAGTAAGGTTTGCTATAAAGAAATGAGGAAGGTAGGCATATGACTATGGGGTGAAGAAAGTTTGTTCCAGGCAGAAAACAGTAAATGGCAAGGGCTTCACGTGAGAACATGTTTGGTGTTTGAACAAGATAGCCATGGGTGTATTTAGGGTGAGGAAGTGATAGAAGGTGATGAGCTCAAGAGAGGTGGGGCAAGGGCCAGATCAAGCTAGGCCGTGTAGGCTTTTGAAAGGATTTGGGCTTTACTTTGAATAAGATGAAAAACCATTGGCAGATATTGGATGACTTAATCTATATGAATAAGAGAAGCAGTGAGGTCACTTAGAACACTATTGCATTAGTCGAAAGAGACAGTAGTGGCTTGAATTAGGATGATAAAAAAGAAGTGATGTAATTCTAGATGTATTTTGAAAGAATCAACAGATAAACCAGAAATGAAGAATGACTCCCAAGAGTTTTCACCCAGGCATTTGTAAGCTGGAATTGTCATTTATTGAGATGAAGAAGACTATACAACAGAAGGTTTGGGGTGCGGGTAGAGTTGGGAGTTTTGTGATTTGGGTTGTTGTACATTAGAGAATCCTGTTCAGATGTCAAAGAGAGATGCGGATTAGGCAGATGACTGGGTCTGGAATTTAAGGAGGAGATTGGGCTAGAGGCATTGACATATGGAGTCAGTTTAAAACCATGAGACTATAGATTTCACCCAAACTATAGAAAATGAATGAAGACTAGGGGTCTGCAGCCTTTCTTCTCTATAAAGGACCTAGATAAGTAAATATTTTCATCCTTGCAGCCATAAGGTCTCCTGCAAATACTCAGCTCAACCAGTGTAGTGTGGTGGAGCCATGGCATTTTGTAAAGGAATGGGTGTGGTCAGATTCAGCTAGCAAGACATTTGCACACCTCTGCTATCAAGAAATAACTGCAGATTTATCTGGTGGTACTACGTTTAGAAGTCAGGAACTTGAGGAGTGACTAACAAAGGAGATTGGGAAGGAGCAGCCAGTGGAGTAGAAGAGAACCTGAGAGTATCTCCTGGAAGCCAAGTGAAGAAAGTATTCCAGGATGTGTGTGATGACTTATGTCTAGGTCTGCCAGTAGGTTGGGTAATATGAGAACCCTTGAGGGTTTTGACTTTGACAGGCAGTTTCACTGGACTTGAGGAAATGAAGACCTGATTGGAGTGGGGAGAAGAGGTGAAGACATTGATAACACAGAGGCATTTTGCTATAAAAGGAATAGAGAACAAAAGTATGGCTGGAGTAGGATGTGGGTTAAAGGAAAAGGTTCTCCTTTTCTTTTTCCTTTTCTCACTTTTCCTTTCCTTTTCTGTTTTCTTTTCTTTTTCTTTCCTTTCCCCTTTCCCCTCCTTTCTGTTCCATCCTTTCCTTTCTGTTCTTTTTTTCCTTTTCATTTCCTTTTCCCTTGATGAGAGCTATATGCTGATGGAACTGCTCCAGTAGAGGAAGAAATTGTAAAGGGAGCAGTTGGTGGAGTACTGTTGAGATTTGGTATACAAAATAAAAGGTTGGCCTTAGAGTATTAACAGTTCAGTGATTATAGTGTATATACTGATTATTCTTTGTCATTTAATTATAGCTGGAGAGATCACTGTAACACCATTTTTTAAGTTAAAGGAAGATTTATTTGAAACTATAGTTGCTGAATTGGTGTCCTTAATGCTTTCAGACTGCAACCTTTGGTGCCATTGGTGTTCTGCAAATAACCTTGCAGGTCACTGTTGGGAGCAAGGGAAGAGAGACCAATTCTACTTTTATTCATTTTAGATAGCTGTTCTGGGTAAGATTTTGTTTTGGAAAGAGATTCTTTTTAAAAGGCTTTGAAAATCATTTGTCAGAATATATTCTGTTAATATGAAGTGATGTCAAACTTAAAAGAACACTAATGCAAGGTAGCCCTTCCGAACTATAGCCCTTCAGAACTGTATGCTCCCCACTTAATTGAAGAAATCATTATTACAAGTAAAGGAAGCCTCTTGTGTACTCCCCTTTCTCAATCATTACTATCCTTCGGACACCCACCCTCAGCCCTGCCCCTTTCCTAGAATTACCCTGATTTTTGGTGTTTGTCGTTCCCATGAATTTGACTTTCTTTTTGAGATTTTGTGTTTATCTAAAATGTACTTTTATAGATTTTCTTTTGACAAAAATTCAACCAGAAATGAAAAGTTTACTTTTAAATGGTATTTTTTAAAAACAATAGCTTAAAACAATTTACATTAGGGTGTGTGGATGTGTGTGCGTTTTAATGGGGTTTGACCCTAAGGGGTGAACAAGGATTGCAAAACTTTTAAGTTTTTTCATTAGGTGGGATGGTGAGTGAAATATTATGGCTTCCTCTTCTAGACTATTGTATCAGAATCTTTCTAGGGTGGGGATAGTTGGGGAAGGGTTAACATGAGGGGATAGGGGAACAGAGAACCAGGAACTGATTGTGATACACGATATGTTGCAGACATTTGAAATGAGTTGTTTCCTAATAGATAGTCCAAGTTTTTTCCCCAAGCTCCTTAAGGGCAGTGACATTAATTGAAAATCTGAGTCAAGTAGAGTGCACCATTTACAACATGCTTTTGTTCTGGAATGTGTTGTCCTTACACATAATAGATGCTGAATACTGTGATTTAATGAGAAAATAATGTTATGGGTAATAGTAGTTTCTGAATTTGAATATGGCTTTTAATACACTTTTAGGAGATGAGAAAGGTAACAAAAATTAATAAAATTGACAATATTTAGGCATTTTCTATTCCTTATTTGAAAGGGTCAAATTAATTGAATATTGGTTTTCCTCTACCATATGTCAATTATGTAAATAGTGTGATGCATTAATAGCTTTGTGGTACAATGAAGATAACATAAAATTAACATTAGGTCAAAGGACACTAACCCATGTTCGTCTTCCTCTTATTAACTTTGTAGCCTTGGGCTCATTATTTAAAAATTTTTCCTAAACTTAGAACTGTAAAATAGGGTTTAAAAAAAGGAAAACTTTATTTATTTATTTTAGAGAGGCGCATCTGTGTGTGTGTGTGTGTGTGTGTGTGTGTGCGCGCGCGCGCGCGCGTGCGTGCGTGTGCATGCGCGCGCGCCTGAGAGGGAACTGGGAGGGAATCTCAAGCAGACTGGAGCCCTTAGCCCAGGGCTCAGTCTCCCCACCCTGAGATCATGATGTGAGCTGAAACTGAGTCAGATGTTTAACTGGCTGAGCCATCCAGACGCTCCTAAAATACGTATTTTTACTACTACCCCCTAGATTTGCTTGAGGATTAAATGGAATAATTACCTGAAATCTGTAACCATCCCTAACATGTTCAAGGTAATCAAAATATTTTATTTAGTTGTTTCTGTTTTATGATACTTTGTTTTGAGTAAAAATCTGTTTGATTTATACACAAAGAACCGTATTATTCTTTCAGCGTTACTCTTTTCAAGTAATCTCTTCTTCTCTGTACCTGTGATGTTTAGTATACCTAATATTTCTGTCTTTATTTTGTCCTAGAGCCAAGCTTAGTGATTGTGTTCTAGAAGGTAGAACACATGAGATTTTGGATTTAAAAATAACACAGAAAGGGGACTGTTAAATGTGGCACTGTTTTTTACTGAAAATATTTCTTGGATTTTAACTCTAAAATACTATATTTTATAGCACTAATCAGTTAGATTTGCCAGTTTATACAGTGAGCTTGACCTGAACTGTCTTAAGTCTTTATGAATACTTCGAACTTCTAAAAATTTATGGCAATTTAATGATAGTAGCACAAGAGATTACTCTGTTTTTAAGGAGAATTCAAATACAGTAAAACATTAGTTGAACAAAGCCTTTCTGTGAAATGGCATCAAATCTAGAAGTGTAAAAAAAAAGGAAAAAAGAAAAATCAAGGAGCAAGAACAATGGGAAAGGATAGTGTGGAGCTCATTGGTGTGATTGGCTGATATTGGTGTTGTCTCTACAAGGCAAAATGACTTATATGAAGGTGAAGGAATGAGAGAGAATGTGGAGGTTGGACGAGTGAGCAGGGTGATTAAACGTAAAACATACTTCGTGGAGATGAGGAACTTTAGTAGGGATAGTGAGGAGCAATGATGAAAGTGCGCTTCTAGCAAAAATGCTGTAGAGAGGTTCTGTGTACCTTTTATCCAGTTCGCCTGCATGTAAATAACATGTTGGCATAACTATAGTATACTATCAAAACCAGACATTTGACATAGTTACAGTTGTAGGGGTGGAAAAATTTTTGTTTCCTTTCTAAGGTTCTTTGACATAAAACCAATTAATAGGAGAAAAACAAGTGCCCTAAACATGAGACTCAAGGGTGAGTCAGGCAGTTGAGGTAAATGTGACAACATCCTGAGCTAGGAAATGGGATGGGGCCTGGGGCTTTATAGGGGAGGAAGGCAACTCAAAGCATGGTAAGAAGAGCAGATGCTTGTAATTCGAAGTTTGCCCTGCCATCCTAATAGGTCTCTTAGTTTAAAAACTTACCTCAGGTAGTTTTTTTCTGGTTCAAACTCCCTTTCTAAATTCTTTCAGGTAGGTATGGGAGAGGGAGAAGTTTTTCCTGAGTCTGTTCTGTCTTGATTGCCTTCAGCTCAAAGTGATCCACATGCCAAAGTGGTATATTTTGGGGTGACATCCCGTTCTCCACAATCCACTGGCCCTATTTAGATTTTTACCAATTTTACATGCAACGTGTATGTGTTAGTGTTTCTTGGAATTTTATCACATGAATAGATGGACTTCTGCCACAGTCCAGATACAGAGCAGCAGCTCATCACAGTAATTTCTTGTGCTCTCTTCACAGCCACAGCCATCTCTCTCCTTCCACTCTTCCCTGACCTCTAGCAAGCTAGCTGCTCTCAGTCATTACAGTTTTGTCATTTCAAGAATGTTATGTAAATGGAAGCACACTGTGTAACCTTTTGAGATTGAGTTTTTTCACTCTGCATAATTCCCTAGAGAACCAAGGGGGTGTGTATCGATGAATTTCTGTTGTATTGCTGAGTAGTATTCTGTGGTATGATATACCTCAGTTTGTTTAACCATTCACCTGTTGAAGGACATTTGGGTGGTTTACATTTTTGGGCTCATAGCCAACATAGCCGTGCATTTATGTACAAATTTTTGTGTGAAATAGCTTTTCTTTGTTAGCTGCTTAACTTTTTAATGACAGTTAACGGGGAAATCTTCAGTTGCTGTAATCAGTCATCAGACTATATTATTACAAATTATTCCTGTTCCCAGAATTTAATCCTCATCGATGGTCCTCTCTCTAATCACATTCTTCTTTAAGTCATTATACAAATATCTGAATTTTTTTAAGGAAAGGCTTAATTACTGGATGCCAATTTATTGTTTCAATATTTGTATCTAATGTAGAGTGATGGTAAATGTATCCAATTTGCTTTCTATTTTGTTCAGAAAATAGTATAAGCAACTCTTTTGCATAACCTGTATTTTCATATTTGGTCACTATCCTCATTGGAACAAATACACTGTTCGTTTAACCTGTCAAACTCTTGAGCTGTTATATTTTCACAGAAGTATATCTTGCTGCAACTGTATTTTTAAGATATATAAAATTGTATTCAAAAAACAGTGACAATCTAGAATCTGACATTTATTGCAGAGTCCCAATACCTACTAAATAAACTGCAATTGTCAAAAAACTTGAAGTAGGATAAAATACAGTCAACAGAAAATTAATGGATGTTATTTAATCTGCCTTTGAAGATTTAGGAGACTTGAAGAGGTTGTAATATATGTTGTAGCTCTGGCAGGTATCTGTCAATCACCTGGAAAGTTCAAGCAAACAAACCAGCCTGAAAATTTTCCTTATTAAAGTGGTAGTATGGGACCAGGAATCTTAACAGTTTAAAAAGCACTTCAGTTTCTGTTGATATACATAGTTAAATTTGGGAAACTAAAACTCTAGTAGGGAAGAATGACTTCTGTTTGATTGTTAGTGTCTTGTACGATCTTGGGCATTTGCTGTTCAGTATCAGTCAAATGAATACTCTGTGTGTTGGGGAGGGGGCGGGTAAGTCACTCTTCCTGAGTAATGGTAACTCCCTGTTAGTGCTTTTATGAAATCAAATTACAATAAAGAAAAATTTCAAGAGTATATTTTGAGGAAATTAATATTTGCTGTATAACATCAGTCATTTGGCATAGAAGTTCTCAAACAGTAATCAGAATGGCTGTTGAGTCCAGATATTAAGCAGGTGAGGTCAGGTGCATTTAGTGCATACTGCTGTCTTAGAAGTATAGCCTCTCTCCACTTGCAGGTTTGATTTTCCTATGATTGTCTTTGTTATTCTGTGTTAATCTACTAACCCCACCCCCAAGTTATGAGTGCTTTGATTTCTGAATTCTTAAATATTTGATAATGTCCTCCTATTGTTGTGTTATGTGTAAATGGTATCCTGGGTGGAAAAATAATTTTCTGGGTCACATCCATTTTTTTCTCTTAGCATAAGACATTACTACTTTGTATTGTAGAATTTAGGGTTTCGATGGAGAAGTCTGAGGTCAGCCCTTTTTTGTTTGATTTATAAGTGACATACTTCTGCTACCTGGATGTTTTAAGAAATTTTTATGTTTAAAATGCAGCAGCTTCACCAGATTACGAAGATATGTTTCAGTTTTTATCAGTTCTTTGTTTTTCCTGGCACGTGGTAACCCCCTTCAATCTCCATGTTGAGACCTTCCTATATTTCAGGAAAGCTTTTTTAAAAATACTCTTGCATGTCCTGCTTTCTATTCTCTTCTTCAGTACCTCCAATTTTACATATATGTTGACTTCATTTTTCATTCGTGGCATTTTTATCTCTTAAGTGCTTATCATCTCTGTCCTTAATCTTAAATGTTTTGTGATATTTTTCAGGTTGGTGTTCCTCCTTATGGTTGACATTGCTTTTAGCACTGTGGATTCTTTTATTACTTCAAATGTAATGTGTTTCTTTGATGATTTCATCTTTAAGTTCTTGCTCTTATTTCTTCCAGTTCCCCCACCCCTTCATTTGTTTTGTTTTGTTTCATAGAATTCCTGTTCTCTGTACTCTGAGATAGAACAGAATTTGTCTGAAGTTATCGGTTTCCCGATATTTATTTCAAAGCATTTTCTTCACCATATTAATGTTAATATACCATCACTTTGGTCTCTGCGCAGGCTGTGTAGGGTGGTTTCTGTGTATGTACTTGTGTTGAGTGAATTTGAATATACACATGTGTATGTATATGTGTAAAGTGATTCAGTTCTCTTTGATTCTGTTTCTTATACTCATGGACACTATATTAATTGTGTCCTTAGAAGTTGGTTGCTTATAATCTGCCTAGAGATCAGGGAAAGAGGTTTGCGAGGTGTCTGTTGGCAGGAGAGTGATAATGTGAGGAAGAGCAGTTCATTCTGTTTTTTTTCTGAATTCACACTACGTGATTAACTCTTTTCTCAGTGCTCACTCTTGGGGTCCAGGCAGAGGTTTAGAATGGCAGGCCCCTCCCCTGTTTCAGGTAGTTAATTGGGCCAAAAAGTCAATTTAATGGGCCAAATGACCTTTCTCTCCCAGTTCTTCTGCCTGGCATAGTTTTAAAAATATGTATCCTAACAGACTTTAGAGGAATTGAGTGTTGTTCTTTAGTAATTTTTCTGTACTGAGTATGAATTTTAATTTTCTCTTGAAACCATTTGTCAGTACGAGTTTGTTGGGCTGTAACTATTCCATTGTTGGATTTGATTAAAATTTTCCCCCCTAATTTTGATAGGTTTTATAGAGGGCAAATACAGAAACATACTCATATTGTCATCTTTCTGGAAGTCTACTTTTAATGTAATTTTCATTAGAAAATTGTGCTGTGTGAATCATTTAATTGTCGAAGTATACTTATCATTTGAATCATTGAATTACTGGCTTTTAAAAGTAGTTTGGAAGTGGTCTCTTAAGATGACTCCTTCATGGTTCTTTTCAGTGTTAGATATTGCTGACTCAGTCCATTTTTGTATGGGTTGGGAATTACGACACCTAGATAAATGGTAACTATAGAGAACATAAATGTTTCTCTGTTTACATATTGTGGTATATGCATGTGGTGTGGAGTATAATGTTGCCATTAGAAATGATAATGTAGTAGAACCACTTTTACTGATGAGTGAAAATGTTCCTGGATATTAAGTAGGAAAATCTACACATTAAAGTACTATTATTCTATTTGGGATTTTAAAGGTACCTGCAGAAAAAAGCCTAAGAGGATAGAGTTATTTCTCCTGATGTTTTTCTAGATTCTGAGTGTAATATGTTGGAAAGTCAGATAAGTTATTGCAATTTCCAGTGGCAATTTCCAAAGAAGTGGTATTAAAAGAAAGACCTGATTGGGGATGTTCGTGGTATTAAAAGGTATTACTTGGTGATAAATGATCACTTATGTAAAGATCATCCCTTTTTGAAGTTCATCTTTTTTGTATTAAGGAGACATCTACTTGTTCATACAGTTAGTTGGTAATTAGTTGTTAAAAGTCTGTTTAAATTTTAGCAAATGCTTTCTCAATAACTGTTTTTAAAAATGAGCATTCAAGGGGTGCCTGGGAAGCTTAGTTGGTTAGTCTTCCAACTCTTAGATTTTGGCTCCGGTCAAGATCTCAGGGTTGAGAGTGGGAGCCCCACGTTGGGCTCTCCCCTTCCCCCCCCCCATGTCATGCGCATGCTCTCTCCTCCTCTCCCTCTCTCTTTTTTTAAAGATTTTATTTGAGAGAGAGCGAGAGAGCTAGCGCGCACAAGCAGGGGGAGGGGCAGAGGGAGAGGGAAGAGCAGAGAGCCCGACATGGGACTCTATCCCAGGACCCTGGGATCGTGACCTGAGCCAAAGGCAGATGCTTAGACGAATGAGCCACTCAGGCGCCCCCTATCTAAAATAAATCTTTTTAAAAAATTAGCATTCAAGATTTATATTCATGTAAGTCTTTCCGTATTCAGCTTTTGTGCGTGCCTGTCCTGAGGTGTATATAGTTGTGAATTCTCTTGATTCTGTATTGCCCTGTGGTTCTTGTTATCTTTGTCAGAATTTTGTAGTTGTTTCTTTTAAGATTGAGTCTGTTTCTGGACCAGATACGTTACAGTAATTACTTTTTCCTTGAATGTTTGAAACAGTTCTTAAATAAACCTATATAATCAAAGTCTGGCTAGGGCTGTGTTTGGACAAGGAAGGTGGTGAGAAATGAAGAGATGGGATTGAAGGGAGAATGAAGAGATATGCAGTATTTGTCCAAAGAATGTTGCCATAAAATTGTCGCTATGTCAGTTAAACATTATCAGCGAATGTGATCTGTCGAGTTTCTCCTCTCCTAATTATTGAGCTTCTGGTTTTAATTTTTACAGTACCTCATAGTAGGCATCTGCTTACTTGCATATATTTGCATCTGCTGCTTGATGTGTATACAATTAAATTAGGTAATGTGGCAATGTTTACTTTTCCATTTAATAGACAACCATTTCACAGTTGGAGAACACCTAGATACAGATTGTCCTATGTAAGATTACCAGTAGCTGTAACCAAAACTGCAGCCCTGTCTCAACACAAAAGCAGGTTGACTAAGCAGCAGAGACAGATGGGAGTTTTTGGATAAATTCTGTTGTGTGACACAAGAGCAATGTTTAAAATATTAAAAATTTAAGAAGTATTAAAATATTGAAAAATAAGGGGAAAACCCTTATTTATTTGAAAAACTCTGCTGTAATATGCTGCCTTTTCTTTGTAATACCTCATGATTTTGGGAAAAGCACGTTTCCAATTTATATGATGGGTACAGGTAGAAGAGAGGAGAGTAGAGTAATTTTTTTACTAATATGTATTAATTACATAGTCAGTGGGGTTAACAGGTATTGTCTTCTTAACACTTTTTTGCTGTGTCATATTAGTTACATTTAACAGGAGAAGTTTATATACCTGCATGTAACACAGGATTTGTTCCTACTACCCAGCTATTTGACAACTAGTTTGTAGAGATGATATCATTCCTTTTTAAATGATGCTGTATGGAGGCTAGACGTTCCAAGACTGGAACTGTGTTGATCCTCAGTCCACTGTTGCAGTAACTGTTACTGTTGCAGTAACAGTGGCTCCTGTTTTAAGTATTGGGCTTCCATTCATGCATTTGTTTTATTTTAGTCTGACAGACCCAAGCACTATTGTAATTACAGGGATTATAGCAATGACATGACAGGCAAAGTCCCTGTGTAAAGGGAGTTTTTCTCTCCTAGTAGAAGAGATTGACAATATGGAATAGACAAACACGATAATTTTATATTGTGATTTGTGCCATGAAGGAAACAGTGATTTGAAATGGTAATGACACGTGGTAGGAGGTGGTCAGGGAAAAGCTGTTTTAGGGGGTAACTTGTGAATTGACATCTGAAGAATGAGCAGCCAAGCCATGTAAGGAAAGAATTCTGTGGCTTATAGTTGGGGGAAAATATTAGACAGCCATGTCCTTGAAAGAATTTTCTTTAGTCTTTGTGTCATCCTTAAAGTTGTATACTTTTTCCCCCTTAAAGATATACACTTTAAAGTCTCCCTTTTTCATGATGCACACAGTTCTGTTCAAAAGCATCGAAAAAAACCAAAATACTCAGAAAGGAAATAAACAGTTTTTACTCGTTTATTTAGAGAGCTCTTTGTCCAAAAGATAAAATGTTTTTTTCCTTAGCTTGGCTTCCAAGGCCCTTTAGTAGTCTTTGGCTTAGTTTAGCTTTATACCCCTTTTATCTCATCTGTATGAGCTTTGTGTTCTTGTCAGACTAATTTTACTCCTTGCCCTTTGAACCTGTGTCGCCCTGTGCCTTCCTCTTCGTATGCCATTTCTCATATAGTTTTTCTTTTTTTTTTTAATTTTTATTTTTTTAATTTTTTTAAAGATTTTATTTATTTGACAGAGAGACAGCCAGCGAGAGAGGGAACACAAGCAGGGGGAATGGGAGAGGAAGAAGCAGGCTCCCAGTGAGCAGGGAGCCCAATGTGGGGCTCGATCCCAGGACCCTGAGATCACGCCCTGAGCCGAAGGCAGATGCTTAATGACTGAGCCACCCAGGCGCCCCACTCATATAGTTTTTCTTGATTGAAGTTAATTCTTAACTTCATTGTACCCAGTTTTAAATGTCTTTTTGTCAGATGATCTTTGTAATTTCCTTTATTATCTTAATATAACTGAGAATTGTGAGTGAAACCTATGAGAGCATAGCACATACTTGAAGATTCCTTTGTATTTTTCACCCATTTTTAGTTTGAGGGGTATCATGAGGCTTCCAAAGTTGAAATTGGTTACTTCTTGCTCAGTTGATTATAGTCACAAGGTAAAATTGGAGAGACATATAGGCATGACAGGACCTGCCTCTCTTTCTCCTTGTTTGCTGTACTCTCTAAAGGCATCAGCTTGGGAAAGGGTAACACTCGGTTTGCAGCTACATTGTTGCCTACCCTGCCTTTTCCGAATCCTACGATAATTTCATACATTCTCTTAAAACTTTTTTTTTTCATGTTAACTTTTTCTTTCAAAGGAGTGCTTTCCTTACTTTGACTAGCCCCATAGTTAATACAAAAACAAGGAAACAGAATAATGTGAGATGTAATCTAATTACACTGCATAAAAATAGCTGTTAAGGAGAGATTGTGTGATATGATAGGGGGCATGTTTTAGATTGGAGGATCAGGAAGGGCGTTTCTAAGAATGTGGCGTTTAAGCTGAGACCAAAGGATGACCAAGAAATAGGCAAAGGAAGAATGGAAGATAGAGGTGAAGAGGTAAGCATGTGTGAAGGATCTAGTATGGGAAAGAACTGGGCATGTGTTCAAAGAACTGAAAGTGACCAGGACAGCTAAGGTATAGTGAGCAAGGTGTGGTGAGTGCTGCAGAATGAGGCTGGGAGGGTAAGTAGGACCATGAAATTGAATGGCTTCCCTCTGTACCCATTAAAATTCAAGACACATGTCGTGCTTAGGGATGCAGGCTTGAAAGATTACTTGGCTCTGTAGAGTCTGTTTTGAAAGAAAGGTAAGAATGAAAGTGGGAGAGCATTGAGAATATTATGGTGAACCCAGTGAATTTCTACTGGAGTCAGTAAGAATGAAGAGATCCTTACTCCAAGATTAATTCTACCCTGTAATGCCACCTATTTGTTCTGCGTGGTACTGAATCAAATGCTTGAGATCACTGAAGAGTCAAGAGTCCTGCGATGATAATTTTTCTAAACAAATGGAAGTAATTCTACACTATTCAACCAGTATCTTATTTGACAAGTGAAGATAACCATAGAAGTTAGGTGACCTCCTCACTTTTATTTAGTAAGGCAGAGGCAAAATCTGGACTGAAGCCCAGATTACCTGATTGAGTGGTTCTTGTTTCAAACACCTATTTTTTTTTTTAAGATTTTATTTTATTTATTTGACAGAAACAGCCAGCGAGAGAGGGAACACCAGCAGGGGGAGTGGGAGAGGAAGAAGCAGGCTCCTAGTGGAGGAGCCTGATGTGGGGCTCGATCCCAGAGCGCTGGGATCACGCCCTGAGCCAAAGGCAGACGCTTAACGACTACGCCACCCAGGCACCCCTCAAACATCTATTTTTAAAAATAGAGGTTTAATTCACATACCACACAAATTACCACCACAACCCCCAATGAAAGCCCCATACCTGTTAGTAGTTACTCCCCATTTCTTCTCCCTGCCTGATTCCCAACCATTGATCTGCTTTCTATCTTATAGAGTTTTCTATTTTGGATATTTCATATAAATGGATTATACATTCTTTGTGACTGGCCTCTTTGACTTAATATAGTGTTTTTGTGGTTCACATATGTTATATCCTGTATCAATACTTAATTCTCTTTTTTTTCCCCCCAGGTTAAAGTTTCTTTACTTCAGTGTAATTCTTAGATCCTTTAAAATACATGTAAAATTTTCTATAAGAGAATATCATACACAACTTTTTCCAGATTTACATGACCATGTGACATTTTTTTGTTCAAGCATCTCACAGGATTAGAGTTTGAGAAATGATATATCAGGGATCTCTGTCTAAGCTATACAAGTCAAAGTCACATGTAAGGTATGGTAGATAATTTTTTTTGGTAACAGTTTTGTTGATGTGTAATTCACCTTTCATACAGTTTACCAGTTTTTGAAGTGTGCAGTTCAGTGGTTTTTAATGTATTCCCAGTTGTGCAGTCATCACCACAATCAATTTTAGAACAATTTCATCACCCAAAAAGAAACCCTGTAGCTTTCACTTTGCCCCCAGACTTCAGCAACCTCCTTTCTGTCTGTAGATTTACCTATTGTGGATGTTTCATATAAGAGAAATCCTATTAATACATAGTCTTTTGTGACTGGTTTATAGGACTTAGCATAACATTTTCAAAGTTCATCCATGTTATATCTTGTGGCAGTATTTGTTCATCCTTATTTTTGAATAATTCATATTTATTTGTTAATTGGTTAGACGTTTGGTTTGTTTCCATCTTTTGGCTGTTAAGAATAATGTAGTATGAACATGTGTGGACACATGTTTTCATTGCTCTTGGATATATACCTAGAATTACTGGGTCATATGATAAATCTGTGTTTAACCTTTTACGGAAATGCCATACTGTTTCCCAAAGCAGCAGCTAAGTATTTTATATTCACAACGGCAGTTTGTGTGAGGATTTCAATTTCTTTGCATCCTCAACTCTTGTTATAGTCAGTCTTTTTGACTGTAGCTATCCTAATGGATGTGAGTGGTATCTCATTGCAGGTTTGATTTGCATTTCCCTGATAACTAATGTTGATGAGCATCTTTTCATGTGCTTTTTGGTCATTTAATATGTCGTCTTTGAAGAGGTGTTTGTTATCTTTCAGGCATTTTAAAAGTGTATTACTTATCTTTTATTGAGTTGTAAGAGTTCCTACAAGTAGAACTAGATAAAATTCCTTTGCATAGGATTTGCAAATATGTTTTCCTCTTCTGTGGATTGACTTTTCACTTTGATGATATCCTTTGAAGCACAAAAGCTTTAAATTTTGACAAAGTCTAATTTATTTTTTTTTTTCACTTGAAATTTGGTGATGGAAAAAACCTATGTTTTCTTATAAGAGTTTTACAGTTTCAGCTCTTACATTTAGGTCTGTGATTCATTTTGTATTAATTTTTGTGGGTAGTATGAGGAAGGGTCCAACTTAACTTTATTCTTTTGCATGTGCACTGTCCCTTGAAGTATTTTGCAAAATTCCATTTCTAGTCTTTAGATAAACATAAATGTATGTTATCTACACATGTAAGAGTAGGAAAGATGTGGGTAGTTGCAAAGGAAATATGTAATACATACTTTGCACAAAGTAGTTTGTATCACTGTGCAAAAAGATATGTAGTGTATTCATTTGGGGTTAATGTAAAGGATAGCAGTATTGTTTTTATTAATTTTTTAAAGATTTATTTATTTGAGAAAGAGAGGGTGTGCTTATGTGAGTTGGGGGGCAGAGGGAGAGAATCTCAAGTACACACCTTGCTGAGCACTGAGCCAGACAGGGCCGCTTGAGGTATGACCTGAGTTGAAATCACAGTCAGATGCTTATCTGACTGAGCCTTCCAGGCGCCCCAGTAGTACTGTTTTTAAAACAAGTTTTATTAATGAAATTTAGTGAAAGCTGCGTCTTTCATTTATCTGTGCTAGTTTAATAGTTTTTGGTCCTTACTGTGTTAACAGAGGGATCTCCTTGTTAGTATTTGTTCATGGTAGATAGAAGTGCAGACAAATTGCATAGCATTATTGTTGATGATGAAATTTTTGCAAGTGGTGAATATCTTGGTAAAAGTTTGAAACAAAGCTAAATACTCTGCAGTACAATTTGCACAGCAGTTACATTCCTAGAAAATGTAACATATTGTGTTAAGCAGAATTAGGTTCTGGGCTCAGCTAATTAGGAGCTGACTTTTTAGATGGGACAGGTCTTTGAGAAATGTCCTCTGCATAGTGGGCATCCTTGGCCTCCTTCCATTAATTGCCAGTGGATACCTTCGTCTAGAGTAGTGCTGTCCAGTGAGTCATGTATGCAATTTTAAATTTTCTGCTAGCCAACATCTGGAGTTAATTTTTAATTTTAATAATAAATACCATTCAATGTATCAAAAATAGTTCATCATGTAATCAGTATAAAAATATTAATGTGCTATTTTACGTTCTTTTTGTATTGTCTTTGAATCCAGTGTGTTTTACACATGCAGCAAATTTCGATTTAGAGTAGCCACATTGCAAGTGCTCAGTAGCTGTATGTGGCCTAGTGGGCTGTCACTTGGATAACACCGATCTAAAGGGAGTACTCAACTACAGGGCACTGTCAAATCCAAACCTGTTGTTGCATTATCTGAATCATTTCTACCCTCACCAGGAGACATAGTCTTGTTAGCTACATTGTGCTTTTCTACCACCATTTAGCTCATATACAATTAATAAATTGGAGCATGACATTAATAAACTGAAGCTGTAATGGTTCATATGTGAAATTTTTTTTTCTAGGCAAGGAGAATCAGAATAGCAGGAGTAGGGTTATAACCTTCAAATAGGAAGGAAAAAGCACTCATCCAGCTGCTGCACAGGCAAGACCCCTAAAGAAAATTCAAGTCTGCTCCCCCAGCCTTGCTTGCATGGCTCTCTGGTCTGTGGCAAGTTGCACTTTCTTCTCTGTCCATTTTAACTGTAGCCTCAGTGCTCACAACTTCACTTCTATGTTCTCAGCCCCAGCAAGCCTCATTTCTACCCTAATGTGTTTTTGGGGTGTTTTTTTTTTGTTTTTTTTTTTTTTTTGTATTTTTAATATACCCTGAAACAATCTATAACCATGCTGAGCTGCTTGCCTGTGCTGTTCAAGTTTTTGTTAGTGCTTTGGTTATAATAAAGTTGCATAATTTTGAGTGATGTGCTCTATTTTTCCTGTAAAACTAATTTTTAGTGCGATTTTGCAGAATTTAAGGTTTGTCAGGAAAACATTTATCCTGTTATGGTAAAAATACTCATTATAGATGTGGCTTTCTTTGTAAAATCTCCTTATTTTTTAACTATTTGTGGTCTCTTGTTTTGGACTGATGAGAGGAAGACCAAAGACAGTGGAAGGCAATACAGCATCTAAAGTGTGGCCTAGATACTCACCACATCAAAACCATGTTCTTAAAAATTTACATCCTGGGGGTCCCATCCCATATCCTCTGAATCAAAATCTCTGTGAGATTCAACCTTGAAATGTACATTTTAAAAATATACTGAAGTTTGAGATCCACTGCTGAACTTTATTCAGTCATACCTACTGTCAGCTTTTATTAGTTTGAATAGCAGTTTAGGGTGGTAGATGTTCTTGAAATCTTTCATTTAGTATCCTAGGTATGCCTTACCCATTCTTTCCAGTTAATTGTAGCTGGCAGCATTAAGACTTAATTTCTAAGTCCGAGGACCTGGTTCTAGTGAATTCTAGTGGTTGTCATGTTCTGAATAAGGACACAAATGCCATAATATTTACCCCTGAATAGAAAGAAAACTTACTGTTTCATTTTTTGAAAAGCTGGCTGCGTTTCCCGGCCTTGTTGGCTCATATAGAAGTGTATATTCTGTTTTCCCTCTAATATCCAAGATCCCTTTTCTAAGTGGAAATGCAATGTAATTGCTTAATTTCTAGCTGAGTCGGGTGCATTTTGCTACATTTTTTGACCCATTTCCCAGAGTACTCTCCTAGGGCTCCATCTTTCTCAGTTCGAAGGTTCTAGCCTTTTCACCCTTAAGCTCTAGCTTCTGAAATTACAGAGGATGCCAAGTAGGGATTATTCTGCCCTTTAAATAATGAAGATTCTGTCAGGGAGGTCCGTATCATGCATTGTGTTACATTAATTGCTTATCTTAGATTAATGTCTAATCTAGGAATCAGCAAAGTTTTTCTTAAAAGGCTGGATAATATTATATTTTAGTCTCATGGGTCCCACAGTCACTGTCATAATTAAAAAAGTAGCCATAGGTAATACTTAAATGATTGGCTGTCGCTGTGTTTTGATAAAACTTGATTAATGACTTCATTAAAGAAAACATGCATCTAGCAGATCGTAATTTGCTGATCCTTGGATTCTAGTCTGACATTAGCATCCAGTCAAGTTAAAACATCTCCGTTTTATATCTGCCTTTGGTTAAGCACTGGATGAGAGAACTTCGCCCAAGCATAAACATATAATCCCTTTATTCCACTCCCCCCACAAGCCCAAGTAATTCTCAGTAGTATCCTTTTCTTAGAAATCTTGAAAACTTGCTTCATTAGTCCTAACTTTAATTTCTTAGGTATCATTTAAAGTCAGTTGTCTCCCACTTAATCTATAAATACTACTTTCTTCAGAGAGATTTTTAAGTAGTGAGCCCCTTTTTAGGTAGTATGCAGAGAGCATAAAGGGCACCAGACCATAGAAACAGCTTTTGCTCCCATTACTTTCCTGGGCCAGAGAGCATCCATGAGACTGTCTCTTACCAGCATATATATTATCTTCCTTTTTGCACTTGAATAATCACTGATTTATTATTGAAATTCTGAGTTCAGGTTTTATGCATGGCTCTACTCTTCTTTGGATATATTGGCATCCACAGATCACTTCCTTCTCTCAGTCTTAGACTCTGTGTGTCATAAGTATTAATAAAAACAAAAAGCTTGTGTTCTTATCCTGAAACATAAAGACTCCTTGTAGGGCAGGAAATAAAAATTATGTGAATTTTTTAGATAAAAAGATTTCAAAGAAATTTTGTGTTGTAGTGCTTTGTATATTAGGTATAAAAAATGTAGCTCTGGAAAATCATAACCACCGTCATCGTTACTCTGATGCTGGGTAGGGTGTGTATAATCACTTTGCTCTTCTACTTGTATGTTAACTTCAGTTTGGAAAAAAACTGCATGCGGGAATTAAAAGGCTCAAATGAGATACCTCCCAAAAATACCTTGGAAAATAATATAAATTGTAGCTTTTATTAAGGAGAGTTAACTGTAACTTGGTATGATCATGTTTTTTAGGGGCAAATCTGCCCTGTGTTCAGTTCTTAAGCACATCCTTCTGGCTGGAATCTAAAGATTTATTGCCTACCATACCATACCATACTCTCTATAAAGCCTCTTTTACTTAGTTTTGGATCCTATTTAAGAACATTAGTTTATTCTAAGATACATAAGTTTGAGATCTTAATCTTGCCTCTCACTTCTTTTTTAAGTTTCAGTTGTTGGTTTTGCTAAGTGGTCTTGATAAATCTATTTCACAGGATGTAGACTCTAATCCCTAGTCAAGAAGCTCTTGTCTCTGAAAATGTCTTCCCTCTCAACAGCTGATTGGGTTTTCTCTTGTCTCTAAAGTCTTAGGCTAGGGTGCCTCGATGCTTGGGTTTTTTCAGTATGTAATGCCCTCTGAAAAAACATATACTAGGCCTAAAAACTATCTGATACCATCTGTCAGACTGGTGGAATATTCACTGTCTCTTCAGAGGTAAGAGTTTATAAAAATTGAGTGCTTATCACTTTTTGAATTTTCATTGATACTAAGAATAACACTTGGAGTAGATTCCTGGATCTTAACCTCATGAGAGATCGGTAGACCTCATTCCTAATATACCTTATGTTTATAGAGTACTTCACTTCTAAAAGACACTTTTAACAAATCATTAATGTGGCACTTTTATTTCATAGTCTTAAGTGTAGCTCATCTTGCTTAAGAATATATGCAAATAAATGTCAGGGCATCTAACCCAGGCTTCTTAAAGGATCATTCTAGGATTCATTTCAGTCTACAAAATTGGCCTTTTCTTTATTATTGCCAACATATTTATGGAAATTTCAGTGGGAATCTCAACTCTACTAGGGATGGATAAATATGACATTCTTTGTATATGTTATTCAGTTTCTTATCTGTATTGTCCTGTAAATCTGATTTTTTTTTTAAATTATAAGTTACATCTGAAAAGTACAAATTTTGGCATAGGTTTAAGATTTTCTTAAAAGCTTGTGAGTATTAATTTTTCTTTGTAAATGAGTGTGTTGGGGTTTGGTGATTCTCTAAGAGGGTCACAGGACCCAGTGTATAGTCATTATCATGGCTATGACTTATTTCTGTGAAAAGATACAAAGCAGAGTCAGCTAAGGGAAAAGGTATGCAGAGCAAAGCCTGGAGGAAACCAGGTGCAAGCTTCCAGTAGTGTTCTCCCAGTAGAGTCACACAAGACATACATACTTCATTCCTTCAGCAATGAATTGTGACAATATTTGTGAAATGTTGACTATAAAGGAGGCTTATTAGAGATTTAGTACCCAAAGTTTTTTTATTGGATTTGGTTTGTTACATAGGCACCTCTATTTACCATGTACCAAAAATCTGGATTCCCAATGGGAAAGCATATGTTGAGCATAAACCATATTGTATGCACAGGCAGCTTAGGCACAGTGAGCAACTGTCAGGTCTTGTGGGAACTCTCCAGAAATCTAGGTTCCCATATGTCAACCAAGGGCCAGCTGTGCAAGCGGGCCTTTCTAAGTATAGAGATCTTAGGCTGGCTATGTTCACTTTTCTGCCCACTGAGTTTCTCTTGACTGATTTCTTTTTGATTGTGTTTATTCTTACACTGTTTACTAAAGAATATTTTGCCTGCTGTATTAAAGTTTAGAGTGTTTTATATAAACACATACAGCAAGATAAAATTAAAAACAAGTAGATGAAGAAGTCATCAAGCAGTATCCTGGTTGAGAATTTCCTCTGTTGTACCACCTACATTATGCCACGTTCTTCAGTAACCCTGTACTGTCTTTTGTCACATCACTAGTGTTTTTGGGTCTTTGAATCTGCTTCTAGCTTCTCTTATAAACTGGCCCTTATCCAAGGTTAGATGTTGGCCATTGCCTTTTCTCTTGCCATTAATTAATTCCAAGCTCATAGTGCTTGTTGATACTATGCAAGGCAAGTTAGAGTCCCCTGCCTTTCACTTCTAATGGAGGAGACTTCCAGGTCACTTCTGAATTTCTAGTGCTCCGTAGATCTGCTGACATTTCCACTTGGATATCAGAAACTTTATAGTCATCTTCTGTCTGTCCCAGTTCACTTTTCTTATCTACTTATTTTCCCTCCTAACTGAAATAGTTAATTCTTAATCATTTCTACTTGTAACAACTCTGGTTCTAACTGGTGACTAATTGCTAGACCACTCAGCCGTTTATATGACTCTTCCCACTTTCTGTTCGTTATAGTGTAGCCTTCATACCATTGCCGGTGCAATTTGTTTGTTTTTTAAGTTGAATTATGGTACGTTGTTGCTGAAAAAAAGTAATGAAATACAATTAGAAATTGTAATAGCAGTTAGACTTTTGTGGTGAACCTTTTTGTATCTTTAATCATTGTTTTTGCAAGTCTGTATTTTTACACCTTGGCTTTTCTTAAGACAGTAAATGCTATCGTCCTGATGGTCTTTGAGATGTGTGGATTAAAACTCATAAAACTCATAAAATTCATAAAACTCACAAATTACTTTTAAGCAATTCTTAGAGTTGGTCCTGTAATTAGGAGACTTGATACCATCTTCATCATCTTGAAAGAGAGTACCTTCTCTAAGACTTAACTTTCTTAGTATTGTTTAGTTGAAAAATTGGCGAAACTACTTAAAATCAAGTTGCAGAGGCTATTTAAGAAATTGAAAAATAATTGCGAAAACATTTGGATATTTGTGACTTTTAATTCTGTATCACTGAATTTTGTGCCTTTTTTCTTTATGTTGTGTTTTTGTCTTTCCCTAATAAAACTCTTAATTTTTAAAAAAAAGTTGCTATAAATGATAGTGATGAAGTTTTGCTCATCTAATTATACATAACATTTTCCATAGGCTGTCAGCCATGTAAGCTATATGCTCTTTAAGCCGTATCTTCAGTAGGCTCACAAATACTTTATATATAAGAAGTATGAATATGTATATATTCCAGATGCTTATGTAAAATGATGATTAGGGATACACGATCTGTAGTATGATAGAAACCAATTGAAATTAAACATGAAATACAACGTATTATTCACTTTGGTCTTTATTTCTTTTAAGGGACCAGTTACTCTCCACAAGAAAATTCACACAACCACAGTGCTCTTCATAGTTCAAATTCACATTCTTCTAATCCAAGCAATAATCCAAGCAAAACTTCAGATACAGTAAGTATATAAACATGCCCAGTTTTGGTTTTGGGGGGGGGTTCGTGTGTGTGTGTGTGTATGTGTATGTGTGTTTATTACGCCCCCCCCCCAAAAATTCCTCCACCAAGTCTTGTTAAACCTAATAAAATTTTGACTAAAGTTGACCTTTTTTTAATGTATTTGAAGTAATGTGCTAACCTTCTTAGTAGAACTGAGACTAGTCAGGAGATACCATTTGGTATTATTTCATCACTTTTCTTATACAGAGCAAAATTTTACCATTGCAATATCTGACGTAGAAAGAACTATAGATAATGAAATGTCTGTAGTTAAGGTGTTGTACCTTGAGCTTGTTCTCCTTCTGTAATATATACACTTCTTAAAACATATATTCAGAACATCTGTGTATTACACACCCTACTAAACACTAGTGATGTAGATTCCTGTCCTCAAGGCAGTGAAAGTCAGAAATTTTAGATATTTCTAAACTGAAGTAACTCAGCTTGGCTTTTTTAAAAGTCAGGGTTCAAATGGAAGTTTTAATACATTCATTCAACAAAAGTTTAATAAGTTTTCAGTTTGTCAAGCATATGCTAGGTTGTAGATATATAGTACTAAGAAAATGTGGCCCATCTTAAAGGAACTTCTAGACCTGTGGTGAAAACTGAAGAGTAAACAGTGAAAACAGTGCATGTTAAAGTTGCTTTGGGAGCACTCAGAAGGGAAACTCCAAGCGGGATGAGAGGAAAGTATTAAAGTACAAGTAACACTCCCCAGTGGATTGACTATAACAGCTAGTTGAAGAGGTCTGGAATTTGTGTGGTACGCAAAGGGAACAACATTTACAAAGACTTAGAGAAGTGTGTGAAATAACATAGCATATTTGGAGAACTGCAAGGATTTTGAAAGTGTGAAAGAATGGCAAGAGCTCAGGTTACAGAGATAAGTGGGAGCAAGATTGCAAAAAATTGTATTATCTTACCAAGGAATATGAATTTTGTATAAAGGCAGTGCAGAACTATTGAAGGATACAGTTGGTGAAGTGACCTCATACTTGGAATTTTAAAAACTCTATCAGGTAGTAGCGTGGAAAATACAAGAAGGAAAGAACAACTAGAAGGCTATAAAGTGTAGGTTGAATCCAACAGATTTTGCCTTGGATATTTGGGTGATCATCATACCTTAATCAACATTGAAAGGTCCTTGTGATTTTTTCTTATTCCTTAATGAAACAGTGTGGATAGTACATTTCCAAAGAAAATCAAGACATAAATGATAGCATTTTCATTAAGATAAATTTAGAAGTTTTAAGTATTGTATCAGGGTCTAGGTAGGAAAACAAAACATGCTAGTTAGCACAGAAAATTTGATAGCACAGAGAATTTTATATACAGGATTGGCTAAGCAGATACTACGTGTTATTGAGGACAGGAAAAAAAAGGAACACTGAGGTAATACACATATAGAATGTAGTATTCACCCTTAGGGCTCGAGTTCGATAGGAAGAGGTTGTGGTATTTAGAACCTAATAGCTTAGAGGAGGAGCCCTACAGAACTGCTGATAGTACCTCTGTGGGGTATGATGAAGCTAGTTTTGGTTCAGGACAGATAGCAGCTAGAAATTGGAGATAGCCGTGACTGCTAGGCTTCTCGTGCCTTTCAGTCTTAACTCCAGTGCCTACTGTTGGCAGAATCTAACAGGTAGCTAGCTGACTAAACAATGTAATTTGTCCTAGCATCACAGAACAGTATAGAAGAGGGTGGTGGTGAGACTGGGACAGCAGCTTGGTAAACCTTAACAGGTGTTAGCATCAAACTACTTGTGATGAGTTATTTCCAATAAGGTGTACGTATATTCAGGATTTTAGAATGAATCTGTAGAAGTTGGCCCCATTAATTTACAAAGTAACAAACACTAAAGTTCCATTTATCACTGACATTTCCAATTTGGTATTTGTTGATAGTTACGGTGGCAGGCCATGTGGACATTCTTTTGGCTTAAAAAAATCTTAATTCAGGGAAAACTAATTCTGGTTGTTTTGATTTCTAAGACCTAGATTAAACATAGATCAGAAAGGATAAATAATGGGCAGATAAGCTTGATTGATCCAAATCATACATGGTGTCAGGGGTTTTCATTTTGTGGGTAGAAGCTGAAGGCTGTTACATGAATGGATTAAGTGTTACATGTTTTAAGAATCAGGATTTCCCTTTCTGTAGTTTTCAGCTGTAGGTATATAATTAATCTCCAAGTAGTGGTCATTTTTATTATAGTGTGCCCAGTGAGCATGACACATATATTATTTATAAACTGCAAATTTAATCTTACCTGAGAAGTTGGCTTTTGAAACTTTATGCAGGTTACTTATAAACTCGCTTTTTGTCTTTAAATCACTTCTGATGGAAGTTTTTAAGTAGTAAGTAAAACATAAAATTAGTTTTTTCGTAGTGAAAGGATAAAAGAACAGATGAATATTAGGTAACTTAGGTCAACACATTTTTAACCCAGGTTAAAATATAGAATAACTTTTTTAAAAAATAGGTTTTTTTTTCTCTTTGAAGTTTTCAGGTTTTAAATCTGTCTTTGAGGGGCGCCTGGGTAGCGCAGTCGTTAAGCGTCTGCCTTCGGCTCAGGGCGTGATCCTGGCATTCCGGGATCGAGTCCCACATCTGGCTCCTCCGCTGGGAGCCTGCTTCTTCCTCTCCCACTCCCCTGCTGTGTTCCCTCTCTCGCTGGCTGTCTCTCTGTCACATAAATAAATAAAATCTTAAAAAAAAAAAAAATCTGTCTTTGAAAATCAGTAACAATATTATCTAGTTATCTACACAGACGTTTGGTTGTATGGGTGATTTATATTTATCAACTGTTGATAGTCGAGTTGAAGTTGCCTTATGTTTTCACTATTAGATTAAGATACTCACTCACATGCAGTTCCCTTAAGTCCTGTGATGAACATTTATTGTAGTTTAACACAGAGCCTGACCCATGGTAACTATTTAGGAAAAGCTTTTTGAATGCTTCTTCCTTCCTAATCTAAATCATAATAGGACTTACCTCATGTAGCTTGTTTTAGATTAGTTATGCGTATTTGTAATTTTTAAGAGGCCTCTGAATTGCTTCATTTAGAAAAAATTTATTCCCATTTAAACACATAACTGATATCTTCCCTTCTGTGTATCCACCAATCTTGATTTGCTGGGAAGTAACTTTAAATTCAATGACAGATGACTTCGCATTTATGTTCCAGCTCCATTTGTTATCACGTAAATATCTTCTGCATTTTTTGCAGCTTTTCAGCTTGAGGCTCTCAAGATTATTTTCTGTAACCAGTCTTTGCCTGAAGATACTCTACTTAATTTTAAAAAATGAGAAATTTATCAGAGAACTCTTAAGACTCCATGAAATTCTTTGTTACAATAAATGCTATCTTTGATGTTGATGTTGTTATTCAATGAACGGCTCCTTACTAAAAATTCGTAAGTTAATTCCAGGATTAACCATTTCTTTTCCATCATTTCACTTGGGGAAGAAGTGGTAGGATCCTGTATTTTAAGAGAGAGAGCAGAAAGGGATACAGTTTTTTTTTTTAAGAGAAAAGCACACTTAAAAGACATTTTGAATTGAAGGAGAGCAGGTGGGTGCCTCCGTAACTGTTCAGTACTATTCTTTCAGAGCAGTCCTTTTCCTACCTTTTGGTCTCAAGACCTCTGTCTACATTCATGAAAATTGAGAGCTTTTGTTTATCTTTTATCAATATTTACCATATTTAAAAATTAATTAAAACGTGGTAAATATGAGGGCTGTGTAGGTAGGTGACTCAGTTGGTTAAGCGTCTGCCTTCGGCTCAGGGCAGGATCCCAGAGTCCTGAGATGGAGCCCCATGTTGTGCTCACTGCTAAGCGGGGAGCCTGCTTCTCCCTCTGCCTCCTGCCCTGCTTGTGTGTGTGGTGCTTGTGCTGTCACTGTCTCACTCACTCAAAATCTTTATTAAAAAAAAAAACTTGAAAAATAATTTTAAAATCATTTGATTGTAAACCCTTTACATGTTAGCATATGTAATGTTTTTATGAAAAATAACTTTGTAAAAAAAATAGATCTTGACTATCTCTTTAATGCCTGTCTTAATAGGAGATACCTAGAACTTCACATGTGCTCTGCATTCAATCTTTCGTGATAACAAATCTCCTTCCATAGCATCTGGGGAAATTTCACTTTGTTCGTGTGATAGAATGAGGAAGAAAAAGACAAAATCATTTTAGTATTACTATATGCCTTAGTGCTTATGTTGGCAAGTACATCAAGCCTAATTCAGAATATTTGAAGTGTTTGCAGGCCTTTTTGGGGGTTCTTAGTTGTAGATATTCTTTCTTTTTAATCAAATTTAATAACTTAAGATCTGATGTTTAATATGATGATGATAGTTGGTAACACTATATTGTGTAATTGAAACTGGCTAAGAGTGAAGACTTAAATGTTTTCACAAAATCTGTGAGGTGTGATGGATGTGTTAGTGAACCAGATAGGCGGAATCTTTTCATGGTGTCAAATCATCACAGCATACACAAAGTATCTTCCAGTTTTGTCAATTATACTTCGGTAAAGTTGAAAATACATAATGAAGAAAAGCAGTAACACCTGTTGCACATCAGCATTTTAAAAATTCCCCATCACTAACCTTTTTCCCCATCCCCTTATCCTTTTTTGAGGATGGAAGTGGGGTGAGAAGTTAAGCTGAAGTTACTGGTATGTTATTGTAATGCTGTACCCTGAAACACATTTTGTTAAGTAAGACATTAACTTGCACTAATCTAAGATTTGGTGGGCAAAATCAGTGCAGTGTCATAGACCCATACTCTTCAAGGTTCTGGTCTGTGAACTTTTAACTGTCCTGGAGGTTATGCCAGGATGTAAATTAACTGTCGTTAAATAATACGTGGTTTACTTGAGCTGAAGTTTTGTTCTGTTTTGTTTTTCTTAAAGTGAGACTCTTGACGGAGAAAAGAGTATGTCAATATATACTCCTTCCTGTTCCTTACTTTCTTCAGAACAGTTCACAAAACCATCACTTTGAAGAGCACTGGTGTAGACCACTCTGCCCCACTCTGATGTTCTCTGTCCACCTGCCTCAGATCTTACTCTACTTCTTCAGACCAAACTAGTAATCAATCCCATATAACCACTTTCCAAGGAAACCAAATTTTCCAGATACATCCATAGAAGTGTTCAGTTTGTATAATAATTTAGGTACAAGGAGTGGTGAGTGGTGAAAGAGAACTTTCTGAATTTGGTCTTCTGTGGGTTTCTGCAACTTGGTTGTAGCCTACTTCTGAAAACTTAGAAGGATTGAGAATTAACTTTCCCCCTAGTATGAGAGTTTTGGAGGCACAGGGCTGATTTCCAGTCACTTTATTATTTTGAGCCATAATCCCAAGAGCATAAACGTGGCAGAATATGCAATATTTTTTCATCTACCCTCCAAATTATTGCGGCATTTTGAGAATTGGTGTTGATTTGTTGGAAATAACGGGCATCCTGAAAGCTAGGTTTTGATCCTTTCTTCTATCACCAGTTAGTTTTGTGACCTATCGACCACTCTTAACGTTCTCTAGGCCTGTTTCCTACTTGGTAAAATTAAAGCTGAGTCAGCAGGGCTTGAGCGTTCGTTTCTTTCCTCAAGCTTTAAACTTGTGTCACGGTACACTGGCGAACCCAGAAGAAGTGTAGACTACCAAAGTATAACATTTCAAGCTCCTTTGAGAAAATAGTCAAGAAATGCATCTACAAGTGTACTCAGTATTCTACCAGATTTCCTGGTACTTATAAAATACCTAAAGAGAATGTATTTGAGAGTTTTTGAAAGGCTGGTTTTGTTAACAGGGACTTGAGTGATGCTGCTGACCCTGTGTGTGAGACAAGGTTTAGCTAACACTTGCCTCATCTCATGGATTTTGACAGTGAAACAAATAATAGGCTTTTAATTAGCTTTGTGGGTTTTTTTTTTTAATGTTGTGGGGTTTTTTTTTTTTCCCCACTAAGTAACCGTAAATACAGGCAGGTTGTTCTCTGTTAATACTGTATATGAACACTGTTGTGCATAATGAGTTTAGAACTGATGTGCTATCATGTCATCAAATCAGTTAGTCGACTGTGGATTTTCTAAACGCCCCCCCCCCCCATGTGACTGGATTTCAGCAAGTAAAATTATAATGGGAACTTCGGTAATGCTTTTCTAAGTCAAGATGTTAATTTTGCGTTTCTTGTTTTGTGCCTAATAAACTAATGTATATTAATGTGTTTAATTTCATATTTTACAGGATTTTCCATTGTTATTTTTTAAGGTGTTCATAGACTAAGGTCTCCTAAGATGTATATACACAGATAATTACATTCTAGATCAGAATGCTTTTATTTCATGGCCTTTTCCCTTATATGTGCTTTGAAAACCATTGGCAATCTTGATGTTTCATATCAAGTGATTAAATAGTATTACTATTTCTAATTTTTAAAAATGTATTTTTAAGCCTTATGATTCTGCAGATGACTGGTCTGAGCATATTAGCTCATCTGGGAAAAAATACTACTACAATTGTCGAACAGAAGTTTCACAATGGGAAAAACCAAAAGAGTGGCTTGAAAGGTATTTGCTCTTACTAATTGAAAAATATTTCTTACTCTTGATTTTATAGCTTAACATCTTTAGAACATTCTGAGCTTAGGTTTCTTACAGTGAAACTCATCATTCCCCTCTAACTGTAGTAATTGGCCCATTGTGTTTTCTGTAATTTTCTCTTTACTTAAAAAACAAAAAAACAACTTGGACAGATAAACAACTGTCCACAAGGACCTTGTAAACTGTCAGTATATTTAAGATTTTATATCAGCCTACACTTAATACATCTTCCTTGTAATTTGTAATAGAAATCTTCATAATTCTTAAAGTACAATAATGTGTTTCCTTCATATATGTAGAATTAATACTGGAGAATTTTGGTTGTAGGGTTAATGACTTTATAAATAATTGCTATAATATGACCATCCCTGAGAAACATTACTGTTCTGTTAGCCATAGTTCATCTCCCACACCAGTTGATACTATGGCTGTGTTCCGTTCTTTTGTTTTCCATATACCGTTTTGTTGAGCATTTGACCAGAAGTGTTACATGTAAACTCATTGTACTTGATGTGATTTTTATGGGTTTATGTATGTTTTATTTTTAGAGAACAGAGACAGAAAGAAGCAAACAAGATGGCAGTTAATAGCTTCCCAAAAGATAGGGATTACAGAAGGGAGGTGATGCAAGCAACAGCCACTAGTGGGTTTGCCAGTGGAAGTAAGTATTAATTTTTTTCTTTGAAACAATGTGGTGTTTGATTCACTCCTCTAGTTCATATATTTCTATCTATATACATAGCTGTTTACATATGTAAACTAAAATAATAGAAATATACAGGTTTCTTTTATGTTAGATATGTCTTCCTAACCTTCACCATTTTGTTCCCTGGAAAGAAAAAGGGTGCACAAAGAAATAGTACACACATGTATTCATCACTACTTACAATGGTTGTAACAGTTGAACTGGTAGAAAACAAAATTTCATAATATTGTGGATTGTTTTTTTAAACAGGAGTTTTTTGGGTTTTCCCCCTTTTCCTGAATTGTCTCCTCTTAAACTGGACAGTGAGATGCCTTCCAAAACTCACTGTCTTTCTGTCTAATAGTTGAATTGTAGTCACACAGAAGTAGTGACATCAAAGTGTCTGTTAGTGTTTTACGTTCATCAGTGAGAAACTTTTTTATCCGGTATCTGGAAACTGATTTTATCATGATCATAGATGTAGATAACATCTCCATAACTCTGGGCATCCTGTAATGTTTTTTTGAGGTCAGATTTTTGTGTAAGTGGGACAATATGAGTAACATACATTTATTTCTGAATTCAAATTAAATTTGTATTTGAAGCTTTTACTTAAAGGTATTCTATTCCCAGTGGCTTCCCTTGCCCAGAATAGAATTTAAATGCCGCCATAGAATTCTTAGGCTCTTTATCAAATTTTGAGATTTGAGAAGAATTTTTAAAAGATGTGTTCGGGGAATTCTTGGAGTTAAGCATTTGAATCTTCCTTCTGTAACTTAAGTAGGGGATGTATTTGGTCTCAGCAGAGGATACTGATTTTTTGACAGGAAAAATTTTAAGATAAAACATAGTAAAGTAACATAGTTCTTCAGCACTGAATGTTTACGGTATGTTCTTTGGAACACTTAATTTTTTATATTAGTGAAATTGTACTTAATTCTTAGAAAGCAGTGATTTAAAGTACTGAAGTGAGGAAATTAAAACTATTATATTTTGAGACAGAAGACTTGGGTTCTAGTTCCATTTTACTTAGTATCTTAAGTAACTGTGACTTCTGGCAAGCAATCAGAAATGAGGTAAAGGTTTTCCTCTCCAGGTTAAAAAAAATAGCACCCAGCTTGTGGTCCTCCTGAACAAACTGCTGAGGGATATTAGGGGGTGTGGAGGAGGAGTGGCAGATGGGTGTAAAAATAATCACTTTTTCTTAGATATTGGGCCATGCCTCTCACTAAGTGGGCGATGGTTCCCAGAGAGAGAAAAAATAAGAGTCTAGTGTGTCTGCTTTATTCTTTCCAAAATACCCTATCATTTAAGTCTCTTCTCCCTTGAGGTAAATGAAGGAAGTAATTAAAGATCTGGTGGAAATATTGATGGAAGTGAAAGTAGTATTTTTTATCTTTTTAATAAACCATCTTTAAATAAAATCAGAGTTGTGTTTTTAAATTGTGTGCATCTTTTTCTTTCAAAAATGAAGGAGTTCCTTTCTTTTTTCTTCATAATTTGAAAAGTGAAGCATGTTTGTTATTTAAAAATAAGAGGGAACGTTTTTTAATTCATGAACCAGGAACTTTGGGGGACATATGTTTTTTTTCCTGTGTGTATATATACATGTGTATAAAAACTACGTATGTATATGTTTTACATCAAAAGTGGGATTATATGTTACTGTGTTTAACTTGTTCAGTAATAGCTCAAGGAAATGTTTCTGTGTCAGTTTGGAAATGCGTATGTGTTATATTGCATGGTTTTCACTTTTTTTTCTTTTTTTTGGATGTTCCCTCATTTATAAATAATCCTCTATCCATGGATACTTGGGTAGTTTTTAGCCTTTTCCTACTGTCAGCAGTGCTGTGATTTCTATCTTTGCCCACTTGTTGCTTCCTTAGCCAGATTCCTAGAAGTGCAAATGATGAGTCAGTAGGTCTGTGTATGTGTTGAACTAGTGTCATGTGTCTCACTTTTTCAGTTTTAAGTAATATTTGAGAAAAACCTTACCTATATTTCCTTTTATTTTTCCTTAGTTGGTCAACTGAGTTAAATACTTAATAGTGTGGTAGTGAGGAAGTCATTAAGCCATTTAAGTGTTAACTTTTACTATCAAAAAAGTGTTGGCAGAGTTTTCCCATGTGTCCAGTACATTGGTGTTCATATTGGGTAAGACCTAAAGCTTTGTAGTTCGTAACTGCCAATAAAAGGTGTGGGGGGTGGGGAGACTGAAAGATTTTATATGTAAAGAGATAAAGGTAGAAAGTAGATTTTTTATTCAGAACTTGACATTGAAAACTTTATGGATAAAATTTTTAATTTAATATTACTGCTACTAGATTATTTTCATTGTCTTTAATCTGTGCCTCATAGGATGATTGTTCGATGCTTAGAGAAGCCTTAATTTGGGGTTCCTCAACAGTAGCACTAATAACATTTTGGGTTAGGTGATTCTTTGTTGTGGGATGCCGTCCTGTGTCATAGGATGTAGAGTACTGTACCTAGCCTCTACATGTTAGATGTCAGTAGCACACCTCCCCTCTTCCTACTTGTGACAGCCCAGAATGTCTCCCGACATTTGCCAAATGTCTTTGTTCTGGGGGGTGTGCAAATAGAGTCACTGCATTAACCGTTTTGCCTAGAGTTGTGAATCACAGAAAGCTGTTGCAGCTGCAGCTTCCTTAGTTACTGTGATGCTGCTGCCATTTTTTCCCCCAGAGCTTACAAGTGTTGGAAGAAGTAACAGCTTTAATTTTCATCTGAATACATTTGTTTGATATTCTTTCACTGTAGTCATACGGAACTGAGAGCGATTTTTCTGATGTCCAGGAAATAAAAGTTTTTGGTAGTCAAGTGACAGGATTGGTGGGAATTGGACATGGTATTATTTCTGTTTTATCTGTCGCTGAAAGTTTCTATTGTAGCAGTGTTCTTTTCAGAAAGAACTTGTAGAATAAAATTTCTTAAGTTTCTCGTGCATGCAAATTGGTAGTTTACCGATGAGTTAATGTCATGCAACAGATGTTTGTATTCTGTGTTAGCTCAATCTATTTGTTCATTTTTTCTGCTAAGGTTGATATATGTGTAATTTATAACATTGAATTTCATTTATTAAGTCAAGACTTTGTGTTTTGGTGTAACTGAAGCTTTTTGGCAGTATCCAGTACATTTTGTTTAGTGTGTAACATGTAGGAGTTGTGCACTGAAGGTTTGGAAACTGACTTGTAGTTTAAGCATACTTCCTTCTTTGTGCTGTCTTGGTCTCTAGACTCAGAGGACCCATGAATGAAAAAACTAAAGTACGCAACAGGGAGGGAATCCTTTGGTAATATTATTATTATTACATATGTGCTTTCGAATCTTAAGATGTTTCTCTACTTGAAAGTTGTTTAATTTTTAGTTACTGATTAGACTATGACAATTTTGGCTAGAGATTTTTTTGATCAGTATAAATTTTATTACGATTATTGAAAATTTTCTTATACTCTTTTTGGAAGCAGAAGTACTTCTGAGGATTAAGTATTTCTGTGACTTTAAATTGGAAGAGGATGTTTGTAGTATAAGTGGTAATAGCAAGTAGATTTTTCTGACTGTGCTGCCGGATGTAGGCCTTCTATTTTCAGACAGCATTATCTATAACTTGAGTTTATAACTAACTGGTATTGTTAGCATTATCAAAAATATGAACTGATTTACTTACCGAATGCACAGTTCATCATAAATTCAGCCATCCCAGAATGAGGTCATGTAAGCCTTAGCACAAACTATTTTAGAGACCACTAATAGCTACTTTAGTATTCAGAAAAATCAGGCTAATAAAGCTAATATTCCTTTGCAGTTGAACCACTGTGGATAATTCAGTTATATTAGAACCCATGGCCCGTATTTTAAAAGAACGGACTATTTGCCTTTCATATTTTAAAATATTTTAAAATTTCTCATTTGAGTAAAATGTTGTAACTCCGTATATTGATTCATTTTTTCAATGTTTTGTTTGAACTGCGGTGTGGTTCTAAAGAATCCCCCAAAACTAGTAGCCCACTTGAAATCTGAATATAGGTTACTTAGAGTTGAGCTAAAAATCCTCTTTCAGTATTTGGATATTTCTATGCTGGTGGTAAAACTGCAGATACTAACTGGGCTTGCAGTTTTATAACAAGATACAAGTATGTTGCTAAATTAGCTGATGTTAAAGACAGGATTCTAACGTAATCTTTTTTCTTCCCTCTTCCGTCATTCCGACATCTCTTTTTTCGAACTGTGAACTAAAGTGGAAGACAAGCATTCCAGTGATGCCAGTAGTTTGCTCCCACAGAATATTTTGTCTCAGACAAGCAGACACAATGACAGAGACTACAGACTGCCAAGAGCAGAGACTCACAGTAGTTCTACGCCAGTACAGCACCCCATCAAACCAGTGGTTCATCCAACTGCTACCCCAAGCACTCTTCCTTCTAGTCCATTTACGCTACAGTCTGATCACCAGCCAAAGAAATCATTTGATGCTAATGGAGCATCTACTTTATCAAAACTGCCTACACCCACATCTTCTGTCCCTGCACAGAAAACAGAAAGAAAAGGTATGCCATTATTACTAGATGCTGCACGTTGAACTATAGTTTCTGAGTTTTTGATTATATTACATTATCTCCATTAGATTGAATAAGACTCTTAATTATAAGTTCTTTTTAAAAGTCTCTTAGAATGTTACTGCATAGATTTAGGTCTAGAGTTAGCCATATTTAGATTTTTTCTTCTTATTTTTAATTACGAAGCCTTAGAACTGTTTTTGCCTTTGACACTTTGAAGTCAAGTGCTTAATTTATAACAGTAATGGCTTAACTAACTTATCAAAGTCAGAGGACTGTCCCTTCATATTTGTATAAAGTGATTTTTGGTTTTTGTGATAATTATCATGGTTTAGTTTAGATATTGTCTCAGTTTTCTGTTAATTAAAAATTTGATATGAATAGAGACATTCTAAAACTTGTTATTTCTGCATAACATGCAACTCTTGGTTTCAGTTTGTGAATTAGAAAACTGTGTCCTGGGCCACAAGATAGAGTCTTAATGTCTGAATTAGAACTTAAATCTGAAGGGAAGTTAACTTCGTAACTCAAATTGTGTTTATCCAGCTCAGTGCTGATAACGGTAGCTTATTAAGAGAGAAAAATTGTGGCAACAACTCCTTTAGAAGGTAACACGTAACAAGCAGAGTGATGAGTTAAGTGTATTTGCACAGACCACTCACAATTCTAAACTTAACACATTATAATGTGTTTTAAGAAATTAAGGAAATTAAAAGGCAATAAGTAAATTATGGGCAGACCCATTAGACTAATTAGCAGATTAGCATCAGTAAATATTGAGAAACTTTTAAATGTCCTGTGGGTTCAGGAGATGCTACAGGGATCTAATGAGTCTTTAAGCTTTTAATCTATTGTCTGATTCATTATTTCACATTGATTTAATTTGCTGACAAAGGGTTCTCATAATTAGATTTCTTTTGCTTCTACATTTCCTTTTATGCATGTTATTTGGATTTTGTCTGTAGTCCTCATGACATTATTAAGCCACATACTTTTATTGTATAGGGCTTACTGCATTATAAACAGGTGGTTCCAAATGTTGTCAGATTCCCCTAAGATGGTTTGTATCAAAATCCATATGTGTAAGTCATATTTACCCTGATGCAGAATTTAATCAGTACTATAAAGAGAATTTTTGAGAGATGAAATCTGAAAAATGCTGTAATTGTTAATATGATAGTACTTCCTAAAGGACAGTAACGGTTCTTCAATTCTTAAAGTTTTAATTACTTGGTCACAGAAATTTTATTTTAAAATCCTGGTCAGTTAAAAAAATCTGATGGCCTTTAAAAAGTCTTTATCTCATTTCATCTCTTGTTCATTTAACTCTTAGCTCTTACCTCCTTTTTGAAATTTTTTTGCTTGGCTTCTGGAATACTGCTAGCCTTCAATTTCCTATTTCTCTTCTCTCCCCTTAAATACCAGTATTTTTCAGCCTTTTGCTGTGTTTTGTTCTTTTTTGCTTGCTCAGTGTGTTCCCTTTTGCCGGACAGTCTTGTCTACAAAAGTGACTCCCAAATCTTAATTTCTAACTCTTGCATATATCTGCTTCCTTTCGGTAAGCACTTGATGTGTCCCAGATTCCTCCCTTTCCCCACAACTTATTTTCAGGTTCTCAGTAAGTAACTACACTATCCTCCCAACTCTTTCTTGTTCTTCAGCGTTCGTCCCTACCTGCCTATCAACAAATGCTAGATTCTGACTTCTGTATCTTATGTATATATATCCTTTCTCTGGTTATTGCTGCTACCATTATTGAAACTCAGGACATCTCTTTTGAAATAACCTTCTAATAACTGCTCTGCTTCCTTCTACCCAGACTATTCACTTATGGTGGCATCATTATAAAATACAGATTGGATTGTGTGTTTTCCTTCTAATAGTTTTCCATTATCCACAGGATAAAGTCCATACTACTTAGTGAGGTTATAGCAAGTACTTGACAGTCTTGTTGCAGCCTGACTAGCTTGATCTCCAACATTCCACTCTTCCATTCCTTATAATTCATCCTTTGCAAACTTATACATTTCTTAGGGCGTGTTCTATTCTTGGTTTGAGCCTTTGCTGAAAAGAAGGACATGTTCTGTCTTCCATGCTGTTGAACTCAGTACTCTTTCCTTAAGAGCCAGCTCTAATGTCCTTGGGTTCTCAGTGTCAGTTAACCTCTCCCAGTTTGTGTTTCCTAAGCCCTGGTGCTTATATTTGTTTATTATAGCACTTACCACGTTATAACTTTAGTTCATATAATTAAAGTGTTTAGGGTTAGGTGTTAATTTCATGTTGAACTTGGTTCACCTTCTGCCCTTTCCCTCCATGCTTCAAGCTCCATTCCTGACAAACTTTTTAAGTACCATTAAAAATTAACTGTACCAGGCTTGGTGCTAAGTGTTTACTGTATATTTTAGTTTATTTCTTAAAACAACATTGTGAGGGAAGGTGGTGTATCTCTTAGATAAGAACCTGAACATTGCCACTGTTTAAGTACATTTTGTCAGAGGCACCTTCTCCAAAATTCATGTTATCTCCATAAAACTGTAGGTAATGAAAGGTACAAACAAATCTATATTAATTTGGACTCCCAATAATTCAAAATTCCTAACAAATGATAGATGAGTCAATTTCAGCCCTACAAAGTAGGTTTGCTAATTACAAACTTTATAACTTCTTTATATAATAATTTTAAACTTAAACAGGAAAAAACTTGATGACCTTGTGATTGACTGTTGAAATAGTGAAAATTGTATAACTTTTCCAAGTCCTCCTTACACATATAAATGAAAGCAGTATTATTTTTTTAAATGTATAACAATTTGGATCTTTTCAGATTGTCTAAATTGTGAAGTGTCCATTAATTTGAAAAATATTTTTTTCCTCAACGGAGACATTAATGTTATTCAAGTTAAGCCTTCTTTTGACTCTTCTCATCAATATAATGATTTCCTTGTTTGATTTTTTCCTTAACAGATAATTTATATTATAAAGGTTGATGGTTGGGTAAGATCTGACTTTTGGTTGTAAGTGGTAATAGTATAACTAAGCTCTATCTGGGGGTGTCGGTGGTAGGGTGCTGTAATAAATAATATGAGAGCGAGATCTTTGTTACTGTGTACCATTGCTCTATCCCTAGTTCTTGACAAAGTAATAGGCAGTCAGTCAGTACTTGCTGTAGGTGGATAATAACTGAAAGAATGGTAATGAGTGTGTTAAGGGTTGGGGAAGCATCTGCAGTGGTCATGGTTTAAAAAATGTATTTGGAGAAAAAGAAGAGTATTACATTTGTTGTGAATCTAATTAAAGGATGTCAGCAGTAGATTTAGATCTGTTTAATACCATTCTGCCTTTAAAGAAAAAGAACCTAAGAAATTCAGTCTGTGCTTGCTTGAAGAGAGTGTGGAGAATTTGAAGCTCTGGTTTTGTAGGGAACAATCCTGACGTTAGGTAGGGTGAAACAAGGTCAGGTATCTTCTTTTAGATCTGTATTTGTTGTTAGAGTAACATTTGAACATCTATTGGCAAGATTACTCTCTTGGACAACCATAAAACAAAATAGTAGAGAGTGATGTGCTTTAAACCTAAAACTTGATTTTTATCAGTTGGCATCCTGTTAACCATTCTTTATTCTTTTTTTTTTTTTTTAAAGATTGATTTAGAGAGCAAGAGAGGGAGTATGAGTGGAGGGGGGTGGGTAGAGAATATCTCTAGACTTCCTGCATAGCTCAGAGCATGACAAGGCGCTTGATCTCATGAACGTGAGATCATGACCTGAGCCAAAACCGGAGTCGGGAAGCTCAACCGAGTGAGGCATCCAGGCAGCTCTGCCTCCCCCTCTGCCTCCCCCTCTGCCTCCATTGACCATTCTAAATTGTTATTACTCTACCTTCTCTTCCATATTCATGAAATGACAAAATAGGCAGGAGACCATTACTTTGGCCAAATAACTGCCAGAGTCAGAGGAGTTTAATGACCTTAATTAGCAAGTTTCTTACTTAGTAATTTAGAGTTATGATTTATTAGCATAGATAAACTTGAAAAGTAAAGCAAAATAGCCAAAGAAGCAGACCTATTCAGTGACTTATGCTAATCTTCTGAGGGCTGGCATGTATCTAAATATTTTAATGGTTACATAGTTTCACAGTCTAATGGGAGGGGGGATTAGTCAGTCATTCATTAACATGAGGTGTGAGTTAATCACTTGGAACCCTTTTATGTTTTGATGGTGTCTGTAGACTTGAATGAACCTGAAGACTTTGGTGTGCATTAAGGCAGTAGCCTTTTATAGCCAGTGTAGGTCATTAACTAGCTTTAGTGGGCTACATTCAGCCCTCCCTCCATTGCTTTGCTTTATGATAATTTTTAGGATTACTAACTATTCATGAAAATTAGGAAAACTGGCCACAGACTTCGTGACTCAAATTTTGTTGAATAATGGAATACATTAGTGGAAAAATTTAGTCTGTTTTAGTAAGTTTAAAACTATGTTAGTCAGCCTAAGATGGCACACTTTGAATAATGAGACAGGGGAGATAGCTGTGATAAAAGAATATTAGAAAATACTGTTTATAATTTGAGGGGTAAGGGAGGGGTTTTTAAATCAAGACCCAGAATGCATTTGCCTTTAAAAAAAATGTTGATAGATTTGAACACATAAGACATTTAAAACTCTCTGACAGAGATAAGGTTTGAAAAGGACACATCTCAGATTGGGAGAATATAACTTGTAACAGATTTAACAGTACGTTAAGGATACATTAAGACTACACCAAAACAATAGGAAAAAGACAATCCAGTAGAAAAATTAGCAACAGATATGAGGAATTTAAGATTGCCAGCCTTGGTTTACAGTTATAAAAATGAACTCAAAATGGGTTAAAGACCTAAACTTAGGAGCTAAAATTATAAAACTCTCAGAAGAAAACAGGTGAAAATTTTCATGATGTTGGATTTGGTTGTCATTTCTTAGATGTGACACAAAAAGCACAGGCAACAAAGGAAAAAATAGATGAACTGGACTTCATCAAAATTAAGAAACTTTTGTGCATCAGAGGGCACTCCAGAGTGAAAAGACAACCCACAGAATGGGAGGAAGTAAATTGTAAATCATGTATCTAATAAAGGATTAATATCCAGGTATATGAAATCCTATAACGGAACAATTAAATGAAACAGCCTAGTTAAAAAATGGACGAAGGACTTGAATAGACATGTTCTCCAAGGCCAAGGCAGTAAGCACGTGAAAAGGCATTTAACATTAGGGAAAGCAAATCAAAACTACAGTAAAATAACATTTCACACCCTTAGGATGACTATTACAAAAACAGCAATGAAAATAAGCGTTTTTGAGGATGCTTTGCATCTCTCGTGCATTGCTTGCCGGAGTGCAAAATGATGCAGCGCCTATGGAATACAGTTTAGCGGTTCCTCAAAGAATGAAACATAGAATTACCATAGGATGAAGCAATTCTGTGCTTAGGTATATAACCAAAAGAACTGAAAGTCAGGAAACCAAACAGGTACACTGATGTTTGTACCAGTGTTATTTACAATAGCCCGAAGGTGGAAACAGTCTAAGTGTCCCATCAGCTGAGGGACAATAAATAAATAAAACCTGTTAGATGGGCGTGTAATATTACTCAGCCTTAAAAAGGAATGAGATTCTGACACATGCTGCTGCAACATAGTGAACCTTGAAGACCTTAGTATAAGTGAAGTAAGCCAGACACAAAAGGACAAATTTGATTCCACTTAATATGCAGTGCTTAGAATGGGCAGATTCATAGAGACAGAAAGTAGAATAGTGGCGACTAGGGAGTGGGATGAGGAGGAGCCCTTGTTTAAATGGTTATAGAATTTCTGTTTGGAGAGATGAAAAAATTTTGGAGATGGGTGTAGTGGTGATGTTTGCACAATAATGTGTAAATACTTAAAACTGCCCCTGAGTTGTAAACCAAGAAATGGTTAAAATGGTAAGTTTTATGGTATATGTATTTTAACAGGGTAAAAAATTTCAAGAGAGAGATTATTGTATACTGGAAATTAAGATTAAAATAAGATTTTTCACCCTTAAGATTAGTGACTACTACCAGTTGAATATGAGGAAGCACAATTGGTGGGACTAAGTTGGTTATTGCAGGAATCACTTTAATAAAATCTGTTAAAAGTTACAAAATATGTTTATTCTTTATATGTATTATCAAAGATTTCCTTGGTTGAACAAAAAGTAATTTGCAAAAGTATATCTTAATATATTTTGCAGGAGCCCCATACTTATGTACCTTTGTAAAGGTTCTGGGTGGATATATGATTTAACATATTCATGAATTATCAAATTAAAAATAAATGAAAGTCACAGATTATAAACCAAGTGCTGTCACCTAGCTGCCTTATTACAGTTTTTTTCCTACTACATTTGAATACTTTACTTTGTAACTTCTCTATGTGTAATCTTCAGTGTAACACTACTACTACAAAATATAACAACAGACTGCCCTTGTTGCATCAGTGGTTTGAGCTTTGTTCACATGTCTCTTTGAATATTATTATAGCAACTCTCTAAGCATCAGAGGAAATTAATGATAAGAAATGCAGTATCGTACTTTTTACTCTTTAAAGTGCAGTATCTTTTTAGATCTTATTGTAGATCTAAAAGGAATTATTTGTCATAGCAGAAAAATGTAGGTCAGAAATAGATTTTGACTTTGGTTTATGCTCTTGGGTACTTTGAATGGGTGCCTAGAATTAGAAGAGGTGAATATTACTTTAAACCTTAACAAGGGTATAGTAACAGATTTCTATGTGATTTTTATGGGACATTTAGTCTTTGGTAGGCTACGCCCCCTACTGGTAAGCATTGGAAATGTAAATGAATAAAACATATTTACAAGCTTTTAAAGGGGAAAAAGTTTTGTCAAAGCATATATACAAAAAAAATCAGAGGATAACATATTTTAAAGCTCATATTAAAGAGTTGGTTAGAGGTCTGTAAGTCTTAGAAATGTCAGATGGGAAAGTGACTTAGTTTGTTTAAGTTTAAAATAGGTTAGGTAAGAGACTGAAAAAATGCTTGAAGGAAGCTAGGTTTTTTTAATGCTTGGGAAAGTAAATGAGACTGGAGGATGATATTCTTTAAAAGTGGAAGAGCCTATAGAAATGGTTTTGTGGGGCGCCTGGGTGGCGTAGCGGTTAAGTGTCTGCCTTCGGCTCAGGGCGTGATCCCAGCGTTATGGGATCGAGCCCCACATCAGGCTCCTCTGCTATGAGCCTGCTTCTTCCTCTCCCACTCCCCCTGCTTGTGTTCCCTCTCTCGCTGGCTGTCTCTATCTCTGTCGAATAAATAAATAAAATCTTAAAAAAAAATTAAAAAAAAATGGTTTTGTAATACAAAATACTACATTTATTCCCTTATGTACATTTAATTGTCTTTATTTCCAAAGATCCAAGTTTTTATTTATGTTTGATACAAGTTTGTATAAGCACATTAGTAAGTATATTAGCCTTACTTCCTAACAGAATCCAGGTTGAAAGTTTTCAGATAAATAGAATTGTTAATTAAAATTATATAGAGAAAAAGTATATTTGATGACTTTTTATTCCAAATAGTTCTCTTTTCTGTGTTTTTTTTAAAAGAAGAGGTTTAGTATTTTATATGATTATTTAAAATAAAAGCCTACAGAAGTTAAATTTATCTCTAAGACTGTATATAGTTACTCATCTTCATGAAAATAGCATAAAGTAAGCTGTTAATTGTCTGTTTTGTCAGTTAATTATCTGTTATTTATGGATGGAGACCTTAGGCTTTCCTCCCCATTGTCGTAAGTTCTAAACCTGGAGGTTAAGAGGGAGAGGACATGTACTTGAACCTGGGCCTTTATTGCAGTGTGAGGCACCCATTCAACAAGTACATGTTGATGCCATCTTGGTGCCAAGACCTGTTTTGTACCAGGGCCACAGAGGTAAATCAGCAAAATTCCTCTCCTGAGGAAGTTCAAGTTCTAATGGAAGGGAAAGATGATAAACTATATAATAGTAGATGCTGGGTAATAAAATTGATCTCCGTTAGGGCTCTCAGAACGTAGGGGAAAGGTAGCCGACCAATACCTTTGTTTTGTACTATTTAAAACTTTTTTTTTTAAAGGTTTTGTTTGTTTATTTGACAAAGACAGCGAGAGAGGGAACACAAGCAAGGGGAGTGTGAGAGAGAGAAGCAGGCTTCCCCCCAAGCAGGGAGCCTGATGCGGGGCTCGATCCCAGGACCCTGGTCCTGGGATCATGATCTGAGCCGAAGGCAGACGCTTAGTGGCTGAGCCACCCAGGCGCCCCTCTTGTAGTATTTTAATGCTGAAACTTAAGGCTGCCTTTTAGCATTTTATATTTATATTATTAAACTCAGTACATTGTTCTCAGTAACACATGTAGATTGAGGTAAGTAATAGGTAAAATCTTTAACATGTAACATGCTTTGGAAGGGCATTTGTATGGATGTGTCTTTTAGGGAGACGAGGTGAGTGGAGCCATTATTTAAGATAGTGTGGAAATACTTATATGAAGAATCTAAAAAAACAAAACCAAGCTTACAGATACAGAGCACAAACTGGTGGTTGCCGAGGGGAGAAATGAGTGAAGGAAGTCAGAAGGTACAAACTTCAGTTATACAATAAAGCATGGGGATATGATGTGCAGTGTGGCAGCTATGGGATTAATAATAACTGTTGCATATTTGAAAGTTGCGAAGAGAATAAATCTTGAAAGTTCTCATCACAAGAAAACAAATTGTGTAACTATGTTTGGTGATCATTTCCTTGTATATACAGATAACAGTGCTGAACTCCTGAAGCTAATAAAATGTTGTGTGTCAGTTACATACACCTCAATAAGAAACTAGCATGCTGAAGACCTGCCTTGGAAAAATGACTTAGCACTTTCCTGTCTTGCATCTTATCCTTACTTCCACTCCTGTATATTTGCGCTACGCTGCTTTATTTTATTTTGGTTTCGTTTCCTTTGATTTTTAAAGTCAAAAGCAACCTTGGAAGCTCTCTAAACTATTTTTTTAAAAATCATCAAGGGATGTCAGAATCACCCATAGAATCCTTACAAGTTCAACATACGCTTGGGCTTCCCCAGGTTCATTAGGAGTGGAGCCCAGGTATCTGTTATTTTGTTTTGTCTATAGATGATTCTGATACGCATTCTGTTGAAAACTAATACTCAAAATCAAACCTTTTAATAGAAAAATTCTGGCCTTTAGGTAAAGATGTTAGCTGTTCAAGGGTCTCATAATAAGTAGTATCATCAATGATCTTCTCTCACAGAACTTCAAAAGAAACTTCTCCTTAGGGTAAATAAACTTATTAAAAGTGAGAGTTAAGGATATTTAGTTTTTGTTACTTTATTTCTTCATAGTGACAAGTATTAGTTTTCTATTTTGGGGTGTTTCCTTTTCTTGGATTGAAGGGCAGCACTGAAGAGTTTTTAAGCTGTGCTAATTTTTCAAATCCGTGGGTAGATTTAGCAGCATCAGAATACATTTGAAAACAGTTATACCTTCTCCTATCATTAAAAACAGAAGAAAGCCACAGTAAAAGTAACAGAAAGAGTACTGATTTGATTGTTCATGCAGAAAGTAAAAATACAGAACTTGTTTCATTTTAAACATTAATGAAGAATGCCCCTACGCTGTATATCCCCTAAGCTTACCCTTAAGGAATATGATCCTAGAGAAAACTGCTGCTCTGTAATTACCCCATAAAATACAATAACTGACAGGTTTACACAGGGAAGATCTTACTTCATTCAAGTTTCTGTATACTTGTCTGTGAATCCAGAACAGCAAAGTTGAACATACCAGCAGTCCGCTAGACTAAATAACCCTCCTTTAAAATGCATGCCTTACAAAAATTCAAATGTCTTACACTTTGAGTTTTGATCATAGTTGATCAACATAGCCATGAAATAATTTTAAAGCAGCTGTGAGATCCATACTTCAGAGAGCTGTTCCCCCTAGTTCTCCTATTACAGTGATGGTATAAAAAGACTGATAGAGGAGTCCCTTTTTAGTAAGCTTGCTGGTAATTCGCAGCTTCTGTGGGGACGTGAAGATTAATGAATGTTTAGTTCTTAGAATTGGAAATGAGGATTTACAGTTATTAGGTAGCAGTGTAATATTCAAATGCAGTGTTCCTGGAAGTTTTATACATAATAATAGAAGTCTTAATTCAGGTTATATCATGTATTTATGAACTTGAAAATCTCCGAGAAATGGGGTATATGGGAAATTAAAGATTCTTTAGCAAATCTTCCTATTTAGTCTTTGGGCCAGTATTGTAAGAATATGTATGAACATCTTGGATAGTGGAATCTTAAAGTTTTTACCCAGAGGCTCTCTGTTTCTGTCTTTTTTTCTTCCATTAAAGTTACTGTATTAGTAAAATTCCATGGTGTGAAAATAGTGTTCATCTTTCTGTTGGTAGACATTTAGTTGGTTTCTAGTTTTGTGCTAAAGTAAAAACAAGCATAGTAGTATTATAAAAATTGTTGAATGTTTCTCCCAATTTAAATACGTCATAGTTTCTCTAAGGTTTTTATACCTAAGGGGAATTACTGTGGGTCATTAAGCGTGTGCATCTCAAATTTCTTAGATAATGCCAAATTGTTCTGCCGTGTGGTTATATCAATTTAGTCTCCACCAGAAATGTGAAGTTCCTGTTAGACCTTTTCAATTTTTAATATTGTCAGATTTTTAAAATTTTTGTCATTCTGGTGAGTGTAAAAGGATATCCTGTTGATTTAAATTTGCATTTTCCTGATTATCAGTGAAGTTGATCATCTTTTGTGTTTTTTAAAATCATTCCGGTTTCTTCTGTAAAATGCCTTTATTTCATGTCTGTTATGTAGGTTGTCTTTTCTGATTTATAGTTCCTTAAAGTACTTTAGTTATCAGTGCTTTGAATGTTTGCTTTTTGTAATTTTCTGGCATCTAGATGTCAAAGATACCTTCCTGATTTCACCTATTAGTTGTAAAGACTTTAAACATATATACGGAAGTTTAATCTACCTTAAATTTTTAGGTTTTGTTTTAAATGTAAGTTTTTATACTGGCAAGACACATTTCACTAGCTGTGTTCTTTTTCTTCATGAATTTCATGGCTGTACTAGCCCTTACCTTTTTCAAATAAGTTAATAGAGTGAACTTGTCAGATGCTGCCAAAAACACTGTTGGGGTTTTGATAACAATTGCATTGACTCTATATTCATAATTTTGCAACAACAGCTTTCAAATAATGGTAATTTTCCATGCATGTTTCATACTTTTGGGGGGGGTGTTAAAATACTCAATATATAGAGTATTATGGGTGGGGTTGCTATTTAAAAAGGATCCTTTCTAGTGCCGATTATTTTTAAAGCTACAAATAGAGCTAGTTGCTTTATATATTTAACAGAAAAGGAAAGTATATAATCTGGAAACTCAGTTGTTAAGTATAAAAATACAAAGTCGGAGTCTCATTCATCTGATCCCCTTAGCCCATTCTGGAATTGCTCACCATGGTGCCAATCCTGATTTGTTTTCAGGCCATTGTCATATTTGGGAGGATTGTTATTGTGGTCATAAACATTTCCACTTTAAATTAAGTTCAGGAGAATTGTATTGTCCCTTTATCCTAATAGAAGCTTATTTGAACGTGTAGTTAATACATAACTGTGTTTGAGACAGCATTACTAGTAAACAGAACATGGTACTTTTAGAATCAGACACGAATATGGTTGAATCACTGCTTTAACCAGGTTTTGTGATTTCAAGCAAGTTACATAATCTTTCTTGTTCAGAGAACTTTTCTCACCTATGAAATTGGGATATAAAAATGGCCTACCTCATTATTCTAATCAGGCAAGTATTTACTAAGCCCCCTCTGTGCTACCTTGGAAAGATTAAATGAGGTTACTTGAGTTAGGTGTTTGGCACATGAAAGTTGATTTTTCGATGTTGGTTCTAGTTTCCTCTATTCAAGTATTTTTTTTCAGCCTTGTTATCTCCTTTTTACTTAGAGTCTACACCAGGAGACAAATCTGTATCACATTCTTGCACAACTCCTTCCACATCTTCTGCCTCTGGACTGAATCCGACATCTGCACCTCCAACATCTGCTTCAGCAATCCCTGTTTCTCCTGTTCCACAGTCACCAATACCTCCATTACTTCAGGACCCAAACCTTCTTAGACAGCTGCTTCCTGCTTTGCAAGCCACACTGCAACTTAATAATTCTAATGTGGACATATCCAAAATAAATGAAGGTAAATTTTCATAGTGACAATTTTTTAAATTCATTTGCATTGTGCAGAATTCTGTAATTAGTAAAATCCCCAGTTTAGGAATGGTCTTTGTTTCATTTTAAAATTCCCATTTGAGCTTCATTCTTTTGAATTTATATCCCCCATGGTTTAAGGGCTTTGGTATTGTAATTGAGTTAGCAATACTTGGATTTTTCTGTATCTTTTCCTAGATTTGATATGTACTTGGTAGTTACTAGAGCTGTTCTGTCTGCTTAATGTGTGTGGTAAAATTTTTTTTTTTTTTTAATGAAAACTAAGAGCATTTCCCAAAACTGTATAAAAACACTTGAATTCTAGCATATTTCAAAAAACCTCTTGTATATATGGGTAAATAATTATTTAGAGTATTAAAAATAGGCTACTAAAAGTAGGAATTCAGGTAGTTCCTTAGAATACTTGAAAAAAAATTTGAGATGGGAGGTAATGGATAACATTTTTCTGGTTTTCCTAGTTAATTGCATTGCTAATTCCAACTTTGCTTTTTCAGTATGCTACTGCATTACTTAACGTAGCTACCTCAAAGAAGTCTGAATAAAAGTGGATGTAGTTTTAATTCAGAAGCCAAATAGTCCTAAGAGCTTTGCAAAATTTCCTGTTTTGAATATATTCGTCGATTTTGACTTGTGTACGTTGTCACATAATATATTTAACAGTAGTGTTAAGTGCTTAAGTTCTTTATCTTAAAAATGGAGCTATTTCAGGCTAGTTGGTCAATAATTTTCTGTTTTTATTGTACTTTTCTGCATTTTTATTTTATTCTTTTAGGATAACTGTGCCATTCTCCTATTTGATAGGTACATGTTTTACTAGGGGAAGTGGGGCTTCGAAACAGTTTGAAATGATAGCATAAGAAAATGTCAGGAATAGAAGATTTTGTTCTCTGAATATACATGATGTTCTTAAATTATTTAGCTTTTTAACGTTTGTTTTTAAAAGATTGTTGGAGTGGGTGTTCTTATAGGGTTTGAGTGGCCAGCTTGTCTAATAAAGCATTTGCATGAAATAGCTACCATTTACCCAGTTAATTCCACGTAACCTACTAAGCCTTTTAGCTATTGATGACTAGATTTCTGGTATAATCAGAAGTTCCAGTGAACACTGTTTATTGTTTTTAAAAAGTCTCAGGAGTTTCTTAAATTGAACGCCTGAATTTTAGTGCAAAGGAAACCACTGTTTTCCTTTACTGTAAATCTATTAAATTTCTTTTCCTCTGCCTCAGATCATTTCCTATCTCTAGACCCATTTTTATTACTCTGATCTTCTAGATTTCTGTTTTGAGAGTTCCAGTTTGATACACTGCTGTTTTCTCTGGGGTGGCTTTTTTTGTTTTGTTTTGTTTTGTTTTTTTTTTTTTTGAGTTTTCAAGTTGTTACTAATGCCATAATACGCCTCTATGTTTTTATTTTAATTTAAGATATGTTTTTAGTTCTTACAGCAGCTGTGACACAAGCCTCATTGCAGTCTATAATTCATAAGTTTCTTACTGCTGGACCATCTGCTTTCAACATAACTTCTTTGATTTCTCAAGCTGCTCAGCTCTCTACACAAGGTATTCATTTTCTTAGGTATCGCTAGAATTGTATATTGATTTGGAGGGGGATTCATAGCAAATTTTTTTTAGTCTTTGAAGAGATTAGCTATACTGATTTGATGTTTGATTTTAACACTAGTATATAGTCTTTTTTTTTTTTTTTTGAGATGGGGCAGGCATTAACATTTATCTTGCAATATTGCCATTAAATCTATAATATATATTTAATTCAGACTTTGTCAATGAAATATTTTACACCAAAGCTGAACGTAAACTGGTATGTTCTCAATCTTTGTGAAACAGAATATATTTTAAGAGTTGAAGTTTGGTTCAGGTTTGATGTTTGATGGTTTTTGACCAGAGGATACAGAAATGCTCAAGTCCTTTCTTGAATGAGCTATTTCTCTTTTCTGTGGAAGCAGCCAATGAAAAGAGACATACATAGGAACAAAGGGGAAATGAAAGGGTCACTTTGACTTGTCTCCCAGCCCCAACTCAGAAAACTGATAAACTGAGTAGAAACACTTGTTCTAAAATTGAAATATAAGAGGGAAAAAGACTTACAATCCTCTGGTTAGCCTTATGAGGTGGGAGATAAAGGCCTAAATATAGAATAAGAAAGAAATAAGAATGTTGAGGATGCCTTCCATGTGAGAATAGGTTCAGGCTTACCTTCTTGCTTTAGCCTAAGAAAGGGGTTGGGGGGGCACACATTGGGTGTGCTTCGTTCTAATCCACAGCTCATTTAGTCCGTGTTGGCCCCAGTGAGTATTTCAGATTCTGACTTTCTCATAAGTGTTCTCTTTGGGGTTAAGGTGGCATATGGAGAGATGGAAAGACCTCTGTACATATATTATAGAAGTTTTGGTTTATTTGAAATTAATTGCTTCACTTTTTCACAGCCCAGCCATCTAATCAGTCTCCAATGTCTTTAACTTCTGATGCATCATCCCCAAGATCGTATGTGTCTCCAAGAATAAGCACACCTCAGACTAACACAGTCCCTATCAAACCTTTGATTAGTACTCCTCCTGTTTCATCACAGCCAAAGGTATGTTGCCTTTGAGGGAAATTTGAAAAAGAAAGCACTCACTTTTGGAAAAACAAGCTTAATGTTTTAGAATCTGTATTGTAGAAAAAGCCCTCTTTGAGAATGTAGTAGTGGTGGAGTGAGTGATGGGTGGGAATAGATGTAGGTTAGATTCTCAGTAAATTGAGGGGCTAGAGGAGGGAATTGCATCCACTACTTTTTTTATTATTATTATTAAAGATTGTATTTATGTGAGAGAGAAAAAAAGTATGAGCAGAGTTGGGGGGTGCTAGAGGGACAAGCATACTCCCCACTGAGCGAGGACCCTGACGTGGGCTCGATACCAGGACCCGGAGAACGTGACCTGAGCTGAAGTCAGACGCTTAACTGACTGAGCCACCCAGGTGTCCCATCATCTGTGCTACTTTTACACGCTGATTGTTTTCTCCTACTGGCTTGGGATTTGTGACATGGACTGTGGGATAAAGGAGGGTATACTAATTGTCTTAATATTTGTAGAATTTTTTAGCTCTAAAAGATACGAGAGAACAGGTTTTCCAGTGGCTTTTCCTCCCATAGTTTTATTTTAGAAATGAGTCCGTTTCTGTGCTAAGAGCTTTATATGTATTGTACTTAGCTTCACATCATGAGAATCAACTACTGTTTGTCTCATTTAATAGATAAGGAAATGAAGCCTTCAGTTAAATCTAGTTTTTGTGGTGGAGTCAGAATTTGAGGCCTTGGTCTTTCTGAACACAGAACCCATTTTACTAAGCTGTACTACCTGTTTATCCAAGCATAATCTTGCGTGGATGGCTCCCCAGAGCACAGTTAAAGGTGGTTCTCCTTGTCTCTTCTCATTGGACTATAAACAGGACCTTAACAATGCTGCACTCAGATTTTGTACTACATCATTTGAGTCTTGCCCACAAATTCGTAAGCAAATCCCAGTTATACTCATTCTTTGCTTTGTAGTCCTCTTACCAGCCAAACATTAAAAGATTTGCAAGTTGGTATATGCACAAGTTGCAATTGTTTTTTTCTTAATCGTAAATTGAGGAAATTATTTTTAGTAAAAAAAGTGGGCTATTTGAATCCTTTATGCCAAAGATTTTTTTTTTTTTAAAGGTTTTATTTTTAAGCAGTCTCTACTCATGTGGGGCTCAAACTCACAACCCCAACATCAAGAGTTGACTGCTCTACCTACTGACCCAGCCAGGTGTTCTGCTAAACAGAAGCCTAAAAATAAAAATGCATTGAAACATAACTTGAAATTGATGGTAGCCCAGCTTTTAGGTCTTCCTATTGGCTCATCCCTTCCCTATTTAAGTCATTTATCTAAGCATGTTTTAGGGTCAGTCTGGATTGATTTTTTTTTTTTAAATTCTGTGTTAAAGTATTAGTTTATTATGCAGTTTCTTATTGTTTGCCTGCATTTTGGTGGGAGAGGAATAAAAATGTGAGTTTCAGCAATAGAGACCTTATTACTAGAGCTTAAAAAACTCATCGTCAGGGTGTATCTTAAGAGTACAATAAATGATGACTAAAAGTGAAGTAAGTGGTAGTGTTAGTTTTACAGTCTTTTATAAAATTAGCATTTCAAATCCCTTAAGCATATGGCTGTCAGTTTTTTGCATTTGAAAACTTTCCCAAGTTTTTGTTTTTTTTTTTAAGTGGTCATTCAGTAATATGTAGACCTTATAAAAATGTTCTTTATAAAAGAGCATGTTCTTTTATGTTCAGAAGTAGCCAGGCTATCCAGATTTGTTTGGGAGAATATCAATCAAAAAAAAAAATTAAAAAAAGAAGGGGTGCCTGGGTGGCTCAGTCGATTAAGCATCTTCCTTCAGCTCAGGTCATGATTCCAGGATCCTGGGATCGAGCTCAGCAGGGAGTCTGCTTCTCCTTCTGCCCCCCATGCCCCTGTTCTCTCTCTCTCTCTCTCTCAAATCTAAAAGGAAGAAGAAAAAAATTTTTTAAAGCTGCTGTTGGAGGATATGACTTAATCACAAATGGCTGTCTGCCTTTTTGCCTTAATTTGAGGCTTATATTTAAAACTATTTGTTTTCTCTCTCTTTGGCATCTAAATATGTATAGTATATATCCCCACCAACAGTCATGGACCTCTTGTCCCACCTCTAAAGGGTGACATCTCTTGGAAGACCACTCCAGTTGAATTTTGTTAGGGGCCATAGTTCATTCTCTGATAAACCAATCTGTACATTCTCTGCATATGTGGTTGAAATTTGAGCAGCTGTATTTGTAGGATGTGGTAACATTAATTTTTATTGATATAAAAGTTACAGTAGCTCAGAAGAGCTATTTTAGTGTATTGGAAAGAAAACTGGGCTCAACGTTAGGAGAACTAGTTTCTTGTGCTGTTGTGCTAAGAAGAAAGTAATCTTACGGCCTTGGACCATTTTATGAAGAAATTAGATCTTAGTCTCAAAACTAGACTGTCTTGTAACTACATGAATTTTATTTGATTCTAATTTTTTAAATCTAGATTTTTCAGAGTTTAAAATTATCCAACTAGATTTGGAGGGGTATGCGGATTTGGGTCCTTAAATGACCATGATTCACACAATTAAATATGTCTGTATCACTCAGCTCATGTTATCTTAAAAATTACTGAAGAATAGAAATAATAGGGACTTTTCATTGGTTGTACTTTTGCTTTTATCTAGTTTCCATGGTATTATCTGTGTGATAGCAGCCTGTCTCACCAGATTTTGACATTTCAGGTTAGTACTCCAGTAATTAAGCAAGGACCGGTTTCACAATCGGCCACGCAGCAGCCTGTAACTGCTGACAAGCAGCAAGGTCATGAACCTGTCTCTCCTCGAAGTCTTCAGCGCTCAAAGTAAGTTGATACGTGTTGAAACATCATTTTTTCCCTTAATATTGCATGCTGCGTTGTTTGAATATTATAAAAATATATGTATAATAGTACTTGATCTTGGAAGAATCCACGGATAGCCTAAATTTTATGTATTATAAGATTTACAAAGGCAAATCTTATCTACAAGTAGGTGGTTGTCTCTAGTAGGGAAGCCAGGTTATTTTTGAAGAAAGTGATTCTTTAGAATTTTACTTAGTAGAATATGATAGGAGTAACAATATGTGATACTTGTACAAAGAGGGCACCTGATTCTATAATACTTCACTTGCGGGAAATGACCTCATTTTTAACCTTCTCATAAGCAGTTTTAGATTTGAGTGTATTGATGAAGCCAAAAATGTTAAATCTAAAACCCGGGCCAGTATTTCCCAACTGGTATGTGTCGGGTTTTCCTAATAGTTTCAACTCTGACCCCTGTGTGGAGTACTTGTCAGATACGGCTGTATTGTGTTGTCACTTTTCTTTGTTAATTAACAAATACAACTTTAAATGGTTTTCATTTGATTGATTTTCCTATTTTTATTTCTTGCTATGAGGTGGCAAAATAATTCAACTGTTGTTTTTATTGTTGTTTTCTAAACAAGCATTTCAGAACTTATACATCCAAATGAGAGTTGTTCCCTTCAAAATAATCACCTTGGGAAGCTGTCTACTTACTCCAGCAATGTTGCCATTGCTCAGAACATTTTTGGGAAATTCTTCTTTTAAATTGTCTTTAGAGGCTGCAGTGTTATTTTAAATATCCTCAGTGATGAAAACTCTTCATCCTTTGGGAGATTTAGTTTTTGGAAATAACTGAAATTCATTCAGAGCCAAGTCTGGTGAAGCAGGTAGGAAATCAACTTGGGTGATTAAATTTTTGGTTCTCACCACCATATCCTCAAACCCTAGCCCAAACCATACAGTTTAAGAAGAAGATCTCAGTCTCAGAGTGTTGTTTTTGGTCTTATTTTGCCACTAAACTCATTCATTGCTGTCCAATAAAATGCCTGTATATTGCTTCACATTATCTACCCTCCGATTCAATACTTTGTTCTGATGTTAAAGGCAATAGATTTTTTCCCCTCCTTATCTACATGTATTTAAGATAGAATATTCAGTTGTGCCTTATATCTACAACTGTTAAAATGTGACCATTTCTTAAGTTACATTCTTACTATGTTTCTGGTATGCAAAATCAGCAGGTGCTGCTGTCAAATTTAGAGAGCATTATTAGTTTAAATTTAGCTGACATTAGTGTTATGAAAAGGGCTCTTTTTTCCCCCAAAAGTGTGTGAGAGGAATACATGATATGAATACACTTTGGATTTTAAATTCTGTTTATTTGATGTTTAAAATAACAATTTTTTCTTAAGAATTTGGATATCTTTAATTTAATAGAAGGTATTGACAATTTTTAGGATAGCTACTTTTTAAAACAAAGTGCACATTGAATTCTGTTTTCTCTTCCAGTAGCCAGAGAAGTCCATCACCTGGTCCAAATCACACTTCTAGTAGTAATGCATCAAATGCAACAGTTGTCCCACAGAATTCATCTGCCCGACCTACGTGTTCACTAACACCTACGCTAGCAGCACACTTCAACGAAAATCTCATAAAACATGTTCAAGGATGGCCTGCAGATCATGCAGAGAAGCAGGTATGTTACATGATTCACAGCAGATGTTTTACCTGCGGATGAGTGACAAAATAAAACTTCTATTTCTAGAAAATCTAATTTAGGTCACTAAATTTAAACTACGTTTGAAATAACTAATTTCTAATTAGATTGTCTGTAGTCAGTTTATAAAATATTTGGTAAGTACTTATTTTAGGGTATTTATAAGTTTTTATAGTTTCACATAAAATATTTTAATATTGTTACAGCTGCCATTATCAAATACTCTGCATTTAGAACTGTGCTGAGTGCTTTATTTTTTCCACTTCTTAAAACTGTTAGCCAGTACAGATAATGAGTTCTTCATTTTACCAATGAAGCCCTTAGGACCAAATAAATTACATACCAAGGTCACCCAGTTAAAACAGTAACGGGGCTCAAAGCTAGTGTGCTTTTTCCACTCAGCCATTCGCTCTCATAGTTTTAGAACTTCTCCATACTACTACTCTTACATCTCTCCACTAGACTAGCACCTAGAAGTTAGGAAACAGTTTTGCTTTGGAATGAGAGACCTTTGGACATTACAATTACTGCCATTGGCTTCTCTCTCTTAGTGGTTTACTGACCATCTGAAAGTTTTTGTAAGTTCACAGAGATAATGTTGTGTATCTTATGACACAAGAATGCAGTGAAGGCCCTTTTATCAGTGTTACACCTGAACTTTACTCTTGCTGACTCAGCATCTTTTATTAACCACAAATCATGAGTTACTCTATCCTAGTGCTATGCAGTACTGAAATTGTAAATACTGTTTTCTCCAGAAGTTGAAGGGGAAATTTTTGAAAAGTGCCTTGCACCATTAGAGACGGGGTTTTTGTTGTTTTTGTTTTTGTTTTTTTAAAGAAAATCCTTTTCCCCCTTTGATTCACTATCATTTTTGTGGATTTAAAGGGAGGAGGATTATCCTGTAATCTTGGTATAAAGTTGTACTCAGAAATTTAGTGTTTGATTTTTTTTTTTTGTATGTGATTGTGGCTTATATTTTATGTGATCTTTATTTCTCTAATTATAGGCATCAAGATTGCGAGAAGAAGCCCATAATATGGGAAGTGTTCACATGTCAGAAATTTGTACTGAATTAAAAAATTTAAGATCTTTAGTCCGAGTATGTGAAATTCAAGCAACTTTGCGAGAGCAAAGGTAAGTTTTTCACGGACAAACTTTTTGTCTTAGCATTCTTAAATCAGACTGAAGAATATAAATCAAATTTCATTTCTGAAATTTAAAGTTCTCTTTGATATATCACGTTCCATAATACTGTGTAACTGCATTAAAAAAAAAAAAAGGATTTATTTAGTTGGCGGGTTGTGGGGTGCGGTGGGCAGAAGGAGAGAATCTTCAAGCATAGTCCCCACTGAGCTTGGAGCCTGACACTGGACTCTATCTCAAGACCCATGAAATCCTGACCTGAGCCAAAACCAAGAGTCAGATGCTCAACCAACTAAGCCACCCAGGCACCCCACACTATGACTGTGTTGTTATAGTTTAATAATATTCCTCGTGAATGATAATGGCATCTAGATTTTAGTTCTCTAACCCATGGTAAATGCTTCATTGGTCTATTCTTACAACTCTGTAAGGTATAGTAATATTTAAAAAGTGAAATGTCATATCACTGTGTTAACTATACTGTAATCTTTTAAAAAATAAAAATATTTTTAAAAAGTGTATTGTTGATAGCAACTAATTATAAACGGCTCCTCTTCTATCGAGGGTAGTACTCTATTGCTGAGGGTACTTGTTTCAGTTGAAATTTGAAATCACTATTTACATTGTCTTTGGATCACTGATAGACGCCTTGGAAATTTAGTTGTCTAGCAAGTGTATCTATTTTCTGAATTGTTTTCACCTAAACTCTTAACTGTCTCACATATCTTAGTCTGGTATCCTACTCAAGGATATCTACATCCCAGTAAATAGTACAGATATTTTTTAAATGCGTCTTACAAAATCAAGGACAAACGTTTAATGGCCTCTCACATCCTGCCCTATATAAGTCACCGGGTCACCAGTAGAGTTAGTCTTAACATGAAGCCACAAATATTTAGCAACTACCAAGTTGGAATTTATATTAAATTTGGAAAAAAGTTTTTATCCAATCTTTCAATTACTAAACTATCTGGAATTACATTGTGAATATCAGCTGGGATTTGTTTACTCTAGGATTGCTCTGAAAGTACTTCAAACATACATAAAACTTGACTGCAATTTTGGCTTAATAAGACCGATGATTTGACTTTTAGGAAATTATTTGCAGCCTCAACTGTTGACACAGTGTACACTGGTAAATACCAGCCACTTGAGGATTATGCCTGTTCACTGGAACAGGCAGTAAATAATCATACTTTACAGGAGGGGTCAGAAGGGGAACAGTTTTATGAAGTTCATAGGAAATCTAGTTTGTTTTAAATATGCATGTCATTTGGACTTTGACTCAGTTCTGTTTTTCTGAGCCTGTGTTTATATTGGGAATTGTTCTTCAAAATGATTAAGTCTCTTGCACCTGGTTAATTTTAGGCTTTTACTCAGTTGTGGCCTAGAAAACATACACAGTATAGGTTTGTCTCCTATTTAATATCTGCTGCCGTGTGTGTGTGTGTGTGTGTGTGTGTGTGATGATAAAACAAACCACATTTTAAATCAGTCTTCGTAGTCAAATTATTGAGAAATTGTTAGAAAACTAGGAAACATTCTAACTTTTGTCATCCTAATTCTTTAATACATCATACATTCACTGGTCATTTTGTCTTAACTCTAGACTAATCCATATTTATTTATTTTTAAAGATTTATTTATTTGAAGGGGGGAGGGGCAGAGAGAAAGGGAGAGAGAACTTCAAGCAGACTCCTTGCTGAGCACAAGAGCCCCTTGTGGGGCTTGATCTCAGGACCCTGACACCAGGACCTGAGCCGAAACCAAGAGTCAGGACACCCAACTGACTGAATCACCCAGGTGCCCCTAGATTAATCCATTTTTAATTACTTAAGTCTTAATTGTAATTACTCATTTTATCTTTCTAAGATACTTTCGTAGCTAAAGTTTTGTTTGGTTTTTCTGTAACATTTATGTGAACCACACAAGTTCTAATGCCTTCTTTTTTTCTTTTTCAGGATACTATTTTTGAGACAACAAATTAAGGAACTCGAAAAGCTAAAAAATCAGAATTCCTTCATGGTGTGAAGATGTGAATAATTGCACATGGTTTTGCGTACAGGAACTGTAAATCTTATTGCCCAATCTTAACATTTTTGAGCTGCATTTAAGTAGACTTTGGACCGTTAAGCTGGGCAAAGGAAATGACAAGGGGACGGGGTCTGTGAGAGTCAATTCAGGGGAAAGATACAAGATTGATTTGTAAAACCCTTGAAATGTAGATTTCTTGTAGATGTATTCTTCACGTTGTAAATATGTTTTGTAGAGTGAAGCCATGGGAAGCCATGTGTAACAGAGCTTAGACATCCAAAACTAATCAATGCTGAGGTGGCTAAATACCTAGCCTTTTACATGTAAACCTGTCTGCAAAATTAGCTTTTTTAAAAAAAAAAAAAAAATTGGGGGGGTTAATTTATCATTCAGAAATCTTGCATTTTCAAAAATTCAGTGCAAGCGCCAGGCGATCTGTGTCTAAGGATACGATTTTGAACCATATGGGCAGTGTACAAAATATCATGAAACAACTGTTTCCACACTTGCACCTGATCAAGAGCAGTGCTTCTCCATTTGTTTTGCAGAGAAATGTTTTTCATTTCCCGTGTGTTCCATTTCCCTCTGAAATCCTTGATCTGATTTTATCCATTTTTTAAAGGCTCCTCTTTTTCTCCTTTCTTAAGGCACTGTTGCTATGGCACTTTTCTATAACCTTTTCATTCCTGTGTACAGTAGCTTAAAATTGCAGTGATTGAGCATAACCCACTTGTTTGTATAAATTATTGAAATCCATTTGCACCCTGTAAGAATGGACTTAAAAGTACTGCTGGGCATGTGTGCTGAAAGTACATTGATTGCTCAAATATAAGGAAATGGCCCAATGAACATGGTTGTGGGAGGGGAAAGAGGAAACAAAGCTAGTCAGATGTGAATTGTATCTGTTGTAATAAACATGTTAAAACAAACAAAAAATTGTTATTTTTCTTTTCCTTCGGTCAATGCATATTAGAATTTGAACTACCTGGGGATTCTTTATCAGAACTATTCTTGTTGAATATTTATACTTAATTGAAATAATTCCTTAAGGGAGGTTTTGTTTAAAGCATATTAACAGGAAATTGTGTATAAGATATTTAATGAAATATGAAATTCAACAAGAATGATTAAGTCACTTCCCAAGTGGTTGTCATTTGTTATAAACCCTGGTTTAACCTGTCTTGCTATTATGACATTTCATTTTGAAGGATGTTTGTGTTGTAGCTAACTGTTCAAGTCTGGTGCTGACTGCTGTTCTTAGCCATCACAAAACGCTAAATTTGTGTAATTGGAGCTTCCTTCTGTTATCTGGAAATGGTGGGAAAGCTCAGCTTTGTATATTGTTTCCTAAAGTATATTAAAATAAAAAAAGAAACTATTGCTACTATAAAATTACCTTGGCTTTTTTTTTTCTTTTCTAAAATATTGGTCACATGGCCTTAGCATGACACTGCCAGTATTATATCAAATCACAAGGGTTTCTTTATGCAGAAAATTTAATTTTAATTTCAAAATCTTACCCGATCTAGAGACTTTTTTCCTGTTGAGGCAGATGTATTTATGTGCTTTCAGAACTGCCAGCACCAAGGGCTTATTTTGTGATGTTAGACATTAATGTTACTGCATTTTTGGATATGAAAATTCCAAAATTGCTCTTGTGCTTTAAGCATATTTAAAGTATAGACGATAATGCTCAGACCTTTCAATAAACTTTAAAAAGTAAAATGTAAGTGATAGTATGAATGATATTTTTTAAAATACAAAAAAATGTTCCAGTGTTAAATTAAGAGGAATTAAAATCTTATACTGGAAACTTTTTTTTTTTATTGTAACTTGAGCATACTTAAATGTAAGAAAAGACAAATGTCAAATCCTATCATGAAATGTTCATACCTGTAAGATTGTTAACATTTGCTGGGCTTGCTTAGTGCATGTAAGTGAAACTCCAAAGAGCGATGTTAAGCTAGAACTCTCACTGACGGAGTCCTGTGTCTTTCCTGGAAAGAAGTGAGCGATTTGCGATGTAGTAGGCAAATGTTTCCTGATCAGATGGCAACTTGACTTGTGATTTAAGGTAAATTTGAATTTTATTTGCTAATAGTTTATTGATCTATGTCACCTTATTCCTTTGCTTTAAAAAGTGTTTACGTCCCTAAATGAATTGCTCACATATATATAGAAGATGCCTAATATGAAATTTCTTGGTGAATTTTTAAACAAAATTAAAATTTTTGTGGAAATATTTTTACAATATTTGATTCGCTTATTATTCTGTAGTATATTATTTTAAGTGTTGTACTTTAATACAGTGTGTCCAGCTACTAACCTCCTTGAGATAACCAGGGAATATTTATTAAAATAGGCATAATATCCAAGAATATTCTTTTTATGGTTGGCCTGTTGCCATGACTTGGAACGTATATCTCATTTTGATTTGCACCTTGGTTCAGATAAGGAAATAGAGCCCCCAGGAAACCTCAGGGTTTTTATTTTTAAAAGGACATTAGTAGTCTTATATTCAAACCTTAAAAACTGATGTAATAAAATGTATTTTGTGAAGGTGGGTCTGTTAGAAAGTCTTTCCTCTTCACCAGCTTTCCTACGTGTTTTTCCTTTGTTTTCTGTTTAGTTTGACTAACTTTTAATTTTAAAACTTGGACTATAACTCCAGATTTTAAGCACACTGAAAACTCCGTGCTTCAACTCTTCTTAAAGACATGATGCTTCTTTTAATAGCCCAGATGAATGGTTTTATCTTCTAAGTTTTATATATATTTCACACTTAAAAAACCTTGGAAAGGAGGTGCTTAAAACTTTGCAAAGATGAATTGTTACCCCATTTCAAACAATCTATTGTTTAAACCCAACTAGCTGTAAGGGATTATTCCGGGGGGAGGGTGTCATGAAGTAACTTACTCTGCAAACCGGAACTACTGTAGTTCAGGACTTAAAGCTACTGTATTTAGATGTGGGATTTGAATATACGGATTTCTTTTCGATACCTGTAAATATGGCTATATTCTTGTATTTGTACTGGAGTGTACAAAATGACACTTAAAGTAATAAATATGTTTTGACTATATTGTGCAGTTATTTCAGAACAGTCTTTTGAAAGTCTTAGTATGCATAATTTGCATTTGAGTAAGAAAATGCCAAATTACTGCTAAGATTTTAGTGTTTCAGAAGTTTCAACATAATTTCTTTGCACTATTTTAATGAAAATTTTGGCTTAAAGATCTTTTAAGATCTATAAATCCTGTTCTAATTTGCCATACCCCTTTTTTCTGATCTCTGAATTCTGGGAGTGCCCTCATGTGGTCTGCCTAGGTGATCTCATCCAGGCCCTTGGCTATAAGATTCCTACTCTTAGGTCACATTTAAATTGTCTCCAGTATTGAACTCTTTCTTGAGCTCTGAACAGCAGTCCTTTCAGATACTTGCCTTAACGTGGCAAATTCTCTGAAAAGAACTCTTGTACTTCAGACTTTTTTCTCCAGTGTCCGCATTTCCAGTAATTGACACCATCATTCCCCATTGCTTGAGACCCAGAGGAGGCATCCTTTATTTCTCTAACACCCTATATTTAATCCATCATAAAGACCCATGAGCTCTCTCCAAAATGTATTTTAGATCTGAGAGCTCACTATCTCTGTGTTTAGCACTCAATTCCAATCCACAGTCCTCTTACGAACTAGACTACTGCCCCAACCTCCTAACCTTTCTCTTTGCTTATCACCACCACCACACATACCAGTCTGTTGTCCATACCAGAGTGAAAAAACACAACAAAACACGTCCTTCTGTTCATAATCTTAAGATCAATGATTTCACATACAACAAAACTGAAATCTCTTACCATGGCTTGGTTCAAGCCCCTGAATACTACCCTGATTTCGTCCACTAGATCCTCCCTCCCTCACTGCAATCTCACCTTAGGGTTTTTTTATTTTCTGTCTGGAAAATTCTGTTTTTGGAGACTTGCACAGCAGCTGCCCATTCAGTCTCTTCTGTTCCTGACCTCCCATCTAAAAACACCATCACAGCCCCTTCACTCATTTTCTTCAAAAGAACAGAGTCTGATACATAGTAAGTACTCCAGAAATATACGTTAAATGAGTCAAGAAAAAGGGCTATGGAAACAATCGACTTAAAATTTGTAAAGTTTACTGATATTTTTTCAAGTTTTGATTTTTGGTTCTTTCACCTTGGGAGATAGGAAAGTAACAGCAACTAGTTTCTTGGTTTTTGGGTTTTTTTAAAAAAAATTACTGCTATTTACTAATGGTTACCAAAACCTAACTCCAAACCTGTTCTATCATTATGATATGTGGTCTCTCTAAGCAATTTAATCAACCGAACCAGTAGTAATTAGAGTGCTCTCACAGTAGGATGCTTTGATAGGCCCATTTGGTTCAGATGATGCCTTCACATCCAACAAGACCCTTCTGACTTTTTAGGACAGGGGTGTAAGGCCAGAAACATTCAAGTCAACATTTTAAGATGTGTCACCGATAGAACATCTGTACTACATATAAAATCCAACAGGAAAATAGGTGATGGGTGAGAAGATGTAAGATTTGACAGGCCCTTGATACCATTGTATGCACTTCCTAAACAGGATCTTTTTCATTTCCTAAAGTGCCTAGTGTTACTTGCTTAATTCGACCAGCCTATGTGGCTGCATTAGGATCAAAACTTTTCTTACCTCTTTCGGGTAGTTACAGGATTATTACCTTAGATGAGAAAGGCAGAATGTAAGGACAAAATTGTCTCTGGTATATCTTCCAGATCTAGAAAAATCAGCACATAGTAGGTGCTCAAGATGCTTGCATGAATGAGTGAATGAAATACATATTTTAAATATTTGCTCTGTAAGTTTGCTGAAATTGTATTTAATCTTTAAGCATAATGTTTTCAAAATATTTTTTAATTAAAAATTTATTGGGGTGTCTGGCTGGCTCAGTGGAGCATGTGACTCTTGATCTCAGGATTGTAAATTCTAGCCCCATTTTGAGTGTAGAGATTACTTACAAATACAGTCTTAAATTATTAAAGGGACCATGAGCAGAGAGTCACTGAAATTTCAACAAGCCTCTTGCTTAAATGTCACTTTTTTTTTTCATTTGGATGCCTTGACATTTATTTTGTCATCTTCATGAACTAAAACTTAAAATGATTAAATACTACCATGGTTGGCAAGAGCTCTAATTTTTAAAATGCCAGTTCAGTCCCAGTCTGCATCTCTCTATACCTGTTTCAGAAGCCCAAGGGTTCCAAAGATACCACGTAAAATACTGGTAATGGAATTGCAGGATAAGCTGGCTGATGAAATACCACCCAGTGCTTAACAAAAGTACTTAAAGAGCCAAAATATTTCTCCACAAACATCAAGACAATGAAAGAAACATGAAACTTCTATAATCTTTGAAAGGTGATGGATGGAAAGAAAGGAAGATAGAAAATTTTGGTATAATTTTGCACATTTAGTCATCCCAAATTAGAGTTCAGTCAGAAAGTAGAAATCACCTTAGGCATTTCAAAAGGAGAGAATTTAAAACTAGGGGAGAATAAAACCAAGGCAGGCCTTGTTGGAGGAGACGATAAAGGAGAGAGAGAGCTGGGAATATAAACAGAGGGGCAGTATGGAGGGAGCTGGATCCGAGGAAAAGACAAAGCTGCCGAAAAAGATGCTTTCTGAAGTAGGGTGAGGGAGAAACCCAGGCTGTACCCCTCTTTGTCCTCAGTTCTGCCTTCATTGGCAGAGCTTACCCAGAAGCAAGAGGGCAGGAGAGTTTGGGACAGTCCCTGCGATGCTGAGAGGGGTAGAGAAAAATGAATCTGAGAGCAAACAACCAGCATAACCTCTGAGCCTACCAGTAGACAAAGGGAAGAGCAAAACTGTCAATTCAAGCCACATTTCCTGATATTAGATAATGGAACACCACGTTTATGAAGTTCTAGGAAATGTGTAAGTAAATGTATTGTGGCCCAAATATTATATTTAGCAAATATCGTGCCCCTCACTGGGCTCTGAACTTAGCAGGGAGTCTGCTTGACCTTCTCTCTCTCCCTCTCCCCACTCTCTATCTCAAAAAAAATAAATCTTAAATTGGAAAAACGCTAAGCTAAGAAGTGCACAGCAAAAGAAACAAAAAGGCAATCTATGGAACGGGAGAAAATGTTTGCAAATTATACACCTCACAAGAAGTTAATATCAAAAATATGTGCAAAACTCCTAAAACTTGATAGCAAAAAAACAATTCAGTTAAAAAATGGGCAAAGGGCTGAACAGAAACTTTTCCACAGAAGACACAAATGGCCAACAGATACATGAAAAAGTGCTCATCATCACTAAGCATCCGGGAAATGCTAAAACCACAGTGAGATGTCACCTCACAACGGTTCGAATGGCTATTAACAAGACAAGAGATAACAAATATTGGGAGGATGTGGGGGGAAAGGGAACGCTTGTGCACTGTTGGTAGGAGTGTAAATTGGTGCAGCCACTATGGAAAACAGTATGGATGCTCCTCAGAAAATTTCAAATAGAACCACCACATAGGATCCAGTGATCTTACTTCTGAGTGTATATCTGAAGGAAATGATAGATCACTGTCTCGAAGAGATGTCTGTACTCTCAGTTCATTGAAGCATTAGTCACAATAGCCAAAATATGGAAACAACCTAAGTGTCCGTCAATGGGTGAGTGACAAAGAAAATGTATTTATAAAATGGAATATTATTCAACCATGAGAAAGAAGGAAATCTGGCATTTGCAACCACGTGGGCGAAACTTGAGGGCATTATGCTAAGTGAAATAGGTCAGAAAAAGACAAATATTGTGAGGTACCACTTCTATGTAGACTCAATCTAAAAAAGCTGAACCCATAGAAATATAGATTGGTGGTTGCCAGGGAATGAGGGGTAAGGGAAATGGGGAGTTGTTGATCAAAGGGTACAAACTTAAGAATAGAAGGAAAGTTCTAGATGAGAGTCCAAGACGGCGGAGGAGTAGACCTAAATTTCCTCTGGCCCCAGGAAGTCGGCTAGATAGCTATCAAACCACTCTGAACACCTACGGACTCGACAGGAAACGGAAGAAAAGGATAGCAGCGACTCTATGAACAGAAAAGCGACCCCTTTCTGGAAGGTAGGATGTGCGGAGAAGTGAATGTGAGGCGACATATGGGAAGATAGACCGCGGGCTAGGGAGCCTCTGTGAGCCAGCTCCGGGCAAGGGTTAGAGCTGCGGAGCACAAAATCGGAAGTTTTAGAAGTCGGCTCCGGTGAGGGCTGTCGCTCCCGTGGCTAAGCAGGGCGGGGGGCCCTCACTAGGACAGTGTGGTCTCAGGATCCTCGGGGTCACAGGAAGACGGGGGCTGCCTGACCGCGGCAGAGCTCCAGGTACCGGAGTGGGGAATCCGGCCGGGAACAGTGAGCCAAGGAGTGGGCGCTCAGCTCGGGGTGGCCATAAACCACGAGCCGTGGCACGGTCGGGCCACTGTTCTCTCCCCTGGGGCCCAACAAGCGGCAGAACCGGGGAGACTCCCCTTCTCCCCCGGGAGCCGCAGCCTGAGAGCACCGCCGGGGTCTGCTGGGTTTGGAGACTCCGAACAGGGCCGTGCGCCAGAGAGAGAGGCGCTCGGTCCCAGGCCGGGTGAGCGCGGAGAGGGGCGGGACACCAGGGAGACGCGCGCGAGTGCCTGCCTTTCTCTGAGCGCGCACTGAGGAGGGGCCCCGAGCTCTCGGCTCCTGGCTCCTCCGGCCGGGGAGTGGGACACCGCCGTTTCCATTCCCATCCTCTAAAGCTGCGCGGACAGCCTTAGGGAATAAAACTCCCGCAAACAGGAGCAGATGACTTAGCCTGGCCCCGGGCAAGGGCGGCGCAATCCCACCCGGGCAAAGACAGTTGAGAAGCAATGCGGCGGGCCCCTCCCCCAGAAGATGAGCAAGAGCGTCCAGCCAAGACCGAGTTTACCGACCAGTGAGAACTGCGAACTCCAGCCCTAGGGGAGTACAGCACAGAGAATTCATGGCTTTTTCCCCATGACTCTTTAGTCTTTCAACTTCAATTTTTTTAATTTTCTTTTTTTTTCTTTTTCATTTTTTTTGAATTATTCTTATTTCCCTTTTCATCCTAAACTTATCAATTCCTTTTTAAAAAATCTTTTTTAATTTTCATTTTTACAGTCATATTCTATTCCCTCATTGTATCTAACCTTATCTTTATATATATATAAGTTTTGCTTTCTTTACAATTTTGGGAGGCAGTTTCTTCTAACAGACCAAATCTAGTGTATGGCTCTGTTCTATTCACCCACCTGATCACATTCTCTCCCTCTCTCTTTTTTTCTTCTTTCTTTTTTCAACCAACTTATCAATTCCTTTTTTAAAATCTTTTTTAAATTTTTATTTTTACAGTCATATCCCATTCCTTCATTATAGTTAACCTTATTTTTGTATATATGTTTTTCTTTCTTTAAAATTTTGGGGTGCAGTTTCTTCTAACAGAACAAAGTACACCCAAAATCCAGTGTGGAGTTCTGTTCTATTCACCAGCCTGATCATATTTCTTTTTTCTTTTGTCCCCCCCTCCCCATTTTTGGGTCTCTTCTGATTTGTTTAGTGTATATTTCTCTGGGGTCGTTGTTACCCTTTTAGCATTTTGTTCTCTCGTTCATCTGTTCTTCTTTCAACAAAATGACAAAACGGAAAAACTCACTTCAAAAAATAGAACAAGAGGCCGTACTGACTGCCAGGGACCTAATCAATATGGACGTTAGTAAGATGTCGGAACTAGAGTTCAGAATAACGATAATAAAGATACTAGGTGGACTTGAAAAAAGCTTAGAAGACACTAGAGAATTCCTTTCTGGAGAAATAAAATCTAACCAAGTCAAAATCAAAAAGACTACTAATGAGGTTCAATAAAAAATGGAGGCTCTAACTGTGAGGATAAATGAGGCAGAAGAGAGAATTAGGGACATAGAAGACCAAATGATGGAGAATAAAGAAGCTGAGAAAAAGATAAACAACTACTGGATCACGAGGAGAGAATTCAAGAGATAAGTGATACCACAAACTGAAACAATATTAGAATAATTGGGATCCCAGAAGAAGAAGAAAGAGAGAGGGGGGCAGAAATACAGTGGAGAACTTCCCTAATTTGGGGAAGGAAACAGGCATCAAAATCCAGGAGGCACGGAGAACCCCCCCCCTCAAAATCAATAAAAATAGGTCAACACCCCAATATCTGATAGTAAAACTTACAAATCTCAGAGACAAAGAGAAAATCCTGAAAGCAGCTCGGGACAAGAGGTCTGTAACCTACAACAGTAGAGACATTAGATTGGCAGCAGACCCATCCACAGACACCTGGCAGGTCAGAAAGGACTGGCATGATATATTCAGGGCACTAAACGAGAAAAATATGCAACCAAGAATACTTTATCCAGCTAGGCTGTCATTGAAAGTAGAAGGAGAGATAAAAAGCTTCCAGGATAAACAGAAACTAAAAGAATTTGCAATCACCAAACTAGCCCTACAAAAAATACTGAAAGGGGTCCTCTAAGCAAAGAGAGAGCCCAAAAGTAACATAGACCGGAAAGGAATAGAGACAATATACAGTAACAGTCACCTTACAGGTAATACAATGGCACTAAATTCATATCTTTCAGTAGTTATCCTGAATGTAAATAGGCTAAATGCCCCAATCAAAAGACGCGGAGTATCAGATTGGATAAAAAAGCAAGATCCATTGATATGCTGCCTGCAAGAGACTCATTTTAGACCCAAAGACACCTCCAGATTTAAAGTGAGGGGGTGGAAAACCATTTAGCATGCTAATGGACATCAAAAGAAAGCTGGGGTGTCAGTCCTTATATCAGATAAATCAGATTTTTTAAAAAAGATTTTATCTATTTATTTGACAGAGAGAGAGACAGCCAGTGAGAGAGGGAACACAAGCAGGGGGAGTGGAAGAGGAAGAAGAAGGCTCCCAGCGGAGGAGCCTGATGTGGGGCTCAATCCCAGGACTCCGGGATCACGTCCCGAGCTGAAGGCAGACACTTAACGACTGAGCCACCCAGGCGCCCGATAAATCAGATTTTTAAACCAAAGACTCTAATAAGAGATGAGGAAGGACACTATATCATACTTAAAGGGTCTATCCAACAAGAAGATCTATCAATTGTAAATATTTATGCCCCTAATATGGGAGCAGCCAATTATATAAACCAATTAATAACAAAATCAAAGAAACACATTGACAATAATACAATAACTTTAACACCTCCCTCACTGAAATGGACAGATCATCTAAGCAAAAGATCAACAAGGAAATAAGGGCTTTAAATAACACACTGGACCAGATGGACTTCACAGATATATTCAGAACATTCCATCCCAAAGCTATAAAATACACATTCTTCTCTAGTGCACACGGAACATTCTCCAAGAATAGATCACATCCTGGGTCACAAATCAGGTCTCAACTGGTACCAAAAGATTGGGATCATTCTGTGCCTATTTTCAGACCACAATGATTTGAAACTCGAACTCAATCACAAGTGAAAAGTTGGAAAGAACTCAAATATGTGGAGGCTAAAGAGCCTCCTACTAAAGAATGAATGGGCCAACCAGGAAATTAAAGAAGGATTTAAAAAATTCATGGAAATAAATGAAAATGAAAACACAACTGTTCAAAATCTTTGGGATGTAGCAAAGGCAGTCCTGAGAGGGAAATATAGAGCAATACAAGCCTTTCTCAAGAAACAAGAAAGGTCCTAAATACACAACCTAACCCTACACCTAAAGGAGCTGGAGAAAGAACAACAAATAAAGCCCAAACCCAGCAGGAGAAGAGAATTAATAAAGATCAGAGCAGAAATCAATGAAATAGAAACCAAAAGAACAGTAGAACAGATCAAAGAAACTAGGAGCTGGTTCTTTAAAAGAATTAATAAGATTGATAAACCCCTGGCTAGACTTATCAAAAAGAAGAGAGAAAGGACCCAAATAAGTAAAATCATGAATGAAAGAGGAGAGATCACAACCAACACCAAAGAAATACAAACAATTTTAAGAACATAGTATGAATAACTATAGGCCAACAAACTAGGCAATCTGGAAGAAATGGATGCATTCCTAGAGCCGTATAAACTACCAAAACTGAACCAGGAAGAAACAGAGAACCTGAACGGACCCATAACCAGCAAGGAAATTGAAGCAGTAATCAAAAATCTCCCAACAAACAAGAGCCCAGGGCCAGATGGCTTCCCAGGGGAATTCTACCAAACATTTAAAGAAGAGTTAATACCTATTCTTCTGAAACTGTTCCAAAAAATAGAAACGGAAGGAAAACTTCCAAACTCATTTTATGAGGCCAGCATTACCTTGATCCCAAAACCAGATGAAGATCCCACTAAAAAGGAGAATTACAGACCAATATCCCTGATGAACATGGATGCAAAAATTCTCACCAAATACTAGCCAATAGGATCCAACAGTACATTAAAAGGATTATTCACCACGACCAAGTGGGATTTATTCCTGGGCTGCAAGGTTGGTTCAACATGTCCAAATCAATCAATGTGATACACTACGTTAATAAAAGAAAGGACAAGAACCATATGATACTTTTGATAGATGCAGAAAAAGCATTTGACAAAGTACAGCATCTTGAGGTTCCTCAAGAAGTTAAAAATAGAGCCACCCTATGACCCAGCAATTGCACTACTAGGTATTTACCCCAAAGACACAAACGTAGTGATCCGAAGGGGCACCTGCACCGCGATGTTCATAGCAGCAATGTCCACAATAGCCAAACTATGGAAAAAGCCCAGATGTCCATCGACAGATGAATGGATAAAGAAGATGTGGGGTGTGTGTGTGTGTGTGTGTGTGTGTGTGTGTGTGTAATGGAATATTATGTAGCCATCAACAAAATGAAAGCTTACCATTTGCAACGATGTGGATGGAATTAGAGGGGATTATGCTAAATGAAATAAGCAATCAGAGAAAGATAATTACTGTATGATCTCACTGATACGTGGAATTGGAGAAACAAGGCAGAGGATCATAGGGGAAGAGAGGAAAAAATGAAACATGGAGAAACCAGAGAGGGAGACAAACCATAAGAGACTCTTAATCTCAGGAAACAAACAGAGGGTTGCTGGAGGGGAGGTGGGTGGGAGGGATGGGGTGGATGGGTGATGGACATTAGGGAGGGTATGTGTTTTGGGGAGCGCCATGTATTGTGTAAGACTGATGAATCACAGACCTGTACCCCTGAAACAAATAATACATTATACGTTAATAATAAAAAAAATTTTTTTAAAAGAAGATAAGTTCTAAGCATCTAATGTATACTATGGTGACTCTTAATATTAATATTGTATCAATATTAATATTAATATTGTAGTGTATACTTGAAAGTTTCTAGGAGATTAAATGTTCTAACTACAAAAACAAAATCATGTGAGGTGATAGGCTAATTCGTCTGATCACGGGAATCACTGTGTGATATATGCATGTATCAAATCATCATGTCGTACACCTTAAACTTATACAATATTATATGTCAACTATTTCTCAGTAAAACGGGGGTAGAGGAAAATATGTATAGGTCTATGTGAAACAAATCTTTAAAGCTTTTCTGTGGGATATAGAATACAGCTTAAATAGCAAACATGCATATTCTTTTTTTTTTTTAAAGATTTTATTTATTTATTCGACAGAGATAGAGACAGCCAGTGAGAGAGGGAACACAAGCAGGGGGAGTGGGAGAGGAAGAAGCAGGCTCATAGCGGAGGAGCCTGATGTGGGGCTCGATCCCATGACGCCGGGATCACGCCCTGAGCCGAAGGCAGACACTTAATGACTGCGCCACCCAGGCGCCCCTTAAACATGCATATTCTTGATAGGAAAACTCAATATTGAAAAAAGTGTCAAAATCCTCAATATGTTCAATGTAATGTCAATAAAATGCCACCTTTTTTTGGTGAGAATTTGTTAGAATGATACCTATCTTCGCCTGGAAAAATAAATGTACAGATTATTGGGAAAAAAATTGTTAAAGGCCACTCAGGACGGCAGTTCAAGATGGTGACATAGGAAGATCATGCACTCAGCTCCTCCCATGGCAACACTGAATCTATAGCTACGAATGGAACAAGAGGAAATCTTAAAAAAAAAAACAAAACAGCATAAAAAATCCCAAAGGTTGGCCTACACATTGGGCAATGAGAAGAAAACCACTTCCAAATGCGTAGCAGAGGCTGGGACCAATCTCTCTGTAAATCCCACAGTTGGTGTAGCATTCCACAATGCAGGGAACTCAGAATCCAGAGCTTCTCCTTGAGGGACAAGGCGTTTGGACCCCACATTGGTCATCCCAACTTTTGGGACATATAGTTGAAAGATGAGCCCCCAAAGCATCTGTGTCCTGAGTCCTGCGTCAAGTGATCTGGACAGCTGTCCTTAAAAGGCTTGCGCTCTTGGACTCACCTGCCCCAGGACCTAGCCCAGAAGCAGTCAATCTCACCCATACTTAAAGTAAAGGAGGCCCACTTGCTTCTATTAAAGTCAGCCTGAGGGGCAGGTATCTAATTTAACACACACATCCAGGAACCTGCTAGAACACTTGGGGATGGAGGCTGGTACCATCTTTAAACTCTCCCTTTGCTGCACTCCAGTGTTTTTGGAGACAAGCTCTTGACATGTCTGGTGCCCCAATTTTTGTGACTGCTCCCAGGGGACACCTCTATGTCTACTGGCTCTAGCGGCTGGTGGGGCTTATGCTCATGGGTCCCCCAGGACTGTGATCAATGGAGAAAAGTTCTTCACCAGCTTCCAGGGCACAGCAGAGGCAACAGGCCCAAGAGCTCACTGTTTCTGTGAACGAGGCCTGTTAGCTGACCATCATGACTGTGGCTGTGGTGGCCTTCTGATTAGGCACGAATCTGGGGACCGACTATAATCCTTTCCAGGGACCCGAGAGGGCAGGCCTGTCCTCATGCTCACCCTCCGCCACACTCCAGAGTGCCAGTGTCTTCCGGAGGAAGGCTTTAAAAATGGCTGGTGCCTTGGCTTCTGTTTCTGTTTCCCATTTTTTGTGGCTGCTGCCCAGGAGACACCCCTTGATTGCCTGGCTCCAGGGGCCAAAGTGGGGCTTGGACTCCTGGGTCCCATGAGACGGTGCAACCAGAGAGACAGTTCTTGCCAGCCTATCACCCTCAGGATGCTGTGCCGACCGCGGACAGAGGCGCGTTCCCCAGACTTCCTGTGAGGGAGGCCTCCTTACTTGTCCCGGAGCTTCAGCCTGGGGAGCAGCCCGTAGTTTGGTATACCTGTGGAGGCCTACGAAGCTACTCTGAGGAAACACGGTCTGCGGAAGCCATCTTGGCGCTCTCCCTCTGTTCTGTTCCGGGTCTCAGGTATCACCCAGAAGAAAGTATACACACTTGTCTGGCACCCTGATTTCTGTGAGTGCCATTCAGGGGACCCCTCCAGATCTCCTGGCTCTGCTGGCCAGCACGGCCGATGCTGGCAGCCCCACAGGACTGTATCTATTGGCATATCTTTAATAGCTGATGTCTGAGGGTCTGGCTTCTAGTCACCCTGAATCCAGGTGCTGAGTTTTTCCCTTTGGGGACACTGACAGGTGTGGGCACATCCTCAGCCACTGGAGCTATTAAAATATTGTTGTCTGCCTGGACGAGCATGGAGGTTTGCAAGACAACCAGAAGCTGAGGCAGGATTATTCGAACGACAAGGTTCATGTCCTATGTGAAGCCACTGCCTCAAGACTGAGAGAATTGTTCGCTTCATCTACCATATGGAAACCAGCACAGAGAGTCAAGCAAAATGAAAAACAGAGGAATGTACTCCAAATGAAAGAACAAGATAAGACCTCAGGAGGGGAAAAAAAGAACCTTAATAAAATGGAGATAAGTAATTTACCTGATAACAGGTTCAATGTCAATGTCATAAAGATGCTCAGAAAACTGAGGAGATGAATGGACGAACCCAGTGAGAACTTCAGTGAAGAGATGGGAAATAGAAGAAAGTTCCAAATAGAAGTCACAGAGCTGAAGAATACAGTAACTACACTGAAAAATACACCGTTGTTCAACAGCAGATAGGTGGAGCATAAGAATCAGTCAACAAGAAGACAAGGCAGTGGAGCTGTCAAAAGAAAAGAAAATGAAAAAATATGAAGATAGCTTAAGGAACGTATGGTGGTTTCCAGAGGCAGGGGGTTCTGGGTGGGAGAAATGGGTGAACTGTTTTTTTGTTTGCTTAAATAAATCAAATTTAAAACATTAGAAAGAAAGGAAAAAACAATACTTAAAAGACAGGGAAACTTGAGTACTAGTTGTATTTGATAATATTTAACAATGTTAATATTTTTAGCTATGCTTATGACATTTGGGCCCTTTTTTAAAGAAGAATTATTACTTTTGGATTATGCATACTAAAATATTTATGAATAGGATTAAATGATGGCAAAGATTTATAAATAATAAGTAATCTGGTAGGAAATGGTAGTGGCTAGCTATAGATGAAAAAGATTAAACATGAGTTGAAAATTGCTGAAACTGGGCAACAGAAGCAGGGATTTATTATATAACTCTGTCTACTTTTGTAAATGATAAAATTTTTCCAAAATAAAATATTTTTAAAACCCAGGGGGGGAACCTCCCAAGCATGGGATAAAACATCTTTCTTTGCTAAATGTCGTGTCTGCTGCGATGGCAGGAACTCTGCAGCCTTTTTGTGACACTACCTGAAAATGGCAGAACAAGATGGAAAGTGCCTGCCTATATTCTTGATGCCACGTGAGCTGAGAAATAGCTCATCTTCTATCCTTGTCATGTGAGAAAATAAGGTTTCCTGACTTTTGGTTGGGTGTTCTGTGACTTAAAGGTAGAAACATCCTAACTGATAGAGGGAATAATAAGACATTTGTGGGATTGAACAACAACAAAAGCCTAATGGGACGTATCTTAAACATATACGAAAACATATTACTATCATGTTTTACATACTATACACCATAACACTACATAAAGTCCACAACTTGTGAACTCTAGCAGAGAAGGTGGCAGAACATAATAGCAGCCCAGAAAAGATGAAAAATATAAATATGCACTTAGGATGTGATAAAAAGGAACATTTCAAATTGGTATGGAAATAGTAAATACTCAAAACTGGGAAGAACTGGCCCAGGAATTTTAAAAGCTATAACTCTGGATCTGAATCTTTTTTGTTGATGAATCAAACATTTAAATGTAAAAACCGTAGAAGAAATCATGGGTTGATTTATTGATAATCTTGGGTGGGGAAGGTATTTCTGAGCCAGAGACAACACGCAGATGCCATAAGTTATTTTTACTACATAGGAACACAAACTTCGCTAGTGGAAAAACAAAGTTTAAAAATCCGAAACAAACCCAACATAAAAAACAGACAACCGAGGAAAAACTGGCAACGCATGAAAAATCGGAGAGGTCCTCACAAAGAGTAACTACAAATCTGAAAAAGGACTAGGAACAAACCAAGAAAAATGCAGCAGGAGATAAAACAGGCAGTTCCCAGAAGCAGAAGTATAAATAGCTCATAAACTCTATGAGAATGTGGTTCACGGCCCTACTTACCGCCGTTTTCAATACATCAGAGTGCTGGCAATAAATACCTGTCGAACGGGTGACGGAATGAAATGCAGATTAAAGCAAAAAGACATCAATTTCCAACTATTAGGTTTACAAAAATCGTAAAATTTGACAAAATCCACGATATTGATAAATACATGGGGAACAGGAACACATTTGGTAGCGTCTTTAAATCTTTCAATGCACATGCCACGAGATCCAGCAAGTTCACGGCAACATGGATACGTTCACACAAATAGACCAAGATACGTGCAAGAATGATGATTGCAGCATTGTTTATGTTAGAACAATAAAAAAGAGAAATAAACAACCTGTCGACAGGGATCTTGTACTTAATATTGATTGGGACCGCCACACGAGGGAATGCTGTGCAGCCGTTATACGGGCTGTTGCAGATCTGTATGTAACTGTTACAAGCAGGACAACAGATCCAAAAGGGAGTCACTTAGATAAGCTCTGAATCAAGAATTAACTTAATTATCGTTTCAACCTCTCCCAGAAATGGCATCTTTTTTTTTTTTTTTAAGATTTTATTTATTTATTCGATGGAGATAGAGACAGCCAGCGAGAGAGGGAACACAAGCAGGGGGAGTGGGAGAGGAAGAAGCAGGCTTCTAGCAGAGGAGCCTGACGTGGGCCTCGATCCCAGAACGCCGGGATCACGCCCTGAGCCGAAGGCAGACGCTTAACGACTGAGCCACCCAGGTGCCCCCAGAAATGGCATCTTAAACCAGCTAGTCAGGATCCCCCTGATGAGCAGTAGTGAAGTCAGCTGCCTGATAGACCCCTGCCGTCCCCTAAAGGAAAGTGACCTTGGCACAGCCAGTCTACTTTTTGCTAGAATAACTTCCTTGTTCCTGCCCCCGGCGGCCTATAAAATTCTTTCGTTTTGTCCAGCAATTCAAAGCTCCTTTCTATTTGCTAGATTGGATGCTCCCTGACTTATGAATCATTGACTAAAGCCAATAAGATCTTTCAAATGTGCTGAGTTGAATTTTATTTTTCAACAGCACTCCTAAAGAAAGATGTCTAAGATTTTTATGAAGTGAAAGATGCAAGACATAAAATAGTAAGTAGAGTATGAGTCTGGACAATTACTTAAAACACAGACACACGAAGGTATGCACATATAGAGAGAGGCACAGACATAAAATACATTTCCAGCATATACGTGAAGAACCAGTAATAGTGGCTGACTTTGAAGAGGATGACTTGCGGGCAAAGGAAGAAAAACTTATTTTCATTTAATATGATTCCACATACTCGGCATTTTCTACTCTGGTTTTCAGGGCTGCGCAGGAGTCAAGCTCAAGAGTGTAGATTGGGTGTTTGTGCACACTCATTCCCAACTCTGTTTAGTGACCTCACGTTGGCAGCTCGAAATTGGCCATGGTGGGAACATTTATACACGGCAATGGGCTAAGCCTCAAATCAGGGTCTCACTTCCCCAAAACTGCTGTTCAATATTTATCAACACAAGCCTACGTATCCTGCTAGGACCATCACGCTAAAATGTTTAGTTAATGAAAGTGTAGACAGGGGCGCCTGGGTGGCACAGCGGTTAAGCGTCTGCCTTCGGCTCAGGGCGTGATCCAGGCATTATGGGATCGAGCCCCACATCAGGCTCCTCCGCTATGTGCCTGCTTCTTCCTCTCCCACTCCCCCTGCTTGTGTTCCCTCTCTCGCTGGCTGTCTCTCTCTGTCAAATAAATAAATAAAATCTTAAAAAAAAAAAAAAAAAAGTGTAGACAAAACCTCAGGCCACAATCTTCCACGTACTTGAGGTAGGCATGACCAAAAGGGAGGAGTGTAGGCAGGTGCACTCAGCCACATCCTTTTTCAACCAGGACCAGACTCACCGAGGAAGTGAAGAGGCTATGCCCTGCAATGGATGACCTCCAAATATTCTTCCTTAGGGGTCCTCCTTTAAAATGTAAAACACTTTCCGGTTTTGAAGACAATGTAAATTCCCTTAGAGAAATCTCACAGCATGCCTGTGAGAAAAAGGGTGTAAATCAGAAGAGAGAGGCATGCTTACAATATAGCCTTTCCCCACCTTTGTATCCCCCAGCGGTATATCCAATTAGTTGCAAAAGTCTGCATTTACTTTAGCTAAATATATGTTCACCACAGGAGTTTGTCAGGTGACCGGAGTGACTGCCTTCAGAAGCAATGGCCATCTCCAGGTCACATGACCCATCAGCTTGGTCAGGCTCTTTACATTCTCCCTGCACAGGCACCCGGTCCCCTCTGTCCCAGCCGCCACAGGAAGAGGTATCAATTTACACTTTGGAGACCTTAATTCAGTCTCTTAATCCATTGTTCTTTTCCATTTTGCTTTTGATTCCTTTTGCTAGGATCCAGCATTTCCTGGTTTTGCATAAAAATGGCAAAGTAGTATCAGCAGTTATTGAGGGCCTAAAGTGAAAGCCTATGAGGAGAAACATCTGGGAATAGAGCTCCCCTGTGTAACAACTGGAAAGAGAGGAACCGCTCATAGACGGGCCAATTTCAACCCCAGAGCAAACTCCAAGCCCTTGCTGCGGGCCTGTGACAATGTCTCAGCAGCCACTCATCACAAGGACCCTTTTCTCTGCATTCCCTCTTCTTCCGTGTAATCACATATGTTATTGTAGGGAAGAAAACATTTTCCCTCTTCTTTTCTGAGTTCTTCAGCCAGTCACTTTATTAAGTTGATAAGAGACAGATTAACAGGAGAAAAACAAATTTTAATTTTGTATTTATGGGAGCCGCATAAAGATATGATCCTCAAAAGGCAGCCCGGTAATGGAGGCTTATATAACATCCTGAGCTAAGGAAAGGGGTGGGAGTCCAAGGACATAAAGGGAAGAAAGGCCATTCACAGGAAAGGGAGATGTCCGGAAAACAAAGGTGGCCCTGTTGTGCAGATAGGTTTCTTAGGTAAAGAGATATCTCTGATAATGGCTCTCTTCCTGCTACGGGCCTCCTTTCCAATGTAAATTTAGGTAGCTCAGGGGAGCTAAAGAGATCTAGCTAGACCTGCTGGGTTTTGATCACCTTTAGCTCAAAAAAATCCTCGGGCCACAGTGACATATTTTGGGGTAGCAAATTTTGCTCCTCTTCATTGACCATAGTATGTATCAGATTTACTATATTTTGTTTGGTTGGAACCACTGTGTTTATCAAGTAGAGGAAAATTACTTATGTCCAGGAAGGTTTGACACTACCCTTGAGGTTGTAGGCTGGAATCCAGGCCCACATGATTCGATTGGCCCATAAGCAATACCCGGTCCTTAGAAGTTCTACTCACGGGGAAGGACACACATGGGCCACATTTCTAAGCTTGGATAGTAACATTTGAACCATGCCTACCCTCTCTCCTCACACATCCCAGTGACGCCTGTGGCTTTTTATTTGGGTGACCAAACATACATAAAGTTGAAAGAACTGTACAACGAACATCTTGAATACCGCTGTCTAGATTCATTCCCACCCCCAGCCTCTCTTCTTCTGCCCCCGAACCATTTAAGAGCCAGTTGCACACATTGTGGCACTCATACTTTACATACTTTAGAGTGACCCTCCTAAGAGTGAGGCTATTATCCTACATAAGCATAACACTGTTATCACAAGAACAGGTACAATTTGATGGCATTTGGGGTTAAGGAAAATCAGGGAAATACCCATTTGGAGGTCAAAGCAGGGCTGACTTGGCTGGCTTTCCACTACGTAAGAAAGCTTTTAGAGTCGTTCGTCACAAGTATACTTGAAAGTGTTACAATGAGCGTGTTCTTTTGTAGTCGGAAAAACAAAACAAAGACACAGGTGTTGGAAGCTGAGTCAGAACCAGTAGGTTTCTGGGTTGTGTGGCCTTTGGGCTCTTGGTGGGCCTGGGTGATCCTGCCGCTGACACTAGGTGGCGGTGTTGGGCTACATTCAGCCAGATCTACCGGTGAGCTGGCTCCCCAAGAAACTTTAGGGATGGAGCAAAAGAATGGTTACGGTTTCAAAGTAAATGTTAGAACTGCGAGCAGACCCCGAAGAGACAGGAAGGGGCAAAATGACCAGAGAACTATTTTAATGAACACACTTCTTTGGGGGGCTATATAGAGCATTGTCACAGGAGTCTGACCTACTGAATTCAAACCCAGGTTCTGTCCCTTCGGAGTTGACTTGCTGCAATCAACTTGACCCAGAGAAGACTTGGTTTTGTTTCATCCTTTGTAGGACTGCGGGGAAGGGTTAACGTGACTAAACTCGGAAAGCCCTTAGCACAGAGTGGGACACGAAGCAAGGACACGCACCATGTTGGCCAAGTCGTTGTTGGCTTTATCCTCTTGAAAACCACTTCTGCCTCTGCTCTGGCCAACCGGTTTTCCAGAGCTACTGTGTGTTGGGTGGACGGAGGATTCTTCTTCAGGGTTAGGTAGGTGGGCAGCGCCCATGGGTTCAGAAGCAGGACGGCACACCCCAAGCCACATAGAGCCTATCCTGTAAATATAAGTGACCCGACGGACAAAGGTCCTGAATTGGGGTTCACAAAACAGTGGCACGAAACCACCTGGAACAAACTGGCTGGAGACATTCAAGCCCTCTGCTGCTTAACCGAGCCCCCTTCTGAGCGCCCTCACCAACTGCTTTGCCCCATGTGTGCAAGTCAGCTTCGCCCAGACAGTGGAGTGGAAAGGACTCCAAGGTCGCTGGGTGGCTCATCCCAGCCCGCACGCTGGTCCCAGAGTCCTCCGCACCCGCTCACGCTCCTGTCCACCTCAACCCCACTTCCCAGCCTATGGATCCCGACCTCACCACCTTTCTTCTGGCTTTCTGCTGGGGCTGGGGGTGCCCGCCTCTCTCTCCGTGCATTTGCCACTTCTTACCCCAAATCCGCTCTGCTCTCTCTAGCTGTTTCCTCTGCCTGGAATTGGTCCCTTCCAGATTCTCAGGCTGCTGATCCTTCTCCCTGCCCAGCTCCTCAATGGCACCTTCTCAAGGAGCCTTCCCTTCTGAGTCGCTCATTATGCCACCCCTCTGGGTACTTTCTTCATGGCGTTTATCACTCTCTAAGTTTACAATAATTCATCCGGGGGCCTCAGGAAAGGCTATCTCATTCTATTTTCTCTGTGTTTGTGGCTTCCCTCTCATGACTTGCGTGATGAGCTCCCCAAGGGCAGAGACGGCGTCCGTCTTGTTTGTTTACTGTTTAGTGCCCACTACGACTCAGCTGTGAACCTTCCGAGTGCCCGTGCTGCGCAGTTCCTTGGGTGTTGGTAGCTACTTCTTTGGCTGCAGGCTTATCATTTGGTGTTCAGATCATAGAGGGTGAGTTTTTGGAGCTGGAAAACATCCTTGAGGTCACTGTTCTGATGACCCCATGCACAAAGTGCTCAGATATACACTTGGAGATGAGCTCCTAAGACATAGGGAAAGAACAAAGAGTAAATTGTTGGAGCCACACTGGACCTGCAAAAAGAATGTGCTGGGCTTTGTAGAAAGCTGTCTGCCTGCCCTCTTCCAGCCCCTCTGAAAAATCCAAAGCCTTATAGTCGGCGTAGGTCCACTAACCACCCACTCTCACCATGCAAATGGGCTTGAGTGCAGAATGTGCTGGTATGACGTTCCATAGACTGGTTTGGAAGAGAAAGAAACTGGCTAGTTGGGAGGAGGAGAAGGGTACCTGGGGAAAAGGGGCCCATCTGATGAGTGTGCCATTGGCAGGTGGCTGGACGTGGCCAAGGGTCCAGGTGGATGATAGCCCAGGTGGACAGTGATTCAGATCTATGGGAAGACACCAACCAGAAGCCAAGAGCGGGACTGGTCCTGTGGGGTGGGGACCTGGATAAACCAGGAAAAATGCCTAGATCATGGGCAAGGAGACTGAGGTCTGGTTCAAACCTGGCCTACACTAGGGCCTGACTTGCAAGAAGCTCCCAGTGTCGTTTAGGGCAGGGCTCTCTTTTCAATAGGGTCTGGGTTGGATGGCAGAGAAACTGAGGCAGGCCAGTGCCATAAGAGGACATTGGGGACAAGCTTAAACTCAGCTGGACCGTGGCTGCCTGGGCTTTCTCTTCATGCTAGGTTTCTAGTACAGAGCAAGATGGCATTAGTCTCCACTAACTGTCAGCCAGGACTGGCAGTGAGAAGAACAGCAGGTGGACCTGTGTTCGAATCTCAACTCTGTTGATTTCTAGCTGTGAGACTTTGGGCAAATCACCTCTCGGAGTAAAGCACCTCGTCCAGTGTTTGGCACATAGAAGGTATTAAGTAAATGGTATTTATGATTTATATAATTTGGTGAAAAGCAAACATTATTAAAATAGTGAGGTTTGTGTTTCTATGGAGCTGGGAGGAAATTAAAAGGAGGGAAAGGACACATCAGGAGGCTGGCGGTGTTGGTACGAGCCTGCTTAGTTCTGATCTTTGCCTTTTGACTCAGATCACAGAGGGGATAAAAGGAAGCAGAATTCAGGGGGAAAACCGAATCTGCCAGAAACAGCCTTCCTCTCTTTTCTAAAGAGGGAGGCTAGTTAGTGAGCTCAACACTAGTAACTAGCTCTTTGCAGAGCTGCGAGCAGCACCAGTGGCTGCTCTGAAAATAAAGCTTGGGTGGTTTTGTTTTTTTAACCTGATGAGGAAGAAAATGGAAAAGCCTTCCCAAAAGGAAGAAGAACACGAGATAGACTTAGCAGTTAATCCTCGAGGATGTTCGGCTCGACCCGGGAATGTGAGCCTGTGTGTTTTACTCTGTATCGGACCTTCAGTGACGCCGTCTAGCTTTCCGAGGGAGAAAGCGTGGAGGGAACCCGCGTAACTAACTAGCCGGTTCTTTTTATACAAGGGACTGCTTCGCGCACGACCTTTCTCTCCCTTCCAGCTCTCCCTCCCAGGCCAGTTTGGCTCACACATCCAGGCCTGTGAGGCGTCACTCACACGGGGCCGCTGCCCCCCGGCCGGTGGTGCCCAGACCTCAGTAATGAGCCTTGGACATGCTGAACCGACTCGTAGTGGCAAACACAGCCACGCCTCTGGGGCTAAAAGGCAGATACTGAAGGGGCACCTGGTGGCTCAGTCCGTGAAGCGTCCGACTCTTGATTTTGGCGCAGCTCATGGTCGGGGTCCTGGCATCGAGCCCCACATGGGGCTCCTTGTGGAGTCTGCTTGAGATTCTCCCTCTCTCCCCCCCTCTTCTAAAATAAAAATAAATCAAAAAAATTTTTTAAAGGCAGATACTGAAGCTCAATCACTTATCAGGTACCTGCCGTGTATTAGGTCATTGCGCAAAATCGTCGTATAACCGACGGGACAACCTGGGGGTGGAAGTCATTGGCTTGCCCAGGCGGCAAGGGGGTGGGGCCGGGGGGAGGGGGGAAGGGGGGAGTTTAATCCAGGGCTTTGAGCGCCCCCCCCCAGTGCCTGCACCAGACACCCCTCCCCCCCCCAGTACTAGGCTTTCTCTGACGTGGAGCCACAGTGAAGAGACTACAGCCAGGACGTTCTCCTGGCCTCATCTATTTTCTTCCACCTTTGACTTGAACCAGGGATGCCAGTTTAGCCTCAGTTATGTAGCATCTGGAGATTCAGACAGACCTGAGTCAGCAGGAACGGGTGTGTTCACGGGGGACCCTGGGAGTCATTGGAGCGGGGTGGCTTTGGTGCCCCAGTGACATGCTGTGACGTCTCTTGGTAAAGAGAGCTGTCCTTTGGCCGATGCTGGAAACACATACTGAGCACCTGCTCGTGTGCCAGAAAACGGCCTGGGCACCTGGGGTACGTCGGTGAACAAATCATTGCCCCCCCCCGCCCCCACGGAGCAGGTATGCTTCCCCGGGGAGCCAGACGGTAGATGGTAAACATAACAGAGGAGGGAATTCTCGGGTGAGTTAGAAGGTGACAGGTGATAAGAATGAAGAAAAAGCAGAAACAGTAAGAAAATCCAGAGGCGTTGGTGGTGGCTGAACGGACTGCCATCTTCGATAGAGTGGGCCGGGTTGATGGTCGAGAGGTGACGTGGACGACAAGATTGCGAGGAAATGGGCCAGCTGTGGCCGTATCTGGGGCATCAAGAAGAGGAACAGCAGGTGCAACGTGTGTGGTGGGCAGAGTGAGAAGCGTGGGGACCCGCAGGAAATGAGTCTGGATCTGTATCGGGGTCCCGATTTGTGGGCCTTTCTACCCACTTGAGAACTTTGGCTTTTACTGGGCCCATACCTGACCACACATCGGGTTTGTCTTTTGAAATGGGCCCATGGAAGGGTTTGGGTCCGCACAGTGGTGTGACACGACTTCCATTTTAAAGGGCTGTGTGTTGAGACTAGACTGCACGGGGGTGGCGGTGGGGGGAGAAGCAAGGGAGGCAGCATCCAAGAAGGGGCCCGTCGATCCAGTAGAAGGACCCCATTTCTACCACCTAGTTTCGGTGGCCCTCAAGTGGCTCAGAGAAGACGCGAGAGTCTGTCCTCTAGGAGGTGACTGGGTGAGGGTCCAGGCAGGGGTCCTGCCTTGTGCAGGTGAGGGCAGGCAGCAAGGCCGTTCCAGGAACGACCCCAGAAGCTGCCTCATCTGTGTCTCCAGGCCCCCGAGAACTGAGGGCATTTCGAGGTGTAAGGGGGGCAGCAGGGATTTCCGTCCTGGTGTGCGGACAGGGGTTCCCAGGTACCTGCCAAACCTCAAAGCAAGGTTTGTCAAATAAGATAAAATAAAAACCTACTTTGTTCTTGGGAGCCCTTAATCAGCCCCTTGCTGTTAGAGCCTATAGCCCCTACGGAGTCCAGCTCGTTGATGGCTTTTCTTCCTCCAGAATTCCCGAGGAGGCCAGAACAGGAGGGACCGTGCTTCTTCGGAGGCTGACCACAGCCCTTCTCTGCGCCGTGGACCCAGGGTTCCCCCCATTTCAGCCTGAAAGTCATCAGCATCCTGGGGAGGGTGACCACACATCGGGTTTGTCTGGGGCAGCTTGGTTCATAGTTGTCTTGGCACCTCAGGTAACCCCGACTTTCCACGTTCTAGAGTGTTCGGTTTGGATGATAGTTTATACGGCCATTATAGGGGTACCGGCTGCTGCTGGCCTGGTGGGACCCTGGGTACCAGGCCAGACTGACGCTTCCTAACCCATCAGACTGCTGGTGTGAGCAGACACCCTCTCCGCTGATTGTAAAAGGTCTGAATCAAGCTCATCTTGTCCTTGCTTCCAATGGAATTCATTAGTTTAATAACGAGATCAAGTAAAATTGTTCTTTGCATTTTCTGCCCCAGTGACTTAAGTTAGAGGCCAGCTAGCTGATTGTTTTTCCAGTTGAACCAAGACAACGTTTTTAGAAGGGTCAGAGGGGCGCTGAGGGAAAAAAGGGGGGGGATTCCTGGGGGAAAGCCCTCTTCTAGAGGGGTTGCGGGCCAAGGGGGTGAGTCATGTGCGGCTTCTGGATATGGAAGCCCATCTGTGCCCATAACAAGGCCAGAAGAGTAAGACGGGAGCTGTGGGGCAGAGCACGCGGAGGCTGGGAAGGGACTCTGACACCTGCCCCAGCTCCCTCTCTCCTGTCTGCTCTCCGTCCGCTCTGCTCCCTCCTTCTCCTACTAACGTGTTTGCATTAACCGGTAGGGTGATCATTCAAGCAATTAGCACCTCAGTATGAAAACTGATGACATTTTTATAACCTGAAAGCATAGAATGTTCTGGGGACCTCTTCTGAACTCAGGGCTTTGTGTTTCTTCCTTTCTATAGGAAGCAGACTTTCCCAGAAACTTACCTCTAGCACTGATTCTTCTGGGGCGGGGCACCCCTTCAGTGGTCCTGCGGTGCTCCCTGATGGAGTGGGGGTGGTGGAATGAGGGAGGGGGCCTCCCTTGGCTTTTCCTGGCTCTGGGGGGCAAGTTCCCCTGCACGGGCCCCTGTTGCTGCAAACGTTGGTGGGTGAAAAGCCTCAGCCATGGGCCGGGGGTACCGGCAGGTGCGTAGTCCTTGTGCAGAGTGGCTGGGGCCGAGGGGATGTGGATGAGACTGGCCGAGGCAGTCCTCCCCCCAAGCCTTCCGTCCTGCTTCATCCCTTCTAGCTCCTGTCCATCGCTCTGGAGATTCCACCTGCCACTGAAGTTATGGCCCCAAAACTATCTCTGCAGTTGGGGTGCTGGCTTCTCACCTATCCTGTGAGTAGAAGAGGCCGTTTCTGGGTGGATATGATGCAGGGAGTTTTTCACACAAAAGTTAAGGTCCAGTCATCTATGGCTGGCAGAGAAGGCACTGAGGTGGCGAGCTACTGAGAACTTCTCACCCCATCTGATGCCAAGAAGGAAAACAGATGGAATTCATGCTGTTCGCGATGCACTTGACTTCCCTCTTCCCCTGCTCCCCATCTCCCAACCTTTGCCACCAGTTCTGCCCCTCATCGCTCCAGAGAACCAGACTCACCAAGGCAGGTGGCACGGGGAGAACGAGCAGCAGCCCACACACCAGGAGTGCACAATCGTTCTGAGGAAGGCAGGGCTGACCGTTTAGCCGAGGGTCGCCAGTTTTCCGTGCAGGTCAGATCCTTACCAGCCAGAATGGCATACAGCATTGAACTTTGCCAGAAGGGAGCGATGCCCAGAGCTGGAAGAGAGGTGAGGGGACAGAGGCAGTGGTGCCTAACTTCGGCAAGGGACTGGAATGATTACTGTAATGACGAGGGTCAGGCCACATCTCACAATGGTCTTCACATACACGGAGGGGTATCGTTGGAGGGCGGTGCTCCATCGTTCTTTGTCTTAACTAAGGATGATTCCACAGGAAATGGCATTTTAAAATTCTGTAAAATGTGTACGTCTGATGAAAGGGAGACTTTCCATGCCCAAGAGGGGACGTAGAGGGAAGTATGACCTCCTTGGGACAGGGTGGCCTGTTGAACGGAGGGGCCTCCCTCTAGCCTGGGGAGGAGAGTCCATGATCTGAGTTAGCAAGGAAATGGGTTCACGGAAAGGAAGAGCATGTGGAGACAACAAGCTGCTGAGAAAGGGGTGTCCCAGTGTGTGCGGTGCCAGAATGAATCCCAACACTGACACCTGTCATTCAGAGGACAAGGGAGAAATACTACTTTTGTGTTGATACTGGAATTAGGTACTCTTTGTGGCTTGGCCAAGAATTCTTACTGGTGACACACGAGCAGCACAGTTGTTGAGGCCCTGGCTCTGTTCCAGAAGCATAGGCGCATCCCAGAGGCTCGTAGACGCCTGAGGAACACTAAGTCGGGCCTCAGTTGTGAAGTCCTCGCTCTGGCAGACCTCCCGTTGACGTCAGATGAGGTCCATTCAAGCAGAACTCGAGGATCAGGTCTTGGGAGGGTTTATTTATCTAGAGAAATGTATCAGGCTTGGACCTAAAAACAAGAAACTGTGACGTAGCTAGACCGGAGCTGGGGGAGCAAATCGTTCCCGTTTTCAGAACCTTACGGCAGCATCTCCTCCTTTAGAGTTTATTTAAGAGGGTGACAGCCACTCCAGCCTTCTTCCACTTACTATTTGCATAACGTGTCTTTTCCACCCATTTGCTTTGTGCTAATATGTGTTTGCATATTGAAACTGCATTGGGAGGGGCCCCTCCCTGGCTCAGTCGTGGGAAGCATGTGACTCTTGATTTGGGGGTCTTGAGTTTGAGCCCCAAATTGGGTGTAAAGGTTACTTAAATACAAACTTGAAAAAAAATAAACTGTATTTCTATGTCGTTAATAACACAGACACACACACACATATATCCCTACCGTATATAATATATGTTAATATATACATGTAAAATCTCTGACAAAGCTTGCCTTTATTTAGAATAATGTGATTATTGATATGTTAGGGTTTGGGTCTACTATTGTATTACTTTTCTCTTGGTCTACTCTATTCTTTCTTTTTTTTTTTAAAGATTTTACTTATTTATTTATTTATTTATGTATTTATGTATTTATCTATCTATTGACAGAGAGAGAGCACAAGCAGGCAAAGCAGCAGGCAGAGGGAGAGGAAGAAGCAGGCTCCCGGATGCAGGGCTCGATCCCAGGACCCTGGGATCATGACCTGAGCTGAAGGCAGATGCTTAACCAACTGAACCACCCAGGCGCCCCTACTCTATTTTTCTCTTTGCTCCTCTTTTTTCCTCCCCACTCCTCCTTTTTTTTTTTTTAAGATTTTTTATTTTTAAGCAATCTCTTCACCCAACGTGGGGCTCAATCTCACAACCTGGAGACCAAGTTTCATGTATTCCACTGACTGAGCCAGCCAGGCACCCCCTTCTCCCTTTTTAATATCACTGCCACGTCTCATGTATATTTATTTCTCCAGTCTGGGTCTCTCCCCTGAAATCCAGACTCCTAAATTCAGTCCCCTACTCAACATCTGTATCTGGGTATACGACAGACCTCTCAGACCCAAGCTCCCGATGGGCCCCCGCTGACACAGTGGCAACTCTCTCCTTCCCGTTCTTCCAGCCAAAACTTACTTGGGTCTTCTCCTTCGTTCACACCTCACATTCAATACATGCATATCCTGTCAGTCTTATCATCAAGATATATCCAGAATCCACTACTTCTCACCACCTCTACCTCCACCATCCTAGACCAAGGGCCACCATGTCCTACCTGTGCCCTAGCGACAACCTCCAACTTGTCTCACTACAGTCTGTTTTCAACACAGTGGCCAGGATTTTTTTCTTTTTTAAAAGAATTATTTATTGTTTTTTAGAGAAGGAAAGGGGGTGGGGGGGAGAGGGAGAATCTCAGCCTGAGATCATGACCTGAACTGAAATCAAGAGTCAGGCGCTTAGCCGACTGAGCCACCCAGGCGCCCCAGAAGTGTTCTTTTTAAAGCCAAGATAAGTCATTTCACTCCTCTGTGAAAAGCCTTCAATGACTCTCATTTTCTTAGAGTAAAAGCCAAAGGGTTTCTAATGACGTAGAAGACTCCTCGCTGTTATTTTTCTGTCCTTTTCTTCCTTGTTTCCCTTGTTCCCTCCATTCTAGCCACCTTTCCTGTTCCTGTAATTCAGTGTATTTCAACTTGTTTTCATTAGTGCCCCCACCAGGGGCAAAAGGGAAATGCCTTTTTAGACATTTTTCCTAATCGACCCTACCCTCACCCCATGAAATTTTAATACCAGGGTTATACAGGCATACCTTGTTTTATTGTGCTTCGCACATATTGCCTTTTTTTTTTTTTTTTTTTTTTTTTTACAAATTAAAGGTTTGTGGTCACCCTGCGTTGAGCCCGTCTATGGCATCATTTTTCCAACAGCATTTGCTCACTTCATGTCTCTGTGTCACATTTTGGTAATTCTCATGATATTGTAAATTATTTCATTATTATTATAATTGTTATGATGGTCTGTGATCAGTGATTGTGACTCCCTGAAAGCTTAGATGATGGTTAGCATTTTTTAGCAATCAACTATTTTTTAAAAAAGATTTTACTTATTTATTTGACAGAGAGAGACAGTGAGAGAGGGAACACAAGCAGGGGGAGTGGGAGAGGGAGAAGCAGGCTTCCCGCTGAGCAGGGAGCCCGATGCGGGGCCCGATCCCAGGACCCTGGGATCATGGCCTGAGCTGAAGGCAGATGCCCAATGACCGAGTCACCTAGGCGCCCCATCAACAAAGTATTTTTAAATTAAGGTATGAAGATTGTTTTTTAGACACAATGCTATTGCATACTTCACAGACCACAGAATACTGTAAACATAACTTTCATATGCTCTGAGAAACAAAACAATTCATTATACGCACTTTATTGTGATAAATATTCGCTTTATTGTGGTTGGTCTGGAACTGAACCCACAATATCTCTGAGGCATGCTTGCACTATATATATGCTTACCTACTGTTTCTACATCTGTCCTTTTATTTTTTTATTTATTTGCTTATTTATTTATTTACTTTTTTTTTAACTTTCTTTAAGATTTTATTTATTTATTCAACAGAGATAGAGACAGCCAGGGAGAGAGGGAACACAAGCAGGGGGAGTAGGAGAGGGAGAAGCAGGCTCATAGTGGAAGAGCCTGATGTGGGGCTCGATCCCATAACGCCGGGATCACGCCCTGAGCCGAAGGCAGACGCTTAACCACTGTGCCACCCAGGTGCCCCTAAAGACTTTATTTATTTATTTATTTATTTGACAGAGAGAGCGAGAGAGCACAAGCAGGGGGAGCAGCAGAAGGTGAGGGAGAAGCAGACTCCCCGCTGCGCAGGGAGCACGATGCAGGGCTCGATCCCAGGACCCCAGGATCATGACCCGAGCCGAAGGCAGCTGCTTAACCGACTGAGCCCCCCAGGTGCCCCTGGGCACTTGATTTTAAAGCCCAGCTCCATGACTCAGGACCCCCGACCTTCCCTCCCCACTCTATCGTTGTCCGTAGTACTAACTACCACCTGGCACCCCTATCTGTTACCTGGCTGGTTTTCGTTGTCTGTCTCCCTTCTCGAGCATTTCAGTCCCAGGAGCTATTTGTGCTCCCGGGCACCCTAGAGCCAGCCTGTTCCTGGCACACAGCGCGTGAGTTCTTCCCATTTGTTGAGTGCACGCGTGCGTGCTCACCTGTGCACGCCAGCCTTCCCCTGGGTGGCTCCGTCTGCCGGCGTGTCCTCTTTTCTCCTTTGGGTCAACCAAGTCCCATCCTTGCTTTAAACCTCAAATCAAATCCCAACTTCTGCCTGGCCACTTTTCTGGTTTTACGTCTTCAAGAATTTTATAAAGTTCTTACACCCCACGCTCCTGGCAGGAGTCACAGAATTAGAATTAATTATTGAGGCTGAACTTTTTTCTCTTTGGTCTAGTGTGCCTCAAAATGATTCGGGAACCTCCTTAGGCATTTACTATTAACACTACGTTTTAGCTTCCAGAGGCACTTGGTTATTCCTAAAATTATGTATGTTTATATGCCATCAGAAGTGGGGGGCTTGTGAGTTGAACGCGTGGCCACAAAGAAAGGAGAGAAAACCATTTAGTCTTTAGGCTGATTAACACTGTTTAAGTAAGACTTGGGTAGATTCAATTGGCCTGGTGCTATTGGAAAGAAAGAATATATTTTTTTGCTGGTTTTCATTGCATTAGATGATGTTGTTTTAACCCAAGGGCCTCAGGAAGTGCATAGTAAATTGGAACACTCAATCAAATAAAACAAGTATGCTTAAACTGAGTTAGAGCTGGTTGTGCCACAAGTGCGAGGTTCCAGTTGACATTCCAGCCTGAGCTCACGATGTTATTAGCGAGGAGCCCGTCGCAGCGGGAAGGAGCGCAGAGGGTATCAGACGTCGACACACACATTGTGACTTTTGTTACTTTAAAAGAAAATGAACTTTGTGATAACCTAACTCCTTTGTGTTTATTCATTTTCTCACGTGTTCAAAGGTCAGTTCTGGGTAGGACAGCAAGTGTCCCTATGTTTTGCCAAATAGACCGTTTGTGTGGTGGGCCTCATCTGATAGGATAGAAATGCCTTAGGGAAAATCACTCTCCAACCCTGCTGTCCCCCCATCTCAGCTCTTCAGTGCTGATGGACTGAGGGTGTGGAAGGATTGTCCTGCAGCGGGAGTGGGGCCTGCACCCCAGGACCCTTGCATCCTACCCGCGGGCAGCATTTGGCATTATCGGTGTGTTCTTTGTCAGCAACCCAGGGAACGTGAGCAGGGAGTCTGAACATCTCAGTGTAAAGAGTAAGCAGTACTAGGGATGCCTGGGTGGCTCAGTGGGTGAAGCGTCTGTCTGCCTTCGGCTCAGGTCATGATCCTGGGGTCCTGGGATCGAGTCCTGCACTGGGCTCCTTGCTCAGCGGGAAGCCTGCTTCTCCCTCTCCCTCTGCTGCTCTCTCTTTCTCTGACAGTTAAATAAGAAATTGTTTAAAAATGAAAAAATAAAAATTGAAAAAAAAATAAAGAGTAAGCACACTGTGTTCTTGGGGTTGTGAGTTTAAGCCCCATGTTGGCATGGAGATTACTTAAAAAAAAAAAAAAAAAGCAAGTAATATTAAAAAGTTGCCTCTGGAACAAACGAGTCCCAGCAACAGAACCATGTTTGGGCAGCTGGACTCTTCCAGCACTATGGCAGCCTTTCGGTGTAATTACGAGGAGAAGTCCGTATACAGTGTTTTCCCAAGTGTTCTTCCCTCGTCCTCATTCTCCTGTTCACGTTCTATCCGCAGACATCGGTCCCTGAGAATACTAGGAATGAATCTTCACAGCTTACAAAACGGTGTCGCGGGGCGCCTGGGTGGCGCAGTCGTTAAGCGTCTGCCTTCGGCTCAGGGCGTGATCCTGGCGTTATGGGATCGAGCCCCACATCAGGCTCTTCCACTATGAGCCTGCTTCTTCCTCTCCCACTCCCCCTGCTTGTGTTCCCTCTCTCGCTGGCTGTCTCTTTCTCTGTCAAATAGATAAATAAAATCTTAAAACAAAACAAAACAAAACGGTGTCTCAGGTGATATTTTAGTTAATCCTCACAACGCTACTAGGAGGTAGGAACGATCACCGAGACCTCTGTTTGGTAAGTGAGGAAATGGGAGGGGAGTGGACGAGGCATTTAGGCGGGGAACATATTTTGGCATCACTTCTTAGGTCATATAACCTGGGCAACATGTAGATTCTGGCCAAGGTTTTGGTTTTAAGACCAGAAAGCCCAACTCAGAGCCGTGGTGGTTGGGGGCTCCCCACTGGTCAGTCTGGACTCCCCGCGTCCCAGCCCCACCTCTCAGCATCACTGACAAGGGGTGCAGGACCCTGCTCTGGGCTGAGGCTCTCAGGGTAAACGAGCAAGGTTTTTAATCTCTCTTGCAAAAGCTCAATTCCAAGAGTCACTGTTTCACAATAAAACAAGTGCAGTAGAATCACCGTAAGGGTCCGCTTGGCCTCCAGTGGAAACATCTAACGTGATCGGTGATTTTTTTTTTTTCTCCTTTATCCCAGTAAGTAGAGCCGAATTCCCTAGAGCTGCCCTGGAATGTTCAGGAGGAAAGACTCTTCTCGGGCAGGGCTCCCAGAAGGGGTGACGGAGAGCGAGCCTGACAGCACTTCAATCACGCTATTTCAGAAGTTCATCACTGTTGACGATGACGGGCTGCCTACGGAGGAGACTGGCCTCATTCAATCCACTTGCAGTGATCACTTTATATTCCCGGTCTGCCAACAGTCTCCAAGGACTTGCTGTTAACTGCATTACCTGAAGCCAGAAAGGAATTGAGAAAGTGATCAGAGACTTTACAAATCACACCTGAGAGCCAAGTATTGAAAGTTGCCTTTAGACAGTCTTATCCAGGGGGTCCTTGTCTAGGACATCGGGCTGTGCAGAAGAATATTTGGTCCTTCTAACGCAGATGACGGAAATGCAATGCAAATTCACTCACTGATTCACTGGGCGGTTGGGAAGCCACACTCTAGTGCAAAAGTAAGGGCTTCTAGCTCAGGGTTCTATTGCGTTAGGACAGTGGGGCACGAGAAAATGGCTTTCTGAATAATATGGCTTTGCATGTGTTAAGTCCATACCTAATCAGCGTTTCAAGGAAATGATTATTTGGTTAGAAACGGTGTTCCCATTACCCGGAAGAATACACTCCGGCCAGCTCTGCAAAGTACGAAGAGCACAGAAGGCTCGAAAGCTTTGGGTGAACTGTTGTCCTGAGTGCCCCTCCCCCCACGGCTTTTTGGCTGTGTGATACTGATCAAGCACGTGACCACTTGCAACCGCAGGTTTTGCTACCGCAGGTTTGGCCTCGGAAACTGCGGATGGTGACGTCTTCCTTTAGCGTAGCGTAGGTTTGTCGGGAGGAACAAATGAAGTGAAGCACAGCTCTTTGAAAACCGTAGAGCAGCGTCTAAACATCAGTTACCACGACACCCTTCTCCCCGAGACGAAGCGTAGGAGACAGGTGACAGGTTATTCAGGGGCCCCTCGGCAGGGCTGGGGTAGGTGTCTGTCTGGAGGAGCCCCCCTCCTGGTTGGCGGAGCGGATTTATCTCTCCGGGCCATCCGTCGGCGTGTCATCTGGAGCCTGGGTCCTCGATGCTCTTGGACAGCGCGAAGCCAGAGATTCTCGAAGTATGGTCTCCCATCCGCAGCGTCAGTGCCACCTGGGAACTCAGTAGAAATGCAGATTCTCAGGCCCCACGGCAGAACTCCTGAATCAGGCACTCTGGGGGAGGAGCCCATTCATCTGTTTTAACGAGCCTTCCGGATGATTCTGACGCTAGCTCACGTTGGAGAACCACTGAACTAGGTCTTGGAGCCTCTGCAGAAACCAAGAACAAGGGCCCCTTTAACAGCCCATTATTCATCCTGCCCAGTACGAGCAGGCAGTACAAAGCAGGCTTAGAATTCTAGAGCCGGGAGGGACTTGAGAAGCCATTTTTCAGGTTGATTCATCCCGTGGCTGAGGATTCCGGAGCCCCACGGGGTCAAATAAGATCTGACCGCAAACCAGGCCGAGAGTGGGCGTCAAGATGACTCATGCCTCAGTCCTCCATCCCACTGCTCTCTTGCATCCAGGTCACAAATACCATGCAGTTGCTACTCGAAGAAGGGGGTACAGCACGGAGGGGCAAGGTCAGGTGGAGAAGCGGGACTTGGTTAGACCCACGTGCCTCTAGCCTAGAGGGCAGGGCTCCCAGGGAAGTCACGGCTACTTTCCTTGTTCTCGGTCTGGAAGCTGAAGTTCTCTCCAGGTTCTTCAAGATTGGTGGGTCTCCCATCCATTGTCCTCAAAACAGACATCGGGTATGGACTTCAGGAGCCCTGAGGTGTCTCTGCCACTTCCCTGCTTGGTGTGAACATTGTGGTTGCTGTGAAGGCTGAGATTCCTCCTTGTTTTTGCTCCTGTGCCTAATGAGCACTGAGGGTCAGGGTCAGGGTCAGGGAATTCCCATAGCACATTTCCGCAGGGGAAGGCCACGGTCTGAGCAGAAGGAGCCTGCAGATAAAATCAGGCATCAGGGCAAACAGTCACTGACAGCTGCCTGGGCAGGTTGGTTCCTGTAACAAAGACTGCCATCCAAGAATGACCCCAAAACTCGTTCCCAGCAGTCCTTACTTTGGGCTCACAGGAACCCAGAGAGGTTTGGGAGTGGCAGGGATTCGACCCACTCATAAACAGCCCTTGTTCTCAGCAGTAAAATGTGGGTGTCTCTCTCTCTTCTCCTTTTTTCTTTCTCCCTCAAATTGCTCCATGCGTCAAGAGGTAATTTTACCTTATAATGTTGCCAAAGTATTTCTGAGGAACCGTCGCTCAGAACACTAACGATTTCTTCCCGTATCTTTGTTCAAGGAGGAACCGACTGTGAGGGCCCACCACACCTTCCCACCTTCCCAATGGGCCAGAAGGTGAATGCCCTGCGCTCAGAGTCTCAGCGCCACCGGTGTGACCCCTGGAGAGCCATCGCACGTCCTCTCAATTTCCTTAGCTGTGAAATCAGAGACGGAAGTGATTATTCCCATGATTTAATTTAAAAAGTGGCTGACGTGGCCTCACGTAGCTCTTAGTACACAGAAGAACAGTTTGATTAATTTGACCAGTCTAGACTGGCAACTCATGGGGAGCTGGAGGCGGAATTATCCTGTTAGTCTCTTGGCTTTGATCTTGACCCCAAGGAGAGTTAGATTTTCACGTTCCATGGCGGGAGGAGGTTGGGGGTGAGGGGAGCTCCAGACAACGTCCATACAATAGTGGCGTGCGTGGTTCTGGGGGAAATGTCAGTCACCCGTCTTTCGGGGTTATGTGGATCAGGAAAGGAGGGGATCTCTGTCTGACTCATCCTTGGGGAGGTTTTCTGTTTGTTTGCTTTTTAAAGTTGAAGCCGGCCCCAAATAGTCTGTGGATTTGTAGAAACAATGCACACATTTAGACTTTAGGGATTAGGGGTAATGCTCTGCGGTGGTTCTGTTCAGTTAACACGTTTCCATTCGAAAATACTAAAAACCAAGAAATAAACCGGGATCTTTGAGAATATGAGCTCCTCCTTGGGAAGAGTCCTGGCTTGCTGGTGGGTGACATAGACACTCTCAGGCAAGGGTGTTTTGTGTCGAACAATGGTCACTGTTGTACTTAACGGCATACCTGGACCTGCTACCAGAACCTTCTCTGGGCCTTCTACACAGAGAGAAGCTTGTTCCTTATTGTCCAAAGCCCTAAGAAGATTCTGGGAACAGGGCTCACAGCCCTCTTCCTGATGTCACTGCCCAACTTTGAGACCCGGTCATTAAAATATTGACTCTAAATTTTCCCTGCGATAACCTCGCTCCTTGTACCAAGAGCAAAGCCCAGCTGCCGGCTTCCCAGCTGGGTGCTACTTCCCTCTCACCACATGAGGGCGAGAAAGACATACCACAGGTCAGCTCCCTTCCACGGGGATGTCCACCAACCGAGGAGGTGGCTTTGGGCTGCAAAGACGAATACGCTACGTTCTCTGAAAAAGAAAAGTGATAATAGATGTGAATGTTCTAGTGTTGGCTAGGGGGAAAAGGGTTAGCCTGGTGGGTTTTTTTTTTTTAACATAATTTTTCTGCAGAGAAGAATGCATTATTTTAAGTAACTTTAGTGATACACGTGTAAGAATGCAAATGCGTGCTTAAAGAGAGGGTCTCGTGATTCGGAGCAGAGGCCCTATTCCCAGCGCTGCTACTCTTGCTTCAGGACCTTGTGAGGTGTAGGACATCTGGGGAGGTGCAGGGTTTGGGGGAAGACAGGGCTTTGAGAGCAGCAGAGATACTAGGCTGCGTTATGCTGATTCTCTTCCTGGTTTTGGGGTCCAGTTCCAGGCACACCTCCGGGAGCACTTATCAAGGAACTTAAAATAATGTGCTAGCAAAAGCTGGCAAAATAAACTACAATTACATCATGAAGAAAGACAGGAGGGGCACGTGGCTGATTCAGTCAGAAGAGTGTGTAACTCTTGATCTCGGCGTTGTGAGTTCGAGCTCCACGTTGGGTGTAAAGACAACTTGAATAAATAAACAAAACCTTAAAAAAAACAAGACAGGAGCCCTACATGGGTTCTCTTCCTCTTTTTCTCTCCCTTCTCTACTTTTTCTTTTTTTTTTTTTTGGTCAGGAATGGTGATATGAGGTGAAGTAACTTGGGAGGAAGGTCATTAGGGCATGCCAAGCAGAATTTGTCTTTATTCCCATTGAAAGTTCAGTCTGTCCAGTTGTTGACTGAAAGAAGATGGGGCAGGGGGCATTGTTGAGACCCTTGTCAGGAAAGGGATATACAATGCCTTTTGGTGACATGCTGTCCGGGGCTGGGAGAATCTGTATCAGTTTAAAATGGTTTTGAGATGTTCTCCTTAATCTTGTATGGATTCCCAGACTGGAATTAAGACCCCTCTTTTTTTTTTTTAAGATTTTATTTATTTATGTGACAGAGAGACAGCCAGCGAGAGAGGGAACACAGCAGGGGAATGGGAGAAGAAGCAGGCTCCCAGCGGAGGAGCCTGATGTGGGGCTCGATCCCCAACGCCAGGATCACGCCCTGAGCTGAAGGCAGACGCCTAACGACTGCACTACCCAGGCGCCCCAATTAAGACCCCTCTTATCAGCGGTCTTCAGATGGGTCACCTGCCCTTTGCAGCCCCAGCTAGAATTTCCTGCCTGTAAACCAGTCCTGCGAGGTTAGGAAGGGCTGGGTCACAGGACTGTGACTGGCCCATACTAGGCTCATTTTGTAAATTAGAAAGAAGCACCCCTGTCAGGCAGTCACGGCAGCTCCAGGGTTCACGGCCGGTTCTGAGAGTCACAGCTGAACCTCAGCCCTCACTCACCCCCTCAGCTGGACATCCACGGTCTTGAACAGCACAGGGTGGCCTGACTCCTAGGTCCTTACTCCTTAGGTGAGTTCCAGTGCCCGGCATTTTTCCTACTTCGGAAAATGACACAGCACTGTCGTCTTTAATATTAAGGGGGAATAATAACCAGAAACTGTTGCTGTAATTACAGTATCTCAGTGTTGAAAGGGACTTTAAAGGGTCACCTGTTCCAACAATTATTTCACATACCCATCCCTGGATTTCACCTAAGTGCTTGGGAACCACAGCCTCCCCAGGCTGCCTGTTCTGCCTCCAGGCAGCATTATTGCCAGGAAATTCTTCCTTATTTTACATCTGCCTGACAACTTTCAGCTGGCGTATGTAGCTGGCACCCACTGGCCCGTGTTGTGCAATTATACAAGCAAGCCTTTTTCTTTTCTTTTTCTTTCTTTTTTTAAATCACTGAAAGTCTTTCCTTCACCTGTAATGGTAAATGTGGTATTAAGTACCATTACCTACCCGATCGCTCTATTTCATCAAAGACCTTTCAAGGTGCTATACTCTGCATTGAGCTCAGCAGTCCCAAATGGTCCAATCAGTGCAGTCTCCAGGAGAACATGTCATCGTTTTGAGCTGGACTTAAACATGTATGAGCACCAAGTCACCCTGTCAAATACTTGTGTTACTATTCACATCTGTTTTGGAGAAACAAAGATTCTAAAGTATAGATTGGACATGGCTGCTTTTTGGAGGCCTTCTTAAAGCATTTCTTGAAAAGTAGTAACTTTGACTTGATAGAGAAGGTAATGTCACTTGCTCTTTTTGACCCTGATTTCATTTTTGAGGCTGTCTTTCGCAGAACCCGGAAATGCTCTTAGAGATTACTCTACGGGTCATATCTGATCCGTGACAATACAGCTCTAGAGAGATGTCATGATGTTTGGCCCAAATCAAACACTGGTCCTTTCCCCTATGTTTATCTGTTTTGTTTCCCACGTGGCTTATTTTGAAGACCCCACTTACGTTTCCCGAGTTAAGGGGGAAGGGGGAACGGGGTGATGGCGGTGATGGTGGGGTAAGACAGAACTGCAGCCTGAAAAGACACGCCAGGGCACAAGGACAAGGACAGCGTTGTTTCTGGCTCGGGGTGGGGGGATCTGGCCACACCGGAAGGGTCTGCCCCCTTGTTCTGCTCTGGGACCAGTGTCGGGAGACTAGTCACGAGTGAGGGAGGCGGCGGGGCGAGGCCGAGAAGGGCTGGGGCGAGCCGGGCAGGTGAGTCAGGCAGGTGAGCGCGGCCGGGCGGCCCGCACCTGAACTTGAGCGCGGCGCCGCGGGGGAGCGGCCGAGCGGCGCGGGCGGGGCGGGGCGGGGCGGGGCGGGGCGGGGCGCAGGGAGCCCCCCGAGGGCGTGGACTCGGCGCGGGAGGAGCCGAGCGCCGGTGCGGGTGCGTCTGGGTCGGGGCCGAATGATGTAAAACAGAGCGGAGCTCCTTGGCGCCTCGGCACCATTACCTTCAATTATAATAATTGGTGCCTCTCTGCAGCGTTTGCTTTCCCCCGAGGGATCTCTCGCTCGGTCTCATTGTCTCTCCGCCTCGCTCTCTCGCTCTCGGCCCCAGCCGTCCGCCTTTGTCCGCCACTCCCAGCCTCGCCCTCCCCTCTCTCCATCTTCTCTTTCCGGACGTTCTTCTTGCCGGGGGGTGGGGGGAGGGGAAGGGGGATCGGTTGCTCCCTAGAACCGATACTAATATCCCATTGATTGGTCTGGCGTGGAGCTGCTTCTGCTACTCTATTTTCAACGGGAACTGAAACGGGCTTGCCTCTGCGTCCACTTTATCCTTAAACTAGTACGTCCAGGTACTTCTCTGCTTCCAGTCCCATAAGCCGGGATCCAGTAACAACGTGTGGAGCCTGGAGTTAACTTTCCCGAAACTTCCCGGATCTGTCAATATGGAGGATTCCTCCTTGTCGACCACCCATCCCCATCTCTCTCTCTGTCTCCTGACTCTTGCTGGACTTTGGCTGACTGTTGGAAACAAAAAGATTTTAGACCTGAAAGAGGCTTTGGCTGTACATTACCCCAGATAGATAGATAGATAGATAAATAAATAAAACCACAGACCTTTTTCTTCGCATTACCTGCAACAATCAGGGCCGGAACTCACCTATTTCCTGAAGAACTGTCGGTGTCTTCACAGGATGACTTGAAGGATTAGGAATAAAGGAATTTCAACCCTTCCCCTCCCCAATGCCTGGCCTGCCTGCCCTTTCTACAAACCTTTGTTAAAATTAGGCAGTCACCTAAAAGAAGGAGGGCAGGATTGTAAGAACTGTGAGGGCAGGAGCCTCTTCAGTCGTCTTATTGACCCATAAAAAAGGAGTATGGCTCATGAGTACAGTTCATGGCAAATACATCCATAATCAATCAGGAGTTTATTGGGAAATGCTTCTTGCTGACCTTGAGTAACCAACATCACACTTCTTTGAAAAATACTATGGAACCGGAGATGGGTAATCTTTTAAAGAAGCCCTTCACGGGGTAGGAGAAACTTCTTGGGTTTCCCAGAAGATGAGGGGCATGAATTCTGGCTCTTCCTTTACTGAGCAGCTCCATTTCTTGCATAATGATAAGTTAGCCAACCAATTTGTCTCGGCTGATTCTTGGACTATCCACCCAGCATGGGAGCTAACCTGTGTTGGCAAGATTCACGCCGTGTTTAGAGAGATATCATCACCCTGCCAAGACTGGGTTGGCAGTGGCATTATTTCCACTTCAAATGATCAGCGCTGGGGAGAAGAAAATCCTGAACCAGGTGAAGAGTCCTGAAGCTACCATAAATCTGTGCAGATGATTCAAAAACAGATTTGGATAAGCTCACTGTTTCTAAGCAAAACCATTTAACATTTCTGTAGGGGTTCACCGTTAACATGCCTATCTCATGTTACCCCCTTAGCAATCTCTGAGACAGCCAGGCCACCCAGTAGGCTGGTCCTCGTTCTATGGGAGGGGAAAGAGGGGCACCCGGGGACAATGGATTTGCTGGGGACAACACCCCGAGTGGTGGAGCATGGATACAAATTCAGTTCTCATTTCCTAGTGGATTGTTGTTTCCTCATTGACTAAGTTCAAGGGTTTCCATTCAGAATTCCCTTGTTGACTTTAATTCCTTAAAAAAGAAAATTTTTTCTGGATGACATTGTGAAAGTCATCAAAGGGAATAGAAAGCATAATAGAGGTATTTTCTGGTCTTTATTTATAATCTCTTTGAATAGCCAGAATGAAAAGGGAAGTATAGTCACCATGTTAACAATGCCGTTTCTTTAGAAAACTCTTTTTTTTTATTCCTGTGATTTTTATGAGGAATAGCTAAGTGACAGGGCATGGGGCAGTGAAGGTTGGGGACTCTAAAGAAACAAGCGACTATTTTGGCTTTTTGGTTGAAAGCTGATGAATTTTGTTTACGTATTACATATAGACTGCTGAGCAATGTCATTTGCTCACAGGTATGTAGGCACCCCGGCCTCCAATATCCAAACTACATGTGTGGGGAAAGCTATGTAATTAGTCATCCCAAATACCCATCTTTCTCAGGAAATTGATAAAAAAGCTTTTTTCGCCTGGGTGGCTCAGTCGGTTAAGCGTCTGCCTTTGGCTCAGGTCATGATCTCGGGGGTCCTGGGATCGAGCCCCACGTTGGGCTCTCGGCTCAGCAGGGAGTCTGCTTCTCCCTCTTCCTCTGCCCCTTCCCCTGGCTTGTGCTCTCTCTCTCAAATAAATAAATAAATAAATAAATAAAATCTTTTTTTTTAAAAAAAAAAGCTCTTTTCGTTGCTGTAGTCAACTAAAAAGACAGGATATTCAAGATTGTTGTATATTCAAAGTAATCCAAAAGTTCCAAGTGGGCCTGCTGTCCTGGCTCTGGAAAGGTTCTGAGTCTTTGGTCTGTGTAGCTGAGCTGTCTTCATTTGGTCCCAAGAAGTTTATTTTTGATTACAGCAAACGGTCAAGTGAGAAATTCACACTAAATTAATAATTTAAAGGAACTCACCAATACTATTTCATAGGCGACTTAAACTTTGCGCATGTGTAGCCCATATGTATATAGTAAGAGTATATCTATATTATGCTTTATGCCGCTGGCCTGCCCACCCTTCCTGGTCTTCCTGGCCCACAACCTTGGTGCAGGGTAGCAGCCAGAGTTTAGATCAGCCGGGAACGCTACCCTAGCTGAACAGACCACAAGCTGAGCAGAAGCCTATGTAACCTGCATGTCAGACTCACTTAGGAATCGGGAATCGGGAAGCCAGAGGGTCGAGGTAGCTTGCCATGGGGACGGAAGGCAAACCATCTATCTCTTGAGTGTCGCCGCTACGTAAGGGGGGCTTATGACCGGATGAAAGCAAGCAGAAGTTATGACAGAGCAAAAACTAGAGCTAAGGACACGATGCCGGCTCTTGGCGAGAGAAGTGAAAAGAGACAACCCTTAGGACAGGAGACCCCGATCTTCTCATTTCCGGTTCCAGGGAGGCTGGCTTCCCAGCAAGATAAGTAATGCTTCTTGATTCCCGATTAGCTGTATCCTTACAAAAAGCCTATTGTATCTGTACAAGAAACCCCTCCTAAATTAACTTATCTTGAGTGGGTCTCTCTTTCTTTTAATTAAAAAAGTCTAACTCAACAGTGTACTATAAATGTGCAAATTTTATTTTATTTATATATTTTTAAAGATTTTATTTTTTAAGTAATCTCAGGACCCAATGTGGGGCTCGAACTCGTAACCCTGAGATCAAGAGTGGCACGCTGCACCGACTGAGCCAGCCAGGCGCCCCCCAGGGAAAGTATTGTCAGCTAAGGAGACAGAACTCAAAAATACTGTTCCTTGCATTACCGAATAGCATTCTGGGTCACGGATGTTCCTCTAAGTAAGGATTTGTTTAAAGTAATTTCTCCGCTTTAAAGGATTGATTTACTATTTTAGTTAAAAGGACAAAAGGAATCAAACTGGTTATTTGCCATCAGGTAGGCAAAACTAGCAGGTTATTGAAGAATGTCTAAAAGTTCTACTGGCTTAATTATATTAACATAACTGAATAGAACAAAGGCTATGGCTGATGGTCAAGGATCAGGCAGAATATATGTGATGCTATTAGATTATAAATAATACTCATTGTTAAGTTCATAACGCAATGTTTTTTAACCAGAGACATTTCTTTCTGTATTCTAAACTTAGTTGTTTTTAAAAAAATTTTTTTTAAAGATTTATTTATTTATTTGAGAGGGGGGAGAGGCAGAGGGAGAGGAGGGAGAGAATGTCAAGCAGACATCATACGGAGTGAGGATCCTGTCCCGGGACTTGATCCCACAACCCAGAGATCCCAACCTGAGCTGAAATCAAGAGTCGGTCGCTTAACGAATGAGCTACCCAGGTGCCCCAAGTTGCTTTAAAATTTCTCAAGGAAACCTCAAGCCAACAGATACTGCAGGATTTATTTGTAAGACCCCATAGCATTTTTGCTAGCTTGTGGGAGGGTGGGCGTTGTGGAATGTGACCTTCAGTCTTTTTTCTAGGTCCTATCACACTACCTCCAGGACTCTGCAGTCAGTTCCTTTTGGAAAAAAGAAAAAACAACTCCCCCCCACCACCACCTCTAAAAAAAACGCTCACTTCACTAGATAGCCATTCCTTTAGGCTGGGCTAATCTCTCACTTTGACTTTATTCCAATGAAAGTAAATTTCAATCCTGAACTCCTAACTTCTACTGAGAACAAATGACTTTTTTAAAAAGCTGCTACTGGGAATTCGAAGTGTTATCTAACCTCTGTGGATTGTTAGTTCGTAGAAGATTTGTATAACAGGCAGAAATGTTAGATTCTATCCCTAGACTGTAAGAGTTGTGTGTACGCTAGCCAGGGACTTGAACGCAACTATTTCTCTCCGAACACAATGTACTGAGACTTATTTTTCATCTGCATTGTGAAGAGAGAGGCATTGCTGAAAACGGGGATCACATATAACTTGGGAAACAACGGCCTTATCTGAGTAAGCGGAGATTGGTATTTATATCTTTGTTAACAAAATGGGTTGGACGTAAACCACAATTCCACCTTTTTTTTTTTTTTTTTGGCTATTTATAAAAAAAAATTAAATTTAGAAAGTTATTCCGCGGTGGAGAGCAACCATAAAAATATGTTATAGCGACGTGTTGTGATTATATACGTTATACACATTATATATATGTCCATATACGTCTGAGGATAAAACATATCTAGAACACTCTTTGAAGGTAATAATATTAAACTATTATAATGTTTAATTATTTCAGTTTGTTAGGCCTAGATTCAGCATTCTGTTCTTAGGTACAGATAGCTGGTTCCAGCTTGTATATTCAGAATTCCCTTCATAAGAGTAAAAAGAATTTTGGTCATTGATTTCCTTTTTTAATTTAAATTTCCAAAAGACACTAGCTTTTACTATTTTCTCTTCTACTTACCAACCTACGTGTAGGGAAGTAATAACTGAATTAGGTACAAAACGCAAGTAAAATTCAGTAGAGAAACAATTTCCTCGAGTCTTAAATTGAATTAAAATTGTTACCTATTCTCTCAACTATCAATAGGGCCTCATAATTGACATATTATCCATAAACCAATTTTGACTATCCACATTGATTCAAACACTCTCATTCACTTAAGTTGAAAAGTCCATGTCTGCTCCAAAACCATTAGACAAAGTGCAGACTTGTTTCTCTTAAAACTAATTTCTAGCCATTTAAAAAGTCTGCCCATTACACTAATAACAAAAACAAAAGAGTTGAAATCATTGTCTGAAGAATGGATCGTAAGTTCTTATTCTGAATTGTGTTTGGAACAAAAAAGTATACACCCTGGAATGATAAAAATCAAAATTAATTCAATAAAATGCAAGTATCATAGTTCGGATCCTTTGGGTTGAAAGTAAAAGAACCTTAAGTAAAAATGGGGAACTTATTAAAGTGCCTGAGTTAACTTTAATAAGGAACCTGAGGACCTGAAGTGACACCAAATGACTGGAAATCCACTTGGACTTACACCTTTGTCATTTTTCTCTTTCTTTGCAGACAGGTGGGCTGTGAATTTGTATGCCACCTGTGAATTGACCTGTATAGACTGACCGCCATCTCTGGCCAACCATTCAGAAGAGAGTACTTCATCGGCCCAACTAGGCTCATGTGAGTACCTATGGCCAGAGAGACCGAGGCCCCCAGTCAGGCTGCCGATGCCCACTCCAGAGGAATCAGATGGTCCTCCGAAGTGGGGCTGGGAAGGCACTCAGCAAGTGTTTACTGCAATACAACTTTCATCAACACATCCCCCTAGACTGCCTCCTGTTAAACAAGTATTTATCTCCATTACAAGGAAATATCATTATTTTCTAGAACATCTCTCCCTGCTCCTCGCTTCACATTTTATGCTCCAGCAACAAAGAATTGCTTGCAGTCCCATCTCCCCATCCCCTGCTGACCACCCACATCCCCCAACACAATCAGTAAATGTCACACCTATGTGCCTGTGGTCCTCTATGCTTGTAATGGCCTCCTCGAGATTCTCTTTGTTCTTTAGGAGTCATGCCGGACATCACTGCTTACAGCAGACCCTCCAGACTTCCATACCTTCCTGGGCTAGTTACCCCTTCTTTCCTTATGCATCATAACATTGTGCGCATAAATCTCGATCATCGTCCCCTCCATCGTTTGTGATTTACTGTTTAGGTTCTGACATCTTCACAACCCCAGACAGAGTCCGGCCTACAGTGGGCACTTCAAGATAGTTGAATGAATATACTCTAAAAGTTTCCTTTTAGCTAATAATTGACTCTCTGGAGTTAAGAAAGACTGTGTCATTACCTGGGAAGTATTGTCTGCATGAAGCCCTTGGAACTGTTAACTTGTCAAAGAATTAGACGTCAGGAAGTTCTAATCAAAGTCCTGCTCAGGACCAAGGGTCAGCCCACCACTTGAGAGATGCCTGCTGTTTACCTGGTGCCCCAACCAGTTTAACTTCCTCTTAAAACGTCCACTGGGTGTGCCCTCCCATCCTTTTAGATGCAGTTCTGAGCTAGTGAAGTAATGGGCAGAGCATCAATTTATGAAATTATTTTCTTTTTTCGGCATATAAACATTTTTTAAAGGCAATTTCATTAACTGTACCCTCTGTCCTCTGTGGAGGGACAACTTTAATTTACAAGGTTCACCCTGATTTTTGGTCCTCCAGACATGTATATTTTTTTCTTGGCCTCAAAGCTCATCGCTGTACCACGGTCCTAAAGTGTTTGACTTTACGTCTCCCACCCCAGCATTAAATGCTTTTTTTTTTTCTCTCCCCGCCACCCCTTGACATTTTATCAGGTAGGGAAATGCTGGCTGATCCTAAGAGGAAATTTCTCAAATGGTTGACTTTTGTTAATCTCAGTTTATGGGAGGAAGGGATACAAGAGTATTCCCTCAGATAAGAATTTTAAGTTGAATTTCACCTCCAAAAAAATAAAAACTAAAAAACAACAACAGCAAAACCTCTAGGACTGACTTTGGGTATGTTGGGGGCCGGCAGCCCTGCAAGTCCTAATAAATGAATTAGTATCTCAGAAAGGAGATCACAGCGGGGCTGATATTGATCAGGGTCAGCCGGTGTGTTTGCCTGCGATTGTTTGGGGGGTGCTTAATTGAGTGTCAGTCTCGGCCTGGGTCGTCTCGCTGGCGCCGGGTGCTTTTGGATTTGCTAATTTTCGTTAAGTGTCTCTAGCCGGCTACTCGTCCCCTGTCTACCCAGGAGAACTTAGCGGCTCCCACTGATCAACAGTCTGTCTGTCTGGGCTTTATTGATCACAGGGCGGGCGGCTGGAGGCGGATGCGCTGAGGGGGGGAGGAGGAGGGAGAAGGCTGAAAGCAGACCCCCTTCCGGGCTCCCAACAGAACCCCTTCCTCGGCCACACGCGAGCCGGCAGGGCTCGGCAGGGGGCCTGGGCCGATGGCGCACGCCGGGGGGGAACGCCACTTGTCCTTGGGGTTCGTAAAGTGCGCAGCGTGGCCCGGGAGGGCTTCCGCCAGCGACCCCTCAGTCCCCTGCGTGTTTCGGGGGCAACAAAAAAGTAGTCACGGGCTGGGGGACGCCGGCCCAAGTCTGAGCCGTGAGGGTCCCGGAGGCGAGTGCCAGAGACCCGGAGGCCGGGATCGACCCGCGCCTCGCGAAGGTCATGGACGCGCAGGCCTCCGCGAGGGGGAGCGCGGGAGACAGCAGACTCCCCGCCCGCAGCCCCAGACGCCGGCGCCGCTAGGAGCCGCGGGGCAGGTCCCTCCCGGCCCCCCTCTGGGCCCGCCTCCTGGCTGAGGAGATGATTGACTGGAGCCTGACGGCCAATCGGACGGCGCTGGAGCTTGCCGGGGAGGGGCTGGGGGCGGGGCGGTGTCGGGCCGGCTCCAGGCGCGGGGCGCTATTTACGGCGCGGACCCGGGCCGGCCGAGGCGGGCGCAGGCTGGAGCTCGCGGTTGACGGTCTCCGCGCGCGCTCGGAGAGCTTCTCCCTTCGCAGAGTGGCCGGCTGAGGGGGAGCGAGGCCGACAGCCCCCCCGGGACTGCGGCGCCGAACGGAGCGAGGGAGCACGGTGGCCGCAGAGTCGGGCCGCGAAAGTCCTCTGGGCTCCTCGGCGCCCCTCCAGCCGCGCTCCATGCTCCGGCCGCGGCCCGGCCCCTCGCCCGGTCGCTGACGGCGCCCGCCGCCCCGGGGAGCCCCCATGCACTGCGCGCTCCGGGAGCCGTAGGCTGCAGTTGCGCCGCGGCTCCGGGAGCCGGCGGGGGCGCCGCGGCCGTGGGGGGCGTCAATGGATCGCCATTCCAGCTACATCTTCATCTGGCTGCAGCTCGAACTCTGCGCCATGGCCGTGCTGCTCACCAAAGGTGGGTGCCCGCCGGCCGGCCGAGGCGCGGGCTCTCCGGGGAGGGGCGCGCGCGGGTCCCGGGGCGGCCGGCGCCGCGGGCCTTTGAAGGCGGCTGCCAAGGCTTTGTTAGCGGCGGGCGAGGTTTCCTCCCGCGCTGGAGCCCGCAGGTCGCGACAAGTTGCCTGTTCTTAGAAGTCGCGGCGGTGGCTTCGCGGCCGCCCCCTCGGGTGTCCCGGAGCCGGCGCGTGGAGGTGGAGTCAGACCTCGGGGCAAGTGGTTGTCAAAATGTTTTTGTAAGTCTGTCCGCGGTGAACTTCTGAACGTTTGCAGCCGGGGAGCGGGGCCGTCGTGTGCGCCGGCAGCAGCCGCCCTCCGCACCCCGCGGGCGGGGGCGGCCGCGCCGAACCGCGGAGCCTGCTCGCAGCTGCGCGGGGCCGGAGTGCGGGCGGGCCCCGCACGTCCCCAGGTGTGACTCCGTCCGCGCGTGTGCCTTCGTGTGTGTCTCTGAGTGAGCGGCTTTGTGAGCCAGCGAGTGTGTGTGTCTCCGTGTGCTGTGTGGCTTCTCGGGCGGGGAGGGGTGGGTTCTGTCAGTGGTCCCGTTTCCCACTCAGCTCATAGTTTACCCACTACCACCAAAAACAAAAACCAAAAAAGGAAAAGAAAAGGAAGGAAAGAAAAAAGAAAGAGAAGAAAAAGGTCAGTTTCTTTTTCCCCCTGCAGGCTTTCGCCTTTTAGGTCGAAATAACCCAAACTCCTAGGTTTCAAGGATTCCTCCGCCTCCCCCCGCCATGAACTCTACCTACTGTTCTGTGAACAGATAATTTTTTTTTTCTTAATGGGAAGCGTTATTTAACTTTTGCACTACCCCCCCTTCCTCTAATTGCCATGTAGCAGGCATGAGGTTAAAGGATAAGCCAGCCCAGCAAGGATGATGTGCTACAGTATTTATTTATTTTGGAAGGAAGGGTGTAATTAACCCTAAATAACAGCCCTGGTAGCCTGCAGAGGGGAGCCTCCTGGCCCTATCAAAGGCCGGCAGAACAGGGAGGGACTGAGGCTGACATGAAGTCACAGATACCGAAACTATGTGCCTGATAATGATATAATTAGGGGATCAGAGATTTCTGACTGCTGTGGACTTCAAAAGCTTTAAAAGAAGCCAGCAGTCTCTCCTGTAGCCATCTTGACTAAAGCAGACATTTTTGTTTAATCACTACATACAGTAACAAGAAAGGGGGGGAACAGAAGAGCATTGTTCACTGTTTCCAAATACCAGTCCCCTTTCTGGGCCTTTTGCATGCCACAGGAAGAAACTTTATGAAACGACAGAAATATAGTTTTAATACAGTAATACAAAAGTCCATTCAACTTGTTGAAATGTGGCTCCAATTAAAAAAAAAAGTTGTTAGAACTTTCGTAGTTACCTGTCAAAATTTTATTAGACTGTTTTAGGTCATTGAAAATACAGTATTTTAAATAGGCTCTCGTAAACATTTCACTCTTTTTCTTTTTTCATTCAGTGCTCTTTTTCTGCACTCGGTCTGAGGTGAATAGGATCAAAATGGACTTTGAATCTGTTTTATTTCTACTTTAAATCTTGTCTATGGGATTTGTCAGGCGAGGGATACGTAGTCATCACCACATAAGACTGGTGAGCTTTGTGCAAAACTTCAAGTAAGCTTGGAAAGAGGAGAGAGAACCTCTAAAAAGCAAGGTTCCAACTCGGAGGCCTTCCTGGAGAAGGGACTTTGGCCCAGACTGGGACAGGGACAGGGACAGGGAACTCGCGGATTGAGGCTGGAGCAGGACCTCCAGCTTTGGACGGTTAAACTCAGATTGCCAAAGATCTGTGATTAGCTGTCAGGTTTTTCTAGAATGAAAGCATTAGCAGCGTCTGATGAAAACTGAGCATACCATAGAGTGGCCTGGAATTTGGACAGATGATTAAATGAGACACCTTACTCAGGCATTCACATTCACAGAGAGGAGGAGGAGGAAGAAAGGAGAGGGTAGGAAGAGGTCTATAAAACCACAGCCCCTGGTGTTTAATTTCAGAGCTGGGGTTTCAGTAACGACCCAGAGCCTCAGGTTGGGAAGCTGGGAAGAGGTGCGTGCCTCAGTTCCGTTTACAGTAGCATTAGTTGTGGCATCTTGACAGTGACCAGAGTCACGGGGGTCAGATACAGTACTAGTGATAGCTCTGAGACCCAGATCATTTCAACCAGAGATTGATGCTAAAAGCCTCAGAGCGTGCATTGCAGCAAAATGTTACCAGCGACTTGCAACTCCCCAAATAAGTTTTATAAAGGAAACTTTTAATCACTTCCTGGAGAAAAATTTGAGGTTTTCTTAAGGATTTTTCATTCAACCAGCAGAGGATTTTCAGTTTCAATGTTTCCCCTTTTAGATCCCATGTTGAATTACATGTAAAACTGGGGGGTTAAGGGGAGGAGAAGTTAGCTTTGCTGTTTTACACCCTCCTCCCCTCCTCACCCACCCCCCTCCCGCCCCCAGTTTTATGACTTTCCATTTGGGCTGAAAGAAATTGACTTTGGCAAGCAAACCACTAATTGTAAACTGCCTAGTTCCTGTTTTACAATATACTGACTAAAAGCTCCTCTGCATGAAAAGATCTTTATAGGCAAAGTTTGCCTTTTCTAGAGAGGTTGCAAATAGCTGCCCAGTTTCATAGTTTTAAAACCTCCTGACCGGAGCAATTTCTAGATTGTTGTGTTTCTAGTTAATAACTTTATAAGGTGTTAGCTAAAGCTCTTAAATCTTGGCACAGCCCTTTAAGGTAGTAAACAATTCAGTAGTTCCGATCAAATATTTATACTGACAAAATCAAAAAGCCTAGCATTTTTATGTTGTACGGTCACGTAGGATTAAAATGAATAAACAGTATAATTTACCTTACGGTAGGAGAAGTTCTTGCGATGATTATTTTCCTTCATATCCAGGAGTACTATTCTGAATTACTCGCGAGCTCCTCAGAAATCGCAATTGAACTTTGATTCTCTGCAGTTGGGATTAATACGGTTCTAAAATTAACATTTAACTGGGTTGAAATTTAAGCACTGGCTTGCACAGCGGGCTCTCCCAAATCCACCTGGGGCTGCCACTGCCGGCACTCAGCTGAATATTCTAGAAGTTCGTGCCTTTGATCTTGAGGTTGAGCGATTGCCCGGGTAGAGGGCTCTATCTGGTCTCGGAAGGCAGTTGACACAACTTCTCACTGTTTCCAGGTGAAATCAGATGCTACTGTGATGCGGCCCACTGCGTGGCCACTGGCTATATGTGTAAATCCGAGCTGAGCGCCTGCTTCTCCAGACTTCTCGATCCTCAGAACACAAATTCCCCGCTCACCCATGGCTGCCTGGACTCTCTCGCAAGCACAGCAGACCTCTGCCAAGCCAAACAGGCACGAAACCACTCTGGCACCACCGTGCCCACATTGGAATGCTGTCACGAAGATATGTGCAATTACCGAGGGCTGCATGATGTGCTCGCCCCTCCCAAGGGGGAGGCCTCAGGTAGGTAGAAGCCCCCTCTCCCCAGAGCGCCAGCCTCCTCCAGAGGCGCGCGGCGGCCTCGACTTTGTATGTCTGCTATTGATTTTGTTGTTAATGTAATTAGAGACACCAGCGGGAGAGGCATGGCTGGATGCAAAGATGAATCTCTATTGAGTAGCTTTCATGTCTGCCCGAGCGTGAGATGTCTGTCTACATAATAGGTTTTGCCCGGTTTTTCCACATTTTGAAGACCCAGAAGACCCTTACCGTTCAGTGAGGACTGGCCCTAAACAGCCCGTTTTTGGAAGCTGATCTTTGCATCGCTGGGCACCGTGTAGTTTGTAAATATTGTTGATTTCAGCGTAAGCTGCTCTCTCGTGGGGTGCCCACGAATCCCTGCGGGAGGGGCGACCGCAGTTTGCTCACGCATTTGTGTCGCTCTAGGACAAGGAAACCGCTACCAGCACGACGGCAGCAGGAACCTCATCACCAAAGTGCAGGAGCTGACTTCCTCCAAAGAGCTGTGGTTCCGGGCGGCCGTGATCGCCGTTCCCATCGCTGGCGGCCTGATTCTGGTGTTGCTGATTATGTTGGCCTTGAGGATGCTCCGAAGTGAGAACAAGAGGCTGCAGGACCAGCGGCAGCAGATGCTGTCCCGTTTGCACTACAGCTTCCACGGACACCATTCCAAAAAGGGGCAGGTGGCCAAGTTAGACTTGGAGTGCATGGTGCCGGTGAGCGGCCACGAGAACTGCTGTCTGACCTGTGACAAGATGAGACAAGCGGACCTCAGCAACGAGAAGATCCTCTCGCTCGTTCACTGGGGCATGTACAGCGGGCACGGGAAGCTGGAGTTCGTATGACGGGGTCTGACCCCGCACCGAAGTTCTGGGACGCTTGAAGGCTCGGAGTTCGGCTGGACAGGAGCACTTTATCTGAAGAAAAACGAACTCGCGGAATCACCTTTGAGAGACGAAATGACCTCTGCAGACAGAATCTTGGATATTTCTTCTGAAGGATTATTTGCACAGACTCTTAAATACAGTCAAATGTATTATTTGCTTTAAAATTATAAAAAGCAACGAGAAGACTGCGTACACACTGTTACCAGGGTTATTTGCATCTGAGGGAGCTGGAATTGAGTACCTAATAAACTAAAATGTGCTCTGTGTAAGCTCCAACATCTTGATTTATTGTAAAGATTTAAAAAAATATATATCTATATATATATTTTGTCTGAAATTTAGCGGTGTCTTGTCCTAAATTAAAAACTAAGCGGGAAGCCTAAGAAACTCCGTGTTAATTATACATATGAAGATGTGTTGTCACTCATAGCAAGGTCTCAACTGTAGGATTTGGCTTGTTTTGTTTTTTGTTTTTTAAATAAGACCAAGATCTTGTTTATCCTTACACGCATATTTGTAGCTTTCTTGCAGTGTGGAGAATTTCTTAAATGTGTCCTGCCCATCATTCAGTGTCCTACCCACATGTTTTTGTTAGAGTAATCCTGGTTTTTAGCTTTCACCTAAGACAAATCTTACGCTTCTTTATACCAGGTCGGATATGGCGGATCAGCGTCTGGAGCTGTCTTGTGAGCAGAGGTAATCTTCATCCGCTTAATCCCGTTGCTCGGGAATGCTTTTTGAAATGTGTCTACCTCCAACCAAAAAAGAAAAACCAAACCAAACCTGCTAAACGAAACTCCTTGTCGTTAGTCACTGCCTACTTGTACTGTTGATTAATTTAGCAGTTGGCTTTGTCTCAGACCAAATTAAGCATTTTGGATCCCAGGTTAGCCAGACTTGATTGTATCACGCTCCTGGTTTTCAAGCCTTCCTTCTTCGCAGTGTTACACTAACACTTTCTTCTTCTCCGGGTTTAGAAAGGGTTTCAGTAGTGAAGGTTATTTGTATCAACTGAGATTTAAAGAACACTAGGTCCCCCTGCCCCCCACATTGACTCCGGCCACTGATACACTAAGTAACAGTGTTTTCACTCGTGCAGGACCTTCTGTCTGGCAATGCTGCTCAGCCTGGACTGGAATCCATGCCACATTTGTGTACTTTCTCCCCAAATCGGTCTTTGTTATCCGAACGTGAGAAGAATTTGCCATGTAGGATTCTTTTTTTTTTTTCCCCCCTGATTCTTTTGTATATTTGAAACTTTTGCTTAAAAATGAACCTCTAGTCTGCATATTTGAGTATGGGGTTTTCTTTTAACGCGTGTTAAAGGATTGTGTGTATGTGTGCATACTTGGGGGATTATTTTATGATAAGCACGATTTGGGTCCCTTCAGACAGATGCAGTCGCCAAGTTCATGGAAGAATTGGAGTCGAAATGACTAGGCTAAAAACGAGTACCTAGATTATTTAATAATTAATAGGGCCACAGCCCCATACAAAGTAGACTATGGAATAAATACACATTTTAATAAATGACGGCATTCGTATTGTGCTTTCTGAGAATGACAGTTCTTGCACGCATGACTTACAGTTTATAAAGGTGTGTTGCTTCTTGAGGGAGCCAGAGACTTGTGACATAACTATCCAAGCCCACCTAGAGAAGAAAATTCACCGAAATTGCCACTCGATGGAGTTTCGACCCTCACCTCCACTTTCAGCTCCAGATCAAACTACAGGAGTTTCATGGCTTGAAGATTAAAAGACTTCTTGCTCCCTATCCATTCTGCTTTCACGTACAGCGTCATGCAAGCTCAGAGATGCCTCAAGTAGCCTCCGTGTAGCTAGTCTTTCCCCCTGCGGGCCCTGCTATTACTCTCATTCACCCCATTTCTTCCAAATACCAGTTAACTAAGAACTCAGCAATTTGTTAAATAAGGCAATGAGGGATTTGAAGTCCGATATTTTGAATCACTTGGAAACCAGTAAACCCCATCCTCCAAGGAAAGGCCGGGGTCTCAGCCGGTGCTGACGTCACAGACATTTACTGGAAGATGAATGCAAAAAGCCTCCACTTCCATGTTCTGTGTTCGCTGCCCTGCCTCTTGTTTCTTCTGTAAATTCATGAGGCTGTTTACACCCCCCTGTTCAGGGGGGTGATGGCGCTGTGCACCTGCCCCCCGCCCGCGGACTGGGTGTCTGGGGTGCTCAACTGCTAGCTGCGTAGTAGACTGGCTATTCCTCTTCCTGTGTCTTTTCCTAATGACGAACCCTTTCCCCTTCATGTGTTGTATTCATAGATACTAAATGAGATATTTATTCACTTAGTATCTGCACACTGCCCTCGCCGCCAGTCTTAAAAGGCAGATCTGGGCATAACTCGGCCTTTCGACGAAAATATTGCGGGTCTGTCAACTTTGATTTTTACCGAGAACTAAATATAGGTTCTCCTTTTGCTTTCCCGTGAGAGTGTGGAAGCTGCCAAGAGCAGAGATAAAGGGCCCTTCATGAAATAACTACCTACCTGATTCGGTGATGTAAGTAAGGTGATGACTGCTGTGTTTGTTTTTCCCTCCTGGAGATGTTTACTGTTACTTTGAGGTAACAGGACAAGGCTGGGCTAAACAGGAACAGCCCTTGTTTAATATTGACATAGAACTCCCCCCAAAAGTAAGATTTTTTTTCTAAGTGGAAATTTGCCTCAACCAGAGACAAATGGGACCAAATTAGCCATGATGTTTCTATATCTACACCCCTTCCATTCTATCCCTTTCGAAAAAATTGATCTGTACGTGGTTATGTCTTTTATGTTATCCCCCCCAACACACACACACCCTTATTTTGAATGGCTCAGAGGCTTCCTAGGAATTGACTGGTGTGTCTCTAATTTCTGCTGAGCTGATTTTATTAAAAACACTGCACCATAGGGGGTTTGACCTTCTAAAATACCAAACATGTCTGCTTTAGAAAATCACAAAGCTCTCCTCTGAAGAGCTCGTAAATCTGGTTTCAATATGAGTTGATTATAGGCTAAAAGCTTGAAAGCAGGGGCATCTAGTATCATGAGTCTGGAACTAGCCTTTTTGGGGCCAGGACAGCTTTTTTTCCTTATAACCTCTAATTGGTCCTCTTCTCTGTCTCTGCCCGAGTAATGTCAAACGTCCTCCAAAAGTTACACGGTGCGATGAGGCCGAACTCATGCAAGAGTAGCGGTCAAGTGCGCTTTGGAGTCGCGTGGCCTGGGTTCCAGGGCTGCCTTTGTCTCTACTAGCTGTGTGAACTTGGGCAAGTTAGTTAGGCTCTTGAATACTCAGTTTTGTTACCTATAAAATGGGGGCGATGATAATGCTTTATAAGATTATCGTGTGGAGGTGGAGGTATAGTAAGCTATTTTTTTTAATTTTTTTTTTTTTTTTAATTTATGTGACAGAGAGACAGCCAGCGAGAGAGGGAACATAGCAGGGGAGTGGGAGAGGAAGAAGCAGGCTCCCAGCGGATCCCTGAACTCCGGGATCACGCCCTGAGCCGAAGGCAGACGACTGTGCTACCCAGGCGCCCCGTATAGTAGCTATTTCTATTAATACGCACAAAGGTCTTGGGTGAACTACAGTGGCCCCAGTATTAACTCCTCAAGATTTGAGAGCTTGGCTCAGTTGGTTAAGTATCTGCCTTCGGCTCAGGTCATGATCCCGGGGTCCTGTGATTGAGCCCTGCATCGGGCACCCTGCTCAGCAGGGAGTCTGCTTCTTCCTCTGCCCCTCCCCCTGCACGTGCTCTCTCTTTCCTTCTTGCTCTCTCTCTCTCATAAATAAAATCTTTAAAAAAATTTTTCAAAAAAAATTTTGAGAGCTTGGCCCTATTACTTTTACAGTGGATATTCACTTGACTTTTTTGTATTTCAGATCTTTCATTCCTGAGATTTGTAGCCCCTTCGGTGACCGGCAGACTGCATGTAACATTTTTAATATTTGTTTTTAATGTATTGCTTTTAGCCTCTCATCTATGAATCATATTGGTTTGTCATTGTTTCCTTTTGGAATAATCATGTGGCTGCTGATAGGAACACTTCAGTTTTGTGGACCTATTTTTTTTTTTTTTGGTATTTGACAGAACGAAGTGCTAGCGTTTCACCTGCTCCTGGTGGTTAATCCAGTGAGAAAATCAAGGGAGCCCAGTGAGATGGCGGAGACTGTTTCAGAATCACTTGACCGGTTTGTGATCAAAACGTCTAAACAAGTGCCACCGCCAATTACAATCTGCCCCATGGGTGCTCCCACCCAAATACAAATAGTAACACAACCGGCTTTCAGGACTGTTGTGAACTTTTCCACATGGGGTTGGGGGGGGTCGTCTAGTTAGAATTAAACTCCCTTTAATTCACCCAGGTGGAGTTAATTTAGTGAGTGTCTCTGCGGGTCACGGTTGTAATGGAAAAGGAACTGCTTCAGACACCAGCTCACTCTTCTTCCCTCTCTTTCTTCCATGTCGTTCTCACTCTGCTGCTTTAAAAAGGCAGGTCATTGATCTGAGACTTTGAGACCCAAATTAAAAGCTCCTTCAGAATTTGAGAACTCTTCGTTTGGAGTACAGGTTTAGACTCTGAGCACGTCCTGGCTAGTCTGCTCACGCTGCACCATTTTGCGGTGTGATGGCGTAATTCACTTGTCTGTTGTTCTGGAAGTTTGGGGATAGACCTGAGGAGGTGGTGGGGCTGAGTGTAGTCAGATGGGGATATACTTCTTGCAGGAAGGTGGCGATTTTCCAATGGATCTGCTTTGGAGAGTTTCAAAGTGTGTATTCTAGGGGAGGCCCACAAGCCATATTTCTACAAACTTTCCCCATTCTATGGATATGAAAAGGGATTCCAGGAAAGGCATTGATGAGCAATCTTGGGAGATACTTTGGATAAGCAGTTAGACAACATCTCAAGGCATCTGTCATTCTTCGAGACCCAGTGGAGATGCCTCTGTCTAGTGGCCAGTAGCCCGCTGGCCTCTTGGAGGCTCTCTCAAATTGTGTTTGGCTGCCTAGATTAGATTGATGTTGGAGTAACCTGAGCAGAATCCTGAAGAGATGAGTTGATAACTATTTCTATGTGTGTAAATATACGTACATACGTGGCATGCGTATGTCTATGCCATGCTAGCCACATAGTCTTTGAAATCCTGGAATAATTTTGCAGTGAACAACTTTCAAGGCAGAGTGTAAGTAGATGTTGGAATTTATGGGAAGTCAGCAATTTGTTTTTAGACATGTGAAGACTAAGTTAGTTGTGATGAATTAATAAAGTCAGAGGCTGTTGTGTAAATTCACTCTGAAAGATCTCACATTACAAACCTAATGGAACAAAAATTGTTTTAGCAGTTAAAACCAAGAGAAATACAGAAAGCTCTTTATCCCTGGTCTCTTCCCCTTGGAATTTCCCTCGGGAATTGATGAGGACAGTGGAAAAACACCACACTTCTAAAAGCAGTTTCTGACTTTTCAAGTGTTGGAAGTCCACGCCGAGGCTTTTTTTTTTTTTTTTAAACTAAACTTAGTGGATGTGATTTTGATACCCAAGACTTTCGTTCACAGTTGCCTTGCTAAATAGGGTATTTCTCACCTGGATTTAGGGATTCAACTGTGAAATCCTGGTGGGGAGGAGCAAGGACCTGTAGAGCCTTTGTACTTTGCTGTGATCCAAGGACAGCAGACAATGAAGGGAAGGGAGACTGAGCCCTCTTGCATTAGGCGTCTGAATTCAGGTTGTCCGTAAATAAGCAAATGTCTTCCTCTTTGGTTTCTCTACTCTAAACTATTATTTTAAAGATTTATAATTTTGTATGGGAACCCCAAAGGAAAACAAGTTGCCAGTGAAGGGAGTTGAGGAGAAACAATTCAAACGGATCTGGATATTAATGAAGCATTGCTAAGGTCAAATGTATCCCCACTTTTAAAATCTGGTGCGCTCTCCAGGTGAATTCAAGGATACGAATTCTCACCTAGAAGGATTATCATCATTCCCCGTTAAACTAAGAGGTGTACTTGCCTTTTAGCGTCGTGAAATGTCCAAAGTTTTCATCAAACAGTGTTTCCCTAAGGATTTTGAAAATAAATCACCCAGAGTTTTGTTGGTCCAAAAGGTGAAGAACCTAAAATCAGCAGACTGACCATTTCACCTTCAACTGTCTGGTCCCGGTCACACTGGGATAACTTGGGGTAACTTTATTCTCCTGGAACTAAATCCCTAACCAGGGGCTCTACTGAAAGCAACAAGTAGCGCGCTGCATCCTTCGTTCAGGGACACACCAAACGTGAGTTGTATATTACCTGAGTTGTGTATTACCTGCCGCTCTGCAAACACCTAGCATCTTCATTAAAGGATTACCTTCTACTTCAAAATCCAACTGGCTCCTATGCATCCGTTTATATTATACTTGAGAATTTCTATGTTTCTTTTATTATTAGTGTTCTCTCAAGAAAATCATTTATCGCATAGGTAACTTTAAAGGAGATGTAAATTTTAAAAAGGTGTGTGTTTATGTGTGCCTGGGAGTGTAATCATTCATGACTTCCCAACCCTTATAACCCTTGCATTGTTTCTAGTGTCCCATAATCCTTTCATTTATTGAAACATATTGTATACATACACATATTTACATTTTCCATGCGCCCTGACTCAAACCGTCAACTGGCACCCAGGAGTGGGTGTTAAAAATAAGAGGAGGGGAGAAAGAGAATTTCTTTTTCTTTAAAAGCAGCATGGTTGTCGACCTTCAAAGGCGAACTTTTGAGCTGGAAAGAGGAAGCATATCCTCTCGGCAAAACCTGGGGCAGCATCGATCGTGTTGGATCCGGAGCTCGGTTTCCCCTGGGGTTCTTGGCTTCTGGCTCCCAATTTCACAGGCAGACAAAGCACAGAGGTGGTGCTGCTTGAGGAGGCTGTCCAAAGAGGGGGCTGTCTGTCCATCCGGGATTGCTAAATGTCAAGGGTCATTTCCCAGGCCGACATGATTGTGAAGCAGGCTCGGAGGGAAATCTTGCGAGGCCCAGGACGGTGACAAACACTCTCCAGGTGGGCAGTAAAACCCGACGACCTTCCCCGACTGGTTGAACAATGAGAGGTTGTTCGTTGGCATTTGTATGTAAATTGTGGTGAGTAGCGAACAGGTTGCTTTGAAATGCTGAATTTGTTTATCCCACCGTGGGAAGCCCGACCTCTTCTTCAGGCACCGGAGCTGGAAGGAGCTCTTTCTTGAGGCCGTCGGCGTGGAATTAGGTCAAGCAGGGTCCCCAGCGTGGTCATTGACTCAGGTTGGGCTTCAGGAGCGAAGTGCGCGGCTGGTCCCTGGACTGACCCAGACAGAGGTGACCTGCTGGGAAGCTGCTGGCTCACCACGTTCTGGAGTTTTCTCTAGGTCCCCTGGCTAGGGCTGAGCCACCCAAACAGCAAACAACTGAAGGGAAAAAACACCCCTGTCTTCAGAATATCCATCACATAAATACCTCGTCTGGAAAAAAATACATCGGCCATTTCCTTTGGCTTCATCTTCATACCTATTCTGGGAAAGAGCACCTCCCTCCCAGGCCTCAAGAAAGACTAGCCACTGAGTGTCTCCCTGGGTTGTGTCTTTGAATGACCTTTTTAAGTCAGAAGCATTTGTTCAAAATGCTCATCCTAACATTTTTATAGTCTCCATAGCTGCTAAGGGTGTGCGTATGGTTTTGGCGTCAGAGGGACCTGGGTTCAGGTTCAGCCGTGCCTTGTTACTAGTGATGTGACTTTGGGCCAATTAACCTCTCAGTTAATTTACTTACATGATATTATCAGTGTTTGGGGTTGTTGGGAGGATTAAATGAGGTTATGCAAATAAAGATTTAGGGCAGTTCTTGCAAAGTTGTAAATGGTAGTAGCCATTACTACTAGGTACTGTTCCTTCAAAAGCCCTTGAACTGTCTAGACATCACACAGGTGGCCAGGGGTCACCACTCCTACTTTACAGACTGGGTGGACTCAAAGATTTAGCCATGTTCTATCTTTTTTATTCGTGAGTGTCTTTAATTTGCCCAATTTAACATTTCCATGCTTCTATTTTGCTCAAGACTGCAGGAAAGTACTTAATCTTGATGTGAAAATATTAAAACGACAACATCCCTTGCAGGAGAACGTTGCTTATTAGGAACAATGATAGCGCCTCACCGCCGCACAGAACAGTTAGCGCCAACACCGTCCAAAATCAGGGAGGGCGTGTTATCCGCTCCCTGTTACAACAAATACCTGGTTTTGCACATCCTGTTAACAAATGCACACCTGTCGAGCGTGTTAGTCCGCTCTGCTGACTTAGCTGACACAGGCCCAAGCCACCGCTCACCGCGTGGAGTCCAGGAGGTAGGAACCCTTGGCACCGCCCACTGTCCCCTCCCCCTCGGGGGTGGGCTGAAGGGCTGGCCAAGGTCAGCCTCACCGGAAGGCAAGAGGCGAATTAGAATTTTGTTCTGGATTGCGCTCATCAAGGTGGTTCTCAGGATCATTTGTGCTTCCAGGAAACGGGCGAGCCTAAAAACGCAATTCAGCTTTGATACTAGTACCCGTTGTGAAGCCCGCCAACTTGTCGCTTACGGTTCCTTCCTAAGAATGTTGTGACTCGCATGGTTCTAATCTTTTCGTGTTTCTGTAAATTAGCCTCGCGTGGATGTGACCCGAGCTAGTGACAGATGAGTGGGACTTCTTCAGGTCTGGGGGTTTATCTGTGTGTCGCACACCTGCACACAGCATCTCTAAGCTGCTACCCGACATTCCTGGGGACACTTGCTGAGTGAGACACGGCGGGGTGCAGCACATCTCCCAGCTGACCACCAGCTCTTGAACCTTCCGGCTCATGTTGGGTCCTTCCCCTTCCCCTGTTTCTTCTGACCCCCCTGCGTCGTGGGCATACCCCCACCCACTGCTCCCTGGAGACTTGAACTTTCTTACCTGTCTCTGACTCTCCACAGCTCAGGCCACCTCTCTGGGTTCTGACCCGTTCTGCTCTGGCTTCGTGTCCTTTCTCTCTTGGGCAGCTGTTTGTTTGGCTTTTGCTCTCTGCCCAGCCAGTTTGTTTTCCAGTGACTTGATGCGACACTTGCTCTTGCCTCAGGCTTTCGTTGGGCAGCTCTCTGCGTCAGCTTTGTGCCATGACGTCCTGGACCGGGCCTGGGGGATCCTGCCTGCCTGGGCCTGGACCCCTGGTTGTGTAGATACACCCAGGCTACATACTCAAGGATCGCATTGTAACTCACCGCACCAAGCTCCCAAGACACGCGTTACCCCGCCTTTCCTGGGGGCATTCCTTACCCAATCATAGCGTTGGGTTGGAAACTATGGACTTAGGGGGTATGAGGCCAACTGCAGTGCTCAGGGCCAGGGTGGTGGTTGAGAGAAGAGGCCACTCTCCTCAGGATTGAGAACATACTGGTAATTTCTCTGGGGCCCCTGACGGTCCCGGGGCTCTGAGCTCATCATCACCCTGGAAGTACGGCCCATCCCTCCAAGGCCCTCGGCCGATAGTTTTCTCAGAAATCTGAAATAATTTCCCTAATTCTTGCAGCAGGCAGGACAATGGACGACCATCCGCTGTTTGGTTCTCTGATGAAGCTGAGTAGTGGCTTTTCCAGGCCACTGCTGGATTTGGCTAGAGAGATGGAGGAGGGCATGCTCTCTAAGAGGTCAAGGTGGGCTTCCTGGTGGCTGTGAGCTGGGGCTGGGCACACACACCTGCAGCCAGGGAGGGAGCTCCTCAGAGTCTCCTCCAAGAGCGCACGCTCCAAGCTGGCACAATGCTACTCTGAATTGACAGGCCCAGCAAAGGCCAACTGGGTCACGGCTGGAAGACATGTCATGGGTATTGGGGACAAACTGATGGCCCATGGCAGGCAGCTGCTCAGGCTGGTGCCTGTGGGCTCACTGGCCTGAGGGCTCAGCACAGGCCGTCTGAGGTGAGTGCACCTCTCTGGCCATGCCTCGTGGGCCGGCACCGCCAGAAGGCTCGCTGGGCTGCTTTTGCTGGAGCCTTGCCCCCCCCCCCAGGCCCCCGCACCCCGTGCCAGGCTGGGACCCAAGCAGCATTGTTTTCGGGTTGGTGGAGGACAGTGTGGCAGCTCTGACTGTCCACGAGGAGAAGCCTCAGAGCCTTCCTGTGTGTTCTGGCCGAGGCCTTGTGTAGCCTGTCGCAGGATGCCTGGCACGGCGGAGCGGACTAGTGCAGTCTGCCGCGGCGACGGCGGTCGCTCCGCTGGCATCACCCTTCGGGCTTCTGTTCCCCGGCTGCACGACGATGATGAAGGCAGTTTTTGGTCTGTGAAAAAGGAGCCATTTGTTCAAAGATGCCGCAACGACTGGTGAGATTTAGCAAATCATGCCAACCTCTAGCTTCAGCCTTTCCATTTTTATTTTATTTATTTACTTTTTGAGAGAGGGAGAGAGAGGTGAATTCCCAAACGGGCTCTATGCTGAGTGTGGAGCCCGATGCGGGGCTCAACCCCAGGACCCTGAGATCACGACCTGAGCAGAAGGCAGATGCTTGACCGACTGAGCCACCCAGGCGCCCCTCCATCTTTTTCATTTTTAAAATGACAGTCACAAGATCACGGTTTTCCTTCTACCTCAACTCTCTGCTATGGGAACAGGGCCAGCAAGACCCTTTGATATCCTTGGGAAAAGCACTAGAAAACAGGGACTACTACCAAAACGTTATTTTGGAATAAAGATAAGTTTTTTCTCATGTGTTTCCATATTTTTATTTCTTTTACATTTTTAGTTCTGTGAGTTTTTTAATGTAGGTTTTCTTTTTTGTTTTTGTTTTTTTAAATGATATTTATTTATTTATTTGACAGAGAGAAAGAGCACAAGCAGGGGGAGTGGCAGAGGGAGAGGGAGAAGCAGGCTCCCCGCTGAGCAGGGAGCCCGACATGGGGACTCGATTCCAGGACCCCGGGATCATGACCCGAGCTGAACGCAGACGCTCAACGACTGAGCCACCCAGGCGCCCCTTAATGTAGGTTTTGAATCATGTCTCCTTTCTCTAGTATTTGTAATTAATCCGTAAGTTTGCTTTCAGAAGACAGAAAATGGTGTATTCGGGGCGCCTGGGTGGCTCAGTGGTTAAGCATCTGCCTTCGGCTCAGGGCGTGATCCCGGCGTTATGGGATCGAGCCCCACATCGGGCTCCTCCGCTGGGAGCCTGCTTCTCCCTCTCCCACTCCCCCTACTAGTGTTCCCTCTCTCGCTGGCTGTCTCTCTGTCAAATAAATAAATAAAATCTTAAAAAAAAAAAAAAGAAAATGGTGTATTCAACAATTATACGCTTACAACCATCTGTCCTTCCTTCCACCAATAAAAAATCACCAGCCGTTTGAATTATTGTTTGTGATTGAATTTACATTTACAATAAGCCTCAGGCTTAGAATTTGGGCTGCGTGGGTAGGGAGAGAAGAGAGAAAAGTCCAAACAGTATAATTAATAAAAGTAGGAGCAGCATTGTTCTGTACAACTTGAAACAAACGTGTGGATTGCCCTAGTGTCTTGAATACAATGGAACAATATAAAACATAAAGTTTACTCCCCCCACCTGAACCAAAGAAACCCCAAAACCTTGGAGAAAAGTCTGCTTAAAAATAATCTTAGTCTTGGGGGTACCTGGGTGGCTCAGTCAGTTAAGCGTCTGACTTCGGCTGGGGTTGTGATCTCGGGGTCCTGGGATAGAGCCCTGCATCCGGATCCTGGCTCAAGGGGGAGTCTGCTGGTCTCACTGCCCCGACTCAATCTCTCTCTCTCTCTTTCTCAAAAAAACCCAAAAACAACAAAAACAAAAAACCTTAATCTTGGGGGCACCTGAGTGGCTTAGTTGGTTAAGCCTCTGACCCTCGATCTCAGTTTAGGTCTCAATCTTGGGGTCGAGAGTTCAAGCCCTGCATTGGGCTCCATGCTGGGTGTGCAGCCTACTTATAAATAAATAAGTGAAAAGAAAATAACCGTAATCTTTGTACTTTTCCCCTACTTGAGACAAATATTATATAACAATAAAATTGTCTTTTCTTTTTGAAAAATTTCTACAACCAGCTGAAATGTTAAGGTAAGTAGACTGTGTCTTGTCTTGGTTAGAAATAGCAAGGAGTATTCATATTTCTTACTGATCTATGCCTAAATGTTTGGTATTTAAATGGTACTTAATAATTGCAAATTTAGGGGTTCTTCTGCCTGCCTCATAGCTGGAAAAAAGTAGCTAAGTGGCTTGCCCAAGGCAGTGTTGTGAACAGGGATTTCTGCCCAGGACCGTATTGCTGGGCCATCTTTTCTCCAACAGATACTGACAACTTGTGACAAAAATAAAACCAAGTTCAAACACTCTTACTTCTGAATGGAAACTTTATAGTGGCGCTTTGTCTCTACCTTTCAGGAAGGCAACGCCACCCGAAACACAAACCACATTATCGCTGCCAAGTCCTACCTCACCCCTCCCAGTGAAGCTAGAAGAAAGTTCTCTGCCTTGCTTGTTTCTGGGGCTGAGAAGAAATGTGTTCTCTTCTTCGCAGATTTAATTCCTTGAGGAAAGATTCCACATTTATTTTTTAGGTAATCTTTATGCCCAATGTGGGGCTTGAACTCACAACCCAGAGATCAAGAGTTGCGTGCTCTACTGGCTGAGCCAGCCAGGGGCCCCAAGATTTACATGTTTTCTGGCAGCGATGGGGAAAGGCTTTGTATTCTCCTCTCCAATGACCCTCTTATTCTGGGGATTAAGAGAGGGCACTGTCAACTTTCCTTTTTCTGGCTCTTGGGAAGGAGGAAGAAAGGAAGATATATCTTCCTATAAGATATAAGCTATATCTTATATATCTCTCATCTTCTTTATCCATTCATCAATCAGTGGACACTTGGGCTGTTTCTAGTAGTTTGGTTATTGTGAATAATTCTGCTATAAACATAGGGCTGCATGTATCCCTTTGAATTAGTGTTCTTGTATTTTTGGGGTAAATACCTAATAGTGTGATTCCTGGATCATACAGTAGTTCTATTTTTAACTTTTTGAGGGTCTGGTGAACTTTTGTGGTTTATATTAGTGAAACTTTCTGGAAGATCTCTTTTCTTTCCTTTTCTTTCCTTTTCTTTTTTTTAAATCTTACTTTGTTTTATTGTATTTTAGAGTTATTTTCCTCTTAGAAACATAGAACTACTTATAGAAAAAAAAAGATGTGCTTAATTCCCTCTTTTAATAGTCTTTGATTTTTGATTTTTCGGTAGGAACAGAGAGATCCTTGTGGGATTTCAGTGAATAGTACCAGGATATATTTTGGAAAGTCGTAAAACGTCAAACTTTATGTAAATTACATTTCTAAAGCTTCAATAATACTCAGAAACTGTAATTATGTTGGGACAGTGTCTTTTTCAGCAAGAGAGCCTCAAACAACTTTCTTCATGGCTATGCTTTGACAACTCCATTCACTTTATTCATAACACTATCCTAAAAGAATTTCCTTTCAGAAAACAGTTAATGAACCCAGCATAATGGGAATTTTCTACACGATTGAATTCATGGAAGAGTAACAGTCTATTTCCAGAATAATCAACCAGTCCAGAGACACTCAGCTTCTCACTGAACAATGAATATTTGATATTTCAGAACTAAAGTCAGCAATGTCGTGGAAATTGTCAGGCACTGATAAAAATGCTAGAATCAGAAAGTTAAGACATCGAGTTACATGGAATGGTCCAGTTAAGTCCAGCTCACAAAAGGTCACCAGAATGACTAGCACGTGAAAGGTCAATGTTTAACTTTCCCAAGTTCTGCTTCAAAGAAATGTCTAAGAGAGGAAAGGGAGGGAGAGAAACACAGAGGGAGAATCTTGGTTGGTTCTATCAAAGCATTAAAAGCTGTTCTGGACAGAGAACGAGAGGAAAGTTTTAATAATTTTCAAAAAGTCTTTATGTGCGGGCACCTGGGTGGCTCAGTTGGTTAAGCGCGGCGTTGTCTCAAGTTGTGATTCCGGGGTCCTGGGATCGAGTCCTGCATGGGGCTCCCTGCTCAGCGGGGAGTCTGCTTCTCCCTCTGCCCCTCTCCCCGCTCATGAACTTGCTGGTTCTCTGTCTCTCAAATAAATAAATAAAATCTTAAAAAAAAAAAGAAGTCTTCATGGGCTATGCAGACCGATTCTTCTCGATTTACTATACCCTACGGTTGAGAGAGAGAGAGTGGGAGAGATGGAAAGAAACAAAAAGAATGAGGGGGAAGAAAGAAAACATAAAGAAATATTAGAAGAGTGGGTGTGGAAAAGGGAAACAAATGGAACAGGTTAACATTTAATGAAATAAGCCCCAGGGTCACATGTGAGCCTCTAAGGGGCGGTTAAATCTGGGATCTAGAGTGTCGAGAGCTCAGACCAGGGTGTCAAGAAATGCAGGGTCTCCAACAAGGGCTCTGTTCCCAGCATCTGTTAGACCCCGGCCCCTCCTGCACTGTCAGCTCCTAGTCATTGTTGTTTCTGCTCCTTCCCTTGTCCTTGTCTCTGCTGGCAAAACGCTCAGACAAGGTGACTTGAAGTGTGGTCCGCGGTGGCGGCTGGTCCACAAACTGTTCTCTACTGGTTTGTTGAGAGCAAGCATCGAGAAACTTTTAAGCAGTTTGATGGAATAATTTAATGTCCATAGAATCTAAGGAAAGACGGGACTTCATCTTGTGTATCTTTGTTTTAAATTTGATTTCAACTAGTAACTTATCTTTATTGTATTTTACCAAATACCGTCTGTGATCGCTTGGGAAAAAAGGGTCTGACGTTACAGTTAGTTTGAAGCACTGCTCTGGAGAACCAAGGAGATAGTGCTTTGAAGGAAAGCTTATCCCGCTCTTCCAAATGTGGATGGAGTTGATGGTAAAAAGTGGAGGAGAGCCAAACATTTCTCCCCCCTGAAGAGTCTGGTCAGAAGCAACAGTGTCTAGTTAGTGACATTCTTTAAAGCAATGATTCTGCAACATATTTGTCTTAGGACGCTCTACAAACTTTAAAAAATTCAATTTCCACGTGTTCATTGCTAGTATATAGAAATGCAATTTTCAATAAGATTTTCTTTTCTTTCTTTCTTTCTTTCTTTCTTTCTTTCTTTCTTTCTTTCTCTCTCTCTCTCTCTCTCTCTCTCTCTTTCTTTCTTTCTTTCTTTCTCTCTTTCTGTCTGTCTGTCTTTCAAGAGCGCAAGTGAGGGGCGCCTGGGTGGCTCAGTCCTTAAGCGTCTGCCTTCGGCTCAGGGCGTGATCCCGGCGTTCTGGGATCGAGTCCCACATCGGGCTCCTCTGCCGGGAGCCTGCTTCTTCCTCTCCCACTCCCCCTGCTTGTGTTCCCTCTCTCACTGGCTGTCTCTCTCTATGTCAAATAAATAAATAAAATCTTTAAAAAAAAAAAAAAGAGCTCAAGTGAGCAGGGGAGAGGTGGAGGGAGAGGTAGAGAGTTCAAACAGACTCCCTGCTGAGCGCAGTGCCCACCAAGGGGCTTGATCCCAGGACCCTGAGATCATGACCTGAGCTGAAATCAAGAATCTGACCCTTAACCAACTGAGCCACTTGGGCGCCCTCAGAAATATAATTGTTTCTGAAGTATTTTCTTTGTATTCTGTGACCTTGCTAACCTCACATATTTGGTCCAGTAGGTTTTTTTGTTGTTTTTTGGGGTTTTTTTTGGGTAGATCCTTTATCATTTTCTACATAGACAGTCATATCATATGAGAATAGAGGCAGTTTTATTTTTTCTTTTCCAGTCTGTATTACCTTTTTTCTTTTTCTTGCCCAATTTCCTTGACTAGGGCTTCCATTATAATGTTGGATAGGAGTGGTGGGAGCAGACATTCTTGTTTGTTCCCAACCTTGGGGAAGAAAAACATTACGCCTTTTACCATTAACTGTGATGGTACCTGTAGGGTTTTTTATTTTTTTATTTTTATTTTTTTAAGATTTTATTTTAAAGTAATCTCAACACCCAGTGTGGGGCTTGAACTTACAACCTTGAGATCAAGAGTCACATGCTGCACTGACTGAGTCAGTCCAGCACTCTGGGAGCTGTAGTTTCTTTTTCTTTCTTTTCTTTCTTTCTTTTTTTCTTTCTTTCTTTCTTTCTTTCTTTCTTTCTTTCTTTCTTTCTTTCTTTCTTTTTCTTTCTTTTCTTTCTTTCTCTTTCTCTCTTTCTTTTTTAAAAAAGATTTTATTTATTTATTTGAGAGAGAGAGAGAGCACAGGCAGGGGGAGGGGTAGAGGAAGAGGGGGAAGTAGGCTCCCTGCTGAGCAGGGAGCCTGAAGCGGAAATCGATTCCCAGGACCCTGAGACCAAGACCTGAGCCAAAGGCAGACGCTTAACCGACTGAGCCCCCCAGGCACCCCTAGCTGTAGTTTTTTTTTAAGAAAGCACTTTTTAAGAAGCCTGGGTGACTCAGTCGGGTGTGTCAGACTCTTGATTTCAGCTCAGGTCATGATCTCAGGGTCGTGAGATCGAGCCCTGCGTCAGGCTCTGTGCTCAGCACAGAGGCTGGTTAAAATTCTCTCCCTCTCCCTCTGCGCAAGCCCCCCCCCTTCGCTGGCACACACACTCTCTCTCTCAAAAAGTAAAAAAAGATTAAGAAAGCACTTTATGACACTGAGGAAGGCTCCTTCAAGTCCTAATTTACAGTTTTATCCTGAATGGTGTTTTCTCTTGCCTTGCCCTCACTTTCATGGGTCTTCACCAGTGCCTGAAGATGACAGTTTTCTGTCCTTCTGGAGCAGTGAAGCTTCTATGAAAGAGAAGAAGGATCTTTGTCCTTTCTTTCTGCTGCTACTGTCCCCTCCCCAGGCCGGTACCACTCTTGCCCGCAGTCTTTCTTGTGAGTACGGAGTGACGTCTGGAGAGGAGCCTGTGAGTGGGTATAGCGTCTTCTTGTTTCTATCCTCACAGTAACCCGTATTCAGCCTTTAGCGATTCATCAGCCACTTAGCTGAATTCTCCTCACCAGCTTGTAGGTTCCCGGTGGCGTCCGCCCCAGGCAATCGAGTACCCACCTTTTCTCCTCCTGTAGGCTTTCTTTCCTCAGATTTCCAGTTAGTTGGTGGCCCTGAAACCCCAGCTTTCTGACAGGTTCAGGAAAAGCTGTGAATTTGCAGATTACCTGACCTTTGTGGTTGTTGTTGGACGTGACATAGCAATGCTCTTTACAGCTTTCTGTATCTTAAGCAGAAGCCTGAACTTTCCTGATTATTAAAGACCAAAAAGAGCTTTAGATAATGGAGATCAATCTATAGACATTTATCATATTAGAAACTTAAATGAGAAATTTAGAAAATATGTGTTAAGTTATTAAAAATCACAATAATATTACTGATTACATGTTATTATAAATAGCCCATTTTAAATTTTAAATGAAAAGTAACTGCATTTTCCAAAACAAAAGATTAGTGAAAAGCGTGGTTGTGTATATTTTTGAAAATCTCTTTAGTGTATGGATTAACAGAAGATGGCTAAATTCTCATATTTGCTTTTTTTTTTTTTAAAGATTTTGTTTATTTATTTGACAGAGAGGGAGGGAGCGCGTGTACACGCAAGCAAGGGGAGGGGTGGAGGGAGAAGCTGTCTCCCCCTGAGCGAGGCCCCCAATGCAGGGCTTGATCCCAAGACCCTGAGATCATGTCCTGAGTCGAAGACAGACACTTAATCGACTGAGCCCCCAGGAGCCCCATCATATCTGCATCTGCATTCAGTCTGTGGCACTAGCCTCCATCACGAAGTCTCTGGAATACTCCATTATACGTTAGTGAGAAAATGAGGGTAAGAAAATACAAACAACATCTTAATAGGAGAATAGTTTTGACCTTGTAGAACCCCAAAAAGGTCTTGGAGACTTGTAGGGTCCCCAGACCGGACGACACTTTGAGAACTTCCGGTTTACAGCATCTGCTCAGACAGTAATGGAGAGTGTATCCAATCAGCCCATGAAGCTTGAATATCCTCCAATATATGTGTATTTGTTCACAAATTATATATATGACTATCATCAATTCGTAATATTGTATATAATAGTGAAGCAACTTCTTACTATTAAGCTAAAATAAAATGAAATAGAAAATACAGCATTTCCTTCCTGTCTCCTTTCCTGCCACCCTATGTACCCTTGACCCTAATTTGGAGGACACTGTTTTGGAGGAGCACCTGGAGACACGAAGCCTTGCTCTCTGGGGCCGATCCTTTCCTGTAGGAAGCTACAGGAAAGGAGCCTGCCCTGGAGAAAAAGGAGGATATGGAGCCCGTACCTGGCAGTGGAAAGGGAAGTCACACAAATCATGGTCTCATCGACTATAAGATACCTTGAAGCATCACTCCAAGGGGTTTTGTTCTGTGATGGAATTCATAGCTTCATGGATGACAGCACCAAATCCATTGCCCCTCAACCAGATTCTTTCAAGAAGAGGGTATTAGCAGGAAACTTTGCTTTGTTCCTTCCTGGTCCCAGAGCAGGGCACTGGGTACTAGATTCATGGGAAGACCAGACTGTTCCTTGGCTATTTCTCCATGATTCCGATCCTTTCCTAGCTGGCTGTAAGAATATAGTTTATTTTGACCCAGTTTTCAAGGTAGACATCAGAGCGCTGTAGCTTAAGAGCCTGAGGAATGTGTTAGGTATTTTTTGCTGAGTAACGAGTAACCCCAAAACTTGCAACTGAAAGCCACAAACATTTATTATGTCGCAGCTTCTATAGGTCAGGAATAATGACAGCTGCCTGTGGTTCAGAGATGCTCACAGGTCTGCGGCCCTGGAGTTGGCCAGGGCTGCTGTCAACTCAAGGCTCAATTTGGGGAGGATCTGCTTCCAAGGTGACTCGTGTGGCTGTTGGCTGAAGGCATCACCTCCTTTCTGCGTGGGGCTCTCCCTCAGGGGACACACGACAGGCAGCTGGCTCCCCTCAGAGTGAGCCCACAAGAGAACAAGGGGGGATGATCATAACAGAAGCCATAGCCTTTCTGTATGGAATCTCAGAAATAATAAGCCACCGTATTGCTGTATTCTATTTGTTAGAAGCAAGTCACTGGGTTCCAGTCCACACTCAGGGGAAGGGGACTCCACAAGGAGATAGAGTTCAGAAGGGAGGGACCCCTGAGCTATCCCAGAGGCTATATACCACAGAGGGGGAAACCACTTTTTTGGATTAATTTCCCACTCTTGGTAACTGACATGTTTTTCTTTATCTCTGTGGCCTATTTACTAGAATAAAAGCTCTATGAGGAAAGAATTTATTTTTTTTTTAAAGATTTTATTAATTTATTTGACAGAGATAGAGACAGCCAGCGAGAGAGGGAACACAAGCAGGGGGAGTGGGAGAGGAAGAAGCAGGCTCATAGCGGAGGAGCCTGATGTGGGGCTCGATCACGCCCTGAGCTGAAGGCAGACGCCCAACGACTGCGCCATCCAGGCGCCCCAGGAAAGAATTTCTGACTTGATCACCCTGTGTACCTCCAGGACCTAAAATAGTACCTGGCAGGAGGGCATACGTATTTGTAGAATACATTCATATATCTGATAAAATGATGGCAAGGGAAGACTCATGATAGAGGTTCTCAGTCCTTTTGTATCGTGTTGTGCTTCTTTATTATTATTTAGAGACTGCAGGCCCAAGGAGAATGGTATTTTCAGCCAGTTCTCACTGCAAACCTAAAAAAAAACCTCTCAGAGTAAATTCATAACCCTGGTGCCCTAATACCTCAGAGAAGTGAGAAATCAAAAGTGTTTGCCCAATGTCCAATCAGCACATGAAAAGAGGCTCAATGTCACTCTAGCCAATAGAGAAATGCAAGTCAAAACCATAATGAGGTATTCACACCCATTCAGATGACCGTTCTTACCAATAACGATAACAACCACAACAGCAGCAACAACAACAAGAAGGTGAAAAATCAATGCTGGTAAGGATGTGGAGAAATTGGTGTCCTAGCGCATTGCTGGTGGGGGTGTAAAATGGGGCAGCCATTGTGGAAACCATTTTGGTGGTTCTTCCAAAAGTGAAACATAGAATTACCATATGACCCAGCAATTCCACTCCTCGGTATGTACCCCAAAGAACTGAAAGCAGGGACCCAAGCAGACCCCTGTATGCTGGTGTGCACAGCGACAACATTCACGATAGTCCCCTGGTGGAAGCAACCCAAGCATCTGGCAGTGGGTGAATGGATAAACGGAACGCGGCACATACACACAATAGAATATTACTCATCTAGAAAAGGAATGAAATTCTGACACTTGCTATGACATGGGTGAATCTTGAAAACATTACGCTACGTGAAATAAGCTAGACACCAATGGGCAAATATTGCACGATTCAGGAAGACACAGTGGGGAGGACAATCTGCTTTACTCCAGTCTACTGATTCAAGCAGTCTCATCCAGAAACACCCTCACAGACATACCCAGAAATATTATTTGACCAAATATCCAGCCTCCCTGTGAGTCAGCCAAGTTGTCACATACGATGAACCATCACGAGGGCAAAATAAATTCCAGATTAGAGCTGCTGCTAGATGGGGCTCCCAAGAGGAAACTCGCTCTGGTCAGGCCTGGTGTGGAGATGGTGAGGGGCCAGTGGAGAGACCCCAGCTGATCTGGACAAATCGAAGACTGACAGAATGGGATACCCATGTGCCCAGATTCGGTTCAGTTTCACACAGAATTAACAGTACAAGAGGGAGGTTAAAAGTGCCCAACACATTTACATTTCTTTTTTTTAGAACTGGTTTACTGAACTAATCAGCCGTCTGTAAGAGTCCTGGTTGATGTCCTGTGAGGATCTGTGGGAACTCTTCTCCCGTCTTCTTGCCCAAGCTTCTAGCTGTAGCAGTTTTGATTCGAGTGGTTTCAGACGTCAGTGATTTTATTCTGACTTTTGGTCTTGTTCTCTTCCAGAGAAGCCACATTTATGTATCCTGTTTTAGAATTCTGGGAGCATGAAGACCCAATAGATTGAGTTTTCCATTGCTTCTTCTGACTCAAATCTTTCAATCTTTTGGAGACTTCCAACAGACTCTGTCATACCTGTTCCTGAAAAATTGGAGTTTGGTAAGGGCTGTATCTTACTTAATACTTCAGATTCGGGGATCCCACTAATCATTGTTTCCTCTCCTCTGCAAATCTGACTGTTCCCTAGCACGCGCTCTGGGGGGCTGACCTGCCGGCTGAGAAGGTAGTCTTCATTTGTGGCCACGGATCATTTCTTCTTGCTCTGTGAATTGCTCCAGAAGTTTTCTTTTTCTGGGAGCAGGATATCATTTTGGGTGGCGCTCTCGTTCTGGAATGTTCTCTCCTTTTTCATTATTTTTACCTTTCAGCAGGTTTGGACAAAGCTTCACCCCAGAGAAAAGAACCAGGATGTGCTTTCCTGTGCGTGTGGATGTTACAGTCGTCGTACCTCTGTGGTAATCAGCCGGGGGGGCCAGGCAGTGCGAATGTTCCCCCACTCCCTGGGAGAGGGGCTTCAGATGGACTCCACTGCGTTTGCTTCACGTGAGACATTCTAGACCCTTCTACTTGGATGCTTCCTTCAGGCAAAAAGACAAAACAAACAAACAAACGCCCCACAACCCTCAAACCAGGCCATTAAAATAATGTCCAATCTACTCCAGACTTTTGGTACCAAAGTCAGAAAAGAAAGGTATTTGGCCGTAGGAGCCTCACAGGTAGCCAAAGGCCGTCTGGCAACTTTACGGGTAAGACTCTGCAAGTAGAAATGTTGCCTGAGAAAGAGAGAAGAAAAAGTTGCAGATGAGAAAACGAATCAGACAATTGACCGTGAGCTTGAAGGGAATGGAGCTATCTTTCTCCTTTTTACAAACTTAGGACTTAAAGGCAGTCATCCTGGAGATAAATAGTCCATCGCTAGGGCCGACGGAGTAGAGGCAGTTTGGGGAGTGGGGAGACAACTCCAAGCCGGATGCCTGCACACGAATAATGAAACGTTTTCCGTTGCTGTCATCTAAATGGTGAATGAAAAAGGATCCAGGGATAAGACAAACCCCCGAAGTGGCTTGGGGAAATTAGTGCTGATGTTTCCCATTACAGTAGTAGTAATAACGGTCACAACTGAACATTTACAGGATGTATTTCATGCCTGGGTTTCCACTGGGCTTTGAAAGAAGAGGATCTGATTCACACCTCCTACCAAGAGAATGAATGAATTTTTAGTTCTCAGGGGTGGCAGGAGAGACTTCTCACAGGAGCTTAGATTCATCAGACTGTAGAGCCAAGTAAAGCCAGAGGTAAGCTAGTCAATGCCTTTTTCTGATGGGCCCAGAGAGGTTGAGTGACTGGCCCAAGGTCACACAGCTACTTAGTAGAATTGCTAGGCCTTGAATTTAGTTATGTTTCCTTTGAATCCAAATGGTCACCTTCTAACTGCATGCCTTTGGGAAAGCCCCCCAACCTTTCTGAGCCTCAGTTTTATGATCTATAAAGTGTGGATAATAATAGTGCCAACATCAAAGACCTGTCGTGAGGATTAAATGAGATAATCCATGCTTAGAACAATGCCTGGCATCTAGTAAATATTCAATGCGTGCTAGCTATTATTAGCTGTTGTTCTTTTTAAGGGGTAGCATTCATTTTTAAAAATGCTGATGTGACCTCTTCCCATCCTCCACAGTTTTAATACAACCAGTTGGGAGGGCAATGGCAGGGCGCACTGGTGGTCAAGTCGGGTTTTGCTCCAAATCTTGCCCAACCTGGCTGCTAGATTGCTGGGCGTCTGAAGCTCGAGCGGATGCCTTCACTTCCGGGGCAGTTAGAGGCTTCGACAAAGCATCCGTCCTGGTTCCTGGCTAGGTCTTTGCTGGAGGTTCTGTTGGCGGCCAGGCTGAGTCTGGGAGGAGGGTGAAGCCTAGACCCTCTGGTTTTGTTCCCGCCAGGACGGCCTCCCCTGATTAGAGGCAACTAAATCACTGGACGGTACTGGAAAGCACAGTCAGGGACTGTGTGTTTTGTAATTCCAGAAGCTCTACTACTCTCCCCTGTTCAAGTCTCCTTACCTGTGGGCAAATGTCGGATCTTTGGAAACAATTCCTTTAGATAAGACATTGAATCCCTAGTAATAAAAATTCTAAGGCAAGAGCTAACGTTTTGGTTTGTTATCAGTCATACTTAACACAGATAGGTCCTATTCTTTCTTGCAAGTACATTTTAATAGGGTTGGAAGATAAAGGAAGGAGCTGGGGTCAGGTGCACTGAAGATACTGGAATGGGGAGAAAAAGATTCAGAATTCAAGGATAGATATGTTGGAAGATGGCACCTTTTTAATAGTGTAGTGTAACCCAGGAGCTACTGGAAACCAAAATAGTCTACAATCAGGAACGTGTCGCCATTTTGAATTCTATAACAAGCATGGGTGAGCCATTTCTATGGCTTGTGGGTCTGGACACTCTCTATAAATGCTGCTCTCCCAAACCAAATTTCCCCTTTAATAATTTATTTCCCTCCCTCTACCATCCGCCTGACATTATTTGTCAAACAAACGAACTGATATTCCCATCAGTTCTTTGACACGAAAAGTGCTATAAAAATGTTTTGGTAATACGATGGGGATAATCCATATTTTTCATAATGGGCGTGACTGTGACTTTCTGGGTTACTGAGATATCTACTCAAGGGATGGGGAATAAAATAATCACATGTCTCAGGGTTTGGAGGGGGAGAAAGAGTGGAGGAAGTTGCCTTTAGCCCTGCTGCTTTTGAAGGAGCTCTGAAGAAGTCCAGATGACTGAATCAATGAGTGAATGGAAGGATGAATCAATGAGTGAATGGAAGGATGACTTCTTTAAACCCTTGCACAAGGGCAGGAAGGTTAGCTGACCACCTGCCAGGGTAGCTGGAGACCGTGCAGTCAGAGAGGCCAGGACGCGGAGGGGCACGTGGCGTCATGAGTCAGGCAAGCCTAAGTCTACTCCTGAACCTCTCTGAGACTCATATCTGCTCCATCCGAGGGCAACCTAAGGAACAAATACGCTAAGCGCTTGGTACGATTTTTTTGCTCTCCAATAAGTGCTTATTACTCTTACTACTGAGGCAGAGTTAATATATCTTTTCAACATAACTCGGATTTCCAGTTATTACAAATAGACACGATTAGCCAACATTCTTCTCTAGCCTCTTATGAGTAAATGTCCAACTTCCGATTTATTTTATTTTCCCCTCTAACGGATTGAAGCAGAGATGGTAGGAATTTTGGTGAGTAAATAGTGTGGGGTCCATTTGGCACAAGAACGTTCCAAGAATGGCTCTGAATCTTGTTCTGTAGGAATCCACAGTGGCAGCGATGTGCCGTCTTGATTAAAGCCAAGAAGCATGGGGCATTCCATTAAAGGAAACAAGCATTAACTTTCCTTCCCAGCCTGGTTACTCGGGACATTAATCAGCCCATAAAAATGGGATTAAGTCAACTCTCAATTTAGTTTTGTAGTTCACCTTTAAAATGTAACTGCTCTTTTGTTTTTTAATATCGGGTGATCACATTTTAGATGTAATGAAAGAGCAGGGATATTTTCCCACAAATTTTCATGGGGATTCGTGACTACAGATGCAACCCTCCCTGAAGACATAATGAACAACTATTCAATCTGGGGAATGGCTTTGGAGGAGCCGTTCCAGCTGGGGTATATAAAGTGAGTTTCCTCAAAGCTGTATAGATGAGAGACCAGAGCAATCCTCAAACATAGTCATTTGTTGTCTCCTTTATTGCCTAATGAATATGGCATCATATCATGAGCCTATCAGCTTGAAACTGCTCTTGCTCGGAGTCCCCCAAGGCAAACAGATGGGTTTTTAAATCCTTTTCTTAAAGTCTTACTGGATTGCAAAACCTTTGCTGACATGTGGGGCCTGAAATTCTCCTGACTTCTAAAGCATCCTCCCCAGCTTTAAAGGAGCTGCCCTGATTCTGTCCTAAAGGTTTGCTTTTCACTTTCCCTTCCCTAGGATTCTATGCTGGAAGCTATCTTCGTGTTCGCTCCAGGCTAGAATGTCTATTGCTCTCAATTTCAGAGGACAGATTAAGGCTAATGTGGGTTTTCCCAAAAACGACTTTTATTCCATTTAAAATACTAGTCTTTACTCTGAGATTTTGTTCTTTCTCTCTCTTTGGTGTAAATTATCTTCTCTAAGTATGTGATTTTTTTTTAAGTATGTTTTTGAGATAAAACAAAATATTTTCCAAAAAAGCTTTTTTTTTTTTTTTAAGATTTTGTTTATTTATTTGACAGAGAGAGAGAGAGAGAGCACAAGCAGGGGGAGGGGGAAGGGAGAGGCAGTCTCCCCACGGAGCAGAGAGCCTGATGCAGGGATCGATCCCAGGACCCCAGGGTCATGACCCGAGCCAAAGGCACTTAACTGACTGAGCCACCCAGGTGTCCCTCAAAAAACTTTCTTTTAAAAATTTGCTGTGGTTGGGGTGCCTGGGTGGCTCAGTCGTTAAGCGTCTGCCTTCGGCTCAGGGTGTGATCCCGGCGTTCTGGAAGCGAGTCCCACATCAGGCTCCTCTGCTATGAGCCTGCTTCTTCCTCTCCCACTCCCCCTGCTTGTGTTCCCTCTCTCGCTGGCTGTCTCTATCTCTGTCAAATGAATAAATAAAATCTTAAAAACAAATAAATAAATAAAAAATAAAAATTTGCTGTGGAATCCAAGAGTCTGGGAACGGCTGGTTTAGTGGACTACTCCATTTCGCAGTTAGGAACCCAAGGGCAAGGCCACTGCGCTTCCCCGTGGCCGCTGACTGAGCTGGTGGGTGAGCTGGGGCAGCACCAGGCTTCTGTCTTAGATCCTCGTTGCTTTTCCTCCATCAAGCTGTCGCTTGGAAGTGTACAGAGAAGGCCTTGCTAAATGGCCCAGCGAAACAGGATACAGTTTGGCGGCGAGAAAGGTCATCAGGGTACTCCTTGGGGTCCCGCTTTGTAGTGTGACTCTAAAGGTGGTCATGCCAAGAGCAGAGAAAGCCTCCCATGCAGATGAGGCCACGACTGTGGGTCGATTCATTATGGCTGGCTTCCCCTGACAGGTGTCGCAGGTAGCTGAGTGCTGATCTGGTTCTGAAAGAACGATGCCTGTGTGCGCATGTGCGTGTACCTGCACTGGGAGCGGACAGTGGGGAGGGTGCTCTTGAGGTGCTGCGGGGGTCCTGGCCGCCCTTCATAAACTATCGTAAAGCTCGAGCTTGAACTGAACCGAGAGCCTGCTGAGCGGTGCACAGGCCAAGATAAAATGATCCCATCTTGTATCAAACAGGACGGTCTCTTGGGTCAAAGCAGGATTTCTAAGAGGGCCTTAGGCTCCTAAAGGATCTTCTGGTTTGTAGTTAAATCCCCAGGGTGTAAGGAAAGGAGCCCAGGTGCAAGAAATTGATATTGTTTTGCAAGCATGAGTCAAGAGCCTTGATGTGACGTCCCAGGGCTCAGGCTGCTGAATGCAATAGAGAGACACTGGTCCCCCTCATTCCCTCCCACCCTAAAATTCTTATGTACCTGCAGAAAGCTCCCTACAGCCCGATGCCGGTCCAGGTGAGGTGTTGACAAAACATGCAATACTTAGTAATCTTCAGCCTGCCTAGTGTATTTCCCTCGATACCCTACTGCTCTTACCATCCGGACTGCTAGACCAGTAATCTCTCCCCAGTTTATTCTAGATAGAAGGCTATTTTTTGTTTTAAAGGAATGCTACTTAGAAGGATCATCAAAAGGTCATCAAGCTTCTTGTTTATTTACTGGTTTTGAAGATCAAGTTTCCTGTTAATAGACGTGGGACTCCAGAAGAGAGCAAGACTCTCGGTCCAGCCCTTACCGGAAGGATTGAAATTCACAAAATAGGTGGAAGGGAAAAGGCAGTTTCGCCTTTAAGTGGAAGGAGGCATGTGGGAGCCGAATGTAATCTCTTACGGTTCCCAAAGTATTTTTTTTTTTTTAAATAGAGCTGAAACCTTTCCGAAACGGCCCAAGATCCAAATAACGTTCTTATCTGCAGTTTTCTTTGGAAACCGTACAGCAGTAGATACAGATGTCCAAACACGTATCCAGCCCTGTCTTAGGGAGCTATATATGGGGAGGCTCTTGCCAGCTGGTAACGCACTGCTCCTCCGGCTCCCCTTTCTTTCTCCAAGTTGAAAACTTTTTTTTTTTTTTGTTCACAAACTTGACCTTCAAAATGCCAACTCCAAGGATGCCAGTTCAAATTTGCTGTATTTTGAACAAAGCGCACCCAAATTCTCTTTGATCGCACTTTCTCTTTTCATTGACGGCGGGGACCTCAGCATGCGGGGGAACGTGGAAGATCACGAGTCTGCTCCAGGCCCATAGTCTGGACTCGGCAGCCAAGAGAGCGGTTCACGAAGCCCGCTTATCTGAACAGGGTGCATCTAATTGAAGCATTTAGCCTCGGGTATGGGCTTGTACTTAACAGCATCCAAATGGTTGTTCTTTCTAGTTTTATTAAAGAAGCTGGACCCTTCTCATAAGTTTTCCATTAATGGGATTATAAATTGATATAATTTTAAGTCCAAGAATGCAGAACTGGTATGTGGTAAACATAAACATGTGTTTGGTGTTAGATGTAAACTAGTGCAGCCAAAGTGGGCAAGTGTTGTAAACTTCAAACATAAAACAGATGTCAGGTAATTAGAGACACGTAAGTGATGACAACAGCAGTGAGCTGTAGCAATGAAATGAATTGTTAGTTTAGGCAGGAATCACTGCGGCCCTGGTGGATTTATCACGTTTCTAGCTGCTGTATGAACTTGATGTTACCCTTCTCTAGGAGAATACAAGAATTGCTTTTTTTTTTTATTGAAAGGCAGGAAGTCTAACTTGGAAGCATGCAAACCGCGGGCCTCGTGTTCGGAGTCTGAAATAATTGACGGGCATTGCCTATCGCAGAATGGATTACCTAGTTGGTGAGCAATTTAAAAATGGTATTTCAACTCATTCTCCAATATTAGGAGCAAACTCTTAGACCACTTTGGGAGAGGTCTGGTGGGATTGCCGGTAAAGTCTGTGTGGTGGGGCTCCTCGAAGCAATGTGGGAGGGTCTGCTTACTTGTGCGGGTGACGGTGGCATGTTTTAGGGAGTACTTTTAGCTTTGGAGCAAGTTTCGCAGTTGGACAAAACCAAAGAGAAAGAGAGCCTTGCTATAATTATCTGGTGTCCAGAAAGTAAAATTTTAAGCAAAAATCTTGGGTTTTGGAGGGAAAGGGCTATGGGATTTTCCTCCTGCGGTACCAAACTGAGAAGAACACCACCTCTGATTTAGCTTTTATGGAGTGGGAAATTACTCTGAGCCAAAGGATCATTTAAAAATCTTTTTAAAATTTAAATTCAATTTAATTAACATATACCATATTAGTAGTCACAGAGGTAGAATTTAGTGATTCATCAGTTGAATACAACACCCAATGCTCATTACTTCAAGTGCCCTCCTTAAGGCCCATCACCCAGTTACCCCATCCTCCACCCACCTCCCTTCCAGTAACCCTCAGTTTGTTTCCTAGAGTTAAGGGTCACTTATGGTTTGCCTCCCTTTCTGTTTTCATCTTATTTTTCCTCCCTTTCTCCTGTGTTCATCTGTTTTGTTTCTTAAATTCCGCATATGAGTGAAGTCATATGGTATTCATTTTTTTCTGATTGACTTATTTTGCCTAGCATAATACCCTCTAGTTCCATCCACGTTGTTGCAAATGGCAAGATTTCACTCTTTTTGATGGCTGAGTAATATTCCATTATATATATATATGTGTGTATATATATATATCACATCTTCTTTATCCATTCATCTGTTGATGGACATCTGGGCTCTCTCCATAGTTTGGCTATTGTGGACATTGCTGCTATAAACATTGGGGTGTATGTGCCCCTTCGAGTCACTGTGTTTGTATCCTTTGGATAAATACCTAGTAGTGCAGTTGCTGGGTCATAAGGTAGCTTTATTTTCAACTTTTTGATGAATCTCCACACTGTTTTCCAAAGTGGCTGCACCAGCTTGCATTCCCAGCAACAGTGCAAGACGGATTCCCTTTCTCCACATCCTCACCAACGTCTGTTGTTTTCTGAGTTGTTAATTTTAGCCATTCAAAGGATCATTTTTTTTTTATTAAAGAGTTTGTTTGTCAGAGAGAGAGAGCAAGCACAAGCAGGCAGTGGCAGGCAGAGCAGGCCGAGGGAGAAGCAGACTCCCCACTGAGCAAGGAGCCCAACGTGGGACTCGATCCCAGCACCCTGGGATCATGACCTGAGCTGAAGGCAGATGCTTACCCCACTGAGCCACCCAGGCGTCCCTCAAAGTATCATTTTAACAAGTTATTTCTGATTTAGTGGTATCAAAATCCAACAGCTCCGATGTTATCCATGCATGACCGAGTTCATGTTCTAACAATCATACTTCAGCACAGCTGATAAGGAGCTTGATTCATTTTTGCATTAACTGGTATGAAAGTGTGTCCTTTGTCTAGCTAGATGTCCAGATCTTGAAAGCATTGAAGGCACATGGCTGTTTAACAATGAAGTTGAAGAAGAGCCTTCAAGTGCTCAGGGGGAGGCAAATGATGGATAACATGGACTTGTTGTTGGCTGGACAGAGGCCCAAACCAACAAAGTCATGGAGTCAACACTGACTTTTATTTCAGAGCGCGGCCCCTTCTGGGGATAATGAAAGCACTGTTGATGAAGTGGTCCTCCTCTCCTCTATGACACCTGGATTTGGAGGCTAGCAGCTGGCACAACCAACCAGAGACCCGCAGCCCTCTACCCACAGGCAGAACATGACTAAGCCCCATTAAATCATGAACATTCACTGCCCTTCCTTCCATCGCCAGCTCCCACTTGGAAACAGTACGATGTTCCTCTCGGGAACAGCATTTCTTCCATGTTTTCAGAAGCTCATGTCTATCTTAGGTAAAGGAGCACTGGACTTGGAGGTAAATAGCCCAACGCTACTAATGCTTAGGAATGTGAAATGTCCTGGTCTTCCCCTTCCACCTTTATAAAATGGGGATCATGATATTTGTCCTTCCTAACTCCTGAGCTGTTGAGTGAGCTCTGAGAATGCTTTGTTAGTACTATTCTGTGTATTCATGCTGTTGTCACCATCTGGAATGCCTTTCTCCGGCTCTACCAGGCCATCTCCTGTAGAGCCTTCGAGACCCTGTGAAAATGTCCCCTTGTCTGCCCAGCTTCTTGACTCCTCAGCGCAGAGTGGCACCCTCTCCTGTTCTACTTCTGTCAACCAACCACACCGTATTGTCGTTGTTCACGTGTGTGTCTCTACCATTGGACTCTGAGCTCCTTGAACAGCAGGAGAATGTCTTATTCACTTTGGGTCCCCATCTTCCAACATCATAGCTGGCTGTAGCGCACACTCAAGAAAAGTTTAATTGGGGTGCCTGGGTGGCACAGCGGTTAAGCGCCTGCCTTCGGCTCAGGGCGTGATCCCGGCGTTCCGGGATCGAGTCCCACATCAGGCTCCTCCGCTATGAGCCTGCTTCTTCCTCTCCCACTCCCCCTGCTTGTGTTCCCTCTCTCGCTGGCTGTCTCTATCTCTGTCAAATAAATAAATAAAATCTTTAAAAAAAAAAAAAAAAAGAAAAGTTTAATTGATGCTTGGAGGGCTTTGGATGGATCCCATGCTTTGGGTGGAGGATTCTAGACCATTGACTAATAGACCGCTGTGTGTAATAGCATACGGCCTTCTGTTTTGCCTCTTGTGCCAGAAGATAGCCAAGGAACAAAGCCTCGCCTGGTCACAGTCAGATCCAGGCTGCTCAAATCTTTCTCTAGGCTCTCTTGGAATTGAAGGAAGGAAAAGTCTCACGAGCCATCATGTTCACGCTACCCACAGAGAAATGCACCTTTCACTCTGTTGTGCCTAAGATAGATAATACGTGTGAAGGGGCTTTATAAAGTTCAAAGCATCGGGCAGATGTGAGGAATTGTTCTATGGGTGCTTTCTCCCCAGTTTGATGGTGAGCTTGCAAAAGGCTAGAATCCTGTCTTCTTTGTCTTCCCTTCCCTGATAATCCCAATGACTCCCTTCAACTGATAATCAATACTTACATATTGAATACATAGGTCCTTACTTTTACTTTTATAATTTCCCTTGATCTTTAGCCACCATGACATATGGGGGCAACACCAGCTTCATCCCTGTCTGCACTTTTTCCCCATGGAAGTCAATGGATTATTAGAACTACACTTGCCGAGCGTGGCTGGGCATGCAAGTTTGGGGGAGTATTTGTAGTTGAATAGCATATGTTCCCCCTCCGTATCAGTCTAAAATATTCTCACCACTTAATTAAAAAATAAGGATATTTATTTGTGAGCCTCCATCAATGGTTCCAGTTACCAACAACGTTGGAAATGATCTTGAATTTTATCTTTCTGGGTATGTTACATTTCCTTGGATGAAAGAGAAAATGGTGAATAGTGTTTTCTGTGGTTACTCGATACGTATTTATTGATTTGTTTTGAATCTAATTAAGGCACACTGTTATTGCACTTCTGCATAGAAATGCAAGCTATCGGGGGTGTGTCTAGGAGGAGAGATACAATGTTGTTATAAAGGAGTTTAATATACGGCTTTGGGGATGACACATAAAAAATAAATACACCTTGTAGTAAAAATTTATGTATAATTTATAGACATATAAATCTATGTATATATACACACACACAAATCTATAATGTGAAATAAATTCTCTGCAATTTAAGAAAAGGGAATCTCTTTGAGGAAATTAATCCTTAGGTTCTAACGGCAACAGGGTTGTTTGTCTGAGGTTTCTTATTTAAACATGTTCAACATTATATATATATATTTATATGTAGAAGATAAGAAAGAGGTGGGGACCGGGAAGGAGAGAAAGAAAGTAGTTTTGATTTAATAATAGGCTGCTGAGTCAAATTTCCTGAGTTTAAATCCCACTTCTAAGTGGACCTTTTGGTGGCACATTTTTAAAATCCAAATCTCAGTTTGCTTTTCTGAGAAATGTGAATGACAGAATCTTCTTCATAATATTGTTGTAAACATTAAATAAGATAATCAGTGTGAAGCACGGGACACAGAAAGTACAGACACTGAATTGTACGTGTTAATATCTGGTATTTACCAGAGCACTTTCGCGGGGGGGGGGAGCATTTGGGATCGCCCCGGCCCCCCGCCCCACTACTGCATCCAGTCCTGGGCTGTCCTTGAGGAGGTGGGTACTCTGCTCTGTTCCCCAGGTGAACTAACACAGGTGTCCGCTCTGCACGGCGTTGCCCATGCGAGTAGCTGCTCAATAAACTATTCGTTTGCTCATTAACTGAATGGTGCAGATGAGACGAGTTCCACAGGGAAAGGACTTAGACCAAGCACTTGGCACAAATGAGTGCTGCAGACATGTTTGCTGTCCTTGCGCATTCTGCCAGCCCTGCTGCCTTCTGACATGGGCAGTGGGGCAGAGAACTGGGGGCACCATTTGGTGGAGGAAGGCTCTGGGTCTGGGGCGCAAGCTGCCGTTGCTGTCTAATGACGGTTTCCTGAGTCAGGGCGGCTGATGCCGGGAAGCAGCACCTCCCTTGTAATTAACCGTTTGGCTGCTGAGAAAGACACCCAGGTGACAGTGGGGTGCCTGTGGTCCCAGACTGCAAAATTACACTGAGTCAAGAGCTAAATGGCCTCTCACATCTACTCATTTTCTCTTAAATTACATGTGATTAGGAATATAATTACCACTCCTTACTCTTTCCCCCCAAAACACTATTTTTCTTTGCCGTGCAGTGCTTTGATAGGGACAGGACACAAGGAGGTTGTGCTCAGGGGGTGGGGAAGGCCCAGGATGAGAGCGAGAGGAGAAGCCAGGCGGTGGCAGGGGGGATGGAGCCCACCCTTTGTGGCCCTGGCGAGCTTGGAAGTTCAAAAACAAAAATCCAGGGGCAGGAGTGGTAATTAGAAAATGTAGGCAAAAGGCTTTGATTATTGAAATCGTACCTGCCCAGGGTTCCTGGGAGAGCCTGAAATGATATGTGTGCTTACATTAGAATTATAAAGCTCAGCTGTTGATCTTTTTATTTTTGGAATGTCTACCCCTCTAATTACTTTAGAGTCCAAATGATTAAAAAAAGGAGCAGCGAGCAACAGATAAGCCCAAATTGCTGTGTTTAAAGGAAGCGGGGTTGTCTGTTTGCGTGGGGCTCTCCCTGTAATGAAAGCCACTGCTGGGAGCTGTTTAGACAAACTCCCCAAACGGGCTCCGCGCTCCGGAGCCATCGAGGCTTCCAAATGCGAGGTTCGCTGCGCCGGGGCAGCGTCTGTCGGGAAAGGGTTGGCGGGAGGAAGCTCCGAGCTGTGTTTTGAATTAATGGGTTCAACTTCATTTTGAGTGCAAGTGGGAGGCTATTTTAGAAAAACCTTCCCAGGCCGGCCGTCACTGATGTGGCGAACCCGGCCTCCGAGCAGACAGTCTCGAAATAGCCCTGTCTCGGCGTCTCGAAGGCACACGCCGGGGCCTCCCCTTCAAAGAGAGCGGCCCCGCACGACCCCTTTGTCCTCCGAGGCTCCGCCCTTCGCGACGCCCCGCCTCGCCGCCCCCTAGCCCAGCTGGACCGGGGCGCCCCGTCCGCAGTAGCTGAAACGTGACAAACGGAGCCGTGCTCGAGCCAAGTGCGTGTCCGCCCAGGTGCGCGGCGGCCAGCGCCTGGTCCGCGCCGCGCGTTCTAGCGCCAGGTGCACGCGACGTGGTACACGTGGCCCCAGGCGCCACGGGAGGCGGCCTCCCTTCGCTGCAGACCACGCCTCTCGCCCGCAGCCACGTGGGGTCAACGTTCATTTCCGCCCGGGAGCCTCTCTGGGGGCCGGGGGCCGGGGGCTGGCGGTGGGGGCTCCGCCGACTAGCCCACCTAGGAGGGGCTCGCCGAAGAATTTGTTATTAAAGATAGCTTAGCCCTCACCGGTTTCCTCCCGTCTCTTAGCGACTCGGGGGGAAGTTAGACCAAAGGCATTTCGCTTTTGCATTGATTTCTTAATTAAAAAATATCTTTCTTTTCTTTTGGCCCAGGCCAAATGACCTTTGAATTTCTTGTCAAACTGCGGGGGGAGTTTTCAGAGTGTTGGAGTCTCTCTTCTCACGTAACCTGAAAGAGACCAACCCCCCCTTCTTGAGTAAAAAAGGAGACCGAGCTCTTTGTTTGCAAAAATCTTTAGTGTTTCTAACTTGTTCTCTCGAGAAGGAATAGCAGCAGATGAAGTCAATACAATCTGGCCACTAAATTAATTCTCCAAGTTGATGAACTTGGCCACATTTCTACCATTATAGGTTTTCCTTTGATGTTTGAAGAATTAACTTTTTCTCCCATGTAAAGCATCTCCACATGTTGGGTTGTTTGTTTAGGGGACCATTTCGACCTAGTAAATTTGCAATCTAAATCAGTGACACGCCCTCTGCATAAAGTACAATGGATTCTCTATAGAACCTTAGTCCATATTCTCAATTTTGATGAGACAATACAGAAATCCTTCCATTTTTTTCCCTATAAGGTAATGCTTTTGGTGGTGATATGGTATCACGTTTTGCAAAGGGCAGTCTTATTTAATATTTTAGCCTCCTACTTTCCTCTTTAATCTTCTTTTTTTTTTTTTTTTTAAGATTTTATTTATTTATTTGACAGAGACAGCCAGCGAGAGAGGGAACACAAGCAGGGGGAGTGGGAGAGGAAGAAGCAGGCTCATAGCGGAGGAGCCTGATGTGGGGCTCGATCCCATAACGCTGGGATCACGCCCTGAGCCTAAGGCAGAGGCTTAACGACTGCCCCACCCAGGTGCCCCTCCTCTTTAAGCTTCTTGAAAAGAGTTTGTACATTTAATTCCAAGTCATGGACGGGCAAGAGAAGGGTGAGAGTGTTTGGGTGCTCGGCTCCCTTTTGCTTATGCCAATGGAAATGAGGTTGGAGACTACCCGTTGATGGTGTCTGGTTTGAGTATTTCCATTGCCTGTGTTGCCAGCCCTGACACGGCCGAGGACATGCACTGGTTACACCTGAGATCAGAATTCTTCTATTGTAGGTGTTCTCCTCAGATTAACAATCTGTCTGCGACAGATATAATGGCAGGCTGCAGTTTCTAGCCAAGAAAGGATTTTGCAGCACATGTTAGGTCATTAAATGAGGGAGCATAAAAGAAAGTTAAGCTTATAAGACCCGTAGCATTATGTCCTGTGACTAGGCAGAAATTGAGTGAATTTTCGTAGACTACTGGACAGTAGAAAATTTGAAGTTGAATTTAATTTACATATTTAATGTTAAAACTGAGTATAACTCTTTCTGTTCTTCTCCCTGTCCTTCCCCAAGCCAAATTAATAATAACAGTGTTTTTAAGTGATGGTAAGAAGAAAATAGATTCAAGACATTAAGTTGGGAGCTTTGGACTGTGGCCATTTGAGAGCCCTTCGAAGTGGACCGAAAGATGCTTCTATCATCCGACGTACTTCAGGAATGGCCCCATGTGGAGAAGCACGGTCCTTCGGTTTTATGGTAGATTTTGAATTCACAAAAAAAAATTCTCGGTAGGCGAACTGTCCCCCGTTTTCTGCAAACAGCTTTTATCCTCATTTGCATATCTGTGAGGGACAGCACCGACCCCTTTCTGAGTCCCCTCCTCCTCACCCCTCCACACATAAAGATCCACTTAAATATGGCCACCACGGGCCTTCCCTCAGGAATTTGACGTCTTTTCTTCGCAAGAGAACAGAATAACTTGTGGTAAAAAGGGGCTCAGGTAAATCCGTCACGAAAAGAGCACAGAAGAAACATCTGTGGCCTGTAACTGTGTGCAGGCATTTGGCAGTCAAGTAAAGAAGATGCCAGTGAAGACGACTAAGCGTGGTGTGCAGGCTCTGTAGCCAAAAGCAGGCATCAGTGGACAGTTGCTACGGGGGCTAATTGTGTAGGAAACGATTTTTCTTGTGCCACATATTGTAGTCTTAGGACAATTTCGGTTTTTTCCCCCTCCGCCCAGGGCAGCTCATTAATATTGAGATATTTGGAAACCTTCACTCCAGAGCATGATTTCAGAAATAATGAAACAATAAACAAGAATCTGGTATTAATATTCTGTGGGTTTTAAATGTTATGCCATTAAAAGATGTAAGGATTAGTAATTTCATGTATCCTACAAAGAGGAACATGCCTTAGGACACACGGGTGGATGATTCATTGGAGCTCCAACATCTGACATCAAACACTCGGGCCCACAGATTGAGTCCCTGGTGCCTATTGGCTGGGTCACGATAATACCTCATTAATTCAAACCCCAGAGAGCCAGGTTTGGGGATGAATCAGGTTGAAAAGACGCCGGGCTGAAGCTTAGGTTTGCATCTTTGACAGACTTTGCTGAGAAAACGAAGAATTGCCCGTAGTTGAGGCAAGGGTGGTGAAAGGGAATACACAGGTCTTGAGAAGCACCAAATACAGACAGACCATTGAGAGGATAAATATAATTCACGTAACCTCGGTGTCCGAACAGGTTTCTTACATGCCTCCACAGAGCAACATTTTATGCCCCTACACTATGCTCTGGAAAGAGCTGCCTTTTCTTGTAACATACCTTCTTTCCAGAGTGTCTGAATTAACAAAGGATTTACTCATTCATCTTTTATAAAGGTCACGATCGGAAGAAAACTCGGCGAAGACGTATTTTAATCAAGGCGAGTAAGGAAAATTGCTCCATTTTCTTGGTTCAGAAGAGGAGGCCCTCTTTCCATTGGCAGAACCATCACTTCCGCTAGAGCTGTCTGGGCTACCGCTCTCAGACTTGCCATTCCTAGAATTTGCAAACCCTTCTCTCAGAGACGTTTGCCTTTGCCAGTGCCTCTCTGATTGAGGACGGGGATGAATGTAGCTGGGGCATTCTGGATCTCGTCAGCCAGGACATTCTCTCATCTAACCCGAGGGAGGACAGGAGGAGGGAGGAGAGGAGGAGAGTGGGGGGGGGCTGACATCCCGGGACATATCACCTGGTGGCCTGGCCTCCTCCCCAAAGGTAATTTGTCATTGTGTCTGTTCTTGTTCTCAAGAGATGTTAGGTGCCTTAGTGAAAAGCTGCGGTGCAAAAGCACACAGATCTGAGTGCTTTAAGTTTTAAGGCTGGGGACGCACCAAAGCCACTGGGCGACCCTCGGAATAGAAGAGTAGTCTACATAGCGCGGAGAAGCCAGGAACCCGGTTTCTAGCAATGCTTCGGAAATTCAGAACAAATTTCTTTTGCTTCCCGTTGCATAAATGCGACTCCAACATGCTTCTCAACGAATAAGGATCAGTTTTGCTACTTTGCTTCGCGATGGCAGTATTTCACGGGGAAGAATCTTGTCATATCATCTATATCCCGGTGAATCTTTCCAGTGAATTCCTTGTGCAAATTCCTGCTCTGCTAGAGAAATTCATACTTCTGCAAAACATTTACCTTGCCTAATAGTCTAATCTTCAGCCAACATCGCAGTAACACCTGCCAAACAGAAACCCCCTGATAATCCTGGATTAAATAACATTAATATTATTTTTGGTAGACCAGCAGGATCGTCCAGAGAACCAGTGATAACAGGAATTTATGTGGGTGGGTCTACCCTATCGTCTGCAGACGATAACCCCAGAGTAACATTCTGGAGACACCACGCAATCTGAGAGCAAAATTCAAAGCAGAAAATAGGAATGCCTTGTCTTTGTAGAGCGCCTCGTAGCTTATCAGATGCCCTCATGTACGAGCTCCTATGCTTGTCCTCCCCATCTGTGAAGATTCCTGCGGAGGTCCGATTAGCCCCCTCTGGGCATGAGAACGCTGAGGTTTGGAAAGAGTGAGTAGCTCAGCTACTGGGAGCTGAGATGGGAGAACTGGCCTCAAAATCTAGGTATTTTAATTCTGCCTTCCATATTATTTGTATCACGTTTCCACTAACAGGAAATGTGTTAGCATGAGCTGGTGTTGCGTTATGAGTTTCGAGTTAAGACTCTCAAAACCAGTATCGTAGAAGGGGAGAAACATTGAGGCCTCCCCAGGACACGGCTCCAGGGGGCCTTTGCCTTTATTTTTATTATTTTTTTTTTAATGATTTTTTATTATATTATGTTAGTCACCATACAGTACATCCCCGGTTTCCGATGTAAGGCTCGATGATTCATTAGTTGTGTATAACACCCAGTGCAGCATGCGATACGTGCCCTCCTTACTACCCATCACCGGTCTATCCCATTCCCCCACCCCCCTCCCCTCTGAGGCCCTCAGTTTGTTTCTCATAGTCCATAGTCTCTCATGTTTCATTCCCCCTTCTGATTACCCCCCCTTTCTTTATCCCTTTCTTCCCCTACTGATCATCCTAGTTCTTATGTTCCATAGATGAGAGAAATCATATGATAGTTGTCTTTCTCTGCTTGACTTATTTCACTTAGCATTATCTCCTCCAGTGCCGTCCATGTTGTAGCAAATGTTGAGAACTCGTTCTTTCTGATAGCTGAGTAATATTCCATTGTATATATGGACCACAACTTCTTAATCCAGTCATCTGTTGAAGGGCATCTAGGCTCCTTCCACGATTTAGCTATTGTGGACATTGCTGCTATGAACATTGGGGTGCATATAGGGGGCCTTTGCCTTTAAAGACCTTGGGAATGTCACCTGCCTGTGGGAGGAACATCTCTGACGGGCACACATTAAAACAACCACAACAACGACAACAAAACCCAAGAGAAGGAAAAGTCCAGGCCCGAGGCAAGGTCAAGGAGTAGGTGCAGAGCAGAGCCCTGGACTGAGCGAGAAGGTGAGGTGGCGAATATTGCCACAGGCTCGCAGCTGGGGTGTCTGTGTGGCGTTGCCCCGTCAGCAAGGAGGGTCTCAAGTGTGCAAGGGTGTGGGGACTTCTAAGAATGTGGGTTTTGAGTTGAAATAGAAACTTTTCCTTACATTCTGACTCACAGGGGATTAGAAAGTAGTGGATGGATTAGAAGAAAACGCTTCAGTTAAGAATTTAATCCTGTTAGGCAACGGCAAGTCACTTTTCTTAAAGGCTCGCTTGCCAAAAAGTCGAATGAAAAAAAAAAAGGGTGCATCCACAGTTTGTGAGATAATTGTTTCTGAAGAGCTGCCTGCCTAAGGCCTCTCCAAGGCTAGTTTTCTTCCAGTTTGCACGACTTTCTCTTTTGAAGAGAACAATGGATTTTCTGCTGGGGTGTGAGCCATTAGCATAGGGCTTCCCTCGCGGGGCTGTTCCAGCCTGGTGTCTGTGTCTGGGGAGGTGGGGGGAAGCTGGAATAGACTGGGGGTGGGGGGAGCCCTCCAGGGGGGACTCTGGCTCTGGTCCTGTTGCCAGAGCTCAATTATGCAGGGGGAGGAAGACGGGAAAACGAAACCAAATGGTTAAACTGATTTTTACTTTGCAGGCTGGAAAGCTGATTCAAACTCTCCCAGTCCTCTTGCTTCACAGAACTCCCCTTACAGGGTGAGGACTTGGCTTAACACTTGGTTTTGTTCTACTGTTTCTGTGGTTGTATTTAAAACGACCCTTAGTGGAGGAGTTGGAGTGAGCAGACAAATCATTGACAAATTATTGGCGTGAAGGAACCAAAGGAACGCGTAATTACTCGAGTGACTTTCGACACCAGAATACCCCATAAATTTGTATAAAAATTACCATTATGGCCTCCAACCCTTGTATTGCTGGGAGGAGCTTGTACAGTCGAAGAGTCGGAGGACAGATTTCAGAGACAAACCAACCCAGTTCATGGAACCAAGGAAATGCTGGGGACGAATGGTTGAAGCTCCTGTTGTCTCCTGAGCCCAGGGTCAAATCCTAGAGAGTCGCACCGAGTCTTTGGTACAATGCCTCTTTCCAAGTTCGGAATCTAGTTGCAGAGACAAGAGAGAAATGATTGTGCATTTATTGGCTGTAAAGGCCATCTTTAATACCAGGTTATAAAGACAGTGCAGTTAGTAACTGAATGTACTATGCCAGCAGACGTTTGTCCTTCTGTTGTATTGTCCTATTATATCGGGCAAGAGGTCCTGAGAGGTTTTGCCTTGGACCTACAACCATGGGAAAAATATAGTATGACTATTATTCAGTTGGTATGGTGGTTAATTTTTTATGTCAGCTGACCGGGCTATGGCATGCCCCACCGGCTGGTACAACATCATCTCTGGGGTTGTCTGCGTGTAAGGGTGTTTACAGAAGAGATTAGCGTCTGAATGAATAGACAGAGCTAAGAAGATTGCCCTGACTCAGATGAGGGAGCCTCATCCAATCCTTTGAGGGCCTCAATAGAAAGAAAAGGCAGAGAAAGGGTGAACTGGCTCTTTCTGCTAGAACTGAGACATCCTTCTTCTCGTGGCCTCAGACAAAGGTGCTCTTTGGGTTTGGCCTGAAACGACACCGCTGGCTTGCAGATGGCACATCACGGGACTTCTCGGCCTCCATAAGCTCATGAGTCAGTCCCTCATAATAATTTTTTTCTGTATATCTCTATATATGCTATTGGTTCTGGCTCTCTGGAGAACCTTGATATACTCAGTACATAAGAACTGTGTGTGTATACCGGGGGGTGGGCTGGGGGTGGGGGCGGTGACGCACATAATCCAGGATGGTGTCAGACATTTCGGGGCTCCAAAAGGAAGGAGCTAATATTTTCAGAGTGAGTTTTACCTGCCAGACACTAAAAAGATACATAAAAAATGTTTACCAGTTGGGGTAAAAGTAGTATTTCCCTTTCACTGGCAGCCTACGTGCAGTTCTGGATTTTTATCTGCTCGGATTAGTAGGAAATCAGTGTTTCCTTCATTGAGTCGGCAAATGTTTATGAATGCCTACTGAGTCAGGCCTTGGGGATTCTCAACCCAATACGCTCAAGAATTTCCAGGGAAGCTCACACAGACGGGACTACCAACCTGGTCATACTGGCCTCTCGCCAGGAGAGCAAATGCTTAACACATCCCTCCAGGCTGGTGGACTTGCAGTCAAGGGTGTGGAGGTGCACGGGTCTGAAAGCTGGTCACCAACATGGTACCGTTGCTGCTCTTGTTGCCTTGGGCACCACGTGCCTGCGTCTGGAAAGTCTTTACATCACGCAGATGCTGGGGTCCGTGGGGTCCTCCCACAAAGTGAGTAGAACCTGGCTTCTTCTGAGTAATTTGTGGTTAAATCAGGGAGGAAGTAGAAAGCCCAGAGACTTGGATGTCCAAAGTGTCCAGACACCGATCATAGCGGTACTCTTGCTTTCAGTACCACGGGCGTCTTCATTCATTCATTCATTCATTCATTCTCTTTCTTCTGTTTACTAAGCATCTCCTCCACTGTGCCAGAAACGGTTCTAGGCACTGGGGACACAATGAACAAGACACTGGCCTCTGCCCTTTGGAAATTGCATTCTAATAGAAGGAGGTAGGAAACAAATATGCAAATGCAGTAAATGGTATGCCTAAGATCTGTGGAGGAAAACAGGCAAGGAAGAGCAGACTGGCTACTCTTAGGCTGGCTGAGATTGGCCGAGGGTGTGTGGAGGGTGAAGCTGTTGTTAGAAATAGGTGGACAGGAAAGATCTCATAGGTTGACTGACATTTGATCCAACGGATGTGAGGGAGTATGTCACTGCACAGAGAAAATCATTCCAGGCAGGAGTCACAATGGCAAAGGCACCGGATGGGAGTGTGCAAGGGGCCAGTGTTCAGACCTTAGTGAGCACAGAGGAGAAGGGTGGGGGTTACCATTGGTGTGTATATGTGGGAAAGGGGTAGATTATCAAAGGCCCTGTGGGCATTGTAACTACTAGGGCAGTTACCCAAGAGAGCCATTACCCCTGACAAAATGGATTTCTGCCAGTGAGCCCAGGTAGCATCATGGTATCCAGGAATAGGACTGGACTGTCCCTTCCTTTTCTTACTATTGACCTCCATCTAGGGAACTAAGACAGGCTGGCATCCCAGCTTTACAGCTATTCTTTCCTTCCTTCCTTCCTTCCTTCCTTCCTTCCTTCCTTCCTTCCTTCCTCCCTTTTTTCCTCCCCCATCATATCTATCATCTATCTATTTCGTGATAGATGGATAATTTAATTTTTGATGATGTAAAACATTCACAACCAATAGGTATAGAGAAAAGAGTATTTTTTCTTATGTGATGAGCTCTTTGATATATTTACTAGTTTTAGGACTTTTTCCTTTTAAATTTATTTCTGCTTTTATATCTTTACTAATCCTTTTGTTCACTTTTATCTGAGTTCGATGCTTTATTTGTTTTGATTTTTCTTGTACATATTTAAGGCTATGCCTTTCCCCCTGAGCACTTCTTTGGACGTGCTTTGTGGGTATCATATGACCTCATTACAGCTCTTCATAGCCACTCCTGTGGCTTCTTTCCCGGGCATAAGTCAGCAGGGCGCCTGGGTCAGGGTAGGGTTTGAGCCTCACAGATCCAGGGCGAATGCTCATCATTGTTTCTCAGCCTTTAATGAGAAGATTTGCGTTTCATCTCCAACCCTCACAAAGAATTCTCAGGGACCTTATGATTCCGTATTCTGTGTCATCAGGATTTGGTCAGTGTTTTCAAGCCTACCCAACATATTTGAATGAGTTTGTTTTTGTTTTGTTTTTGCAGATTATTTATTTATTTGAGAGACAGAGCAAGCGAGCTCGCACAAGTTGGCGGGGGCGAGGGAGAGGGAGGGAGAAGCAGGCTCCCTGCTGAGCAGGGGGACCCTGAGATCATGACCTGAGCCGAAGGCAGACGCTCAACCACTGAGCCACCCAGGCGCCCCAATCTTCCTGTTTCTATGGGGCAAAAAAATTGATGGGCAGAATTCTGTCTGAGTCCACTCAAACGCATTCATGGTCCCAATCCCAGTGGACCGAGGGTGTGGTTGTTGAAGAACCCTCCCCTCCCCAGAGTCGGTAGCCACACATCTTCTTGCACCTACATTATTTCATGATGATTTTGCAAGGTAGGAATTTTTATGCCCACTTTCACATACAGACCCAGGTGCTTAGGAAAGTCAAACACCTTACACGAGTTTACACGCTGAGGGCAGAGATGGGATTCAAACTCAGATCTGCCTTTGAATCTAGACCTCTTCCTTACCAGGTTGCCTCCTCGTAAGTTTCAGTGTGCGTGTGTCAGTTTCATAGCTATGTCAGGAAGTGCTACTCCTTTCTGCATCGGTTTTCAAGATAATCAGAGTTTAGCCCTTCAAGCATCAACAATCTGAAAACCACTGTGAATATAAATATTTCTAGAATGTGCTATATATGTTTCTATCTCCTTCAACAGCACATTCAACAGATTTTGAATTTTGGTTTGATGATTCACTTCGTCTCTATGACCATTAATTATTATGTAATGCTATAATATAGGGAGTTTAAGTATCTAGCTCCAGGCTAGACAGCTGTTAAGTGGGGAGACCATTCAAATCCAGGCCATCTGGCTCTGGAGCCCATGATCTTAGCAACCACGTGAAGATGCCTCACTAAGGGCTCAAAAGAGTCAGATCATGTTGGGCTGAAAATGACTTGTGCCAATAGGATGGGTGTAAAAAGCGAGGAAGCAGGACCTGGAGGGATCAAGCAATTCTAACAGAGGGGAAGATGAGGGTCTACTGGACTGACATTTCAAGCTAGAGAAATGCTAGGTCATAGCCAAAGTCCAGAATGGACCAGCTCAGAGTTAGGGATGTATTTCATTAAGGAACAAAGGAGTGGAGGGCGCCTGGGTGGCTCAGTTGGTTAAGCATCTGACTCTAGATTTCAGCTCAGGTCATGATCTGAGGGTCATGAGATCGAGCCCCAAGTCAGGCTCCCCGCTCAGTAGGGAGTGTGCTTCTTTCTCTCTCTCCCCCTCTCCCTTTGTCCCTCCCCCTGCTTGTGCTCTCTCTTTAAAATAAATAAATCTTAAACAAAACAAAACAAAACCACCAAGAAGTGGCTATCAAAGAATGTATAAATGGGAGCCTGAGATAAAAGCCATATGTTAAGAATTTCTTAGAGGGACTGATAAATAGTACCCTCTATCCCGCTCAGGTTTTGAAAAAAACTGAGGGACCCAGAGTATCATATGGGGCCACGGTATTTCTTTATTGTTAAAGGCGAAGCCATAGCTCATTATGAGAACCCAATGAGCCTGCAAAGTAATTCCAAAATTTAATATACTTACCCCCATTCATGTGGGCATGGGCCAGGTGAGAGTATGGACGAATAGAGGACAGGGCAGGTAGAGGGCAGGTAAGCTTGCTCCCAGGAGACAAAATGATAGCACTGAACCAAGAATGCCCAGTCTAGTCACCTCAGAAGACTGTCCACCGCTTGGAGGGTAGAGGGGGCCAGAAGTTACATCGATAGAAGCCCTTTCGTGTGGAAGGAAACACAGGAAGTCCCTCTAAGGTTATTGTGAACAGACTTTAATTGTGCATCCTGCAACTTTTCAGCCACCCCGTGTTCAGCTAGAATTGATAATACTGGTCCACCCGTCCTGATGGTGCTGGTCAGGAAATGCTGGTGGAAGAGCAGACAGGACTTAAACTGGGATTTCAAAGATGGGAGGGTTTTAAATAAGGAGAGCGAGAATGTTAGTCCAGGCGGTATGAAATGCTGAACCAAGAACTCTTCGTTTCCTATTTAGGGGACAAACACGGGAGTTGACGTGCTTGAAGAGGTTTGGGAAAGACAGGTGTGCAAACCATCCTTGCTGAAGAAGCTGCGGGTTTCCAGAGCTCCTGAGTCCAGTCAGTCCCGTAACTGAGCTTTCTATCTGCGAAGGCAAACCAGCCAACGCACCGCCCTATAAATGTCCTGTCCCTCTATGTGAGTCATGTGCTGTTCGCTGGCACACTGATCCTCTACCCCCTTCCCTCACTCTGTCTGCACCGCAGGGAGCGGCATTTCCGAGGACCCCTTAGCGGGCTTCCAGCTGGGTTTGCTCAATAGGAGGGACTGGTATGAGATGGGAGAATGAGATGTAGGGAGAAGCAAGATATTTTTTGTTCTCTCTCTGCTCTGGGTGACATCTCCAGCAGTAACTGTATCTCTTCTAGGCTCCTGCTGCGGACAGATGTCCTCGCCATGGTTCCAGCTCGGCTGGGTGGCCCCAGATTCTGAACTCTAGCCACACCGCCTCCTTCGTGCTGATCTCTTGGTTGCAGTCTTGTCTTCTGGATCCCCAGATCCTCCAACACTTGCATAACCACTTCTCTTGTATTCAAGTCCCACTGTGTGAAATGTCTAGAATTGTTTTTCGTTTTCTGGGCTGGAGCTGACCGATCCACGGCGTCCCCCCAACTCCAATTCAGTAAGGTTTATGCCATGCTGACGGATACGTGCCCGAGTGCTACTTCCCGACGCAGAGCTTCCAAGTGGGGGCCCAGGCTGAGGAGGAGCGTGTTAAGATTCGCTCCGTGGCACTTTGATTACGCGTGGAGAAGCATGGCGGATGCTGGGACTGGGAGGGAGACCTCGGCTGGAGACAAACCGCAATCATCCAGGGGAGAGATGATGAGGCTCAAGGTCGGGTAGTCGTAGTGCCGATGTAGGGGGAGGGAGGGCGGGGGAGGGACCTGAGATACCCTAAAGAGCTAGCCATGGCGGGACCAGGTCCCTGACTGGATGGAGGTGTGTGGGGATGTGGAGGGGACTGGAATGACTCTCTGGGTTCTCCTGGCTGACTGGGTGGAACTCACGCTCTTGGCTGAGCCTGAAGACGCAGGAAAGAGGGGCAGATCTGGATTGATGGGAAGAGTGGCAGTTGACTCTGGGGGGATATCATTCTAGTCCTCGGGAGGGTAGGGGAGCAAAGGCGTAAGTCCTCCGCACGGGAGATGTGGGAGGCCATGCACATAGGGAGCCAAAGGCAGAACGCAGAGGGCACCAGCGCGGCCAGGGAAAGCGGAGCACTGAGCGCGAGCAGCCGAGGAACTCCAGGGAGATCCAGGAAAGAGTGACATCATAGAAACCACGGAGAGAGAGCAAGTTTCAAGAAGGGAACAGTCAAGGCTGTCAAATGCTGCCGTGACCAAGTAGGACCCGTCAGTGGAGGTGACAATGAAAAGAGTGAGAACAAACAGGTAAGTAGCAGGTGTGGGGGCTGGAATTTGAATCAGTTTATGCCTGATGGCCACACACACACACAACTTATTGCTGAGAAACTGCTTTTCAGAGTTTTATTTTACACGAGAAAGACGGTATCACACATCCGCTGAGCGGCCTAAAGGAAAAGATGGCGGCTGCTGGTTTCATTGTCTGCACGCACATACAGGGCTCCCATCAGGGCACCGGGAGCGCCTCCGGGGCTCAGACCTCTGGTCCCAGTCCACAGAGAATCCCTAGACGTCCAAATCAATGGCGCCAGAGCTGTTTGGCTACGAAACATGCTCCCCCTTTCTGCTCAGGTTGCTTAGATAATTTGGTAGGCGACGTCCCCGTCTCTAAGAGTTCTTGAGTATTGTTTTGACGTTAGCTTTTGGTCCACTAGAGCGGCACTGCTGGACACAAGTCCATCCAGGTGACGTTTCCTGCTGCCCCCTGAGAAGATGCTGCAGCTGTGCAGACAGACGTACCTAGATTTTTCTTGCTGTCTGGGATGGTTTTCAATATTTTATACCTGGGACTGTTGGCCCATATGCTCCCGGGTGAGGTGAGGTGTGGTGGGTATGGAGGAGTTCGTGAGGAGCAAGCAATGATGACGAGGTCATTGCCAATGTCTGAAAGGATATTGTTTGAGCCTTCTTCCTCCCAAATTGCCCCTGGGTCCACGGAACAGAGGTGCCGAGATGAGAGTTGAGCCCATTTGCTCAGCCACTCCCGAGTCATGAATGGTATCTTTGGCCTTTGGCAGGTTAAGGTGTTTGTGTCCCCAAGAAGCCCCTGGAGGGCCTGTCATAGAGGCCTCCCTGCAGCAGCGGTCAGGGTTCTGGCCTGGGCCACGCACTGGCTCCCCTGGGCAATTCTGACAACACCCAGGCTTGCTCTTTACGCCCTGCCCCGACCCCTTCGGCCCCTGCATTGTGATTCTGTCGGTCCGGGACCGTCCTGACATCAGGGTTTTCATAAAGCTGCCCTAGTGACTCTGATGTGCCACCGGGTTGGCAAATTGCTAAGTTCTAGATGATTCCTTTGGGCTCTTAAAGAATATGAACCTTCCGGGGAGGTTTAGCACTTGGCTCCGTGACACAGGCCTTGTGTGGATTTGTTTAATGAGCTCCTCTTTTCCTGACAACGGATTGCAGTCAGCTGCTCCTGTGGGTTTCGAGGAGGGCGGAGGGGGACAGGGAGGGGCCGCTTTATTGTCAGGACGGAGGTGGAGTGGGCTGCCGGGCCTGCCGCTAGCTGGTGGCCAGACGATTTAGGGGCTGGGCTATGCAGTGGGCAGTGAGGGACCTTGGTGACCAAGCTCTGAGACTTTGTAGTCTTTCCTGTGGGGCCATAAAGGTGGTTTCTAAAGGGTACAGCAGCCTCAGAGATTCCCAGGGTCCAGGGAGAGAGAGCGGGCCCTTGATGCGGCACTCAGGCGACCATTCCCTGCCCCCCACCCCTTAGATACACAGTCACCACTTGGGGGGGGGGCTCAGCTGTGGGGGTTGCTACAGGGAGATGGCAGAGGGCAGCTGGGCTCTGAAGGAGGCAAGAGAGCAGAGCCCCAGCTGCAGAGAGGAAAGCTCCGAAAGGAATAGTTCATGAACTTGAACCTGGACTGCAGCAGCCGGTCAGGACCTGCCGGCTCCTCCGCCCCATTCCCCCATCTGTCAAGCACTGGCGTCATTCGTAATTTCCTGGAAAATCCCCAGCAGGTAAAGGAAGGAGGGAAGGAAAGTGCAAAATAAAACGAACCAGAGACTTCCAGGCTCCGAGGATGGGCAGATTCCAGCGGGAGAGAAGTTCCGTGTAAAATTGGGTTACGACAGTAGTTCTTTCTTTAGCACTTAAAACAGATGGTATCTGGTTAGTGTCTAAAAGAAACAAAGGCCACTCCTGGAGGAGCTGTTTCCTCAGCCCACGAGGCCCCCTGCTTCCTCATTCGTCCTTCAGAGGCACAGACTCATCGCTCACTGAGGGTGCATTGGACACCTGCTGTGTGCTAGGCGCTGTTCTAGATGCTGGAACAGAGTGGGGAACAAAGCAGGAGAGGATCCGAGCCAGCAGAAGCGGAGTCTGTGGGGGTGAGACAGCAAACAGACGCTTAGCCGACAGGCCGAGGTGGTACCGGCAAAGGGAGGCTGGGAGGCGGCCGGGAACTGGGACAACGGAGGCTGCTGTTTGAAATAGGGTGATGGGGGAAGGGCTTCTGAGCAGGGACCTGGACCCTGTGAGTGAGCAAAGCCCATGTACCGCTGGGGACGGACAGCCCGCAGAGGGGACAGCGGTGCAAAGGCCTGGAGGGGGAGCCGGAGCGTGTCGGACACAGCAAGGAGGTCGGCGTGGCTGGAGGGAAGTGTGACCAAGGGCGCAGTGGTGGGAGGGAGGCTTGTGAGGCAGGAGACTCACCTCACAAGGTCTTGTGTAGTAAAGAATTAACTTACCCAAAGAGAGCTCTGGTCTTTGCCCTTGACTCCTGGGAGGTGATCGGTAAGGTCTGCGGTTGACTGGCTTTTTACTTGGAGTCTGGGGACACCCTGGGAAGTCTAACAATGTGATTTAAGGTGGGGCTTTGGGGCGCATGGTATCAACTTGATCTCCAGAGTGGCCGGAGACTAAAGGTCAGCCCCGTGGGCTGTCGATCATGTCTATGTGATCAAGACCCAGTATCAAATCTGGACCCCAAGTCTCGGGTGAGCTTCCTTGAGTGACAACGCTCTGCGTGTATCGTCCCATGTCGTTGCCGGGAGAAGTTAGCACTGTCCAGCGACTCCGCTGGGAGAGGCCAAATGGAAGCTGTGTGTGTGTAACTCTCTTGGACTCTGCCCCGTGCGCCTCTTCTCTTGGCTGATTTAACCGGTATCCTCCCGCGGCACTAAACTGTAATCAGGAGAAAGGCGGTCACTGAGTCCTCGGAGTCCTTCTCATGAGTTATTGAACCTGGGCGTGGTCTCGGGTCCTCTCCTTCACTTGACAGGACTGGCCCGTAGGGCATTTTATCACTTTGGCTTTTGCTCCATAGGAGTTGGGGTCCGTCGAAAGCTTCTGAGCACAGGAGTGGCACCATCTGGCTTTTTTTTTTTTTTTTAAGATTATTTATTTATTTATTTGAGAGAGAGCGCGAGAGAGCACAAGGGAGTGGAGACGGTGAGGGGCAGAGGGAGAAGAGGCAGAACCAGGCTCCCAGCTGAGAAGGGAGCCCGACACAAGGCTCGATCCCAGAACCCTGGGATTCTGACCTGAGCCGAAGGCAGATACTTAACCGACTGAGCCACGCAGGCGCCCCTCTGGCTTATGTTTTAATGAGATCGCTCAAGCTGCTGTGTTGAAAATAGGTTGAAGGCATGATGGGAAGGTTTAGCAGGCTATTAAAACACGGTTCAGAGGAACGCCGATGGTGGTTTGGACCAAAGTGGCAAAAGCTACATTTGAGTATGGTTGGAAGGTAGAGCTGGTTGGAGCTGACGGAACGGGCATGTTCAGGAGGACCCAGGTTCGGGGCTGAAGCCATCGGAAGAGAACAGGCAAACCACATTGCAGGAGGCACACAGACAGGAGTGGGACCAATGTGCTAAAATCAATCAGAGTTTTTATGAAGCCCCCACGTGACACTATTGTTCAATGGCTGCAGAGCTGACTTAATCCCCGGGCACTGCCTTTACCCTCAGGTGAGCAGGGGGAAATATATACGTACATGTCTACGTCCGTCCGTATGTGTGTCTCTAGAAAACGTTTCCGCCGGCTTAAAAGTCAGAGTTGTGACTTCTTTCTAGTAGCAACTATTTATTCCCACAGATGACAAGTTGTGGACGTGGAATCCTAGAAAGGTGGTCAGAGCCGGGACCAGGGGTTGGCTTTTCTGATGGCTGCTGTTGAAGGAGGGAAAGGAGGCATCAGAGGCATCTAAAGTAGGACAGTGAGTTAGGGGAGGTCTGAGGTTGGAATGATAACCTTGTAAGTGGTGTGACCACAGGGCAGCTTGAATCCAAGGGAGGGGCCGAGTCAGAGAAGGGCAGGGAAGGAGCGAGAAGATGGGAAGCCTTGAATGTTACTCCCGGGGGGCTCTCCAAGGGTAGTAGAAGTGGAAAGGGAGAGGCTGGGCATTTCAGATGAATGCAGGGGGACTTGCACATTGTTGTGCGGCGGATGATGGGCCGAAGGTGTATTTGAGAGAAGTTAGTCAAGTTTCTCTTTCCATCAGTGAAAATATGCAAAAGTTGAGAAACGAATGGAGTATTTGCTCATTATCTCATCAGGAATAAGCCCGAATTTATGAAATGCATGTGGCTTCTCTTGTGAATGGCAAGAACTTGGGTGCATTGTGTGGTCTGCAAGGTCATCAAGGGAAGAAAGTGAAATTATACAACCAAACAGGGCAAACACACAGCAGAAAGATGTGGGTGAGATAAAGCTACAAAGGAGAGATAGGACAGCCCACCACGGGGGAAGCAGTCTGTCGGGGGAGCCAGGCAGCTGTCTCTGGAGTAAGGAATAAGGAGAGATGTAGATTCTGCTCTGCTCTCCTCTCCTCCTACTTTCCCCTCCCCTCCCTTCCCTTCCTCTGCCTTCCTCTCCTTTCCCCTGGCCCCTCCTTCTGTCTTTTCTTCTCCCTTCTCTTGTCTCCCTTACTTGTTACTCCTTTATTTTCTTCCCTCTTTCCTTCTATCCAAAAAATGAGGGATCTTGAGAACATAAAATTTCTCAGGATCTTAAGAACATAAAATTTTTTGGTCAGGTCTATCTATGTGTCTGTCTCGCTCTGAAAACATGACAAAATGAAAGATCAATCAGAGACACAAGGAAATTGTTCGTGTCTTAGCCTGAGTTTTCCAGAAAGCAGATATGGCAACATAGTCAAGGCTCGAGTACGTGTACTTCGCTGGGGAGTGTGACTGAGGAGCAGACGTGAAGGACAGGGTGTGAAGCAAGCAAGGAAGGAGAGCCAATTACAAAGATGTGTCGTTGTTGTTGAGCTTGACACGGCTTCTGTGCCTGACCCTGCGGGGCTGCCTACGATGTGTCCTGGGACCATCAGCCTAGGGGAAGAAAGGGGGATGCGTTTATACACAGTTCTGTACCCCCATGGTCAAAGGGTTGCCCCACAGGGTATTAATGGTCTCTTCAACTCCCAGTTTGCACATGTGCAAATGCCAGGCTCTTCCCACATGTCACCCACCGCACTGGAACCGGCGGTAGAGATCTTAGTCTGGGTGCTGTCGGGTTGCACCTGCTGGTCGGAGCCTACACAGAACCAGTCCCGGCAGCAGGGGTTGCAAAAAGAAGCAGGTGAGGTTGAGAGAATGTGGAGTGTTGCCCAAAGGGCACGTTGACCAATTGCAAGGCATCCGATACAAGTAATGACTTTAGGAAACCTCTTCTCTTGGAAATACTACTTTGTTATTGACGGAAATCCAGTCTGCGGGTTCCCTCCAAGTCTGTTGGTAATACCTGTGGCCTTCTATAAGGTAATACCTGTGACAGACACAGATGGCTTTTGTCTCTCATGGGCTAGTCATTGTAATAGACTTAGCCCAACAGGATGGGGGTCTTTGCGGTTTGTTCTCTGTCAGAGGGCCAGAGTGTGGCTGGGGGTTTAGCTAAGGAAAAGCAGATGTTCAATCATCTTGAAAGCTGGCGGGGAACTACAGTGAGACAAAAGGCTAAGTGAAGCCCGAACTGGCAGCTTCCTATATCTCTCCGTTCGACTCCTGTGGGAAGACTCGGCTCTAGGTAAAAAAATCTCTGTTGAATCACTTGAGAAAAACAGACCTAGAGACACAAGAGGTAAACAAACCATACCTAATATTTTTTTACCCATCCCACCGTCCGGCTGAATCACACAATTTCAAGTAGGTGAAAATAAACATCTGAGAGCAGAGAAGGAGATGTCAGACAAGGGCGGAATGTGCTAGTGCCTTATGACCCGTATTTGGAAACCATCTGATTCTACTACTTTCTCCTCATTTCCCCCAGTAGCTCAGAATTCTTGAGACAATGTGTAGAGGCAGATGCCGTATTCCTGAGCAACTTGGAGGGCCTGCCCTGGGGGCCGTGGTGAAACATTTCGTATCCCTGAGATGGCTCGATCCCCGCCCTTTGAAGCAGAACAGTTGCTGAGCTGTTCTTGGGATGATTTTTAGACTACATATGTCTACACCCAGAAGGCTCACATCTTCTAAGTGCATATGGTTCTTGTTCCAATGAATACACAGTTAGCACATGCTTGGCCAGAAGTGATAATGATAAATTTAACCCTACTGTCTGAACTGTCACCTTTATTTGGGTTAAGGTTGCTAAATGTCCATTCAAATTTTGTACCGTAAGAACCTGCAGCTTGGTTTCAAAATCAGCCGTGCTTGTTGACGTAATAGGTAAATCCACATGTCTGAAGGGGCTCATGGGCTATGAAGTGTTTAAGGAGCTGTTTTGCATTATGATTGTTTACACCCAAGTCTGATAAAAAAAAATCCCGTCTTTTTTTTTCCAGCTACTTTCCTGACGAAAAATGTGGAATGTTCCAGAATGCTCCATATGTTTGGAAGATCCTTATATTTCCTGCAAAAGAAAGTCATATGGGGCACTTGGGTGGCTCAGCCTGTTAAGCGTCTGCCTTTAGCTCAGGTCATGATCCCAGGGTCCTGGGATTGAGTCTCACACTGGGCTCCCTGCTTGGTGGGGAGCCTGCTTCTCCCTCTGCCTGTTGCTCCCACTGCTCATTCTCTCTCTCTCTTTCTCTCTCTGTGTCAAATAATAAATAAAATCTTAAAAAAAAGTCATATGTTTGGGATAATAAGATGAAATAATATGAGTGGTGGAGATTTAAGAAATTATTCTTCAAAAGAAAAAAATATTCTGTAGACACGTATTCAGGAAAGCCAAATGCTCTGTATCAGTGTGAAGAGGCTCCAGGAGAGGTGTCAATATTTTGTTTAATATTTTATTAAGCTGTTATCTTTAAAACATATGATGTTTATGCATATGAAAACTTTTTCAGAGCTGTGGAATCTAATAAAACATGTATAGCAATGAAGGGAATGTTTAATGAAGAGAAGGCAACTGAATTTTGGTAAGAAAGCACTGGGCAATTTTTGTTCATCTGCCTGGCATCCTCTATTTCCTAGCATGGTGGCAGCCATGGGGACAGTGACTATTGTTCCTGATATGACTTCAGGGCATCCTGGGCCTCACGGAGACTTTGTTCTTAAAATGCTATGGCTGTGTGTGTTAACCTCTCTGGTAGTTCTCTGATGGTCTGGCACAGAGGCTGCTGTCCTTTCTTCTGCCTACCTTGGGCCAGAGTGGTTTTCTGGGCAGCCACAGAATCTGTCGGAAATTCAACTCTAGCCATATGCAGCAACACAATTGAATTTTGTGAAATTTCGCCTGGGCCAAAAGCACTTTTGCTCCCCAACTCATGGACATCCAGGAAAACCCAACTTCCCCAAGGCTGCCACCTCCCCCAGGCACCCCCAGCAGGAGAGTTCAACAGTGGTGAGCAGAGAAGTCCGTTGTGCTTCTAGTCACAGAAATATGGGGACGTTAAAAATACATGCGACGTCTCCTGTTCACTCTGGTATGAGAGGCATGAGGAGATGCTATGCTTGTACTTATGGTGCATTTCTAGGCAGGAGGAAGAGGCTAACGCAGAGCTGGAGGTGGCCTGGCTACGTGTCAAAGGGCTGCCCCAGCTCGGAGCCAGGCTGCAAAGACCGGGGAAGTATGTTCTTGATTTTTTTTTTCTTCTTTTTGGCTCCAAGTATTTAAGGAAATCTCTGTCATGTCACTGGTTGGCCCTTGAGATAATGGAACAGAGACTTCAATGACAACACATGACAAGGAATAATTTGGAAAAGTCCCCAAACAAATGGATGACTACGGCCATTGGCAATTAACAGCAAATCCTGGGGAAAGAGAGAATGTGATTTCCAGAGTTACACGTTATACTATTAAAAATGTTCATTAAAAAAAAAAAAAGAAATGACAAGGCATGCAAAGAAACAAGAAAGTATGGCCCATTCACAGAAAAAAAAAGGACACCAGTGGTCACTGAGAAAGCTCAGATATTGGACTTACTAGACAAAGACTAACTAAAACATCTTAACCATGATCAAAGAGCTAAAGAAAGCCAGGAGAATGAGGTATGAACAAATAGAGAATATCAACAAAGAGATAAAAATTATAAAACAGAGCCACATTGGAATTCTGCAGCTGAAAAGTCCAATAGCTGAAATGAAAACCTCACTAGACGGGTTCAGCAGAAGATTTGAGTAGGCAGAATAAATCATTAGGTGATTTGAGGATAATGCTATTTAAATTTTACCTCAATAAAAAGGAATATAATATTTAGTATGTTAATACCCATCTCAAGTCAAAGAACAGGCAAAAATAATTTTTGGAGTCCGAAGTTCAGGTAGTGGTTGGGAAGAGGCATGAGGAGAGGTTGAGGTATGCTCGAGTCACAGTCGGGTCCTCTTAGGACCTCGTACTTGTCCGTTAGGGCTTGGCTGTTGGATGACCCTAAGTCGGCTTGAGCCTGAACTCAACTTGAACCTGTTTAGAGCCAGGTGTCGTACTGCTTGCGTAAATGATGTCACACTGTGATGGTGACTAATACTTAGGAGAGATTTATCAATCGTATTCTGTAATCAGTTACAAAGCGTCTTTGAGAAGACTATGTTATTTAGAAGGAACTTTCTTTTCCCCCCTGTATATTCTCTCTCTCTCTCTCTCTCTCTCACACACACACACACACACGCATGCACACACTCAGACTAAAGATCTTCTAGAGTGATGTGACTCTCACTTGCTATGTAAGCTTATGGCTTCAGCCTCAATATAGACTCTTCTGTGGTCTTTGGTTATTCTTTGAAACTGGTGATAATTCTATTTCTTGATCTGGATGGTGCTTACACAGGTGTGTTCACTTTGGGATACTTCATTGAGCTGTATGAACTTAGCATTTGTGTATTTCCCTGTGTAGGTGTTAGTCTTCAATATAAGTTTATTGAGAAAAATAGAAAGAGTAAAATACAAGCAAACTTCAGATTTTCTGGAAATCGACACAACCAGACTCCTAATCTATTGCTCATTTCTTTATGCCTCAAGTTTTGAGGTGGTTTCTTGTCAACCTCTAAGAAAATATAACGCAATGACTCTTTCTCTTTGGTTCATGTCTCTTCCTTCCTTGCCCACCCTTTTGATTTTTCTTCTGTTTGGTTAATGGGGTCTGCACTGGTTTTTGACACAGATGATTAATTAATTAAATCATTCAACCAATTTTATTTACCATCTACTTTTGTCCTAGGCATTTAGGTGGGACCAGAGATTCAAGTAATCTTAAGAATCATATAGTGTGGTGATAATTTTAGCATTGATACCTATTTGGAGCGAGGAAGAAAACCATCGTAAGAACTACTTGCTGGGAAATATTTGCCTAATGATTAGCAAATTTTATTCCCCTTCTGTTTGTCAATCTTGAGAGTTACGCCTTTGATTTGAGCAATAAAAACAAGGGTATTATCCCTAGGAATTTACTTTTGAATATAGCTTGTGAATTGGGGAAAGAATAAGAGGGAAGAGTAGAAATTAGAAGAGAAGTAGTTACCTCTAGCTTCCATTTCTTAGAACACTCGATTTTTCAAATAAAGGGATTATTACTTAGCTTGAGAAGATGAGATAAGCACCGGTCATTTTGAAACAAGTAAGGAGCAGAAAGAAGTATGGCAGGGGCAAATTCCGAGTGGCAGGGTGACCGATAGGACAGCAGTGAGAGCTGCCATCGAGTGACGGATGTGACAAATGTGATTTCAGAACTTAGTCCAGGACTGAGCCACTTACAGCTCTGAGTGAACTTAGCTCAGGAACCACAGAAAAGTTTGGAGTCTAGCGGTGTAGTCAAAAAAGAGACAGAGAAGGAGCCGGGAGACAAAAAGCAGGAAGGAAGAAAGGGAGAAGAAGTAGAGTACAGCATTTACTTCTCTGGGCTGCAGGCTTTCCTTATTTGAAGGAGCATTGAGGTGAACTTGGCTATACTTCCTGCAAACTCGCTGCACAGTGAGGGTGCGGACTGGGTCTGTTCCAACCTATGGCAATAACACAGGGGATCATTTCAATGAGTCTGATGATTCCAAAGTGATGTTCTGTTTTGTTTTTAAGGTTTTTTTGTTTTGTTTTGTTTTTGAGAGAGAGAGAAAGAGAGCACGAGCAAGGGGGAGAGGGAGAAGCCCAGCTTCCTGGAGTCATGACGTCAGCTGAAGGCAGTTGCTTAACCATCTGAGCCACCCAGGTGCCCCAATGTTTTGGTTTTTTAATGATTAAAGTCTGTTGAAGAATTGGGGCTTTCCATGGGGGTGAGATCATTTGAATTATGGATTGATATGGTGGGTAGATTTATTGTTTTTTTTTTGTTTTATTTGTTTTTTGTTTTGTTTTGTCTTAGTTTTCTGCTAGAGGGAGACAAGCATAGCTACATCAATGGCCACCAGCCAAAGACCTCCAGGAACAAACCCGTAGTTGAATAAATTGGGTTTGTTGACTCACTGCAATGGGGGAGAACACGCATGACGGGAAACTGTGGAGTATCCGTAGCAGGGTGTTAGAAAGGGTATTACAGGCTTTGGGCGGTGTTGGGTGACTTGGGAAAGGACCCCAAAGGTGAAGTTTTGGTCTGAACTGGATGCTGTCAGGAAGTAGAATTAGCTCTGTAATTGGGCATTGTAATAAATATTATCTAGAAGGTGGGAGGAGCATAGCCATGTGAGACCTGTGATTGGTAAAGACAGCAGTCAGTCATATGAGCCAGGATAGGGAGAGATTCGGGATTTTGTGGTTTGGACAAAGTTCCTGCTTTCTTGGTGCTCAGACATGTTACGGACTAGTCTAACTTCTGTCTTATCCTTCATGGTCACAGAGTGGCCTTGTCTGATGCTGATGTTTTGGGAAATTGCTTGTGTTCAACGGGACAACACCAAGACCTAATTGTGAATACCAGGCTGGCTTCTAGCAACACCAAATCCTAGCTGACAGTACCAGGCCAGCTCCTAGGTGTCAGGGACCACTCTTCTCTTTCTCAGCTAGCAGAATATAGCTATAAATAGAGTTTCAAAATCAGGTTATGATACGTTAGTTAGGACTAGGTTTTGTCACATTAAACAAACAAACATCCCCAAATAACAGTGGCTTAAGCCATAAAGATGTTTCTCTCCTTCATATAGAAAATAGTTCTGGAAGTATGTCTTTCATAACTGGAAAGGTAGCTCCATGATAACCAGGGAAACTGGGCTTCTGCTATCTCAGTGCTCTGTCTTCCTTAGCTTTTATTCCTCAGTCTTGTGGTCCAAGATGGCTGCTCATGCTCCAGCCATCACACTAAAATTCTATTCAACACAAAGAGGAAGGGAAGAAGAAGGTCTGCTGGCTCTCTTATAGGAAACTTCCTCAAAGTGCTGTTTGACACATCTACTCATATTTCATTTGCTAGCTCTTGATTACAGAGCCAAGATGTCTGTGAAGTGTAATCATTTAGGTGGCAGTAGGTTTGCAAGAATAATTTTTTTTTTAATTAAAAAAAAGTCATATTTGGCTCTTGGGGGGCTATAACTATCTGGAGTTGGGATAATGCAACTGGCATATTGAGTTCCATGGAAAGCAGTTCTATTGTGGCTTTTGTTGTATGCAAATATCCCTGTCTTTGGTAAAACAGCAAGCAGCCGATTATGTTAAAGGATGCCTCCTTTTTGGTCTTTCTTTTGTAACAATCTCGAGAGTTCAAGTTTCTAAAGTGAATTCACTTTTCAGTCTTTTGAAGCTGCGTAGCTTGATTGAAAAGAATGCTCTGATTCAGCGGCCAGTTGCTAGGCTGTCTAACAGTTTACCTCTAGCAGCAGGGAAGAAATGGCCCTGTTGTTGGAAATATTTAACTTAAAAATGAATAAAAATCACTCTTGCAGATTTACTTTTAAGAATAACTAAATTCCTTTGCTCAGAAGAACTGCAAAATTACTGTGTGTTCTTCTGCTTTTTTAAAAAGGCGGTAGTAAGTAGGGTAAATAAAATAGTAAACAAAACGTTCACATTGGCACGATAACCACATGCAGACATCTGGGCTGGAAATGTGAGAAAATTGTAAAGAATTTGGAAAGGTTCAAAGGCTCAGGTTATTAAAGTTTTAATAATCTTCTTTTCTGCAGGACTCACCCCCTGCTATTCTTTCAATGCAGTAGAAAAACAAAATATGGACAAAATTGTAGTTAATTAGAGCTGACTCTTCCTTGGGAAACCTATAGAAATTGCTTGGGATTTTTATAGAGGCTCAGAGTTGAGAGCCTTGGGTCTCAAAAGGTACAATTTCATTTTCATTGAAGGAATGTCAGATTTCAATGAAATAAGATATGTTTTTCTTAAAAAAAAAAAAGTCCTATCAGCTAATTCATCTAATTGATTGGAAAACACTATTTTGCAGAATTATCCACGAAGGTAATCTCACTTAGCGTTTTAACTTTTCCCTCTTAATCAGACTGAAACAGAATCTTTATTGCCCCTAGTGATATGCTGATTGAACAAATGACATATCTTTAGTCAATGACCACATTGTCTTCACTAAAGAAACCGCATCCCCCTCATACTTGAAACATGGTGAAAATTGTTAAAAATGATTTCTCCTTTGATTCAGACATGTTTTATTTTTGCCATAGACGTACTGTCAGCGCTGCTGTTTTTCTGTTTGAAATGTGTTTGCTTTTAAAGGCATCTGAAATGTATCCAGTGTATCAATATATGATGTGGCGTGCACTTTACTGCAAGCTGTATAAGGCTATACTCAGTGTGTGAAATTTTCATGATAGGTGTGTGTACACATATATGTAAGAACCCCCTGCACACATTAAGTCACATGTGTATATTTGAAATATGCAGACACACGGAATACTTTAAATTGTGTTGCATCAAGGATGGGGAAGGAGTTTTACTCATTAGGGTCCAGCCATGAGCACTGATATATGATTTGCAAGAGATGAAGTTTGGAGTTGTTTTAATAGGCTAAGTGGTTCCAAATGCAAGTTCAGATCGTAGACTCCCGGGCTCTTTGTGAGACTAATTGACTTTGCTGTAGAGTTTTGGCAAAGCTCTTATTATTTTTACTACATTTTCCTTTTTAATAATGTAAAATGGAACTAGCTTCTAAAATTCACGTTCCCCTTTATGAGTTTGTTAGCCCTTCCTTCACCAAATTAATGACCGACTAGGCAAGACAGCCAAGAATGCTTACCGCTCTGGGCATTTGTTAATTGGTTGTTCGTTGGACTATATATGAGGGAAAATTATTGCTACTATAAACCAGAGAGTGTAAAGGAAAAGGAGTGATATAAATATGGAGCTGGGATAGGCAGGGGAAGCTAGTGGTGTAAGAGTTCTGTGTTTCTGCTAGCCGGTTCCCTGAGGATGACTGCGGATACTGAAAATAAAACGCAGCAGACCAGATCGTAACGGAGAGCTTCGTTGTGGTAAATCTCAGAAAAGAAGAGTCATTGTTTGGGTCAGTTCGTAAAGCTCTCATGATCAGCTTCTTCTGGTTTTTAAAGACAAGGTGGGCTCAGAGAGCAAACAATAAATAGTGAAATCTATTTCACTTCGAAAATTGCTACAAGAGTGCTTTGACCCTCTGGGCCGGGACAGTTGATCAGGAAGAAATGAAAATTCCACGACTGGCATTTTTGACCCTTGCAGAATGCGAGGTGTATGTTCATTCCACTTCCCGAGGCCTGACCTTTCCTGGGAAACTCCCCCCACCCCGCCCCACATCCTGGGGGAAAAACCTCAGGCTTCAGAACAGAACCCCCTAGTTCGCTCTCTCTTTGTCCACTTCCGACCCCATGCACGGTGCTCTCCTAATTCTCCTTCTAAATGCCAATCAGACAGTTTTAACTCTTGTTTTAAGCTAGGGAATGAATCCAGGGCTTTGGCTCATGTTGCAAAGGTTTCCAGCAGTATCAGGTAATTCACGATTTGCGGGGCTCCATTCAGACCTGAAAGGCTGCACGATTCATTACCAATTACCAATTCCCTGGGCCATCCGGTTCCCTGGCAGAAAGGCTTCCGACGAATTTGCGTTGCAAATTGAAAACATGCTGTCAACAGCCACAAGTCCAAAAGATGTTTACCTTAATTTTTCCAAGGCGGGTTTTTACATGTGGATGTTTTTGTTTAAGGAGCAACCCTCTAGATGCCCTCCTGTTTCTGGGGTGGGTGGTATCGTTACGAAGGGGTCGTCATAATCTCGTGATGGAGAGAAAGATCGAGCGGCTATGCGAAGACCCACTGGGAGGCTTGTCCGTGCTGTTTGTGTCTTTCCAGTGGAGCCTGCAACTACACTTTGCATTGGGTCTGGGGTGGCAGATGTCAAGGCTGACACAGAGCCGTTCGATTCTCTTAAGGGTAGAGAGACCTAGGAAATCACCCTGTTGAAGGGCTGCTTTTTGAGGTCCAGATTGGTTCCCCAAGGACAATTGGTTAGCTAACATCACAGTGGAGTCTAGAAGTTAGGGTTTCCCATGCTTTCCCATAGTTGATGGCCACCGGCCGCATAGTCATTAATGATTGATGTGTATAAAATAAAGTATTAGGCAGTAAGTAGTTTATAAGTTTCCAGCAAAACTGAGAACACGGGGGCATAGGCCTCAAAAAAAAAAAAAAAAGTTTGACCTTTGAACCTTATTTGCGTTTTGATCACCAGGGCCATCTCTCCACTTTCAAAAAGGACTATTGGAAATAGCCCAGCAGTTCCTCTAGAGCGAAGATGTGTGATCGTCCTGGGTTATGGTAATGCCCTGATGCCCCCGCTTTGTGGGAAGTCCATGTGGGGCCAAGCAGAGGCTGGACGATAGAAGTGGGGGTAACAGAGGCAGTCTGAGCCAAACCCTGGGGCTCTTGGGGAGCCTCTAGCCTTCCTTGAAAAGCTTGCTTTAACTTCCGAGTCTCCCCCTCACCCATAATTTAGAGTTGAGCATTCTTACCTTAGCTTGCATGTCATCAAATGACAAGTTCTCAGAATCAGACAAGCCCGTTGAGCAAACGTGAAAAGGAAACTTCGGGCATTGTGAACTTTGCACGAAGAAACTCGAACATTTCTATGGCTGCTGAGGGAAAGGGAAGCTGGCTTTGGCCAAAGCAGGAAGTAGGAGTCCCATTCACAGTAGGCTGATTTCACAGAGGGCCTTCCAGACAGAGTCCAGGAACCCGAGGAGCTCTGCTAAGTGGGTCTCTCAGCCCAGTCCATATGCGATGCAACTCCACACTCAGAGAGTATCCCGTGAAGCCTGAGAGAAATAAGCGCCACACAGAACATTCCCAAGACGCAGGAAATGAAAGTTCAGAAGTGCAGACATGACTAGAGACAGACCCCCAGAGATTACGTAATTGAGAGAGTTGGAGATGGGACTTCATGGGAAAAATGGTGGGGGGGAGGCTTTTGTTGCAGCAGAATGGAAACTTCTGGTCCCTCTCTCTGGCCTACTGTCAGCATCCCCAAAGAGCTCCATGTGATGATGCCCTTACAGAAAAAGCGGACATAGGTATGGCTGTTTCACGTTCACGTTGTGACTCTTGGCAAGTCATTTTAAAGTTTTGGTACCTTGCTTTTTTTTCCCCCCCTGTTAATGGAAACCGGTTAAATCCTCCTCATCACCAAGCAAGTGTCTTTCAAAAGGATTTCCCACAGCAGGTAATTGGGAGGCAGTGAGGGAAGATGTTGGGGTTTGGAGTCAAACTGATTTGGGGCCATCTTGTAGAAGCGATCTGTTGCTTACTTTGAGCATTTCATTTTTTGGATTTAAAAAACTTCAGGGTTTTTGCTTAAAAAAAAAATCAAGATAGGAGAGCAAAATATTGACCTGAAAAACCAGAAAAGATCTCATTTAGGCTTGACTTAGAATCACAATTTTCTACTCTTCTTGTAGGAAAGTGACCCAGAACATTTTTACTGGAGGTGACAAAATTTCCCAAGTAAGAAATGCACTGACTGCTGGATGATGTTTATTCCCTACCAAGTTTGCACATCATAAAATCTGACCTCGGCCACTTGGTGAAGTGTGGCTCTTGGGAAAGAGGAATTCACCAGTTCCATCCTTTAGAGGATATTTGTTATCTAGAGCAAACACTAACAGAAAGTGTGTCACCTCAGAGAGCTGATCTAGGTTTGGCTGCTATTTCACTCAGCAGCTCTAACCTATCAGTATTAGGTAGCTCGGGACTAACTCTGATTGGGAAGTTTGGAAAATTTTTTTTTTCTTTCTGGAAACAGATGGGTTTGAAAGTCAGGGCTTAGGCATCGGTTGGAGTTAAGCTCAAGGTTTCTAGAATTCTGTTTCCTGGCTTTCACCAACAAGACGTGCCTTGCTTGAGTCAGGGCCATGGGCCTTGGGCATGTCGTCGCTGGGGTGCTAGTTGGACCCATGTCAAAAGATGTTAGAAGGAGTGAGTGTCGCATCCGGGATGAAGTCATGTAGGGTGAGACCTTCTCAGAAGGGTCAGTAGGAATGAAAAAGTGGAAAAAAGTCATGTCAAGAATGCCTTGAGCCGGGGAGTAGTAGTGGAGTCAATGAGCACCAAAGGAAAAGCATAGATGGTAAGGGTGCAAGCCAACTTCTGCTTTGTCCTGGCCTCACGGCTCTTACGGGTGAACTTTGGCATAAATCAAGCAGTTAAGTGACATTCAGTAATTCTCTGAAGCTACTCAGTGGTGAACCTGTCAAGTCCCACCCACAGCAGTTTAATTTCCTACCAACCTTACTTACAAGTGTTAATTATTATAAAATTTATGGAAATAAGATCTAAGACACCCTTCGGGGTCTACAGCTGCCTTATTTCTGTTTTCGAGAATAATTACATGAGTGGTCACCATCTAAAATGGACTTTGGGAGGTTCTGTATCAGAGCCCAGGGTAGAGCTTCCCGCCAAGGCAAAGCTTGGAGACTTGTGATATAAGTAGTTCTTCATCTTAACTGAGCTCAGAGACAGTGGCTCACAGGGATATCACTAAGCATTTATAACCAGCCTCTTCTAAAAAGCATTCCAAGTGGTAGTAATGTGACATTAAAGGGGCCACATTGAGGACTGTCCCAGTTCTGGGGGACATAGGGATTGGTGACCTATGGACGATAAAACAGGGCACTGAAAACAAACAAGACTCCAGGCTCCTTCCTCATATTCCTGGCTGTGTCCTGTCATAGATCGGCTGGCCAGTTTTGTTTTGGGGACAAAGGACAGCACTGTTTAGTCCTCCTGTCCATGCCAAACTCCAAAGGGGTTAATTACATTCTGCCTCCTGAAATTCCCTTTGCAATTTCATCTGGGTGAAGAGCTCTCAATTGCCTGGGGGGTGTTGCTGCACCCTGGGAAGGAGCCGCCATGTTTTCTTCCCAGCTAGGTATTTCAGTCATGGCTAGCGTTAAAACCGCACAGTTTGATTTTGGCCCCAGTACATAAATCAGACTGGGATCTTTTGCCATAAAATGCATTGAGCAGGGCAGCAAATGTCAGCTCACTGGATCCGTTGTGTGTCTGTCCCCTGGGCAAAACTGGTTTCATTGTGCCCGAAGAGTATAGCCAATTGACTAATCTTGTTTTTAAGAAAAGAAATTATTTTAGAGCATTTTTTTTTGGACTGGTAAATACAGTATGAGATAATGGTTTTGTGTTCAGGTGAAAAATACAGTTCAGTTATAATGTTTTGAGCCCACTAAAATCATTAAAACCACTTGGAGTTCTCTGTGTAAGACCCCAAATAATTCAGTTTGGTTTTCTGGCGAGTAATTATTCTTTCTCTAAACAGCACTGATAGTAATGTCATTGTAAAGGGAATAAAAAGATTATTAGGAAAAGATTAAATGTGCTTGTTTAAATTCCTAGAACAGACCTTCATAACATAAGGAAAATTAGCCAAGTTTATTAGAATGAAATCCAGGTGAAACGTTCTATTATTTCTCTGAATCTTTGGAGAAAAGATACTTAAGATGATAATTTCGATTCCCCAGGGGAACTTAAGAAAACCTGGACAAGATGTTGGTTTTAATAATGGTATTTCAAGCTGTTCCTAACCTTAACTGTAGTTTGGGGTGAAACTATAGTCATGGAGTGGCGTATTTAAAACCCACCAAGAGGTTTCAGCCTGAGAGCAGAACCAACGAAAGGGGATCATTAACCACAGAAGTGACTGAAGTGGTTTAATAATTATGTCATTTGAAGGGAAAAAAGGATCTGCCTAAAGTAAAAGGGGAAAAGAAGACTGATAAATAGAACTTATTTCTACCCTAGGTAGTCAGCTAGTGAGACTACCAGTGGGAAAGGTCTATTAACTAATTGATCTGCTGGACTCGATAGGGAACTCCAGCTGGAGATCAAAGAACATTCTCTGCTACAAAGGCCAGCGGCAACCTTGGACCAGATGTTTTCCTTCCAGCTCTGTCATGCTCGATAACTGTGGAGTGTGGCTGAATCTGGCCATCGGCCTGGTCCACCTGACCACTGATACGGAAAGCAAGGGCTATGTGTGTGCACACACAGGCACACGTGTGAACGCACACACAGGCACACATGTGAACGCATATGCTTGAAAAGGAGACAGAAGCAGCTGCAAAGTCAAAAAGGTTCAGAATTTAAGATTAGTTTGGGAGCTAAGAAATTATTATTTTTTATTTATTTGCAAAGTGAAGGGGACCAAAGAAGGTATTGACTGCCAGCTTTTAGAAAGATTCCTATATCTTAATTTTTCTACAATTGCTATTTATAGTAACTTACACACATGCATCGTAATACATGTCTGTTACAGTAAAACCAAGTATGTTTCGAATAATGGATGAAATTACAAAAATTCCACTATTAGTGTTAGCTTGTGTTTAGAGTAAAAGTGAGAGTTAACAATGGAAGCGTGGCTTTTCTTTTGGTCGTTACCCTAGAACTGTCTGTTTACATGTGTTGCCCACTTTTATCCTTTCGAGCTCTGTGTATTCTGGTTCTGGTTTTTTCACATCTGGATAAGGTATTATTTATGATCAGGCAGGATATTTGGTTTTTTTGAAATGTATGTATGCATAATTCTTTTCTATGCACTTTTCGAAGATTCCTACAGTATTAGACATTTTGAAAAATGAGATGTCTAAAATACCTTGATGTGGTTAGCCTGGTATGGTCTATGGCCTTTCTTAAAATACTACCTTGCATCCCTAGTTGATCAAAAATATCACCAAAAAGTCATTAGTTCATCTGATTGGGAGATGTATGGGGGTTCAGGAATGTTCAGATTGAAAATTCATTGATTGCAGGCAAATTTCCCATAAAAGAAAAATTCCCCTAAAATGTTTGAATGCTCTTTCTTTCTTCTTTCTTCTTTCTTTCTTTCTTTCTTTCTTTCTTTCTTTCTTTCTTTCTTTCTTTCTTTCTTTCTTTCTTCTTTCTTCTTTCAGATTTATTTATTTATTTTAGAGAGAGAGACAGACTGTGCACACAACCAGGGGTAGGGGCCGAGGGACAGGGAGAGAATCCTTAAGCAGACTCCCTGCTGAGTGTGGAGCCCACATGGGGCTTGATCCCAGGACCCTGAGATCATGACCTGAGTCAAAATCAAGAGTCAGCCGCTTAACCGACTGAGCCACTCAGGCGCCCCTGAAAGTTTGCACCTTCATGGCACCTAAAATTCTAAAGCGCTTCTTTATTTTTTTTAAGCCAAAGGCTTTTGTTTCTATTAAAATTTAGCTTCTAAACTTTTCCATTCTTTTCATGTGTATGTGTGTATGTATATAAAAGAAGTATTTACTAAATAATATATTTATCAGATAATTTCCTGAAAAAGCAATTTGATGGGGGGAAGGAGGGAAGGGTAAAGATGGATCCCCAAAGACAAATTCTATGTACTTTAAACTTTGCTGAGTGTCTGGTTCAAGATGGCAGACTGAGCATATATATACCTGTTCTCAAGGTCCCATTGAAATGATTAACTGTCCATAGTCTGTCCATGTAAAAATCTATCTAATGAAACCACAACAATACTGAACATCAATAAAGGAACCATGAAGTGTGAATAAATGCTAGTAGATAGAAAGCAGATGGATTTATATGAAAAACAAACAAAAATAAAAGCAGAGAAGGGGATTCCAGAGATAAGGGACCGCTGGAAATCCTCCAAGCTTGGAGTTATCAAACACAAAGGACAAGAGTGGGTGGCGGAATGGGGGGGGGAAGATACTCACTAATTTAAAGTTTTGAATTCAGATCTTTGAGACAACTTTCTTCAAGTAGAGCTCCTCTTCTCCTCTGCTTCTTTTCTCTCCACTCTTCAATCTCAGAACAAACATGGGAAAATTGTGACATCTGAATAAAACCAAATAATTACTAAAGACTGAGGAGTAGGACCGTGTATGTGCTAGCCCTAAGGAAAAGAGCTGGATTAACCCCAGGCTTCCATAGCAAATGCTGGGGGTAAGGCAGCTTTGCTCAGACCTCTATGCCAAAGTTCTTCAAGCCCTATGCAACCTTAGGGGTCTCCAGATTGCCGGCTCTGTACAGTAGGGAATCCTGCCTATTAGTACTTCTGCTTACCCGGGAGCACACAGAACTCTGTCACTTCACCAAGAGTCCTGAGAAACGTATGCTCCCATGCTGGTCAGCTTTGTCCTTCGGTCACAGACAGAACGCTAGATATTGGATAATACCACTTGCATGAAAGAGAAAGATTAATATGAATAACAGAACAACCAATCCTGAAGAAAACAGATTTAACTCAGAGAACTAAAAAGAACTTAAAAATAATTTTCTGCATTCTTGGAATAATTCAGGATGATATTATATCCTTAAAGTAAAAATGAGCTGTGGGGCACCTGGGTGGCTCAGTCGGTGAAGTGTCTGACTCTTGGTTTCAGCTCAAGTCATGGTCTCAGGGTCCTGGGATCGAGCACCATGTTGGGCTCCCCACTCAGTGGGGAGTCTGCTTGTCTCCCTCTTCTTCTGCCCCTCCTCCTGCTTGTGCTCTCTCTCTCTTTCAAAGAAATAATTATTTTAAAAAAGGAAGAATAAGTTATGACACAAAAGCAATCAGAAGATGAGAAGAGCTCTGGGAAATAAAAATATGATTGCTAAAATAAGAAATGAATAGCTGGATTGAAGAGTATGTTGGACTGCCCTAATGAAATATCTTGGAAGAGAAATAAAGGAAACCTGTATATGAAACAAACATCCAAGAATCTGAATGAGAGAAAAGTTAGCAAGTATGAAGAGAGGAGTAGAGATTCAATATCCATCTCTAGGAGAGAATAGCGAATGGAGAAAATAAAAAGGATAAATTAAAAAATAGGAGAGGAACAATACACGAGAAACAAATAAACAAATCAAAAAATGGGCAGAAGATATGAACAGACACTTTTCCAATGAAGACATACAAATGGCTAACAGACACATGAAAAAATGTTCAAAATCATTAGCCATCAAGGAAATTCAAATCAAAACCACACTGAGATACCACCTTACGCCAGTTAGAATGGCAAAAATAGACAAGGCAAGAGACAACAATTGTTGGAGAGGATGTGGAGAAAGGGGATCCCTCCTACATTGTTGGTGGGAATGCAAGTTGGTACAGCCACTCTGGAAAACAGTGTGGAGGTCCCTTAAAAAGTTAAAAATTGAGCTACCCTATGATCCAGCCATTGCACTACTGGGTGTTTACCTCAAAGATACAAACGTAGTGAAGAGAAGGGCCATATGCACCCCAATGTTCATAGCAGCAATGTCCACAATAGCTAAATCGTGGAAGGAGCCTAGATGCCCTTCAACAGATGACTGGATTAAGAAGTTGTGGTCCATATATACAATGGAATATTACTCAGCAATCAGAAAGAACGAATTCTCAACATTTGCTACAACATGGACGGCACTGGAGGAGATAATGCTAAGTGAAATAAGTCAAGCAGAGAAAGACAACTATCATATGGTTTCTCTCATCTATGGAACATAAGAACTAGGATGATCGGTAGGGGAAGAAAGGGATAAAGAAAGGGGGGGTAATCAGAAGGGGGAATGAAACATGAGAGACTATAGACTATGAGAAACAAACTGAGGGCCTCAGAGGGGAGGGGGGTGGGGGAATGGGATAGGCTGGTGATGGGCAGTAAGGAGGGCACGTATTGCATGGTGCACTGGGTGTTATACACAACTAATGAATCATCGAGCCTTACATCGGAAACCGGGATGTACCGTATGGTGACTAACATAATATAATAAAAAATCATTAAAATAAAAAAAAAATAGGAGAGGAAAATTTCCTTATATAAAGGAAGACATAAACCCTTAATTGGGAAAGTCTGACCAAATACTAAAACAGGTAAATCAAATCAAAACAAAACAAACCAACCCAAAAACCTAGTGATGCTTGAGGTATCCAAGGGTAAAGAAAAGACTCAAAAAAGTTTCCAGAGAGAAAAAACGCAATCTTACTATAGATGCTTAATAATCAGACCGATATCAGCAACATAGGACAATAGAGCAGAGTCCTTCAAGTCCTCATCAGCAGGAAAACAATGGAGTGGGCTTTGACATTTTGAGATAGGATTTTAAATAAAGGGCGGCAGATTTTTTTCTGTAAGGGACTGGAGAGTAAATATTTTGTCTTTTGTGGGCCATGTGGTCCCCTGCAGCTATCCAGCTCTGCAGGTGTAGCATGAAAGGAACATCAACAACGCTGTGTTCTAACCAAACTATTTACCAAAACAGGCAGTGGGCTGGATTTGACCAGGGGGCCATAGCTTGCCAACACTTGCTTTTGAATATAGACTTCTATACCCAGCTAACCCATCCACCAAGGGTGAGGGCAAAATAAAGATATTTGCAGGCAAGAAAAAACTCAGAAAGTTTCATAACCATGTGAAAAAAAATATTGAAGAAGTTTTGTTGACGCGAAAGTGAAAAGGAATAAATGAGGATAGCACGATGTGGAAGCAACAGTGGCAGCTGAGTGTGACCTACAAGTTTGGAACATTCTCCTTAAAGTGGCAATGGTTTATGACTAGAATTGATTATCTTCCCTTCTCATGGGACTCAATCATATTAATTAGTCCTGCCTAGAATCATATCTATAAAATCTTAATGGAAGTACTGGATTATGAGATCAAATTTTAGAATCAGTCAGTGGGCAAAGTAAAAATAACATTGTCATAATCACTAAACTTTAACAACATAAAGGTAGTAAAGTTAACGAAATTGGACGATTAAAGTGGGAGGTGAATTGGGGATTAGTGCGGGTGCACAAAATGTCTTAGCTTTGGTAAAAAGAGAGTGGAATCAAGGAATACATGTACATGTCTACTGCCTAGGGTTGTAACGGCCGTCGTCAGGAGGGCTGAGTAACAATGCTATGACTTCTGGTGAATGAAGGGAGGGTGGGCACAGGGAAGATGGCAAGATTGAACTTTTCTTTCTTTATACTTTGAATTTTTTTTTTTTTTAAAGATTTTATTTATTTATTTGACAGAGAGACAGCCAGCGAGAGAGGGAACACAGCAGGGGGAGTGGGAGAGGAAGAAGCAGGCTCACAGCAGAGGAGCCTGATGTGGGACTCGATCCCGTAACGCCGGGATCACGCCCTGAGCCGAAGGCAGACGCCTTAACGACTGCGCTACCCAGGCGCCCCTATACTTTGAATTTTTTTAATCACATACAAATATTACCTTAATTTACAACACAGTACTTACGAATAATTCTATGGAAAATCCATTTAGGGCTACAAACTTTATTAACTTATAGCTTAAAGGCTATTAAAAAATGTTTTAATCTGTCGATAATAATAAAGTCAATTTGTGAAAAATATTTTTGTAATTTTTCATTGGGCAAGTTCATTGAAAAGAAAAATGACTAAGTTTTATAAACATTTTTTTCTGTACTACTCTAACCTTTGTTAATTAAATCTTTTCCCTCCAAAAAAATAAATAAACAAATAAACAAATAAAATCAAATCTTTTCTCTCCTTTCTTCCAGGGTCTCCTTTTTTGGTGTTTGTATGATTAAAAACATTTTTTTTTCAGGGGCACCTGGGTGGCTCAATTGGTTGGGCGACTGCCTTCAGCTCAGGTCATGATCCCAGAGTCCTAGGATCGAGTCCCGCATCGGGCTTCCAGCTCAGTGGGAAGTCTGCTTCTCCCTCTGACCCTCTCCCCTCTCATGCTCTCTCTCACTCTCTCTCTCAAATAAATAAATACAATCTTTAAAACAACAACACATTTTTTTCTTTTTTATTGAAGTATGGTTGATACACTATTAATTAAAACTTTTACCCTGAGAATATTACCTATCTTTAATAAGGTAAAGTTTTGCCCTAGCTACTCTCAGAACTTCTTCTTTTTTTTTTTTTTTTATAAGATTTTATTTATTTTTTGTGAGAGGGCGAGAGAAACATGCATGAGCAGGGGGGAGGAGCGGAGGGAGATGCAAGCTCTTCGCTGAGCAGGGAGCCCAACTCGGGACTCAATCCCAGGACCCTGAGATCATGACCTGAGCGGAAGGCAGAGGCCCAACCAACTGAGCCACCCAGGTGCCCAGAACACTTCTTATATAAGAATGACAGAGGTGGGTGGACCACAGTCCTCAGGTTTGTAAACAAAGTTAAGTTTGTAAATAAAATTTTGTAAATAAGGCTTTATTGGAACAGTCACATATATTTGTTTACATATCTTCTACGGCTGCTTCTGTGTATCCTGCCATTCCAAAATATTTACTATCTGACCCTTTAGGAAAAAATGACGCCTTTGGAACGTCAGAATCATCTTGGAGACCTTGTTAAAGCCCAGATTGTTGGGCCCCAGCCCCCAGAGCTGGAGTGAGAGTGGCGAATTTGCATTTCTAACAAGTTCCACAGGCTGCGGATTTGAATTTTGGCTTTAGCCATATTGCAGGTCTGAGTTTAGCCAAGTTACTAAATATTTATGTATCTGGGTTTGTTCATCTGTGACGTAAGGCTTCTGATGGTTCTTATCTTCTTGGGTTATTGTGAGAATTCAATGAGAAAATGCATGTAAAGCACGTAGCATGGTATCTAGCATATAGTGATGAGTCAATGAAATGTTTACTGTAATTGCGATAAAAGCACACCTTGATGAGGAGCTGATCGGGCACGAGACACTGTCATAGACTGGATAGGATGTCAGCTGTGGAGAAAATGGAATTTGAATAATTTTTCCAAGTCTCTAGATCTCATTCTTTGCATAAAAATTTCCCTAAATGTTGGAGCAGCAGAAAAAAATAAACGACCGGCTTTAAATCATGTTTCTTGGAATGTAGTACAAATTGAAAAGATCACAAAGGGAAAGTTATAGAAGTGCTTTCATATTTATTGCTCTCTTGCTTGGAGTAATTTCAAGTTTAAAAAGAAGTTCATAATTTTCCACATGTGAAGGTATGTGGTAATCAGTGGTAATCAGGGAAGGGTAAGCAGGGACACACATATGAAAGGAGTGGAAAATAAACATTTTTGTCCTCAAGGATCTAATAAGCTAATTTCAGGTAAGATAAATCCTCATGAACCAGTTACATGGAATGGCAGGCAGAGTCTAGCTAGGAGCCAGGATGAGAGACACAGGTAATAGGTACTTTCAGGTTATAGACAACAAGTTGAAAGAGTCAGGGGCTACATGAAGATCCGGTGGGATTTGGGGTGGGGGGAGTCTCCCCAATTAGTAGGAGAAATGGCTTCAGCAAGGTATGAAGATGAGGCAATGAACACAGAATGGTTTAAATTTAACTGGGGGGGGGCGCCTGGGTGGCACAGCGGTTAAGCACCTGCCTTCGGCTCAGGGCGTGATCCCAGTGTTATGGGATCGAGCCCCACATCAGGCTCCTCTGCTATGAGCCTGCTTCTTCCTCTCCCACTCCCCCTGCTTGTGTTCCCTCTCTTGCTGGCTGTCTCTATCTCTGTCAAATAAATAAATAAAATCTTAAAAAAAAAATAAATTTAACCAGGGGGGTGAAAAAAATTAGTTACCATTGAAAACAATGCAGGCAAGTAACTCTGAGAAAACCAAATTCCATTTTTCAAGCATGCTTGCACGTTATGACATCTGTGTTTTGGAGGTTGCCTTGAAAATACTAAAGTAATCTAGAGCTCAGTAATTGTGACTGATAGAGGGTGTGGCTCAAAAACAACAAAAAAGAAAAACTCGCTAACTTTGAAAACTCCGTCAACAGATTCAGTCTACTCTATGGAGTCATCAGAGGGGATGAACTGGAACAGGACAAGAATTTTCCTCATCTTTTCCTCTCAAGGCATGAAGGCTGAGACGGATCGCCTTTGCAGCCAGAGAGCAGTGTGCAGGGAAACTTGGCTTGGATCTTGGATCTCGAAGAGGGCAATTATTCATCGATCGGGCTGCAGTTACGGATGACTTTTCCTGAGTGTCGACAAGGGGATGGATGAGGAGAGCGTTCTGAGGGAGCCATTTACCTCTTTGTGACTGCGTCAAGGGCTTATAACTGTGGGCAGTGAAGAAAACTGTTCTCAGTAACTCGGGGTGGGGGAGTGACTGACTGTCTGAAAGCTGGGTCCTGGGGTGGAGCCCAGGCTTGTTCAAGCTTAGTTCACCAAGAAAGCAGCGAGGGTTTTCTTTCTGATACAGAGCATGGCAAGCCGCACCTCATTGGTGCCTGTAACAGAATCACAATTACGTCAGGTGATAACACTGGAGTGACTAATGGCTGTGACCTCATTAAAAGAGAAAGGGGGGTGCCTGGTTGGCTCGGTTGGTTGGGTATGGGACTCTTCATTTTGGCTCAGGTCATGATCTCGGGTTCTTGAGATCGAGTCCCTGTTGGGCTCTGCGCTGGGGGTAGAGACTTCTTGGGATTCTCTCTCCCTCTCCCTTTGGTCCTTCCCCCCACCCCTGGCTCATGCTCTTGCTTTTCACTCAAATAAATAAATTAATTTAATTAAATAAAAGAGAAAGGATACTACTTCCTGCTGATTAGAGGAATAGTAGCCCTGGCTGAGTCACAGCGAAGACAGGCACGGTTGGGTTTGTCCTTCATTTATCTCTGGTTTTTAAATTGCCAGGAGACGAGATTTATGGAAAACCTCTGTGACTTCTCTCAGGGAGATCATCTGGTCCGCCCTCCCTTCCTAGAACCCATCCAGGGTAATCGCCTTAGCAGTCAGACAGGATTACTGGAGACCTTGTTTCTTGGAGCCGTCTTTCTTTATAAAAGCAAATATTGTACAGTTTTGGTGCATTTTGTTCTCCCTGTGTTGTAAATTAACTTTAATTTTAAACACGTTTGTAGGTGGAAGACGGGGATGATTTAGAATAGCAACCACAGAAGTACTTCGGTGTCGACTCCTCAATCGTATGTCACTTTCACGGGCAGCAACTGCTGGTAAATCCCGCCCATTTCTAGCTCGGTCGGCAAGGTCGCTCCTTGATCCTGACTTCTCTGCCACAGGAACAAAGCTATTGCCTGTCCTTGTCAACTTTTGTTGCTCTTAATTATTCTTACTGACCTCTCCACCAATAAAATCGATAATGAGGGATAGCTGTAGATTCCTGTATTTATCAACGACTGTCCCCTGCTTTGGGACCTCATTTAAATTATCCATGACTTAAGCTTCTCAAAGACAGAATAGTCTGCCTTAGTCCCATACCATATCTAGTATACCAATGGGCATACTAGAAGAAATTAGTCCATGCCTTTCTCTGTTAAAAAAAAAAAAAGTGGGGGCGCCTGGGTGGCACAGCGGTTAAGCGACTGCCTTCGGCTCAGGGCGTGATCCCGGCGTTATGGGATCGAGCCCCACATCAGGCTCCTCCGCTATGAGCCTGCTTCTTCCTCTCCCACTCCCCCTGCTTGTGTTCCCTCTCTCGCTGGCTGTCTCTATCTCTGTCAAATAAATAAATAAAATCTTTAAAAAAAAAAAAGTGTGTGTGTGTGTGTACATATATATGCACATACATATATATTTTGGTGTATATATTTGCATACACAAAATTGTAGTTTTATATTTACATATAAATGAATATATTTTGTATAAAATTATGCATTTGTTTACATATATAAAATACAAATTTATATTTATATATAAATAAAATTATGTGTATGCATTTGCATATATATATATAAATATAATTTGTTACTAAATAGTATATGTCCTTCCACAGGTCACTTAACCTCCCTCCCTAGGCTGATTTTCCTGATCAGGAAGCAGAGGTGAATTAGCTGAGTTTCTTTCTTTCTTTCTTTCTTTCTTTCTTTCTTTCTTTCTTTCTTTCTTTCTTTCTTTCTTTCTTCTTCCTAATTAGCTGAGTTTTCTTAGACACCTCCATGTGTATCATATTTTCCTTGTATATCTCGAGTTTTTAATTAATTAATTATTTAAAAGATTTTATTGATTTACCTGAGACAGAGAACACAAGAGGGGAAAGGGGCAGAGGGAGAAGCAGGCTCCCCACAGAGCAGGGAGCCCGACGAGGGACTCCATCCCAGGACGCTGGGACCATGACCGGAGCTGAAGGCAGACGCCTAACCGACTGAGCCACCCAGGCACCCCATGAAAAATTGTTTAAACACAACTTCGAATTTATATTTCTTTTGCAATGCATTCTAATATCTAAGTCAGCAAGAGTCAAGATTTGAAAAATGCTGATCCTTTTCCATTTTGAATTTTCCAAGATTATCTTCTTCCTTCAGTGAAGCCCTCTGGGATACCATTCAAAGAGGGAGCTCAGCGAGGTGGAACACAAGCTCCTGGTGTGCTCTTTGGCCGGGAGGGTTGACTGAGGGATTTTGACTGGCCCTTAGCGGCTTCAATCAGGAAATGAGAGGCTGTCCTCTTGGGAGAGGACACTCCAGGAACTTTCGACAAGGAGGTGGAGGCCTCTGGCTGCGGGCATCACTACACTGGCTTGTTCCATGCTTCCCTAGTTCAGGGAGGGGGCTTTGTGAGGTGACTGTGACAGGCTGGAACTTTGAGGTGACTTTTTTTGGGCATCTCACCAATAGGTGCCAAAGATGCTTCCTCATGATTGAAGTAAAAACAAGACAGAAAGTCCAGCCACGGTACTCTTGAGGTTTCCTGTGAATTGAATCAGGCGAGTCACAAAGGAAAGCAACAGATGATATTAAAATATCATTGAGGAGAGTGACCCTCTCAAAAAGGCAGGAGTTTCCTGCCATCTTACCCACAAAGAACACTCATTTTGACAAGGACCACAGAGAAGAGTGCCGTGGTGGGGATCTGGGAGTCTAGTGGAGAAGACCAACCTGAGATTGGATGCACTGAAGAGGGTAAGAGGAACAATTTCACTTTATCTGTGATTCCCTCAGCCAAGTGCCAAGAGAGCCCTTCTTGCCAGCGATTTCTCCAGAAGGAAAAAGTGAGAGTGTGGGGAGTGGGTGTCTGGCTTCCCCAAGCGTATGTGGCACTGCTTGAGTCCCCATCCAGAATGCTGTAGGGGTACACAGAGAGGGGCCTAGGGCTACAGTTGCCACTGCTCGAGGAGGGAGGGCAACAATGGGACTGGAATCCTATTAACTGCGTTGCAGACTCAGTCAGGAGGTTCACCCACAAGCCCCTGGGTCACCTTGCCTGTGGCTCCCCAGTTGGCTCACAGGCACCCCCCATGCTGCATACATCTTATCCCACACAGCCCCACCCTCTGGCTCGTGCTCCATGAGCCCCAAGGGCACTGGGTACCAGCCTTTGTGGGTGCTAGTGAGTTTGACTGGAGGAAGCTCACACACCTGAGCACTAAGAACATACAATCTTGAGCATCCCTTCCAAGAGGGGACAAAGGGTGTGAGGCAGGGGTACCCATAGAAAAGGTCTGAGCGGCCTTGCACTCCCTCACAGGGCAGATAGGAGAGATTTCTCTCCTGCAGTCAGTCCGTAAAGCCTGGAGGAGGTGACTGCTTCCTCAGATGGGAAGACTTCAAGGAACAGGAAAAACGAGGCAACACACCAAATGTTAAAATAATTCAGTTTAGAATGAGTATGATAAACCTATACATCTCTGAAGCTTTTAGCAAAATGAGACAGACCAGCCAAATCTCCTCCTACTTTTCCTCTGGTGCCTGCCTGTATTCCTACGTGGACCCCACTCTGCTAGTTCAGCAGACGCAGAGTGTTTTAGTGGTTTGGGGGTTACTAAGTTTAAATAACCTCCAGAATGGTCTCATGTAACAAAATGTTGCTGAACTTGATACAGAGTCAGAGAAGAGTCTGCATGACTGACTTTTGCAATTGAAATTAACACATTGAAACTTTTCCCAAATGATTTGGTGAGAATTTTTTTTCAGAGTGACTTGCGCTCTTAGACTAGATTGAATGTTGTTTTCTTTCCCCAAGAACATTTTGTATAAGTCTAAAACACGTATTTTTTAAATGAAAGTTTTCAGTTGGGGGTAAGTGGAAATCACCTCTGACTTGACAACTTCTGGTGAAACTAGACTAGTTAGACTAAACCAGGGTTTGACAAACTCTAGCTAGTAGACTAAATCTGGCTTATCACCTGATTTACAGAGCCCCTGAGCTGAGACTAATTTTTTAACTGATCGAGAAAAAAAAAAAAAGAATATTTTGCTACGTGACAATTATATGAAACTCAAATTTCCATAAATAAGGTTTTATTGGAACACGCAAAAAATTAAATGTAATTTAAGGATATTTGACAACATTTATTAAAATTTAGGGGCACCTGGCTGGTGCAGCTGGTGGAGCATGCGATTCTTGATGTCGGGGTCGTGAGTTCAAGCCCCACATTGGGCATAGAGTTACCTTCAAAAAAAAAAAAAAAACCAGTAATGCAGCAATTTCACTTTTTCGTACAAATGTGCTCACACGCATGTGTACATATTTATGTACAGGACATCCCTTGCAGCATTATTTGTGGTGGTAAAACACAGAAACAGCCTCCACGCTCATGCACTGTGACTCTGTCATACACATGATATGGGCAGTAAAAAGCATGGGAACGTATCCATGTGTATAGATTAATCCCCAGGTGTATTCGTTTCCTACTATTGCAGTAACAAAGGACCACAAACTTAGTAGTTTAAAGCAAGCAACTTAATCATAATTCATATATAGGGGTTAGAGGTCTGGAATCTGTTTCACTGGGCCAGAGTCAATGTGTTGTCGGTGCTGACTCCTTGCAGACCCTCCAGGGAAGAATCCTTTTCTTTGTCTTTTCAGCTTCTAGGACTGCCTGTGTTCCTTGGTTCGTAGCTCCTTCCTTGATCTTCAAATCTTTGACCTTCTTTTTTTTTTAATTTTTTTTTTAGGATTTTATTTATTTATGTGACAGAGAGACAGCCAGCGAGAGAGGGAACACAGTAGGGGGAGTGGGAGAGGAAGAAGCAGGCTCCCAGCGGAGGAGCCTGATGTGGGGCTCGATCCCAGAACGCCGGGATCATGCCCTGAGCCGAAGGCAGACGCCCAACGACTGCGCCACCCAGGAGCCCCCAAATCTTTGATCTTCTGACCTTCACTTCCATCCTCTGATCTTTTTCTCTGCCTCCCTCCTGTATTGGGCCGCCCGGATAATCCAGGCTAATCCAGAATGATCTCTTCTCAGGATCCTTCATTCAATCGTATCTACAAAGTCCTGTTGGCTCAGTAAGGTTTACAGGGTCTGGAAATTAGCATGTGGGCATCTTTGGGGGGTGCTATTACTTAGTCTTAAAAGCTAGAACGTACTTTTAGGCAAGCATAGCAAGGTACATAATGACATGAATGGAACACTACCATTTGTGCTTTAAAAAAATGGGATAGGTATCTAATCTATGTTCTTGTATATACACTGACTTTCTCTGAAAAGACACCTGGGAATCTGGGAACAGAGAATTTGGGGCTGGATGGGAGTCATGAATGGGAAGAACATTTGTCTTTTGTTACTTTTTAAATAGAATAGGCTTCTATTCTCTACAAATTAAATCATGGTTCTGGTCTCTTTCTTACCAAACCTTCCCAAGAATTTCCATTGGCAGGTCCTTGTCGGTTTTATCTTTTGGTTACTAACTTACGATAATAAGAGAGAAAGTAGGGGTGCCTGGGTGGCTCAGATGGTTAAGCATCTGCCTTCAGCTCAGGTCATGATCCCGGGGTCCTGGAATCGAGTCCCCATGTCGGGCTCCCTGCTCAGTGGGGAGCCTGCTTCTCCCCCCGCCCCCGGCCACTTCCCCTGCTTGCGCTCTCTCTCTCTTTCTCTCAAATAAAAAAATAAAATCTTTTAAAAAAGAGAGAAAATAAAAAAGAAAGGTAGAAAAACCAAGTTTAATGATAATCCTTAAACTGGCTTTCAGCACCAGGATAATTGAGTATTGACTTGCCTTTCACCTTCAAGACTCCATGTGAGTCAACTGAAACCGTACCCCAGAGGGTTAATGAGGGGGAAACCAGAAGAAAGTTTGAAGCTTGTTTTTCAGAGAACTGTTTCTCCCGCGTCAGCTCTTGTGTGTCTTTTTTCAGACCCCACTAACAAATCCACTAGCTGTCTCCGCAGAAGCCTGGACTCAAGGTCAACTGATACGGTTCCAGCCTCTGAACGAGCGAGGAAGGCCCTGCATTCCTTACCAGAGATAAGGAGCCCAAGACCCCATCTGGTTTATACTGGCTCTCGGAGCTTGCCCAGACCCCCTTCTCCTTGTCCTAAAATAATCTGCCGCTCAGGGGCTGAATTTACCTCCTTCTGATGCTAGGTGTCCACCCAAAATGAACCTGGGATGTCTGTTACATTCGTTCCTCGTGAGTCGCCGTAGAGCCCCACCATTTTCATCGCAGTGCTTGTAATCACAGCCCCTACAATTATAAAAAACTTGTCGTCTCCCACTGCGGGGAGGTGGAGTTGAACCTTGCCTTCCCGTCCCCCGTTTGGCTGCCTCTAGAATAAACACTTTCCTTGCCGCATACCTGATGTCGGATTGGCTGATTGCTGTGTGACAGGCTTTGCTGCACACTGAGCAGAGACCTGGGTTTGGTGACGCGACCACTTTGCAGCGCTCTTGGGCCCTTCAGACCACCTTCTCTTGAAACAGGCTCTTTGCCAAGATTCATCAGAAGGCAAAGAAAACCAGTTCCTGAGCTCTGGGGGATAGCCCCGCTTTTCGAAATTCTTGGAGGAGACGTAGGCACGAAATTTTTTCTAGTTCCCATTCCATTTGAAGATCTGTTTCTCAGAGAGGAATAGCATTTCAGACGCGGAGGACTGTGCAATCATCGGGTTCAAACTTCTCCTTTTAGAGCCGAGGAAGTAGATTGATAGGGATGAGAGGAGCTCACGGTCAGCGCCAAGGGCACCTCACGAAGCACAGCAAGGACTCACTGCACAGGGACAACATGCCAGGACTGGGGCGGGCCGCAGAGGTGAGAAGGGTGGCCTGCTTTCACGGAGCTCCCAGTTACAAGTTGGTGTCAAGAGGGGTGCACAAGGTGGCCTGGTGCGAGAGGCTGAGCTCTGAGTAGATAGACGGCTGGGCCCATGCGGGGCGCGGGGCTGCGAATGAAGTGTGAGAGGTGCGTTAGTGTGCGTCAGTGACTGGTGTCCCAGGACAGGGGAGCAGAGCGGCGTGAGAGCACCTGGCATGTCGCGGGCTCCATGGGCGGCTCTGTAGCTGCAGAATAGAAAGAACAAGGAGGAAAGTGGGTGAAGAAGTTGAGAAGTAGACAGGGCAAGATCACGAAAGATTTTGTACATGGATTTTTTGTTCTTTACCAGAATTGTAAGTGTTGACAAACTTTCTGTAAAGGGCCATATACTAAATGTTTTAGGCTGGGCGGGCGACATATATCTCTGTATGCACATATTCCTTTTTTATTTTTGTACAACCCATTAAACATGCAAATGCCTTTTTTTTTTTTAAGTAGGCTTCAGGCGCAGCCAAAACTGGGCTTGAACTCACAACCTGAGCCGAGATCAAGAGTCTGAGGCTTAACGGACTGAGCCAGCCAGGTGCCCCCATGCAAAAGCCATTCTTAACTTGCAAGCCGGATTTAGCTCACAGGGCAGAGTTTGCTGACCTGTGTAGGCAATGAAAAGCCATTGGAGACTCTTTTTTTCTACTTTAAAAAAATCGAAGTATAATTAACATACAGCGTTATATTAGTTTCAGATGCACCATATAGTGATTCAACCATTCTATACATTACTCTGTGCTCAACATGGTGAGTGTACTTTTAATTCCCATCACTTATGTCACCCATTCCCTCCCGCCCCAACCTCCGCTCTGGGAACCCTCAGTTTGTGCTCCGTACTTACCAGTCTGGGTTTTTTTCTTTTTTTTTTTCTTTTCGGTTTGTCTCTTTTTCTCCTTTGTTCATTTGTTTCATTTCTTAAATTCCATATATGAGTGAAAGCATATGGTATTTGTCTTTCCTTGACTGAGTTCTTTCACTTAGCATTATATTCTCTAGATCCATCCAGGTGGTTGCAAATGGCAAGGTTTCATTCTTTTTTATGGCTGAGAAATATTCTATTACATACATTCTGCATCTTCTTTATCCATTCATCTATCAGCGGACACTCGGACCGCTTCCCTAACTTGGCTGTTGTCAATAATGCTGCAGTAAACATAGGTAGGGGTGCATACATCTTTTCAAATTAGTGTTTTTGTTTTCTTTGGGTAGTAGTGTGATTACAGGCTCCTAGGATAGTTCTGTTTTTCATATTTTGAGGAACCTCTGTGCTGTTTTCCGCAGTGGCTGCACCAGCCGGCATTGCCATTGGAGACTCTGAAGCAGGAAATGACGTCATCAGGTTTGAGCTTTGGAAAGAGAGCTCTGGTGACAGAGAGATTGGGGGCTGTAGGGAGTTAGGTGGGAGGGGATATGCCAAAGAAGACATCATCATGATAGTCCAGGGAGAAATAGTGAGGGCCAGAGCCCGGGTGGTGACAGTGACGTCACTTCTTGGCAGCTGGGTCGAATGCAGACATGCAAGAATGAAGGGATGTGGTGTTACCTTTCTCTCTCCTTCCTTCCCACAAGCTCCCTGGGACACTCTTCTTGTCCACGGGGGGTGCGGGGGACAAGTGGTGGAAGGCTGCCATGAGCTTCGGTCCCCTTTGTCCAGGCACAGCTTCGCCCTTGTCCTGGCAGCCCCGGGGGCGGGGTCCAGGTCTCCCACCTCCTGCTCCAGCTCACACCGGGCTACGCTGACTCTCCTTTCCTTTGGGGTCAAAGAGTCTCATTATCTCTTTGAAATCAGAATTTCCACAGGATTCTCTTCCTGCGTCTGCCAGCACCACGCCTGGGTATCCACTCCAACTTCATTCAAATTTCCCCGGAGTGCCTGGCAGCTCAATGTTCTGCTTTCCTGCCCATCTCTCTTGTTTCCGACCAAGAAGAGTTTCCTGTTTCAGGTGTAAAAGGTCGCGCAAGAGCAAAGGGACCCCAGGAGGGTTTAAGTCCCGTCTTCTCCTCCGCTTGGGGCGGATGACATCGTCTGTTGTGGGAATGGGGCTGCCTCCCCACAGACGATTTGCGTACATGGTCTTTGCATGTTTTCTGTCACTTCGATTTCTTCTGCTATTTATTGACCCGGTTCCCTTTTATCCCAGGGACCATCTCTTCTTCCCTTATCTGTTCCTCCCGTTTCTCTGGAACGGCCTTTCATCTCTTCAGGGTTATCTTTCTCCCCCCAGGACATGGATACTTTCTTCAAGATTTTCTTGCAGTTCCCAGGGTAGAATTCGTGCCCTTTTTACCTCTGTTTCCGCCTCAAAAGCTTTATTGCGATTTCTTGAGTTACATCTCTAATAAGTGGCTTACGCACCCGGATCAGTATGCTGATTTCGAATGTTTCAAACAGAGATGACCACAGAAGAGATTTTCTACTTTCCTTTTTTCTGCTGTTTCACTGCATAACAATTCATTATGGGGTTGGGGGATATAAGGATTTCCCTTCAGCTGCATGCGAGAGGGGGTGCAAGACTCATGATATCACTCCTGGTCCTTGTTGATGTGTCTTTGTTTTGGGCGTGAGTCCCCTCATTGACGTGGGGGGGGGGATTTTTGGCTGAGAATGTTCTCTCCTTTTGCCATACCTGCTTTAGTCAGGGCTGTCCTTTCTTTCCCTCCTTGTTTATGCACTCGATTATCGCTTCCATCATCTGCGGATCATTCTACGAACCTATCCAAAGACAGAAGTCAGATATTCCAATTTGGACCTTAAGCTCTTCATCCAAGACGGTACACATATGGTGACAGACCTCTGACCTAGCCAGGTAAGTTCCAAATCGGAACATTCTGTTCTAGGGTCCTCATGGTAGCAGCGGTGGTGGCCATAGAGTTGTCCGGGACGTTTATCCAGTGTTTACCATGGGCCAGATCCTGTGCTAAGCTCTTCATTCGTGTACTTTATTTGGCCCTCAAAGCAGCCCTCTTTTTTTTTTAAAAAAAGATTTTACTTATTTATTTGAAAGAGAGAGAGAGTGAGAGCCAGCATGAGCAGGGTTGGGAGTGGCGACATGAGGCAGAGGGAGAGGGAGAAGCAGGCTCCCCGCTGAGCAGGGAGCCCAATGCAGGGCTCGATCTCAGGAACCCAAGATCACTACCTGAGCCAAAGGCAGGTGCCTAACCAACTGAGCCACCCAGGCGCCCCTGAAATACCGACTTTTATCCTGTCATTTTACAAATAAGGAAACAGGCTTAGAGATATTAATATATTTACCCAAGGCAGGATGACGGCACCCGCCTTCAACTGTACTCATCACGACATTTGTCACCAGTTGGGGTCGCCATATATACAGATGCATTTTCTTTAGGCATCATCAGAGGTTTTGTCAAAGCACAGGAATATTAGTCACAATGCTTGGTTTGTCCCATTTTGTGTTCTCAGCACTCATCCCTCCCAAGGAGCGTCGTTCAGGATCTCCACTGTTTCTGGCATTGAGCTTCCCTTTGGGTAAGGAGACTCTGTAGCCCCCAGTGCACCTGGCAACCAAAGCTGACACTTCAACAGGAGGCATAATGCTCAGGGCCCATGAAACTTTGAGGGGCCCATGACAATGTTGCAATTTCTAAGATCAGAAGAAGAAAAATGAACTTCTAGGTCAAAAACATGCTTTAATGTGTAATACTAATATACTTGCCCTTATACCAATGAAATCATAGATGATAATTTTGATTGGCCAACTGATTGAAGAAGAAACCCATGAAGGCAAAAATGCCAGGGCCTGGAAGTCACAACATGGCCCTGCCAGCTTTTTGCCGAGCCCACAGAGGGCTCTGGGCCTCCTGGCTTTCACTTCTCTTCTCAGTCGTGTCAGCATGGAAGGGAGAGAAACTTCTGGAGTCACTTCCTCTGCCTGGAGCACTTCAATCAGGGCAGTTGCTGATCTCCTCCGAGAGTCCTCTTCCTCACCGGAGTCAGTGCGAGGATGAAAGGCAACATTGCTAACCCCGAGTAAGGGTTCAGTTGGTGTCAGCTCTCTTTTCCAGCTGCCTCCTGGGTGCACAGGTGGCCAGCAGCCACATCCGAAACACAGAAAAGTGGCATGTACGAGGAAGAGGAATGAATAACCAAACGATGTGATTAGAGCCACCCAAATAAAATGGTATTTTATTTTCAGACAACATTGAACTCATGCCCTGATTTTGTGCCTGTAATCTTTTGAAATGGATGTGGGGTCCTGGTTTAGGATTGAGTCACCGGGTCTGGAAGCAGACTGGGTGGGTTGGAACTTGGTTCAGTCACTTCCAAGCTGTGGAACTCGGGGAGTGTTGCTATTATTATGATTGACCAAGAGAATGAGCTTTTTTTCCGAGCTGGGGTTCTCAGACCTTTCCCTCTGTATTTATCTATGGTTCTTTGCTTTCTCTATCTGGTCATTTACCAATCACGTATGCGACACCACGCTCTCTGATAGCTTATTCTATTTTTAAAAATCTTCATTATGATTTTTTTTTTTGCAGTCCTTATCAAAATACCAACGGCATTTTCACAGACTAGGACAAATAATCCTAAAATTTGAACCACAAAAGACCCCGCATAGCCAAAGCAATCCTGAAAAAGAAAAGAACTGCAAGTAGCACAATCTCAGACTTCAAGATAAGCTACAAAGCCGTAGTAGCCATGGTGCCTGGCTGGTTCAGTTGGTAGAGCATGGGACGTTTGAGCTTGGGGTTGTAAGTTTGAGTCCCACGTTGGGTGTAGAGATTACTTAAAAAATAATAAAACCCCCCCACTAAAGTTGTAGTAATCAAAACAGTATGGTACTGGCACAGAAATGGACATATAAACCGATGGCCAGAAATAAACCCACAATTACATGGTCAATTAATCTTCGACAAAAGTTGAAGTTGACAAAATGGGAACAATACAGTCTCTTCAACAAATGCTGTTGGGAAAACTGGACAGCTACATGCCAAAGAATGAAACTAGACCACTTTCTTACACCATACACAAAAATAAACTCAAAATGGATTAAGGACTTAAATGTGATACCTGAACCCATAAACATCTCTGTAATTTCTCTGATATCGGCCATATCAACATTTTTTCTAGACATGTCTCTTGAGGCAAGGGAAACAAAAGCACAAATAAACTATTGGGACTACACCAAAATAAAAAGCTTCTGCCCGGCAAAGGAAACAATCAACAAAACTAAAAAACAACTTACTGAATGGGAGAAGATATTTGCAAATGACATATCTGACAAAGGTTAATATCCAAAATATATAAGTATTCAATATCTATAACTCAACACCGAAAAGAAAAAAAAGTGGGCAGAAGCCATGAACATACATTTTTCCAAAGAGGACATCCCGATGGCCAACAGACACATGAAAAGATGCTCAACATCGCTCATCACCAGGGAAATACAAATCAAAACCACAATGAGATACCACCTCACATTTGTCAGAATGGCTAAAATAAAAAACTCAAGAAACAACAGGTGTCGGCAAGGATATAGAAAGAAAGGAACACTGGTTCACTGTTGGCGGGAATGCAAACTGGTGCAGCCACTGTGGGAGCCAGCATGGAGGATCCTCAAAAAATTAAAACTAGAACTACCCTATGATCACACTACTGAGTATTTATCCAAAGAATATGAAAACACTAATTCAAAAAGGTATATGTGCCCCTAGGTTTACTGCAGCGTTATCGACAATAGCCAAATTATGGAAGCAGCCCAAGTGTCCATCAATAGATGAGTGGATAAAGGAGATGTGGGGTATATAGACAATGGAACTCTTCTCAGCCATAAAAACGAATGAAACCTTGCCATTTGCAACAACATGGATGGATCTAGAGAGTATAATACTAAGTGAAATAAGTCGTCAGAGAAAGACAAATACCGTACTATTTCACTCATATGTGAAATTTAAGAAACAAAGCAATGAACAAAGAAAAAAAGAAAGAAACCAACAAAACAAAGCACAACAAAAAACCCCAGACTCTTAACTATAGAGAACAAACAGATGGTTACCAGAGGGGAGGTGGGTTGGGGCTGGGTGAAAGAGGTGAAGGGGATTAAGAGTACACTCATTATGAACCCTGAGTAATGAATAGAATTGTTGAATCGCTATATTGTACACCTGAAACTAATATAACACTATGTTAAGTATACTGAAATTAAAATAAAGAGTAAATATAAAAAAATTCTTAAAAATTATTACTATTTTTAATAAGCTGACATAATATTATATTAGTTTTAGGTATATAACATATATAACACAGTGATTTGACAATTGTATACGTTATAAAATGCTCACCGCAGTAAATGTTGCCATGCAAAGTTATGTAATATTATTATTATTATTTTTTTAAAGATTTTATTTATTTATTCGACAGAGAGAGAGACAGCCAGCGAGAGAGGGAACACAAGCGGGGGGAGTGGGAGAGGAAGAAGCAGGCTCATAGTGGAGGAGCCTGATGTGGGGCTCGATCCCAGATCACCGGGATCACGCCCTGAGCCAAAGGCAGATGCTCAACCGCTCTGTCACCCAGGTGCCCCGTTATGTAATATTATTGACTATATTTCCTATGCTCTACTTTTCATCCCCATGACTTAGTTATTTTATATTTGGAAGTTTGGACCTTTTAATCCCTTCACCTACTTCTCCAGTCTCCCCACTGGCAAGGGAAGTTTATTCTCTGTGTTTTTTAGTCTGTTTCTCTATTTGTTTTTTAGATTTCACACACTAGTGAAATACACAGTGTTTGTCTTCTTTGTCTGACTTATTTCACTTAACATAATGCCCTCAAGGTCCATCCATGTTGTCATAAATGGCAAGATCTCATTCTTTTTTTTATGGCTGAGTAGTATTCTGTTGAGGACATACACCACATCTTCTTTATCCATTCATCTATCTGTGGACACTTAGGTTGCTTCTGTATCTTGGCTGCTGTCCATAACGTTGCAATAAACATAGGGGTGCGTATATCTTTTCAAATTAGTGATTTCAGGGGCGCCTGGGTGGCTTAGTCGTTAGGCGTCTGTCTTCGGCTCAGGGTGTAATCCCGGGGTCCTGGGATCGAGCCCCGCATCAGACTCTCTGCTCTGCTGGGAGCCTGCTTCTTCCTCTCCCACTCCCCCTGCTTGTGTTCCCTCTCTCACTGGCTGTCTCTCTCTCTGTCAAAATAAATGAATAAATAAATAACATCTTAAAAAAAATTAGTGTTTTCATTTTCTTCTTCCTGTAAATACTCAGAGGGGAAATTACTGGATCATATCACAATTTTATTTTAATTTTTGAGGAACCTTCACACTGTTTCCATAGTGGCTGCCCCAATCTACATTCCCACCAACAGTGCACGAGGGTTCTCTTTCTTCCAACACCTGTTATTACTTGTCTTTTTGATACTATGGCTGGTGTGAGGTTCTGACAGTGTGTTTAACTTATTCCTTTTGCAGAGCTTGGACCTACACCCCGGTGCATTTTTACCCAGCAGAATGCAACCCCCACATTGCATCCCCCGCCTGGCTCTTGGATCTGCAAGATAAGATTCTGGCTGACACAAACGAAAGGGGATTTAAAGGAAGATATGGTCGTGGTGGGGCGGGGGGAGAGTAGGAAAAGAGCAGGGAACAGAGACATCACAAAATCCATAGGATTTGCTCCTTGGAAATGGTCAGGATCCGTAAGCACTTCAAAGAATGAAGAAACAAGAAGGTGGGGGGGCACCTGGGTGGCTCAGCCGTTAAGCATCTGCCTTCGGCTGAGGGCGTGATCCCAGTGTTCTGGGATCGAGTCCCACATCAGGCTCCTCCGCTGGGAGCCTGCTTCTCCCTCTCCCACTCCCCCTTGCTTGTGTTCCCTCTCTCACTGTGTCTCTGTCTGTCAAATAAATAAATAAAATCTTAAAAAAAAAAAAAGAAAGAAATAAGAAGGTATGTAAGTAACTATTAAACTAGCACAGCCTGGTGGAGACGTTGTCCTTCCCCCCTAATGCCCACCCACTGTCTCGCACGTCCCTGCTGCAGTGACATGGTGGCATTCCCTCACCCTGGCTCATGATCCGGTCTCAGGAGCCAGGTGGCTGAGCTTGGGTGTTGCCAGTCCTCTGCATCTAACAGGTATGGTAGGGAAAAGAAACATCTATTCTCCAACCTCTGGTTCCCAAGTGGGAAGGTACACACAGGACTCACTCGGCTTATGTGTGTGCCCTCAAGGAGGAGAATGGATGCTCAGGTCCCCAGAGGACAAAGGATCCAACACCATCATGCCGCGGCGAGTTTACACAAGAGGCACGGGCTTTCTTCTGTCTCGTCGGCAGAACAGAGGGTTTGTGGGTCTCCTAGCTGTTGGCTGCTCCCCCACTTCATTAGCTGGGTTTTGGTGAGAGCCTCGAAGAGCTGTCCCATCCCCGGCCTTCAGGACAAGCCGCACTCAAACCCACTCCTGACCCCAGATCTCAGAGGCACTTGGTCCCCATCCTTTGTTCCAATGACCCTCACCCTTGGGAGGCAGTTCCGTTATATGTAGCACAAATGCCTTCTGTTGTCACTTAAGACATCCCCCCGTCCTAGACTCATTAAAGGTCACCCCCTCCTCTTTTCCACACTCAATCTGTGTACAGAACACATTTCCTGGTTCCTTCAGAGCAGAGGCTGGGTTTAAGGAATAGAACAGAGAAGCTGTGGTTTTTGCAGAAAGGGAATCTTCTTTCTCCATTGATGTGGGGCTGGGTCAGGCAGAAGAAAGCTGCAGGGGGATCTGCCTCTCTTCCTCGCCACCCCCAGAGCACACCCCGGGTTGTGTTAGACTTTGGGGGCCTAGGAAGAGCAGGTTAGGCTCACCCAGAACCTTCCTTGCTGCTAACCGATTTGGTTTGGAGCCTGCTGACTAGGGGCTCTTGTTTTGCTGGTGATTTTTCTTTTCTAGGAAAAAACTTCAAGCAAAGGAGAAAGTGTGAATACTACCTTTGTTTGAATAGGGTATATTTCAGTGAAAATGCAGGATTTCATCTTCCATTTGCTCTTTTGGTTCCCTCAGCTCTGGGGCAGCTGCCGCTGGGTTCAGACCTTCCAGAACAGCCAAGCACTAGGGCACCCCAACGTGGGAATCGAAGAAACAGCCCTGTGAGCTTATGGTTCTTTGCAATGCTACAGGGGTTTTCCTTTTTTTTTTTTTTTTAAAGATTTTATTTATTTATTCAACAGAGATAGAGACAGCCAGCGAGAGAGGGAACACAAGCAGGGGGAGTGGGAGAGGAAGAAGCAGGCTCATAGCGGAGGAGCCTGATGTGGGGCTCAATCCCATAACGCCGGGATCACGCCCTGAGCCAAAGGCAGACGCTTAACTGCTGTGCCACCCAGGCGCCCCGATGGGGTTTTCCTGAGGGTTACCTTTGAAATTCCACTTTTCAACAGAGCAATATAATATTTGAGCAGAAAGAAGATTTTAGAGATCATCAAATAGAATGTCCGCTTCATAGACATGGAAATAGAGACCCAGAAGGATTAGAATATTTGTTCAGGGTCACATGCTGAATGATTCTCAAAGCAGGACTTGAAACCCAGATCCCCCAACCCCCACCCTAGTGGTTTTCACGTGGAGACATTCAAATAATGACATTCGGTTGGTTTCTCCTTCTTGTTCACTGGATAATTTATTTGTCTCCAAACTTTTTTTTTTTTTAAGATTTTATTTGTTTATTTGAGAGAGAGAGAGAGAGAGAGAGAGTGAGTGGGGGGAGGAACAGAGGGAGAGGGATGAGCAGACCCCACTCGGGGCTCGATCCCAGGATCCTGGGATCATGACATGAACCGAAATCAGGAGTGGGATGCTTAACCGACTAAGTCACCCAGATGCCCCTAAACTTTTTTTTTTAATTAATCCTTATGTGCTTCTTGCTCTTTCAGACATCAGAGAGCCTACTCTCTTTGAGATGTTGCATGTTATTAGGTACATTTGGTTGTGTCTCTGATTTTACAGGTAAATTGAAGCACCATCTTTCCTAACTAGAACTTTTTAAAGCAAAGACAAAAAATGCACTCAAAGATAAGTTTCCTTTTTTTTTTTTTTTTTTGTTCTAGCTTTGTTAGAAACTGCACCATTTCAGATGCATTTCCAGGGAACTTTGTTTCCCCGTTTACTGAAATATGTAAAACATGGTGGGCGCTTGAGCTTTTAATGACTTTGCTGCGAACGTTCTGAGGGTCTCACTGTGTCAAGGGCTTCACGAGATGGCTGAAGGTCAGGCTGCCCCAACTGGTCACTTGTTGGAAGCTTCTCCCTCCCACTTGCTTACATTTCAGGGGCTGTCCCTGATCACAAGAGTGGGTCGGCCATATGCTGGTCTAATTCTCTTCCACTACGAATTCAGGGAAACAAATAGAAGCCACAAGGCGTAGGGCCCCCAGACGAAGGCAATAATTTGGGGGGCATCATCGGTAGGGGATTGGGTTTTACTGAGAGTTACAAGGTGACAGGTAGGGCTAGCTGATTACTTAACCATCACGTGCACTTGGCCGAAAGACGGTTTTCTTGCCTGGACCCTAAGGCTTTGGATTGCAGAGTGACCCGGGACTGGGGTTTGCTGGGGTTGGCTCCTGGGATACAGAGGTGTATGAGAAACTAGCTGAAAGCCTAATGAATGGATTTCAGGAATTTCCAGGAATACATATTCAATATGCCACTTTTTGTTGAAAAATGAATAAATATAGCATGTGGGAATGAATGAAGCACTTAGCGAGCATTTCTCCATTGGCAGAGAGAGGTAGCGTATGTGTGCTCGGAGCCTTTGGGAGCTACGGAAACAAGGAATGCTTTGTGAAGGACCGAGAACACACTGGGATGCTTTCTGTGTATGATACAAGCCCCTGCATCATCACTCTGAGTTCAACACATAGATTGTTTTATTTCCAGGATTTTTTTTTTTTTAAACTCAACATAGCCCTTTGACTTGATTTGAGACCTCAATTTCATGGCCAAAGCATACATCCTGGAGGAATAGTCACCTTTTCTTTACTTAAAACAAGGACAACAACAGTATACTGGCTGAATGTTGTATTTATAAAGTGAGATTCCCACATCTGCCTTGTGAATTTCTTTCCGAGTCAAGTGGTCACGAAGAAGGGGGAAGATAAAAACGAAAAGAAATAGGAGATATTTAAGCAAAGAATAACTTCCTTTTTATTAGGTTTAACTTGAAACCAGGTATCATATTTATAGAAATACTGTGGAAAATATTTAACCTATTCATAAAGGTTAAGTAACTAACTGATAAGCTTTGTAGGGAAAGTATGTTTAAATGCTCCCAGTAAACTCAAACCGTGCCAGGCCATTTATCAAATTTTCAAATGCATAACCATTAGGAAACAGGAAAGAAGTCTGAGGAACAGAAAGAATTTCTGAGGAACAAACACAGTTGTTCATTGTAGAAACTGTTGTTACTTTATATATCAGAGGGTGCAAAGTGAGTCAAAAAGTCAAAATAACAGGATTTAGACCAAAGCCTGAAATGATACAATTTAGTCTTCGGTAAAGGCTAAGATAAATTACTTTAGCGCTGGCTGGAAGAAATCAAAGGGGCAAGATATTTTAGCTGGTTCTCTTTCTCTATAAATAGTACATGAAATGATTAGAGTAGCAAGGTTGAGAGCTCTGGGGATGCAAACGGAACACCTGGGAGACCAGAAAAAACGGTTTATAGGAATAAACATTAGGCAATGATACATTTGTAGGTTTCTTCCTTGAATAGAATGGCCGTATAATTAATCCTCCAAACAGGACACTTGAGAGAGGAGGTGGCCAGTTGTACTAACTGTCAGGACAGCGGGCGTACCCCAGGGCTATCACGGGGGGTCCAGCGCTTGTGGTCACCATTTCTTTGAACACGAAGAATTAGAAATAGGCCATCATCTTTCAGTTTTGTTTCTTTTGGGGGGACCGGGGTTCTTATGAATATTTTTAAGGATTTGTGTTATTTCGGCTGCAATAAAGAAAAAAAAATGCTCATAAGATCATCAGACAAAATGTGTAACTAAAACACGAAAATCCCACACACGTTCGTTTTTTCATCAGAAGTGAAAGATTACATCCAAGTCCATCACCCAAAGGCACCCATTATGGGTTATCTACCAACTGAATTTTTATTATTCCTATTATATATATATATAGAGAGAGAGTTACATAATTCTACTAGACCAGTTGTTCAATAACCTGAGCTTGATCAGCTTAATAGTGTCAAGTTATTAATATTATTAATATTGTGACTATCTTTCCAATCAATAAATGTTATTTTTAGTGACTACAGAGTTTTCTATTAGTTCAAAAAGTACTGTAATTTATTTAACCAGTTCCCTGTTTATGGACATTTGTTTCCAATGTAATATAAGCAACACTATAGTAAATGCTTGGGATACGTATACTTTTTAAAATACTTGACTATTTCCTTAGGATTTATTCCTAGAAGTGAAATTGCTGGATTCCAGTGTATATATACATATATACATATGTATTTATATATTTATATGTATTTTTTCAACTGCTAATAATCAATTTTCCCATTAAAGGTATTTCCTCACCCATCTACAGAGTATGAGAATTCCTGTTTCATCACATCAGAGCTAACATTAGATAGTAATCATTAAGAATTTTTTTGCCATTCTGAAAGGTACAAAAGAGCATTTGGATTTAACATCCATTTCTGTGATTGTTAGCAAAGTAAAACATCTCTTCAAATGTTTATTGGACATTCGTATTTCTTTTTATTTTTTTTTTGAGATTCATTTATTCATTTAAAAGTGGGAGCGAGAGCACGTGAGTGGGATGGGAAGGGGCGGAGGGAGAGGGAGAGAGAGAATCCTCAAGCAGACTCTCCGCTCAGCTTGAGGCCTGACATGGGGCTCAATTTCACCACCCTGAGATCATGACTGTGAGATCATGACTTGAGCAGAAATCAAGGGTCAGACGCTCAACCGATGAGCCACCCAGGCACCCTGATAAGGACTCAGCATTTCTTGGGGCACCTGGGTGGCTCAGTCAGTTAAGCATCTGCCTTCAGCTCAGGCCGTGATCTCGGGGTCCTGCGACCGAGCCCCAGGTCGGGTTTCCTGCACAGTGGGGAGTCTGCTTCTCCCTCTTCCTCTGCCTCTCCCTCCCAACTTGTGCTCAGTCTCTCTCTCAAATAAATAAATAAAATCTCTAAAAAAAAAAAATTAGCATTTCTCATGTAAGTTGCTTGTATTTGTTCTAAAGGGATCTCAGACTTTGACAGATCTTAAAAAGAAAAACACATATTGCAGCCCTCTGAGTCTGCTCTATTTATTTTTTATTTTGAGTCAGCTCTTACTCTTACATTCTGTTGTCAGCATCACTCTCCATTCTGCTGCCAGCATACAGACCTCAGAGATGGCTTTTACTTCTCTTAACTTCTCCAGCCAATCTCACACCGGGTCTGATTTATTTCATTTCCGCCAAGTTTCTCATAATAGGTTCCTCTTTTCTCCTTCTTCACCCACTGATTGAGTGTGGGACGTTCTCTTGCTTTATTTTAGAAGGCTTCTAATGAGGAACAAAAGGCCAGAGAAGCTGATGCATGCTCAAGACAGACCTGAGGTTAGAGTCCAAGTTTCCCAAGTCCCATAAAAGTCGTTACTATTTCCCTTGCTAGACTCTTATTCATCTTTGTACCTGGTGCCTGACACATAGTGGTACTTGATAAACAAAGGATGCCATGGTTTTTCTCATCTCTTGTCTTTCTCCTCTCCAATGAATCTTCTAGGCTGTTTTCAGAATTAGCTCTCCCAAACACAAATATGACTGTGGCACTCTTAAGAATCGTTGCCCATGTTCCATTGACTATAGCAGGGTTTCTCGATCTCAGTACTGTTGACATTTGGCCCAGATAACTCTTTGAATGTGGGGGACCGTCCTGTGCATTGTAGGACTATAGATGTCAGCAGCAGCCCCCCACCCCCGCCACCTTAGGGTAACAACCAGAACATGTCTCCAGATATTGACAAATATTCCCTGTAGGATGGGGGTGATGGGCAAAAAATCACCACTGGTTCAGAAGCACCGGCCTGTGGGAAAAAGTCCAAACTTAACGTGTCAATCTTCCTCTGCTGCCTCTCCGTCTTCATTTTGGCCTCTCCTGAACCTCCTCGAATGTGCCCTCTACCTTAGCCCCTGCGTGACTTCTCATGTGCTGTGCCTTCAGCACTTTATTTATAACAAAGGCCAACTGCCACGTCAAATAGACAAATGCATGTTGGAGCAGATGTGAGAGAAGTTGGTTATGGCTCACCTGACAGTGCTCTCTGGCTGAACATGACAGTGACCAGCCTTTCAGGAAACTGGACTGGTTGAGGCTCTGCCATCTTTGGTATGGAGCTTCCAAGATGGCCCTGGGGATCATCTCCATTCTACCTGATGAAAAGGGGAAAGAGCATCGGGGAGCATGTCAAGGAGATTTTTATGGTCAGGACTGGAAGTGACGTACCTCCCTTCCACTCTCATTCTATTGGCTGGAACTCAGTCATATGGCCACACTCAATTGCAAGGGAGGCTGGGAAATGTAGTCTAGCTGTGTGCTTAAGGAAAAAAGCGGATCATGAATATGCATGATTAGCAAGCCCTCCTTGCCACAATCAGCCTATCGGTTCAGCAGAATTCTGGTTATCCTCTAAGGCCTGGCTCAAATGTCACTCCTAGAATTATAAATTCTGATCTCTTCGTTAGAACCACTTTTATGCTCCTTGTTTGAACTATTGTACATTATGATATGATTGGTATGGCATAAAAATAATTTTTAAAATCATTACTATCTAAGATAGTTTCCAGTATGTGGTGGGTACATATTTGTTAAAAAAATGAATGGATAATATTTGGTTATGGGAATGCATCATGGGAATGTCACAAGTATTCACTGAGGGTTTTTTTTTTTTTAAAGATTTTATTTATTTATTTGACAAAGAGAGAGACAGCCAGCGAGAGAGGGGACACAAGCAGGGGGAGTGTGAGAGGGAGAAACAGGCTTCCCGCCGAGCGGGGAGCCCGACGTGGGGCTCGATCCCAGAACGCTGGGATCATGACCTGAGCCGAAGGCAGACGCCTAACGACTGAGCCACCCAGGCGGCCCTCACTGAAGTTTTTTGTGGTTGTTGTTTATTGTGTTTTGATTTCTGTCCCAGGAATCTGAACTAAAGTTGAGACAAGGGCATTCGCAATTTCTTGCAGGACACACAGCATCATAGAGGCCCAGGAAGAATGGAATGGGGATCTTCTCTTTCCTGCGGGCCAAATCTCATTCCTCTCTCAATCTCCCTGAGCCTCTGAGAGTCATCTGCCCCCTCCCTGTGCTATCCACAGAAGATCTTTCCATGGGCTTCCCGAGTTCTCCCTAACCCCTTCTGGCCCACTTCCTTCATCTTCTCACCAGAGATCTGCATTTAAAAAGGGGCCAACGTCAATCCTGAGGAATCATTGGCTGGTTAGAATTTGGGGTCCTGATTCTGAAAAAAGGCTGCCATGTTTTTGGTGGTGACGTTTCACGTACACTCGTGCATTTCCCTGGGGAACGAAAGGAATAGTTATAGGGAGACCTATGTCTACTATGCGTACATTCTAGAGAAGTGTTGTTGTTTTTTTTTAATTACAAATGGGAATTTTGTACCTTAGAAGCGCACAATCTTCTTTTGAATCCCGACTGTGTAATTGCCAAGGTAAACAGGAGTAAAGCCTTATGTGTCTTTGATGCCTGTTGTTCTTATTAACTAAAATGGGTAAGAATGAAAGCACTTCTGCAACGAATGTTCAGGGGATTTGAGCACCCATTTAAGGCTGTAACCAGGCCAGGATTTCCTTTTTGAGGCCATGCAGAATCCGGTCCAAAAACATGAACACAAGAGGAATGTTTCTGGTCATTTTTCTCAAATCCACCAGAGGGTTCCCACTGAAGGTTCTGACAAACTCAGCCTAGGCGCTGTGTCTGCCCGACAAGGGAGCGTTTATGTAAAATGTTTTTTTTTTTGCCCTCGTTACTTTGACAATTCCAGCCCTCACTTTCTCCTCTGCTCGGATCGACATCTGAGAAGGGAGACCACAACTGCATACCATTTTATAGATTTGCCTGATTAAAACCAGCCCTCCCTATAGGTCCCATCGTGTAGGAGACACACGGTTTTTGTCAAGAGACCAGCTACTAGCAGAAAGAGTTTTGATGCTATTGCTAGTAAGAAATTAGTAACTAGATCCTCGGTCTGTTTTAAGCCAACTTTATAATTATACTGTTTCAGTGGTAAACCAGACCCTTGAGCCAAGCGTAATTTAGAAATTCTAGATCTGTATTCCTTCCCCTCCGCCCCCCATCTTAAATGTTCATCTTTGCTGCCTCGCCGTCTTCTTCTTTCAAACATATAATTTTCTTCCATTCCTTCCTCAGCCCTGGCTCCTTGTTTATGTGACCCCCTGTCACAAATGGACAAAGGCATCTTGGTCCCCCGCGTCCTGGGACAGCATGGGCAACAATCAAGGCTGTGTAAGCACAAATCCGGCTCTGGAACGTGTCGACACTGTGTGAGGGCGTCAAGCAGGCAGGCTCACTGGTCCGCCCCTGGGACCGGAGCCTTAGCCTGACCTCCAGCTCGTGCACCCAGGACTTAACCTTTTTCTCCTAAGACCGGAACCACTCTGCAGATTACTTTCTCCAACTCTTTTTTTTTTTTTTTTAAGATTTTATTTATTTATCTGACAGAGATAGACTCAGCCAGCGAGAGAGGGAACACAAGCAGGGGGAGTGGGAGAGGAAGAAGCAGGCTCACAGTGGAAGAGCCTGATGTGGGGCTCGATCCCATAACACTGGGATCACGCCCTGAGCCGAAGGCAGACGCTTAACTGCTGTGCCACCCAGGCGCCCCTACTTTCTCCAACTCTTGAGCTCTTCTTGATTCTGTCAACTTTTTGTATTCAGAGCTCTTGTGATATGGAAAGATTTATTAAATATTCAAAATGAAAACCAGGGCTTCCTTGGGGGAAAATTTTATAGTCTCACTTGCCTTTTTACATTGTGTTCTCTTTCCCAATTTTCTTCCTTCACCTTTGCCTTATTTTATTTTTCCTGGTGCAATTGTTTTTCTGCTCTTTCAAGCTATATTTTGGGATGGTTTTAAAAAAAAATCTCTCAAGTATACCTTGAAAGCCTTACATGTTCATTTCAGCTGAAAGGCATCCAGACCATACGCATTTCAGTCGAACACTCCTCCAGCGGGCCTCTCTCTGCCAAAGACCCTTTTTTTTATACCTGAGCAAATTTCTACAGAATACGGCTGAAATGATATCGATCCAAGATCTCTAAGGGATCAGCGGCACCAGATTCCAGATCCTTCGTTCACACAGCTCGCTGGCTGGAGTTGTTCGGCTCTATTGAGCTTCATAGCATTTTCCCTCCAGAATTGCTCTTTCTTGGTTTCTTCCTTTTCGTTTCTCTCTCAGGAGCACTAATCCTGGCGGGGAAATCGGGCTGGAGGGGTAGCTGCTGCAGGGCCGCCCGAGGTACGGAGGGGCAGCCAAAGTCTCCTTTAAAGACAGCTGCTTTCTATTTCAGGAGTCTCAACATTGTGGCCGTGTGGGTTGTCTTTTCACCTCCAGGTTTGGTCTTAGCCCGAGCTAAAACAGAGCTAACCATTTTTACCTAGCTCTTGAGGGCCACGGCTTGGGTCCCGTCAGCCAGCGGCGAGCCCTCCCTGCAAGTGTCCCACCACGCAGATGGCATCCGAGGGGGCGCGGGGGTCCCTGTAAGCCACGCCCCTTCCCCCACCCAGGGGAGAAATGAAGGCAATTCCACGAAGGCCCACTGGTGAGGAAAATTGGCTGATTGAGTTATGACTAAATGGCTTTTCAAATCTTCTCATTATCCTGGGAGAAGGGAGCGAGTTCTGTAGATTGTCAGAGCCTGGTCCCTTGCCCACAGATAAAGCCAAATCCGCAGGAATCCTGTGAATGGGGAGCCTTGGAGGCCATACCTTGGAAACAAACCACAGGGCCTCACTCAGCGGGGCTGCCCCTTGGTGCCGAATGCAACCCATTCTTGCCTGTTTTAAGTGAAAACATCCCAGGATGGGAACGCGCATTCTAAGACTGGAATGCTTTGTAGTTCCTTGTACTTGGGGGAAGCATGGCGTGTTCATAAATGAGAGTGCTACTTAAAAGTCCACCCCTTTCTGCTCCCAGACTACAGCTCCTCAGGGAGCCCGGTGATAAAGATCGCTAATATTTTCCCTCTAAGTAAGGGAATCAAAGGAAAGCTTTGCTATCTGCCCTGTCTGGAAGCCAAATTAGGTTGTGCATTGATTAACTCTTTGATGGCCTCAGTTACCATGGAGACTTTTGCATACATGCATATGTATTTATATACAGACACACATATACACATAATGGAAATACATAGGGAGGTTAGAAATACATGATCTCCCTGTGTTATGGATATAAAAGTGAACTCTCCTTGCATATTTCCATCTGCCTGCATATTTCACCCAGCTCTCCGATACCTGCGTGATCCTGGACAGGTCTTGTAAGCTCCCTGCTCTCGGGTCTCTGGAAGATAAAGGGGTTGAAGGAGCTGGTGTGCTGGGTGGGGAGATGCTTCCTCTCTATTCCATTCCCTCTCTCCGTGGTGCCAGGCCTGTGGTTGGCTCTCCATGCAAACCATGTCCTAGCGAATTGTAGCAACCCCCCCCCCCGCTCCTGAGGTTATGTCCAATCCCAACAGTCTATGATTCTAATATTTTTTTTTAAAGATTTTATTTATTTATTTGACAGAGATAGAGACAGCCAGCGAGAGAGGGAACACAAGCAGGGGGAGTGGGAGAGGAAGAAGCAGGCTCATAGCGGAGGAGCCTGATGTGGGGCTGGATCCCATAACGCCGGGATCACACCGAAGGCAGACGCTTAACCGCTGTGCCACCCAGGCGCCCCTGATTCTAATATTTTTAAACGGTTCCGTCCGAAAATTGCTGGCAGTGAGAGCGGGCAAACAGCCACCAGCTCAGCCAGCACGCGAACTCTGAGACCCTTGGTCCTGGGAGTAACAACTCACCTGGCTTCATAAGCAAGACCCCGTGGGATGAGCTTCATCTCTTCCATGGCGATCTTGGTGGGCCTGCTAGGTTGACGGCCAGGGACAGCCCTCGTCTAGCTTGACTGTAGCGAGACTTCTGACTCAGTCTTGGGCAGCATACTTACCGATAAATCTTGGTAGAAGTCCTTTCGTCTCAGACCCAGGTTGCAAATTGACCCATGTTCCGATACGACGTGCAATTGCTGGCCAGTGTGAGCCTCTTACAGGTCATTCTCTTCTTTAAAAACCTGGAGAAGCCTCTCAGTTGCCTTGTTGATGATCCCCGAGGCCCTCAGCTTAGCCTTCAGGCTTCACTGAGTTTTTGGCCTTTTCCTTCCATCTTTATTTCTAGGAGTCTCCTGGAGAAGATCGTCTCTTGCACGAGAAGAGCCTTCTAATTGCTTTACTCCCCAGTGGATCTGTGGTGGAGGGAACCCACTCTCCTCTGACTTTCCAAGTCACTCGTAGCCTGAGTGACATTGCCTTGTCCTTGTCCCCAGCTAGCCCAGTCACTTGATAGAGACTCCTGGAGGAGTCTCATAGAATTTAAGCATGTCTGAGGAGCCCAAGGGGGTGGTGAGAGGCTGGAAGCCAAGATGGTTGGGAGTTTGGGAGAAGGAGAGGTACCTCGTTGGAAGGAGACAGAGCAGAAGGTAATTTCATGAATCTAAGCATATCGTTAAGTATCAAGTCTGCATGTCAACTAACAGAGAGCAATGCATGCCGGGACAGAGTGTGAAACATCCGGAACTCTGCGTCTTTAAGTTTCACAGAAGCTCTGACTGAAGATAGAAATTTGAAAACATGACTCCACTCCCCCACCCCCCCACCCTCCTCCCTCCTCCCCTTCCCCTTCCCCTCCCCCCCCTGCACTCCACCCACCATAGCCCAAACACTTTGGCTTTTAGGATAAGTCAGGCAGATATTTGACTTGATAAAGTAAGAATTAAAATAAGTAAATTATAAACACTGGTATGTAGCAACCAATTTCATAATCCCATGAAAATCTTCCTGTGTTTCTCTTAATCAAGCTAGGAAATGACAGCAATCTTACATTTGCTTCGTTCGTAGATTTTGTATGAACATATCGTTATTTATGGGATTCGTTATAAAAACAGATAATAGATGTGGCAGGACTTTGACAAAGTTAAGAAGTCTCAAAAGGAGAGAGATTTTTATTGCTAGGAATCACTTTTTTGACCTGGGTTTTTTCTCACTGAACCATTAGGTAAATGGCAGGCTCCCCAAGAGCAGGGTAGGTGGGGCGCCCCAAATGATTCACTGTGGCCCTCACTCTACTTGTCCCCAGACGAGGCTCAGCCGACTCAGTCTCTCTCTGGCAGGGGCCTCCTGACTCATAACCCACTGGAGTGTTGGGTAAGGTTTCCCTCCATCTCCATCCCTTTGCCATCTCCCTTTTCATAGGGAGCTCGATTCTGGGACAAAGAAAATCAACAGCAATTTAGGAGAAACGAAAGAAGTGGGAGAGGGAGGCTAAGCTATTTTGAGGGGAGGGTGATTCTAAAATCATGAATCTCAGGGCACCTGGGTGGCCCAGTTCATTAAGCGTCCAACTCTTGGTTTCGGCTCAGGTCGTGATCTCAGGGTCATGAGATCGAGCCCCAGAGCCTGCTTGGGACTTTCTCTCCCTCTCCCTCCTGCCCCCCTCCAATAAATAAAATAAATATTAAAGCAATGAAATAAAATCATGGCTCTCTCAGAAGAGCTGGTCTCCACTGTATCTGTGAGTGCTGGGACAAGGCACGGTCCCTGGGTGTGAGGACAGGGACACAGGAGCCGGCTTTCTAGAATCGAGAGTCTGTTCAGCAGTTCTCCATGCTGACTGTGTCACAGGGCCGCCTGGGTTCCTTTTGAACAACGCGTAGCAGTTTCCTTAATTTCTTCCCTCTCCTCCACAGATGACACTTTTCAAAGGGCTCCAAATTAAGAATTTGGTAAGTCCCAAAGCCAGCGCCTCGACTGGTGAAAAACAAAGGGAAAAAATCTACAAAAATGAGATGGCTTCAGAAAATACGACTCCATAAATTAAATTATTTTGGAAACGATTTTTCCTTCTTGTACAATTTTCAGGGGATTTTGACACACACACACACACACACACACACACACACACACACACACACACACACACAGAGTCAGGGAGATGAATAAACAGGAAGGAAAAGATTGACTTTTATTGCTCTCTGGTTTAAAGTTAAAAACATTTTTTTCTTTATATTTCGACTTCTTCCTTTTTTCCCTTAGAACTGCATCAAGCTATTTTTAGGAGGGATAGGTGGTTGGTTTGGGGGGGGCGGTGATGAAAAGCATGACATCACCATGCTATTTTGGCAGAGCAGGAGTGATCTTCCAGGTTAGGTCGGCTTCGGTTTGGTTCTCTGTATTTCGGAGCTGAATTGCGTCTTTTTCTAATTTGGCTTCAGCTCTTTACTGGAGACGGGAAGGATAATATTTATTCAAAGCTAATTTGTAAACTTCATTTTCAGTTTAAAGTCGGGAATCTAAACTGCCATTCTGTTCTTACAGACGGCAACCACGAGGCCGGCAGGGCATTGCCAAGGGGATCGGGGCTGCGGGCTTCTTCCAGGGGCTCCGGGCTCCCCCACCCCCAAGGACCTGCTGTAGTTCAGGTCAACTGTGGGCTATCAGTTTGGAAAGCCAATCCTTCACCTGAACTTTTTGTTGCTGATAAGGGCTCTGCAGATAGCAAGAGGGTAACTTACTCATTTATTTAGAATTCGCCGTGGAAACTTCTTCTGCATGTGTGTGTTACTGTCAGCAACTCCTATTCCCCCCCAGAGGTTTTGAAATGTTCCCTCTGAATGTTAGTATGTTTATAACATTTCTCAAATGGAACTCCTCACTCCTAATAAACAGTCTGCGTCTTGAAAGGACTCACCCCCACCTTTCATCCTTGGGGACAAACGCACACCTTTGTGTGGACGGTGTGAACGGCTGCCCAGTATGTCTGTTACGTTGTTTTCTAAATGAATTCGGATATTGTTTTATTGTTCAAGGAGGCATTTTACTCTGATGTTTCTAACCTATTTATGGGTCCCTGATAGATGGTTATTTTTTGGCAGGCTTGAGATAAGCCCGGGTCAAGGAAACAGCTTGTACTCGTCTTTTCAAGTCTAGCTCGTCTTCGCCATATCATTTCATTATTTCCTTTCCTGTTATCTTCAAACATTCCCTCAAAGCAGAGCTTGACAAGAACAGGAAGGTTGGCAAAGGTCTGGCAAGGAGGTTGTTTTTCTTCGTGTTCTAAGATGGACCCTCCCCTCCCCCCATCCTTTCTTCTTTATGACCCACTCCCGGGGCCCTTCCAAAGCCCATGGGAAAAAAAAAAAAAGTTAAGAACGCCTTCCCCTCTTTAAAGAAGGGTCTCTAAGAGGTTTCTAATCAGCTCACTGTCAGCCTGTTTCCTCTGATCAGCTTAAATAGGCCCACTTGAAGTTCACAACTGCCAAAACCAGTGTTGAGATTGAAAGCATAGGAGCATTTGAGAAGCATTTATGAACTTCCACCCAAGATTATCCAGGAGGCTGAAAGCCGAGGGCGAGCGCCTGGCCCACAAACCCTTTCTTCTTGATTAAATTAGCGTTTCCCGCTAACAGGAGGAGGAATTCCCATTCCGCAGACTGATTTCTCTTTTCTTTCTACTGCCCCCCCCCATTAGCATGTAAACTTGATTCCTGAGCTGGACTTTTGTGACCTAGGCTCCCTGTAAGTCCATCATAAACATCTTGGGACAAATGAACCTTTTAACCTCTCATGGATGGTTTTCTGTCGAACTTTATACATGAACAACCAAAAAAAAGTAAGACACGTTCTCTCTGGCCGGCGCAGACATGTGGGGGTGGGAAGCTGGTTTTGCCCTCATGTCCTTTACTGAGATTTTCCTGCTCTGTCTTCAGAAAAGAACGGCTTTGTTAACCATTAGCCACTGACAAGAGTGTGTCCATTTCAGCAAAATTAATAAGAGATAGCATTTTTCTTCCTTCTAAATGGCCCATGTCGGTAATTAACATCGTCTTTCATTACTCAACTTGAAAGCCGCCTTCTCGGGCTCGCCTTGACCTTGCCCTGGCTTTGTTAAACGGTGGCCTCCAGCCTGGGAGAGACCTAAATGCAGAAAAAGCACCCCGAGACCCTCGCCAAGGTGCCTTGAAAGAATCATTCAACAAATATTTATGTGCCCACTGTGTTGGGCTACCAAGCTGAATGGGACGTAGGCCCTTGTGGGAAGGAAGCTGGGAGAAAAGGCAGGTTCGTTTAAAGCAGCCCCAACACAGCAGAAACCGGTGAACACCAGATAGGACAGGAGCAGAGCCAGTGTGTGGGAGGGGTGGGGAGGGGGGAGGGGGCGGGGGCAAACAGAGGCTAAGAGGGCATCCAGGTGGACGTTTTACAGAGGAGATGACATTAAAATGTTGGGAGTTCATTGCCAAAAAGGCATGTAAAGGTTCAAATGATTTCCTTGCTTTTTTTTTTTTTTTTTCCAGAGAAATGGGAAAGAGCACTTCATAGAGAATTTTTTTCTTTTTGGTGGGTTATTTCCATGTATATTTAACGAACGAGGTGCCAGCCGTTGACTTTTTAATAATGGCGTCGGATTCTAGTTCAGTCAACTTCCCTGAAAGTGTGTACCACTCCTGCCTTTTCTTCCACCATCAGGCCTGTGCCCCAGGAGGATTCTTGGTCACAGAGGTGGAAATGTCACTTTGGGGTGAGTTACGTTAGACTTCACATCGTTCACAACTTGAGCCATGGCCTCCATGTTGACAAAGAGCCACCAAGAAAAACCCAAATGCCCCCTCAGGGGGGACGGATTGAAAACGTTCTGATGCAGCTTCTGATGGCATCTGACAGTAGCCATGATGGCAAGGATTTTCAGCCATTTATGAAAAAAACAAAAATGGCATGTTCTCATTTTTGTGGAAGGTTCTGAACATATACACTGAGAAGTGCAGACCAGAAGACTCAACGCTAAAATGTAAATTGTCAGTTAAGAACATTAACGGGTGAGTGCTGGGAAAGCGAGCGATCTGAATTTTGTCTTCCCTGTGATTTTCAGCATTTTGCAAACTGTTGTAAGGAGACATGCATTACTTCTGAAGTCAGGTAAACTGCTATTAAAGAATAAAGATGCTGAGGGAGACCAAAAAAAAAAAAGACTCCTTTATCAAGGTCAGAGTTTAAACAGTGCCGATTATGAAAATGCTGGGACATTCTCCCCTCCCAAGCCACTTTGGGCGTCCTCAGATTTAAAAAAAGAAAAAACATACTACCCTGCAATCAGGAGTCTTCAAACACAGGAGTCTGTTTTAAGGAACACAGAGAGTCATTCAGTAAACTCCACGGGAGAGCTCTCTTGGAGCTACTTGGGTTGAAAATTTGTTAGTTGATTCTCTCAGAAGTTTTTGTAGTGGTAGAATCCTCTCTCTCTCTGTCTGTGATGAAATTTAGCTCCACTAGGTTCCGGGTTCTGCATTATTCAAGGGTCAGAAATCTGTTGCAAAGGTTGTGGTGATCGCTTTTTTGGGGGTGGGGGTGTGGTAAGTCCTTTGTTATTGTCCTCTTCCTTAAGCCCGATGATACGGAGACCTAAAGGCTAGTTATTCATCCAGTGACGGTCTTTGCGCATGCACAATAAACCTTTATTTTTATCTATTATTTTGTAATTTTCTTTGACTCAAATGACATACATCAGATAAGCTCATTTATTTCACAATTGGTGGTAAGTGTGCAAAAGATCTCAAATTGTGATGCAGTTGTCGGCAGGTTGCAAGCGGAGGAAATAGCTCCTGCTTTTATTCAAATCCCGTCCCAGATCATTTGCAATAGAAAAGCTAAGTTGGGGGGGTGCGGGGTGTGGATGGCGGGGTGGAGACACGGAAGGGAATGCAGAGAAATGGAAAAATGCAAACCTGTAGCTTAGGTGGAAGTCGGTGCCCAGCTCCTTCCAGCATTTTCTGCCTCGTATGCGTCACAATACGAAAATCCTTTAAATTACAGCAACAGCCCCTGCGGGTGCCCTTCCCCCAGATCGGAATTGTTTTTTTGACGTCTGAGTCACTCAAAATTGTGGGGCCCAAACACATAAACAGAATGAGAAAAGCTGTTTGCTGTGAGCACGCAGCTTTGGAAACTGCTTTGGGCCTCGAGAGGAGGTCCCTTCCATTTTTCTCCTTACAAATGCTCAGAAAAATTAAAAACAACAACAACGAACAACTCAAGAAGATACTGTCTTCATGACGAAAGGATTCAGGGCTGTCTGTCCTTTGTGGCTTGACGAGAACTTGGCTGCTGACTGAGAAGCCAGAGGTAATTTGGGGCAAGAGGAACAGCCCCAGACAGAAGGCCCCCCGTAGTCAGTACGGAGCAGCTTGGTCTCCCCGAACCTGGGCTGGGCGGAGGTGGGGGGGGGGCGCTGAGACGGGGGCAGAGGTGACTGACCTTGTCCTTGAGAGTCTCGGGAGTTTGAAGGAAAGATCCCCCCTCAAATCTGTTCATACCAACTAGTGTCCTAGATGCTGAGAAATATCTTTTCTCTTCTTTTCTTGCCTTGCTTCCCAGATCAAGCAATTTTATAGGAAATACACATTAAAAACATGAACAAAAGCAAACACTGGGTCGGGTAGGTGGGGAGAGAGGGCTAGGGAGAATGCGCACTTGCTGTGGTTGACCACGCAAGTTAACTCTGAACTTCCTGGCATCAGATGCATAAAAAAGGCGGGTTGGGGAAGAATATATACCCTTGCATATTTTTGGTTCTTTGTGAGGAAAAAGCACATGACCACAGCGAAAGCAAAGCCTTTTCTACCACTCAGTAGTGAAGATCTACTGTCTGATTCTATATAGAAAACTCTAGAAATGTGCTTGAAAATGTGCTCAAGAGGTTTTTCTAAGTCCTTTGCTTTTCCTTTCAGTTTTCTGGCCCACGTACCCAACCACCCTTGGTTATTAAAGTTTATTCACTGATATTTCATCCTGTAGCTTCTTTTATAGACATTAAAGTACTGTTAAATTCATTAAACTGGGAAGCCATTAGGCAGAGCTGGTTCTGATGCAAGCAAACCAAAACCTAAGCTTGTAAATGCTTCAAGGTTAAGAGACGGAAGCCAAAGGACAACCAATCACAAATAACCAACTATGGCTTTTCCAAATAAGGCAAAAACTTAAGCTATAGCCAATCAAATTGTTTTTTGGCTCTGCTTCCATAACGTCAGCGTAAGTCTTTCCTGATCCTGTCAGTGGATCGCTCCTGACCACTTTTGGTTTGGCTCAGCCTGATTCGAGTCGATTTCTGCGAAAATAAACTCTTAAAATTTTTAATACGTGTCAGTTTACCTTTTAACAACACAAAAATCAATGATTTGTCTGTATGCCTCCAGTAGACAATTAGGATTGCGCAGTGTCGCAGAGCGATCATTTAACAATAGTTGCTGGGTGCATGGATGAAAAATTGGTCATCTCACGTGACTCCAATCCACAATTAGGAAATGTCACGAAAACATCTTAATGACAGTAGTAAAAGAATCAAGGAAAAACACCTAATATGAAGAACAGCGTAACATCCTACTGAAGGACAGAAGAAAACTTGACTAAAAAGACACATACCTTGTTGGATGGTAGACTCAAAATTCTGAAGGCCGTCAGTTCTTTCCTAAGTAATCTATTCATTCAGTGCAATTCTCAGAAAAATTACAAGGGGCTATTTCATGAAACTTGACAAGCCGGTGTACAAGTTTATGTCAAATAGAAGATGCACAGATGAATCAAAAGATTATTAGAAACAAGGTAACAGCGACTGATTTATCCTACTTTATATCAAAACATATTTTAAAACGGTGGTAATTAAAGCAGCGTGTTCGTAATTCAAGAATAGACAAATAGGTCAATGGAATGAGTCTATACATGGATCCATGTACCATGTTTATGTAGGAATTTAGTGTATAACAAAGGTAACATTTCAAAGAAAAGACGACCGATTCAATAAATTGTGTCAGGACAATAAGAAGGAAAGAACATTTCAACCTCCCAATACGTATAAAAAAACTTATTTCATATGGATTAAAAAACTAAATCTAGAGGAAAAACTATACGAGCTTTAGAAAAAATAGCAAAACCATCTTGTAATTTTCAGACTGGTAACGCTTTTTTCTTTTTTTTTAGACTTTATTTATTTATTTAAGAGAGAGAGTGCAAAAGCAAGGGGAGCAGCAGGCAGAGGGAGAGGGAGAAGCAGGCTCCCTGCTGAACAGGGAGCCCGACATGGGACTCGAACCCAGGACTTTGGGATCATGACCTGAGTCGAAGGCAGATGCTTAATGGACTGAGCCACCCAGGTGCTCCACCCCACCCCCCTCCCTGTAATGCCTTTTTTTTTTTTTTTAGATTTTTATTTATTCATTTATTTGACAGAGATGGAGACAGCCAGCGAGAGAGGGAACACAAGCAGGGGGAGTGGGAGAGGAAGAAGCAGGCTCATAGCAGAGGAGCCTGATGTGGGGCTTGATCCCACAACGCCGGGATCACGCCCTGAGCCGAAGGCAGACGCTTAACCGCTGTGCCACCCAGGCGCCCCCCCAGTAATGCCTTTTTAAGCAACGTATAAAACACAGAAACCATACAGAAGAAAGCTTTTGAAAGTTACATTAAAAATATTTTGAAGTTTTAATGCAGTGAAATGTTTAAGACGTGAACAACAGTCTGAGGAAAAGTGTTTGCAAGCTGCACAATTAGATAACTATTATTATCCACCATACATAAAGAGCTCATACAAATAAATAAGAAAAAAAAAAAGTGGAAAGACGTGGAAAATAGAAACAGTGAAGTCACTGACTTAAAAGTGACCAATTCAAATGTGAAAAGATACTAATCTAATTAGTAAGTAGTGAACAACAATCAAAGTTTCACCCATTAGATTGGAAATCAAAAAGAAAATAATTCTGTCGCTTTCAGCGTTGAGGGCGTATAAAATGGTAGTCTTTTGGAGTTCAATATGGCCATGTATATCAAAAGTAAAAATGTGTATTTGGCAGGGTGTATCAAAAGTAAAAATGATATCATTACATCCAATTCTATGTTTCTGTCTGAGAGAATTCTTTGCACATGTGTACAAAGAAATGTCGATAACAATTTTCAATGCTGCGTAGTTTATAATAGGAAAAAATTAGAAACCATTTACATGTGCGAAATTAGGGTAATAAGTGGTGATATAAATAATACTATAGAACAATATGCCACAGTAGAAGAGAATAAGGTGGATCTATAGTACTGACATGGAGAGATTTAAAAGATATATTTTTATGTGAAAAAGTGTACATAGAACCATACATAAGGTCTGATTCTATTTAAATACCTCCTGTATGTGTGCGTGTGTGCGTGAAAATGGCTCTTTTTTGCACTCCACATAATTCTGTATTCTGTGAACATTGATTTTTGGTTTTTTTTCTTTAAAGATTTTACTTATTTATTTAAGAGACAGTGAGAGAGAGTGTAAGAGCGAGAGCCCGAGCCGGGGGAGGGGCAGAGGGAGAAGCAGACTCCCTGCTGAGCAGGGAGCCCCATGCAGGCCTGATCTTGGGACTCCAGGATCGGGCAGAAGGCAGACGCTTAACCAGCTGAGCCCCCCAGGCGCCCCTAGTCTATGAACACTTAAAAGAGTATATTCATTCTTAGTTAAGTAAGTCAACATTGTTTTAAGAAGCAACATATAAATAGCTGGTATGTTTTTTATAAAGAAGACATTTTATCCATACTTAAGTAACGTAAAAGGCCTCAGGAATTCTTAGTCATTAGGACTTTGCGCCTTCTTTTCTAGAAGAATTTATTTCCCTTAAATATCACAACCTCTGGTCCCCCCACCCCCTCCTAATAAGGCTAAGGAAGGCTCCCAGGAGATGTATTGACAACCTTGTAAGTTACATTATGGAAGGATCAGGGGATCGAGGTTGGTCTTAAATCTTCTGCCCGTGACTCACGTTTTAGCTGGTGGATTTCCTTCCTCACTGCCCAAGCTGGTATTTTAAAGCTTTACCTCTTCCTCTCCTGAGCTCTCCTCGGGATGACGTAATTGGGCAAAGTGGTCATCGAGGGAAAGGATTTGGGGAGCTCACACCAGCGCGGTTAGCGCCTGCGTGATTGAAGGCTGGCTAGTTGGGTTTCATTCTCCTTCAAAGGTAACAACCACATTTCCTTAAAAAAAAAAAAAAAAAGAAAAGAAAAGAAAGAAAGAAAAAGAAGAAAACACCCCAAACCCACAAAAAGTTACATTTGGTGGCCTGGTGCATAAATCAATATCCGACAACCCCCCCCCCCCCCCCCCGCTAATGTGTAATGCTCACAAAATGAGACACTTTTGTGGGTCTCTTGGGTATCTTTGTTTGAATGACTCTCCTTTTTTCTCATGACCCGGACTCTCCACACTGTATTTCAGACCCAGAGGCTTTTTTTCTCCCCGAGTTGGGAAATTCATTTGTGTTTCATTCATTCTGTAAAATCCTTGCTTTTTTGTTCTAAGCAGAAGAGTTTCGTGTCTAAAAAAATGTCCCTTGAGCAAGACGGCCCTGAAACCAACTCCCGTCCCAGCCCAAGGAGTGTTTTCCTAGCGGCTTACACACAGTCACTAAAAAAAGTAGAGCTAGGGATGCTAGCAGCTACTGAACTCACACTTGGTTTGTACCCCTGTGAAAACGCTTACCTGTATCCTTTCAAATGAATTTTTTTTTAAAAGTCCAGATTCTGCACTTCTTTTTTTTTTTTTTTTAAGATTTTATTTATTTATTCAACAGAGATAGCCAGCGAGAGAGAGAACACAAGCAGGGGGAGTGGGAGAGGAAGAAGCAGGCTCACAGCAGAGGAGCCTGATGTGGGGCTCGATCCCATAACGCCGGGATCACGCCCTGAGCCGAAGGCAGATGCTTAACCGCTGTGCCACCCAGGCGCCCCTCAAATGAATTTTTAAGTTAATAGTTTTGCTGGAGCCTGTGTATGTGTGTGTGTGTGTGTGTGTGTAAAGGAAAACTTTTGTATATATTGAATATATATATATTAAATATATTGAAATATATTGAAATACCCGCCATTGTTTGAGGTGATGTGTACACGGATACATTATGATGCCAATTGCGTATCACATACAAAACTATTTTCATACATTAGAATAAGGACCTCTATGCAGCAAGCATCTCTTACTCTTTTGTCTGACTCCGATGATCCCTCCTTTCTGGAATTTACCACTCTTGCAAGCTGTCTCATTCTGGTGGGTCAGTCAATGAAGGGCTTGGAATGCCACTCCCTCAACGAGGTGACAGGGGACCCAAGCAGGCCAAACAGAAACCTTCCCCAGAGAATGATACGGATCCCGAGAGGAGATGGTCTCTCCAAGGCAGATTAAAGTCCAGAGCTGCTGGGACTCATCTTTCTTACCATATGGTGGAACGTCAACACAGAAGAAAGCAAGAGAGAAACAGATGGATGGATGGATAGGTAAACAACAGACAGACAGACAGGTACTGATGGTGCAATTTGAACTTGAAGTCACCGTACCTGAAAAGTCATCTCTCCGGCTTCTCAGCTGGTAGAAGGTGTACATTCCCCTTTTTGCTTAAGCTAGTTTGAGTCAGATTTCTGTTGCTTTCAACTTTAATACATGCAGGCTATTTTGTATATTTCCTGTTCGTTCTATTGGGCGGAGGGGGTATTGCATTCTATTTGGAAGCTGATTCATACCCAGCAGATACACTGAGCACAGCACCATGGAATAAGATGAATCTACAATGAAAGGCTCCCATCTTTTTTTTTTTTTCCTTTCTTTTTTGGGCTCTATTTTAGCAAAATTCCAAGGAACAGAAACCCGCTCAAATAAGCCTAAGGAAAAGAACTTTACTGATGGCTTTATTGATATTCCAGACCCCTAGGAAGTAGGGCTCGAGGTTGCGGGTTCTGGAACTGCATATTGGACAGTCAGGGACTAAGGCCCCTCTTCAGGGTGAGATGAACTTTTTACCTCAATTAGAGGCAATTCCCTTTTTCCAGCAACTGTGGCCAAAACACCTGGGGGTCTTTGCCTCCTCCCCGGGGTTTTTATTGGATCATGGGTCCCTTTTACACGAGCTGTCTCCCTTTACTTCCACGGCTGCAAATCTAGGGAGTGTCAGCATGACGCTGTGTCATTTACAGCCTCACCTGGCTGTCGGGAAGTGAGACATCTGCCCTTGTGCAGGGATGGCGATTCTATCCACCTGGAATCTCAGACCCTGGGAGTTGTACTGACCCTGACTTGGACTCTCACGCTTCATACTCAATCCAGAAAATCTTGTTGGCTCTCCCTCCAAAATATACCCACAGTTCCCCCACTCCCCATGGCCACCCCTGCAACTGCCGTAGTCCAAAACGCCAGCGTGAGTGCAACGATGTCCTCGCTGATCTCCCTGCTTCTGCCGCGTCCTCCCTGGCGGTCAGAAGAAGGCTTGGATAATAACCAGGTCTTGTAGCTCCTCTACTCAAAACTGTCAGTGACTTCCAAGGCCTCTGTGACCTCATTTCCTGTGTGTGTTGCTGCTATTTTCTATTACGTTTTATTATTATTGTTGTTGTTGTTATTTTTATTCCAGTATAGTTAACATACAGTGTGATATTAGTTTCACGTGTACAATATAGTGATTCATCATTTCAATACATTATTCAGTGCTCGTTGTGATAAGTGCACTCCTGATTCCCTATTTCACCCCTCCCCCCCAGCCACCAGTTTTTTTTATTTCACCCCTCCCCCTCCCCCCAGCCACCAGTGTTTCTCCATAGTTGAGTCCGTTTTTTGGTTTGTCTCCTTATTTTCAATTTGTTCATCTGTTTTGATTCTTAAATTCCACGTATGAGTGAAATCATATGGTATCTGTCTTTCTCTGGTTGACTTAATTTTGCTTAGTGTTATACTCTCTAGCTCCATCCATGTGGTTGCAAATGACAAGATTTTATACTTTTTTATGGCTGAGTAATATTCCATTATGTATATATGTCATGTCTTCTTCATCCCTTCATCTGTCGACCTTGTTCCCTCTGTCCCAGCCACATGGTCCCCTGCGGTTTCTCTATTATGTCAGGCATCCCTGCACTCCGGGCTCTGCACCAGTGTTTCCTCTGCCTAGAATATTCTTCCCCTAGATTTCCACGTGGCTGGCTCTTCCTTTTCTTTGGAACTTTAGTCAAGTCACCTTCTTGGCCCATCCTGTTTTTGGGGTCCTCTCATCACTCCCCTTTTCATGTTTCTCCGGGTCAGAGAGCTGATGGTGGCTTACAGGAAGGTGGAGGAAAGTAGAAGTCTATTAGAATTAGTAGAACTCAAGATCCTTAACGCTGCCTTTCACAGATTTGCTGTTGCACTGACGGGATGCCCCCGAGGATACACTCCACGTGCCTCCCCTGTTCGGCAGGCTTTTGAAGGACAGTAAAGGGGACGAAGGTTGTTGGCTGAACATGATGGCTCTGACATGAGTGAATAAGTCAGATCCAGGGTGTTGCAGATAAGTTTGCTTATCTAGAAGGATGAGGATGTTCCCCATTCAGTGAACGGGAGTAACAAGAGTACCAGCCGGCACCAGAACATGGACACCCTTCATTAGGCATTTCATGCCAGAAGCCACCTGCAGATTTCTGAGAAGCTTCTGACGAGATGGAAGGTAAACTGAGGGAGTGCAAGGAAATGCTGCAGTATGCTGGGATTCTGGGTGCTGGTTTAGTTGTGATGGGAGGAAGGGCCTTCTAGAAACTGACTGGCAGAATGGAGACTAAGTAATGTGAGCCATTGTCTTGAAGAGTAAAAGACAGAAGTGCTGTGAAGAAAGAAGAGTTGAAGGATGCCTGGGTGACTCAGTTGGTTAAGCATCTGCCTTCGGCTCAGGTCATGATTCCAGGGTCCTGGGATGGAGTCCCCGCATTGGGTTCCTTGCTTGGTGGGGAGCCTGTGTCTCCCTCTGCCTGCTGTGTTCTCTCTCTGTCTCTGACAAATAAATAAAATCTTTAAAGAAAAAAAGAAGAAGAGTTGAATGAAGATGTGAAGAAAAACTGGGATGAAAACAGATATTAATGCTTACAGTAAAGTTGAAACAGAGTTTCTGTTTATTAGGGAAGTTGTCCTGGAGAGGAGTCATAGGCTCCTTTAAGAGCCAGACCTGCTTTCTAGGTATTGAGGTATCGGATCCCGATTCAGTGACTGAACCAAAGGATCTATACCAGGGAGAACCATCAGGTGAGAAATTCTGCCCACAAGATGGTTCCTTACTGGATGGAAGAAAACTAACAATATATTTCCCTCCGGCCAGGAGAATCAAGTGATGTGGGACTAGAGCTCCGGGCACGTTCTGAGCAGCACCGAGTCAGCACTGACTGAGCTGCCCTGAGGCTGGAGGTGCACCTCCAAGGGTGCGTGCACCGCAATTCTCAAGCCTTCCGGCTGCCTCAGCCCTCTGTGTGTTCTTAAAGCCAAGTTCCATCACTGAAGATGGTTTGTGTGTCTTGTCCTTCAACGTCAAAGAGTCTAATTAATTCAGGAGATGATTTTCTCCGTCTTTTATAAGCTCAGTGATGGTTTGTAGTTATGACAGTATGCGTGGCTTGTAGATATCGCATAGTATGCATGGCTTGTAGATATCACACAGTAGGCGTGGCTTGTAGATATCGCATAGTAGGCGTGGCTTGTAGATATCACACGGTAGGTGTGGCTTGTAGATATCGCACAGTAGGCATTAGGAAGAAAGAGACCAGACCCATTTGAGTGTGGATGGTTATTGGTGAAACACTAGTGAATGCGTTTGCCATCGGAAAGGAGGAATGTCAGCTGAGTTTTTGAGTGAGAGGGGTGTGGTCAAGTTGAAAGAGCACTGGAATGGGATCCCAGAGGACCACAGCTTTACCACTAATGAGCTGTGCGACCTCTTGCTTGGCCCCGGTTTCAATTCGATTCTGAGTTTATGGAGTGCTTCTATGGAAAAGACTCTGTTTTGTCAGGCTCTGGAGGATACAAAACTAGTCAGGCATTGCACCTTCCCTCATGAGCTGGCAGCGTGAAGAGGGCAGGGTTCCAAAGACAAGTACGCAACTAACTTTACTTCAAGTAGAGCAGGGCTGGGACGCATGCTCTATTTGGGTAGAAGTAAAGGGCTATCGAATGCCTACGATGATGGGTGGATCTTTTTTTTTTTTTTTTAAGATTTTATTTATTTATTCGACAGAGATAGAGACAGCCAGCGAGAGACGGAACACAAGCAGGGGGAGTGGGAGAGGAAGAAGCAGGCTCATAGCGGAGGAG